>NW_020884952.1:1388811-2036566 GCF_003945725.1 Corapipo altera
CGGGGCCGGGCCGGGCCGGCCGAGCTCCCTCAGCGGGCGGCGGGAGCGGCGCGTCCGCCGGGCGGGCCCGCGGTGCGGCTGCGGCGGGCGCGGGTCCCGCGTCGCCTCAAAACCCGCACAACAAGTGGATGTCGCGGGCGGGAGCGGGCTGAGCCGCTGTCCCTGGACGTGTTTCGGGGAAGGGGGCGAGACGGCACGGAGCGACCTCGCGTCCCCCCGCCGCGGGGACCCGGCTCGGTGCGCGGATTATCCGGCGCTGATTCACAAATCTGCTGCGAGAGCCGGGCGCGGGCAAGGCTGGTGATCGCGCCTGCCCGTTCATCCCGCCTCACACGCACACACACACACACACACACACACAGACACGCCGCCTTCGATTCCCTCTGGGAACGAGACCCTCGCTTGTTGCCTTTCCGCCGATGCCTGGGCGAGCAGCGGGGCTGTGGCTCTGCGCGCTGCCCCTGCCCCGCTCGCTCCCGCCGCCCGCGCTGCGCCCGGGAAGGAGGGACGGGAATCACTCGCCAACCTGTGGTGCGCACTGACCACAGACACCTGCGAATGTGGATCAGCCGGCACAGCCCCCTCGGGACCGCTGCCACCGCGCCCGTGCACCGCCAGGAACAGCGTTGCTATTTCTCTGCCTAGGACCAGTAAGTATAAGAGCGGCTTTAAGACCCTTTTGTGCATGGCACATAGGTACGATTTTAAAAATAGCGTCATTTAATAGTTCGTGTTCACCTTCCGTCATGTATTAATAGATGTGGCTATAAACGAGGTTTCTGTTTCAAAGGGGGCGTGGGGGGTTGTGTATTTTTGTGTTTGTGCTTGCATGTAGATGTTGCTTCAGTGCACCTGCAGTTGTTTTCTTGACATATCATATCACGGTATTTTCACTTGGGTGAGCATTGTACGTGCCTGTTTCCAAATTAAATCTAGCGAGACGTTCATTGTGATTGAAACACAATTCTGCTGTAGATTAAAATGTAGCATTCCCGCATCTAATGTGTTTCTTACAAATATAGCAAAAGCTCTTTGTGTAGATACATTTATTCTTTAATGTTTCATGTAGATATATGTAGGTGTATCTATTACATATGTGCTCAAAGACCTGAATGCCCTGTGTGTTGCAGTATTTTTATTGGTGTTTATATGTGTTGGTGTTTCAGAAGCATGCATATGTTTGTGTATGGATGCAAGTGCTTATATGGGTGGGGATTTTGTATCTGTCTCTATATATATGTGACATACCCACCCACATCCTTACCCACAGAGTCGTTCAAAATCTCTGTGCATGTGATGTGGGTGTGTGTGTAATGTAGAAGTGTGAATAGTGTGGGCAGGAGAAGATTTGAATGCCGTGGTAATAGATGACACAGTTTCATTTGATCGGTGTGACCTTTTAGGAAAACAATCCAATCTTTTCCCTTTTTGTTTTGTTTATTTTTGTGTGTTTGTGCATGTGCCTCAGGTTAAGTGCTTCTTCTGCATGACCATAACCAAAGGGTGACCCATCCACTCCCTTATGTCCTATGGGGACCTCAGAGCCAGTTTCTCAGTCTTCATCTCCTCCTCCTCCTCCACCTCCTCCTCCTCCTCTTACCACTGCTGCTGATGCCCTGGGTGCTGCTCCCAGGTTTGAGACAGTGTTGACAGGCTGAAGAAAGGATTTGCAAAGACCTCCTCACTGTGTAAATGAAGTGATGGCTGGAATTAACTTCAACTCCCCAAGTAATGATATTAAACAGTAAGTTTGCTAGGCCAAAGCGTTACTGGGAACAAATAATGAAGAAAGAGACTATTTGCATTTGGTTGCATTGATGAACTAAAACCATCTGTGGAGAACAGGTACCATTTGATTCGCACTTTTTTTTTCCCCTGACAAATGCAGCCTTTACAGCCTGCGAGGTAGACATGATTATGATCAGATCTGTGATAGCTGCAGGAGATAAATGAAAATAAAGGGGCTTGGTGGATGAAATAACAAGGTCTCAGCTGTTCCCTGGTTCAATTTGAGGATCCCGTCTTTTCTTATAAGCAAAACAGGAGTTTGTGTCAAACATTCCAGAGAACGAGAAAATGCAGACCTGTGCTTTTCCAAAACATAGATTCAGTGTTACAGCCATGCTGCCACGCTCCACGTCCCAGGGACTGTCCTCCAAATGCAAAGGGCTTTGAACTTTCTAGTGAAAGTTAAGGTTACGCTGTAAATAGAACAAAGCCTTGTCGCAGTAAGTGATTAAAAAAAAAAAAAAACAAAAACAAAGCAGTTGCAAAATGGAGGTGGCGATGGTGAGTGCAGATAGCTCGGGGTGCAACACCCACATGCCCTATGGATATGCGGCCCAAGCCCGGGCGCGGGAGAGGGAGCGGCTGGCACAGTCCCGGGCCGCCGCGGCCGCGGCCGTAGCAGCAGCGACGGCAGCAGTGGAAGGTGGGGCGGCAGGCGGGGGAGGACCTTATCACCACTACCACCAGGAGCAGAGCCGAGGGGCGTCCTCCTCTCACGGCGGGAGCGCGTCACGCAGCGGCCTGCCCCACCGCCAGGGCGGGAAGAGGAGGAAGAAAGGGAAAAAGAGGAGCCACCACTTGGGGAGTAGGGAGTGCGGGGCCTCCTTCCCCTGCTCTGAGCTGCTGCCCCTCAGTGGTTCTGAGGAGAGGATACTGAAGGACTTGAGTGAGGAGGAAGAGGAGGATGAAGACGAGGACGAAGACGATGAGGAAGAAGGAAAGCTCTACTACAGTGATGACTATGGGGAGGATGAGTTTTCCTACTCAGACCAGCCACCTGATGATGGTGGAGGCCCTGGGGGTTACAGCTCTGTCCGCTACAGTGAGTACGAGTGTTGTGAGCGTGTGGTGATCAACGTGTCAGGACTGCGCTTTGAGACCCAGCTGAAGACGTTAGCTCAGTTCCCGGAGACACTGCTGGGTGATCCGGCGAAGCGAGGGAGATACTTTGATCCTCTCAGGAATGAGTACTTCTTTGATAGGAACCGACCCAGCTTTGATGCCATCCTGTACTACTACCAGAGCGGTGGTCGGCTGAAGAGGCCAGTCAATGTACCCTTTGACATCTTCTCCGAGGAGGTGAAGTTCTACCAACTTGGGGAGGAGGCCATGCTCAAGTTCAGGGAGGATGAAGGGTTTGTCAAAGAGGAAGAGGACAAAGTTTTGCCGGAGAATGAGTTTAAGAGGCAGGTCTGGCTGCTGTTTGAGTACCCGGAGAGCTCCACTCCAGCCAGAGGCATTGCCATTGTTTCTGTCTTAGTCATCTTGATCTCCATCGTCATCTTTTGTCTGGAGACTTTACCAGAGTTCAGAGATGACAAGGAATTCGTCATGTCCCTGAGCTTAGGGAAGGGGCTTTCCAATGAGTCACTCCACCTGAACGCTGGGGAGCACACCATCTTCAATGACCCTTTTTTCATTGTAGAGACAGTGTGCATCATTTGGTTCTCCTTTGAGTTTACAGTGCGCTGCTTTGCATGTCCGAGCAAAGCACACTTCTTCAAGAACGTCATGAACATCATAGACATTGTCTCCATCTTGCCTTACTTCATTACTCTGGGCACTGACCTGGCGCAGGAGCAGGGCAGTCAACAGGCCATGTCCTTTGCCATCCTGAGGATCATCCGTCTGGTCAGGGTGTTTCGCATCTTCAAGCTCTCCAGGCACTCCAAGGGTTTGCAGATCCTGGGTCACACACTCAGGGCCAGCATGAGGGAACTTGGCCTCCTCATCTTTTTTCTTTTTATCGGAGTCATTTTGTTTTCCAGTGCCGTTTACTTCGCGGAAGCTGATGAGCCTGCCACCCATTTTCAAAGCATCCCAGATGCCTTTTGGTGGGCCGTAGTGACCATGACTACGGTTGGTTATGGGGACATGAAACCCATAACTGTGGGTGGGAAAATAGTCGGGTCCCTGTGTGCCATTGCAGGAGTGTTAACCATTGCTTTACCAGTGCCAGTGATTGTCTCCAATTTTAACTATTTCTACCATAGAGAAACTGAGAATGAGGAACAAACACAGATGATGCAAAATGCAGTCAGTTGCCCTTACCTCCCAACAAATTTACTGAAGAAATTTAGAAGCGCATCTTCTTCATCCACAGAGGATAAATCAGAGTATTTGGAGATGGAAGAAGGAGTTAAAGAATCTCTCTGTGTAAAGGAGAACAAAAGTCAGGACACGGGGAATAGCAGTGAGTCAGAGAAGAAAAACTGTGTAAATTCAAATTCCGTGGAAACTGATGTGTAATTTTGAACGTTTCCAAATATATTTATGCATTAAAGAGCGCAGTGAAAATAATGAAATATGCAAACAAGAGTCTGCAGCATACAGTAGTATGCCATTTAATGGTTAAATACAAATAAAAAGCATTGCTAAACATGTATCACATATCAAGGAAGTGGTATGACTTGAGGTGAGGGTTGCTAGATCTGATGCATTTTCAGACTTTATATTTTTATTAGAATGCAAGTGTTTTGCACATGAGGCTGAAAAATTTATTAAAACCAAGTCAGTTTTAAAGTGGGTGCATGAACTGTCGACATCACTAATAACAGCTCTGTGGTAAAAGTTGGCATTCAGAGGTATTTACTATGTAAGAAACAATGAAGTTTGGTAGTCATTTATCTATTTATCAGTGCTTTAATAGCAGCTACCATAAATCATTGGATACCATAGTCATTGTTTTTCAAATGGTAAATTTATTGTAAAAAGATATTCTACAGAAGATAGATCTAAATTTTTTTTTTCCTGAAATCTATAATGCTTGTTTTTAACTGGAAATTTACTTTGAAAAGGCTGTTGACCCTCCAGAAATTGTTTATTTTTATAACTCTCTTTGGAGGCATTGCAGCATTTGTTGTCTAATAATGAAAGAAATGAAGTAAGAGAATCATTTAACCTGGTCTGACTGCAAAGGCAAAATGACTGGAATGCTTTTTTGCACTACTTTATATGCTGGAGATATATTGAAAGAGACTTCATACTGTGAATGTTTACTAATGTAATAGTTCAATGACAATCATTGGAAGAGTGAATTCTGCATCATATTTTATTGTTTCTTTTTTCTTTGTGATGCTGATGGCAAAATAGCTAACATTACATGAATTCCATACTCTTTTTGATTATGAATATCTGTGATCTGGAAAAGGATTGTGAAGTAAAATTTTATAATCAAAAATATTTGAAATCGGTGTTTTCTACTGATGCCCTCAAGAAGTACCAACCTAATTTATATCTTTTTCCTGCTTAATTTAACACTGAGTCTATGATTAGTACATGGACTTTGTCAGTATTGAAGAAATTCAGTGTATGGGAGGAGAAGGTAGAAGTAATAAGATATTCAGTTGTTACAGTACTGACAATCGAGAATTGCTGACTTTTAATGTGCTATTATTGGTGCTGCTTGATTACAGCTTTCACCCATGTATATCTGAAGCAACATTTAAGATCCAAAATAGGCATTTCTGGGCTTCAAAATGAACACGTTGGGTCCCATGGAGTCCTTGTGAGAACATTCCATGGTTTCTTTTCACTGATTCTTAGGCCAGCTGTGTTTTGCTATGTGTCAAAAACTTCCATTGCCCTTCCTAGGAGATTAAGGTAGGTAAAGACTATCCAACCTTCAGTATATTTCAGGCTCCAGAATGAAATAGGTAAGATACTGCTGCATACAACATAAATAATAGATTCAGAGCGAGTATTTTTTTCAGACTTATCACTACCTAGGGAAGGCACAATTAAACTGGAACTGTTTTTGAAGAGGCACTGTGGAACATTCCAGATTATAAAACTTGAACCAAATTGGCATATGCACTTTAAGGTCTGGGACAGGCCATTAAGAGAGAAAAAAGGACTTACCAATGCTACTGAACTACAGTAGTTTTGCAATATTCAGTTAAAGTCGAGTGGGGAGGACTTTTGCAGGGGGGAGAACTCATTAGTGACTGACTTATAGTTCTGGAGCTGAAAAGCAGCAACCAAACCAGTCTGAATTGGGCATCCATGACATTCTGCATAATCTGTCAGATAAGTGTTGTTTGCTGTTATGTGGCATCCAGTGGCACCAAGCAGAGCTGTAGTTGTGGGATTCTATATAAGGGGTTGGGTTTTGCCTTCATGGATTTTCTGTGGATCTCTTCTTCAAAAAGTTTCTCTGCTTGTCTTCTTTTGCATTGCAGAAGAAATAATAAAAACCAAGACACACACAAAAGACTGCGTTGTGGTGAGCCCTGGTTCAAAAAAATGTGTATTTTAAATGTCTGATTCCTAATTTAAAAAAATAGAGCAAGGCTTCGCTGTGTTTTTGATGTGAGGCATTAAAGCTCCTTTTTATTGAGGTGATATTAACTCCAACTGTGTTTGGAATGAGAAGACTCGGTAATTTGCCAAAATTTAATATTGCATTTCATTGTAGCTCACCTGAGTTGAATGTGCTAAATACCTTTTTAACAGGGGTAATATCAGCAGTGAGGATGATCTGTAAAATCCCGTAAAAATCCATAACTAAAAGCATTTCTTTCACAGCTGGTAGTTAATGGCGTGAAGGGCATGAAGGTTCTCTTCCTAAAGGAGCTTGCTGGTAGTTCTGTGTGATATCAGAGCCCATGTAATACCTGGGACCATGGCAAGGATGCAGGAGTGAAAGGAATACTAACTAGGTAAATAAAGAAATTAGAGAAAATAAGCAAGGCATGTTTTCAGTATCGACTGGTTGAAAGGGGAGGTGGTTCACAAGAGGTGGAATTTTAGATTTCTAATGGAAATAAGGAAGGAAATTCTTTGAATCACTTTTGTAATATATTCACACTGTCAACACAGAGCTCAGCATGAGGTGAGTGCTCCAGCAAGTCGTTCAGCTATTCTGCTACCAGAACACAACCTTTTAATTGGAAACAAGTGTGGTGATGTCTGTGCTATGCTGTGATCATACAGTACCTTACTCTTGGAAGGAAAAGGTCTTACTGTAGGGCCTTGTAGCAGTTGGCAGAGCAACATTCTTGGTGCATCAGCACCACATACTGCAATACTGGGAAGGTAAATCCTAAGGTGACAGTGGAGCCTACTCTACCTCCTGCAGTGCATAAACATCTGTACTTTGCCATTATAAATTAGAGCTACTCTAGCTCAGTCTTAGGTTGTTCCATCAGTTTGGTGGACCATTCCGAATCACAGAAAGAGTTGTGCATTCCAGAATGGAAGCAAACATCTCTTCTGGGGCTTATATTTTGATTGTTCAACTATCCATTGGTCCAGTCCCTTACAAGAGAGTTTTAAAATGCCAAAGTCCTACCACTAAATGCTGAAACCCAAAGATCCCAAGTGCTTAACAAGAAACAGAAATTTCTATCAAGTATTACTTTGGTTGAAATTTTGTGCCAGAGAAACCCTCTAATTGAGCTGTTATGGCTCCAAATTACTGTTACTGCTTCTGTCAGACCTTGCCCAGTGTTGCTGGATACTGACAATGCTCAGAAAAATAGTTTTATTATGACTTGGACATTTTACATTTTAAATTACAGTGGTGAAATGCGTTCCTGATGTAGCTGATGTGAATGGAGTTACACCGGGGATCATTTTAGTTCTACTAATGTAGTTCAAATGATTTCACATTGACATACATTTCAGCTAAAAATAATGCAAAATGAGATATTTCAGGTTCGCTTGCAGTGGTGAAAAAAATTTGGAGGAGTTCCATTAGAATTCATGGAATCACAGCAGCACCAAATCAGTTTTCAAATATAGTCTGATACTTAACTGTATGCTGGCATTTATTTAAGGAAATTCCTAAGTACTTTTATAGTAATCTTAAGTGCCAAGGCCAGACTCATAAGGAGAGAGTTTTGCCAGCTGAAGTGTTGGATTTAATGCCTGACTTCAGAGATCCATAAATTTTTTCTTTATTACTTTTCTGATGTTACATCGATTCCTTGAAAATATTGGCCTGGATGCTGAATCAAAAAGAAGTGGTTTATACCGAAAGAAGTGTTGTGTAACCCAGTCAGTGAGCACTTGGTGAAGGCTTTTAGTGTTCAGTTAAGCTTTCTAGAATGATTCCACAAGAGGACAATTCCATTTGATGGAAAGTCTAATTTGTTTGTTTGTATTTGGAGGAAAATACCTATGTTTTCTTGTCTAGAATCCATTTCTGTGATGTTCGTGGAATGCAGAATAAATTCGGGAGATCTAGGGGGTGAAAAGCTCCCCTGCTATCATGATTACATCTAATTCATGACAATATTGTTCTTGGTGTTTGGGCATTCTCGTGGTCATAAAAATGGGACTTGAGTGTCTTTTCAGTCAGTAAAACTTTTCAAATAGCTTTGGAATATGAAAATGATTTTGTGTAGTACTGGTGTGCAGAGAATTTGGGATCAGGATCCTTGAATAAAGGATCTTATGGTGTAGCTCCTGATACAGAAGATTCCTGTCAAGTGGGAAGGTTGGAAGTCTTTTGACTTGGGATCTGAAAATTCAGTGCTACACTGCCCAAGAGTATGAGGTACTTCCTTTTCAAATTTGGATAAATGTAGGATAAATGCACTATGGAAAACCAGCAAAATATCAGAAAGTCTATTCCGTGGGTGGGTAGTTCCTGAAAAGCCTTTCTCACACAGCATTGGAAAATGAAATGTACCTTTCTGGTGATCCTGGACTTGTAAAACTAATTCTGAATATCAATTAATTTTTAGCATAATCTTTACAGTTTATAGATAATCCTCAAATTAAATATAATCTATCCATGGTACTTTAGACCATGTCACAGGCTTCTTCCATTTTTTACTGATACCTTATTACTTCTTACTGTCACTGCATCCAGTTATAAATACAGGACTGTTTTTTAAAATTTTAATTAATTGACAAGAGACTAAGAAATTAAAACAAATATTAAAAAAAAAATCTTTATTATGCAGCGTATAAGTTACGTATTTTTCTTATAGTGAAATAAATCTAAATGACAGAATAACATCTCTAGACATGGGGCAGGGTATACACTTTCCTGTTGCTATAACTGAATGATCAAGTGCTTCTGATTTTGCAGTAAGATCCAGTTGACAGATCTACGATATTTTTGCACCTCTATTTGAAACAAATGCTTGTAGAAAATTTGTCAGTTTTGTAAAACTGAAGATTCCTTCATTTCTCCAGAGATCATCTAATGTGGGAAAAGCGATTGACAGTTTAATTCTGGGTTAAAGTGCATGAATGTTTTGCACCTGATACCCAGGTACTCTACATATTGCTGCCATGCCATGTGTATTCAGAATTCTGATGACATTAGTTCTGAAGGAAAACTCATTAAAGCATTATGTACTGAGATGGTTGAATTAATTTTTGTTTTTTAATCCCTTTCTGTAAAATTATGATGTGCCTTGAGACCTTTTTCTGCAACAGGCCCTTTGGAAAACAAATACATAAGTATTTAAGAAGGAAAGAAGAGAAATCTTAAATGACATGAAAAAAATCTGATAAAATACCCTACTTCAGAGAAAGTAGGTAAGTAAAAACTTTTTTTTTTCTTTCACTTGTGCATTATGTTATTACCATTGAAAGCAAATTGGGAACAAATAGGCTGAACTGATATGCAATTGCAAACAAAGGTACTTCATGTGTTGTGTCTCTTCCAGGTACTCTGGGATCTTGGGAGCAGCTTGGATCAGCTGCTGCTCTGGCATTGTGCAGCTGGGAAGATGCTCCTTGCATCAGGCAGTGCCAGGTGGGGTGGGAGGGTGTGCAGTGAAGTTTTTAGCCTATCTGGTAAACCCCTGCTCCTACCACAAGTGTCCTGAGTGCAAAAGTTGTTCAGTTATTTGCTTGGCAATGCCGAGCAACCCTTTTAGACGGGGAGGCCTCAAAGGCTCCAGTCTGCCAGTTCCTGAGCCACAGAGGGACTCAGGTCTGCACTCACAAAATGTACTTTTCAAAAACCTGATTTCTGTTCATTTCTTTAGGAATTGGGTTGTAAAATGCTTCCTGAATCCAGGAGCAAGCAATTTCCTTAAGGTCAAAAGGAAGACTGCGGTGGGACAGGTTTCCAGGCGTTACACTAAGGAGTGTAGGAAGTGACAGCA
The DNA here is from genome assembly GCF_003945725.1 of Corapipo altera. Classification (NCBI taxonomy): domain Eukaryota; kingdom Metazoa; phylum Chordata; class Aves; order Passeriformes; family Pipridae; genus Corapipo; species Corapipo altera. The sequence continues at coordinate 1,398,891 of NW_020884952.1, forward strand.
CATATGAAGAGAGATTTTTGTCTCTTTGTTTTTAGTCTCTTGTTCAAATGTTCCTGGGGTATTTGTGTTCAGAGTATGGAGGAGGATGGATACATTCAGTGAGGTATGTCAAAGGCATCTTTAAATTTAGATACATACTTTTTTTTTTCTGTTCTTAGCAGTCAGAATGAGCTAAGGTTTGGGGTTTTTTTTTATTATTAGTTACTTAGTCCTAACACTTCTTATAAAAGCCATTTCATGGGTAGAACATACACTGACACTGAAACTCTCATCCGGGACATGAATGGTAGCTTTCAATTCAGAAAATCAAGTGAGACATGTTCAGCATCACTCTTAACCTTTTAATTTGTTATAAGTGTGCTGGCTTTGGGTCCAATGCTCTTGCACTGAAGCCTCCCAAAGTTTCTGGTGTCAATACTAGACAGTTTGTAGCACTGCAGTGTAGGACAGCTGAGTAGAAAATGGGTTTTCCTTGTTTGTGTTTGGGTGATTTTGATGCAGAATTCTGCACAGGGAGACAGCATTCCCTTTTCTCCTCTGCCCTGTGCAATGGAAGGACAAGGCACTTGGGGGGTTTGCTTGCCCTACCCCGTAGGTTGAACCAAATTTCTTGCTTCTGTTCCATTTAGATCAGTGGAGGTTTGCTTTCAAGCCCGTGATGTCTGTCCTTGATGTGGATCATCCACTGTGTGAATGAACTTTAATTTCTGCCTTTTGTTGTCTCCCTGCTGGCACAGCTTTGTAATGAATTCAGGGTGTCATTCAGTGACAGTTTCTCCTTGCACAGAGGAGCCTGAATAGCACAGTGAGCCTGAACACAGGAAACTGCAGAGGACTCTTCATATGAAATCAAGATACCTTTCATTTTCCTATCCAAAGATGTATTAGTACTACAAGTTACACATTCCACAGAATGTAAACTTCAGGTTAAATACCTTGGGTTTCATTAGTGGCTTTGTACTTTAGAGATGCCCTCAATTTGCTCTGAATTCCTCAGGAATTTAAGACGTTGACTATTTTTCAGGTCTCAGGCATGAAGGAAGATGATCCCTCTTTGCATTCAAAATGGCAAGGCAGCATTATAAACCAGAAATCTTGCATATTTTTCAGGTTAAGAAGCTAAGGAATAGTATATTTTCTGTTAAAGTCTTTCTTAAATATTACCTGCAGATGCACATACTGAAGAAAAATATGGTTTCATTACAGGGAAGGGGTAGAAAAGATTTTTGATTAAATGTTTAAAGGGCATAATTGTATTTTATTGTGTGCCAGATGACAAACTCAGACGTCTTATTTTAGCAAGGATCTATCATACTGTGGAAAATACAGTAGAGGAACTCTATAGTAATTTATACTTCAGCATTTAGTTCTGTATATGTTTATTTCTATTAGCTACTTGTAAGCACTTGTATTTTTCAGGACTTACAGATCTCAAAATCAAAGACAAAATTGCTATAAGGATTTCAATAAATGAGAGGAACAAGATTTAATGCTTCTGAGAATCTGCAAGAAGAAATTGTTATTTTGGTGCCATTTAATTTGTGAACCTGTACTCTAATAAATGATATCATGAATCCGTAAGTTAGAAGATAAAACTGTTTTCTCTGTCTAGTAAAATGGTTTTTTGTTACTCATGGCTTAACGGAGGATTAGCATTTGTTTTTAGCTTTGAAATATTGTAGAAAATGTGAAGAGATTCTAGTAAGTAAAAGTGGTACTAACTTGCTGCTCTTTGACCTATTTTAAAGGAAAATATTTCCAGAATTGATTAGTGATACTGAACAACTCAATTCTTAAGTGAAATGGAGTGAGTCTAAAGAGGTTTACTTTTGAATCGATGCAGAAAAAGTGTCTCATTTTTGGGCACCCAGAAATAAAGACCACTACCTATTTCTGGAAATTTCTGCCCTGGTGGCTTGACTGGTTTGTTTCTTTTGAGAGAACAAGTTGTATTTCAGCTTTTTTTGATTTCTGCGATTTTCTTTAGTTTTGAATTATACCTAATAGAAGCAACCAGAGAATCCACAATGCACAGTCTCAGTTGCACTGCCACACGAAACAATAGATATGATTTAGAAGGTTCACTTAATAGTCAGGCACCTTACACTGTAGGATTTTTTAAAGAAATGCTCCTAATACTTTTGACCTATGTTCTATGCTTTAAACAGACCAACACATGACATGAATGGCAATTTGAGGTGGTAAAAGAAAGGTGTTAGGGAGCAGCAGGGCTGGCTTCTTCCCAGGGGCTGGGGCAGCCAGGAGCTGAGCACGGTCACACAACCTTTGGGGCTGGGGCCTCACCAGCTCTGTCCTACAGCGTGGCACCAGCTGAGGATTAAATGGGGCCAGGGAGGACCATTAAGACCTATTTGAGCTCTCTGGGCCCTGACAAATACCCTGCATCTGCATCCTAACCATGGTTAGGTCTGTTATAGGTATGTCTGTTCTTCCAATATGCAGTTGTAGCTCAAGGTTTGTATTGCTCCAGCCAAAATTGAAAACTTACATTTTTTTTTTCAGAGCCTTAAATACTGACCAGTTGTTGAGCTTTTTGCTGCTCTTGATTTTTGGCTCTTAAGTATCCCCAGGTCTTATTTCTTTGCTGTTTTACTGCTAGTTTTGTTGCTGCCAATGCATCTACAATTATTTCTCCTAAACTGTGTTACCATGTTCTTTTTTTAGACACCTTGCTTGTGCTGATGGGCCAGAACATTTTCATACCTTTTCAAAAGCAAAGCTGTTTTTCAGCTGCTGAATGAATGGGTCCCAAAGATGCTGTCATTTCACAGAATCACAAAATATGCTGAGTTGGAAGAGACCCACAAGGACCATTGAGTCCAGCTCCTGGCCCTGCACAGGACCATCCCCAAGTGTCACACCCTGTGCCTGAGAGAATCATTCAAATGCTGCTTGAACTCTATCAGGCTTGGTGCTGTGACCACTGCCCTGGGGAGCCTGTTCCAGTGCCCAACCACCCTCTGGGGGAAGAACCTCTTTCTGATATTTAGCCTAAACCTCCCCTGACACAACTTCAGGCCGTTCCCCAGGTCCTGTCACTTGTCACCACAGTGAAGAGATCAGTGCCTGCCCCTCCTCTGCCCCTCAGGCGAAAGTTGTAACTGCAATGAGGTCTCCCCTCAGTCTCCTCATTACTTGGAAGCTGGGAAATAACTAATGATGTTCTGATTTGGACTGACATCTAGAAACCTGTTAGAGCATGGTGTGTAGTATTTCTTAATCTTTTCATTGAGACAATTTGGTTTTTTTTGCTGTGCTTGCTGTACCCAGTGTCAATGTTGGAACAGTTGCAGATGTTGGTATTAGGTAAACATGCTCATTCATAACATAGGATTGAATATCTAGAAATGTGTGTCTTTCATGTATTACAAGGTATTTTAGCTCTGGTACTATCATTTTATGATAATGGTCGAAATACTTGAGAAGTTGTCTAAAAATTAGTAATTTTTATTCCCAATCCAGTTTTTCTTTGCGTTCTATAAATAGGAGGAAACAAATCCTCTAGCCTGATATGAACTTATTTAATGAAAAAATGCTGAGGTGATGCTCTTCATTTGTCTCTTTGCCAAAGGCGGGAGTTGGCTGTGTGCCTTGTACTTAAGTTCTAAATATAGAATATGACTACTTGTTAAAATGGTGATTGGACCTGGAATGTCACAGTTTCAAGGAAAGCCACAATGTTTTTTCCCAATCTTTATGCATACAGATGGGAAACTGCACATATTTGAGAAGCGGAGCATCCAAGCAGTTTTCATCGGACCATCCATGCCTGAAGACTTTAATACGCCAGAAAATTCCAGAGCACCTGTCAGACCAAACACCAGAGTTTAAATTATGAGGATCACAAAGGAAAACTCCATCTCTTTCCTAAGGCTTGCTTCTTCACAGAGCCCTCAACCACTCTCAGCACCTCCCCAGCCCACTGGCAATCCCGGGGAGGAACAATGAAAATATGAAGTGGAAGGAGAACATCCATCCCAAATCGTGTGGATTAAAAGCCTTAAATAAAAGATGCAATTGATGTATTGCAATGCCCGCCTTCATCTTCATCTTTTTCTGAGCATCCAGTGTTTGGGGCAGTACTGTGAGCATTTTCTGGACCCTTTTTCTGTAATGAGCTTTTGTGGCTTTCTGGTGTTAATGAGTCAAAGCAGATTTAGGAACTGAGTCCAGAATGACATGAAACTTCACAAATTCAGTGAACAAAGTTAAGAGGTTTTTGTTGTTATTTTTCAGTACCTATAAGAAAGTTATGTTAATCAGATAGGTTTACAGCTGCTCCAATCCTCTCCAGCCTTTGAATTGTTGTATCTTGAACCTCCCTATTTCTAATAACTGGTACATCACATTGTAAAGGATTAAAAGCTTTTTTCCCATTTGGAGCTGATTTTTTATAACTAGGCAGCTTAGGTCCTGTAAGTGCGTGCTGTGCAGGGCTGTAGTGGTTTGTATGTCAGTGGCACACAGTCCTTAGGAGAAGGAAGGGCTCCAGCAGAAGTCCTGCTTTTAGTGAATGGGAAAAGCTGCTCGGTGATGCCATTTGGAGCTCAGCAGAAGGAACTGCTCAGCTCAAAAGAAAAGCTGCTGTTGCATTGCTCTGGATATCTGTGAGCTGTCTGCTCACACGCTGGGCAGGAGGAAATGCTGAGGGGAGATTTCTTCAGCTGATCCAACTAGCAGCAGTGGCTGTATTTTTTCACGTTGGTAATGAGTTTTACACACTCGAGGAGAATGCATTTAAAGCCCAGGATTAAGGAAAACTCAACAGGAATTACTTTGCTTCTGCAATAACCCGTGGTTTCAGGTTGTGGAGCAGCTTTACTTTGTTTTTTTCTTGAAAGTTCAGACACCTCTCTTTTTCTGCTGGATTTACAGATAGTGATCTTGCCTAAAATCACTTGAGGTGGATCACTGTCCTTTTTTACTAGATATTACTACCCAAATAAATACTTCTGACAAAAATGTTCAAAATGTTGTTGTCCTCTCCATCCCATGCAGAAAAGCAGGCTCTACATGCCAAAAAAAAAAACAAACTAAAAATTATTTAACTGTATAAATTATCTTGTAAATATATATATATATACACACACATTCTTATGTAGAAATAGACATCAAGAAGGGCATCACGTTCTGCAGGATTAAGGTCCCTGTTTATGAAGATATGAAAATCTGTAGAATTTTTCTGAACTTGATCCTGAAAAATCAGAACCAGAGATGTGTAGGAATCTTAAGTTTTTGAGTTTGGCCTCATCTCTGTTCATACCACTAACTTGAATCTTGGGCTATATACAGCAATCTTAGTTTTTGGGAGAGGGAGGTGGTCAGTAATGCACAAGCTGTAATGGGTGTGTTAATGTGACGCAGCTCATACAGGACAAGGCACAGGAGGCTGGTATTTGAGCCAGTTCTGAACAAATTTGCTCAGGACTTGGAACAGCCCTGCCCAGAATACAGAGGGGGTATTGGTGTGATCACATTCTTCTTGATTTAATGTAAGTGAAGAATAGAGATTTTTTATTATTTAATATTTTTTTTAGAGTCTAGTGCAACACCCTGAGACCCCTCCCGCTTTAGATTAATTTTCATTTGGATTCACTTTTTGTTTTTTTACTGTTGAGAATGTTGCAGACAACAATGTTTGGTACAGTGACACTTGGAAGAGAATAGAGTTTGCTCTATAGACATTATTCTTCAGAATAATGTGTACAGCACAGCTCACAGGCACATTTATTAGGACCATCCATATATAAAATGGCTCTAAGCAAAGAAAGCCTTAGGCTATTTGGTCAGATCTTTGAATGACAAATTGATTTACTTAACAGCAGTCATCTGCATGCATTTGACACTTCCTGAGTTCTATCTTTTCTGTGGACACAAGGAGCTGAAGGAAATTGAATTTTGCAAATCTTGGGAAATTGTGTCTAATTGCATACTGACTTATTTTCTGTTCTGGAAAGCTGATATAGTTGGTACTGTAGGATGATTGAATTTTATTGATGTGAGGCTGCTTTTTATGAAAAGACCTGTTCCACTGCAATTTTTTTGTTTTATGAAAATATTTTTGTATCTTTCATATCAGATGGGATATTTTTTCCCCACCAGCTGTCGTGCAAACAAGTCCTAATTATGCAGGCACGTATTCAGTGTACTGGAGTGCAGGGAACCTGCTCAATGGCTGACTAATATTGCTTGCTGAATGCTGTACTTGTATAAATACAGCACTGACTTGTTCCAAACCACCTACAGTTATTTCTGTTCGAGGTTTATATAATCAGTAATATTTTATATTTTCAGCCTTTACAAAGAAGGTATTGTATTAAGTGAAGAAAATGCTTATTTTTAATGCTGTATTTAAGTTTCCACAGAGTTTCTCATCTTACTTTCTAATGCCTTCTACTCTTGTTAAGTTCATGGGGAATTTTTCCATTTATTTTATAAATGCAGAGTTTGTTTTCAGAGCTTTATTCCCTAGAAATAAGTGATTTGACCATATACAGCTCTCATTTTGAGCCTTCAGTATTTACCACTGCTTTGCATGCTGCAGCTCACTGAAAACCTCTTGGTGGACTGGCTGACATCAACATGAAATATTAAATGGTACTGTATGCCAAATTATGAAAAATTAATTGGTGATTTAGATCATATCCAGGAGATTCCATTCATAATCTCTCTCTCCTGTTATTATATCAAGAATAGTGTATATTATGTACACTCATCGAAGAGGTCATGGAGCTACTTTTAAATTTGATGGATCCAAAATAGCCACAGTGATAAAGTGGCAGAAGTCATGCACTTCTGCAGAGGCTCTGGCACTCCTTGCAGCCAGCACAGCAGCTGTGCTATGTACTGGTGAGCGCTGGAAAAGGTTGTCCAGAGCAGCTGTGGGCGCTCCATCCCTGGGAGTGTTCAAGGCTGGGCTGGACGGGGCTTTGAGCAACCTGGGGTAGAGGAAAGTTCGCTGCCCATGGCAGGGGGGTTGGAAGGAGACGAGCTTTAATGCGCCTTCCAACCCAAACCATTCTGGGATTCTGGGATTTTGTGGTGTGTATTTTCAGGGTTTCTCCATGAGTACAGAGGAGCCCTGAAGGGAACTCTCTCTGTGGAGCTGCAGAGATCACAAATCTACTTGGACATGCTCTGCCTGTTGCTCCCAAATCCACTCAGTCTCCTTTCTGCTGCCTTCTGCTGGGACTCTGGACTTGTAGAAGAGGCAATACTGTGAGAACAGGCAACCTCCACTTACTTGTGACTTTAAAGAATAGAGGATTTTGTTTGTCTGTCAGATAACAGCCAACTCTCCCAGAAATGTGAGAGCAACAATATGATTTGTCCTAAAAGGACTTGAGTATGTAACTGCCAGGCATTTTCCTCAGAGGGAAGGAAAGTACAGCCTCCATGAATGACAATCTAGATGTGTCATCCTCCCTTTGTCCTTTAGCTAGAACTTTCTCTTCCTAATCCAAAATGATTATTGGTTACAACCACCCCTGTTTCTTGAGGGATGCTTCTATTTCAATCTGTATCATCATGCATTTTTTAACAGAAATTGCCCTTGGTAGCTGAGAGGTGATCATGGGAGAGACATTCCTGTATGTTAGGGTTTATTCTTATACAAAGCCTTGAACAGGGAGAGGTGATGTTCCGTTGTCAGTAAAATGAACTAGTGGGATATGAGCGTTCTTAAGTATATGTGACCTAATAAGAAAACTCAGTAACTAACCATGGAAGGGTAATTTTAGCAGAGAACAAATTACATTGGGTATATTTAGTTTCTTTTACTTTAAACCAGTGAGAATGTCATTACTAATCTTTTTCAGGTGTCTTTTACTTAACTGCATAGCAAAATGTGTAGTCAAAGAATATAAATAGACTCAGGAGGAATTGTAAAATGCTATCTAAAATGAATAGCTGAAATTGGACTTGGAAAATGATGGCGATGTAAAAATGAGTTCAGTATCTTGCTAAAGATTTCTAGCTGAAGAGCCTCTTTCTCCTTTTGTTGCTATTAATTTTTTGTTCTGGTTCTCATGCTATGATGCCGTTTTTGAGAGGACTGCAGAAAAATGCAGATACACAAGAAAAATTACTTTCATAGGAAATGAGGAAAAGATCCAACAAGGTTTTGGCATTTTGGTTGTTACAATATTTTTAAATTTGTGTCTTAAATACTTGGCCTGACAAAGTCATTCTAATTATGAAAAATAGTAACAAGCTGTAGTGCATTCTGATTAGTGTGATCACTCACTAATGTGTTCAGCTTGGGAACTGATGATGCAAGATGGCTTAAATATGTAATTCATTATTATTATGGATATGTAGTTCATTAGAATTGTGGATAGTTTCTAAATTTACTGAATTGCTTTGCCCAGCGCTGCAAAATAGAAAATTATGTTCACAATAATAGTGTTCTGTACCAATGTTTATCTAGTTATAAGAATTTAAATGTTGAAATAAGTTGCAAAAAAAAAAAGAAATGGCTGTTTTTAAATAGAAAGCCAATACAAATAATAGCTGTTAACACTGTTTTCTATTAAATACTTTAAAACATCCTAAAATTTAAAGACAAACCAGTCAGTAATAAAAAAACACTGAGTGGTCCTCTGATTGAGATAATTCTTATGTTTTTATTTTTTTTTTCATCTGCTGCTGCTTTGCTGAACTGGCAACTGATGAGTTTCAGGGACACAGATTGTGGTATCTGATTCTCCCAGCCAGAGAGTTTTAATAGACTGGAACAGAGTGCTGGGTGACAGGCAATCCACTGGTGTGTGTCTGCTATCAGTGGGAATGTGCTGCAATTACAGTTTCCTTGTGTTTGATGTCCCTATGGGACTCATATGGGAGAAGATTTTGGTCATCCTCAGTTAGCATTTGCCACTACATTCTTTAAAATTAGAGATTGCATTTTATGGCTTAGGTAGTGAGTTTTCTATTAATAGAGGCTCACAGACGAAATGCATATTTTAGAATGAAACTTAGTTGCAGGAAATGTGAATCGTGTAAATGGAACCTGTGATTAAAGACTGTTAGAGGAGGATAGATACTGGAAAAAATTCTATTCTCCATTTTTCATACTGGAAAATAGTCTAATAAAAAAGTCTTATAATCAAGCTCTTGTGAGTTCAGTTCTTAGTAGCCGAAGTATTTAGTTATTATTGTAATTGTTAGAGTAATGACTGGTTGATAGTAACAAATAGCTTATAGTTGGTCAGTGGCTTCTCAGTCAGAACTGTGGCTTCTTTTTGCCTCTCTGGAAATTACTTCCATTTAGTGGACACAATGCTGCAATACTTCATGATGGATGTTTAATTAGTTTGTACATGTAAAGTGTATAATATTTAAGAAATATTTTCCTATTATATTTGTGTATTTCCATGCACCACAGAGGTTATTTTATATAGTCTCTTTCTGTCATAACCTACTCTTTAGAAGACCCTTTATTTAAAAAATAATTATCAGTGCGTTAACATTAATTCCTGGATGTTTGGAAACGTGGACTGTACTTTGTCTTCCACCCCTTTTTTGATGCTACATCTTTTTATCAGGATACTAAATGCAACAGGAATCAATAGGCTTTGGTTTTGTCCACTTGCAGAGTAGTAAATGTCAATGACTCTCTGTTGGGTAAAGTGTCTCCTGGGAGGATGGCAGCCCTTTGCTGTGTTTTCCAATGCCAAACGCTGTGCTCTTCAGTCATTCAGGAAAAGTGTGAGGAATTAGGTGGGAGAAGCTGGCAGCATAAGGAAGAGTGACCCCAGAAGCAAGAACTTCATCAGCTGTTGTGAACTCACTGCAAAGTGCTACTTCAGTGGTATTGTGGAAAAAATGTGTGAGTGTGTGTGTGATAGAAGAGCAATTCACTGTGGTCAGCCACAGAGTAACCTTTGCTCTGAAATGTGTGTAAATTAGAGAGAGTGACATACAGAGCAATTCAAAATACTGTTAGACCACAATGGCTCTTGATTGCTCTTGGTCGGCTTAAGAACCACTTTTCTAAGTTTGTTTTATGGAGGTACCTGCCTTAAATTATTGGTGAGTTTGGGCTAGGCAGTACAGGCTAAATGGAAAGAAATATTATTTCTTAAATTGAACCGTGTCACCTTTTGGCAATAGGTTTAAGTATGATACTCTGCATTTACAGTAAGACATGTTATTTCAAAAACTGCAACAGCTGGACTGTATTAATTATAAACACTTTATGTTAATATTGCACACACTGTTGAGCTCTATCAGTCATTTCCCTGAGTGAGAACTTAAGGCTGAGGATTATTCCACAGGGGGCTGGGTGGTGTCAGGAAATTGTGGAATTTTACTTCTTCCTTTTTTTTTTACTTTCTTCCTTTTCATGCCAGTTGGTGAGTAATTTTTCCCAAACTAAGCCAGAACAGTGCTTTTTCCTGCTTGTTGGCTATCCAGTGCTGGCGTTTTCCAAACAGTTGGTGAAATAGTTGTTCTTCTTTAGGTCTTTGTGTTTGAATGACTATCAGTTGGCAAGATTATCACTGTCATCATTTTCCTGAGTAATCAGGCTAATTATGGCTTTTCAGGACACCAGGAGCTCTTGTCTGGGCAACTTCCAGGGCTCTCAATAGCACTATGGGTTATTTAAAATGAAAATTTGCCCCGTCTGTGTTTGATATTCAAAAATGCCATTCTGAGGGTTGCTTGGCAGTGCTGGAATATGTGTGAGATGTACATTCACTCTTTCAACCAGTCTACTTCAGAGCTGCATCACGGTGGTTTACAAAGATTCAAGGTGGCCCTGGCATATTCTGTGTCAGCCAGGGAAGGCAGTCAGCGCTGCAGCATCGAGGAAAAATTAAACTTTAAAGGTTTCCTCCAGGTTTGAAGATCAAAGGTGTTTTGAAAGGAACTCTAGTGATTCAGCAAAACCTTTTAGACTTGGAGGAATCACAGCTGTAGACTGCAATACTGCAGAGAGTTAGTGTCGAATTGTCATTCCAAAATTACTCTAAAAGTGAATGAGAATTTTTTCTTGCTAACTCAGTAAAAGCTGAGGTGAGATCAGGTTTGTGTGCTTTCTGCTCATATTCATGTTCAAGGTGGTAAAAATAGGATGCTGAAGAGTTTCAAAGATCAACTTCTTAATTTAGACAAAAAGTGGAAAATACTCTGGAAATTCTTGGGTAGAAGACTAGTGAAGTAGTAGAATGAGTGAAAGAATGAATGAATGTTAGCAATACTAATTTACAATGGAAAGATGGATTTTAATAATTATTTATATGAGCTCCCTGAGCTCATTCAAAATTGATGAACAAAGATTCCATTAATTGAAAAGAGCTAAGAGCAGTGCTGAAGAATGACTTGAGAATAAAGAAGAAGGTGTGCAGTGTTGAAGAAGGAACAAGAGGAAAATATTGAAAAAACTTTTGGAGAACTGGTGATTTTGGACTAAAATTTGAGCAAGTTGTAGCAGTGAAGGAGCCATATAACATAGATGGAGCTGGAAGACATGAAGTCTTTGTCATTCTAATTTTACAGAATATGCTCGTAAATTTTTTGTCACTTTAACTCCCTCCTACAGTTTATTCCTCTCTTATTGCCTTTGATGCTTCCTCTTTTACATCTTTCTTTATGTGTTCCAGTGGTTTTGCAGAGACGGATGCTGTTTATTGCACAGTCTGGCAGAAATTTAATTTATCTTGGGAGATGAAATTTCTCATTTATCCCTTACAAACACCTTGCAGTTTCTCCCCAAACTTGGGAGCTTCTCGAGAATATGACTACAATTGGGAAAATATGCCACCAAAAAATGCCATCAATGTTTATTTACCTGAATCTTTAAGCATCTTTGATGGTATTTATCCCCTTGATTTTCCTGACGAAGCTGATACTTTGTTTTTAAATACCCTTTTCCTTTGACTTCACTATTTTTAAGAAGAGACATGATTTTTTTATGTTGCTGAAGCAGAGTTAAGTGGTTATAGCTGAGAACAGAGCAGGGCCCAGTTAGCTTAAGTCTGGCTCTGAGGTTCTTTCCTGCTTAGGTACAGCATGTTCCCTTGGGGAAAAAATTCTCTTCTTCACAGAGGCTGTACATGTGTAACTGAAAGCAGAGTTTTTCCATTTGTGTCAATTGTATTTAGGTTTTATAAACATCAGCTTCAGCAGTTGCTTTGAAGTAAAACACTATACATTTGCTTCAGAAAAAGTCCACCCTGTCCAGAAAATGCTAACAATTTTTTGTTCTATGGCTGTTCGATTGTTGTCAGTGTTTTCAGCTGGCTATCTATAAATAATTTTTGGTTTTGAAAGCACCTGCAGCCTGCTATTAAATCATATCATAACTGATGCTACCCACTGATTGTTATTTATTATTGTCTACCGAGTCCAATATTGTGGTTTGGCTTTTTTTCTTTCTTTTTTTTGTGGCTGTCTGCAGTACTGGTGCAGTTTATATGGGGAGCTGTAAAATGGCTAGAAAAATTGGCTGGCTTTCTGGTGTTGTAGTTATTAATGTCCATTCACAGTGGGTCTGGGCTGGGCTGTCAGAATGAGTGAGAACATGCTGTTCTCATATTTCTGTACGTTATCCCGAGATCTCCAAAGGATACATCCCTGGCTCTGTGCCCGTGTATGGTGCAGTTTGCCACGTTGAGATTTTGGAGTGTTTTGCTGTCAGTGCTGTGGAGCTGAGCTCTCATACCTGCTGTGAATCTCACTGTTCTCAGCCTGTCTTTACAGGGAGAATTACAACCCCCGTGTACTTAAAAAGCATTATTCTGACAAGCTGAAATGTGCTGGGTAGCGTAGCATTTCATTTGATTAAGCAATATAAATTGATATTTAGCAGAGGCCTTTTAATAAAGGATCACAGTCCTGCAATATCAGCTGGCATAGTTTTGCAATACCCTGTTTAATTGAGTGGAGTTAAATGAGTTCATACCAGCCTACCTGGGGTAAGGATCAGGCAAAGGCCCAATTTCTATTGTTTGTGTCTTTAGAAGGGACTGATTTAATAGCTTGTTACGTGAAGACTCAGTTTGTGGTTATTCAGAATTAAACTATACAGTAGCAGCAGTTTCAGCACTGCTGAAGTGGGTTTGCTTTCCTAAGGCTATTCCAGCAGGAGCTACTGTTCGGTCCTGTCCTGCTGCAAATGCTGTGGTTATGTAAAACTTTCAGATGCCTAATTCTTATTCAGGTGATGTGCTTACATGGACTTCTGGATCTAATAAATCCGTGTAAATACTGCAGCTGGCCAAGAAATTGTGATTCTACAAGAGGGCTGACATAACAGTATTATTGCACCATATGTGTTCCGGCAGTATGTACAGTAAAACAAATGAAAATCCCTTAAGCAGCAACAGGTTTTTTCTTTTTTTTTTTTTTTCATTCTGGCACAGAAACATGATCATTAATGGTTATTTTCCTTTCTTCTCATAGGAGATGGAATAATTGTTCCCTGAGAATTTGGTGTTTGGGGGATTTCTTGCTGTTTATTTTAATAATATCCTCTGTAGCACCAGTAGATAATGGCTGGTACCTCAATGGTGATAATTTCTCAGTTATCTTCTGTCTTCTCATTCTTCAATTCAGGCTTAAGGCAACCTGTTTTACTTCCTAATTGGGATAAGCTAAGAGTGTATGTTTAATAAGTCATAACAGCTCATCTGAGAGGCACAAACAGGTAAACTCTCCTGATTTTGCTATGTCATGTGCTTATTCCCTAATTATGAACTTCACTAGTACATATCAGAAGCAATTCTATTAAAGACAGTGGAGTTGTGAATCTGATTAAATGTGATGCTAGATGTGAAACACAATGCCAAGTGTGAGTATTGTCCATTTGAGTGGTGAATAAGTGATTTTGTAAGATGGAGAAATACTTTCCAAGCCAGTCTTGCTGAATTGGGTCACATGTGAGAGAAATATCAACTAAACCGTGAAGTGCTGTAGATTCTTTCACAGCTATCTGAAACTTAACTGTGGAGAGCTTGCAGCCAGCTGGAAATCTCAGGAATTAGGACAGTGTTCTGTGTTTGAATAGCCATCTTTGGGAATTGTCTATATCCAAGTATCTTTGTGCTCTCAGGCTTTCCCAGACACTGAAGATACTGGGCTAAAGTTAATGCTTGCATTGTACATATTGCACAAGTCCAGCTGTGTTAACAACACTTTTCCCACCTTTCCCTGCAGAGCACTGTATGTATTCTCATAGTTTTGCTTCTTGCAGTGCCAATCAAAATTACTGTGTAGGTAGTTGTACTACTGTTGTTAGGGAATTTTCATGGAAACCTTACAAGTTGGTGTTAGCACGGGGGCAACCCCTTCGTCCTTGATGTCAGCCCGACAGATTGCTGTAATGAACAGACACTCTCACAGCTCAGCAGGGTGCAGGGGAGCCTCTGCTGGGCTTGTTCTGAGCAGGGTGTGCAAAGCCTCCAACAAGACTGGTTCAGGTTCCTCGTGGGAAAAGGTCTTCCCTTTAAAATGCCTACCTGGGTGTGAAATCACTGAACGAAGTCTGGGGGGGGAGGTGGGGCGGTAAAAATGCCCTTCGTCCGATGCTGGGGAAGATCCCAGCAAAATCCTGCTGCAGGGAGCTGGCCTGCAACCTCTGAAGATAATAAGGGGTGTGAGTGAGCAGGTTCCCTTTTTGCTGAAGGAGAGGGTGGAGGTGATTGGCATTGTAGCATGGGTTACTAAAACAGTCACTTTTTGTGTTTCAGACTGTCAGTGGATGGGTTCTCAATGGTTACCGTGTGGCCTGAAGGGAGCTGTGCAGCGAGTTCAGGCATGGCTGGTCATACGATGCTCAGCAAAATCTGGAAGGCAGGAAGCCACTTCCAGGGTGTGAAGCTAAACTAACATTCAAAAATAAATGTGACTGTGTTTTCAAGGTCAGCTTTTTTAAACTCCACAGTCTGGAATGTCAAGCACTCAATACAAACTAAAAGGAAAAAAAAAATGGGTGTTTAAGAAGAAACATAAGAGAACCTCTTGCATTAAAAGCAATACGTTTTAATAGTCAGCTATGATTCTTCTTCCCACTAATTTACGAGTGTGGTATGTAAGCTTAATTACTAGTATACAGCTCCTGTCCTAACAATTTCATATTCAGTTTATTTTGGGGCACAGTATTTCTGAACATATTAGCTAGCTGTCTGCAACAGCTACAGTAAAATAAGCAAGCTGTGCTCTATGATATATAATGCGGTGTGACTACCCCAGTGTAAAGCAGAATTGCTGTATCCAGCAAGTAAACTCTCCCCCTATAAAAAAAGATAGCAGCTTTGGAGGAAGAAGTAGTGGAAAGCTGTGCTTCAAACCTTGACTCACCAGTTAGAAAGAAATGAACCAGTGATGACTGGTACTGCAAGGAAGAAATACTGCACCTATGTGCAGCAAGAGGGAGAGTATACCCTCATCTTATATGTATTTTTCTTAAGGAAATACAGGCTTTGAGTTCTTGCCACTGTTTGTTTGGCATTTGCAAATTTTTATTTTGGCTAAAAGCAGGTATCAGCCCTTTCTTGGGCAGCTCTGGCTGTGAGGAGGCAGCATGGTGCTTGTTACCTACTGGTGCTTGCTACTGAACAGCTTGGAACAGTAGCACTGGAACGTGAGGTTTGTCCTCAGTTGTCTCAAAGTGATGTAACAATCAAAGACAAATTAGGTCAGCAGATTTAAATGCTTTAATGGGGAGCGCTGCACCAAGAACTTTCGACAGCCCAGTTGTCCATGAGAAGTGCCTGTGTTTTCTAGCAGCAGAGACAACACACGCATAGTTAAGACCAGATTTTGCTTTTATTTACACCACAGAATGCCTTGGTGGAATTTGACTGAGTAACTCAGAACATGCTCATATCTAAATGTGTAACTAAATTGTATTTAGCTTTATGCAAATAGGCACCGGGGGCGGACAACTGAAAGCTTTTGGCTCTCTGTCCCTGAGCCACGTTCATGTGCAGACTCTGTCCTTGTAATCAGGAGGAGAGCAATGACTGCTCCAGGCTAGTGCCTGCACAGAGTTATCCTTCCATGGAACACCCAGCATCACTAGAATTCTGTGGGGAGGTTTTTGTGCAGCACTGACCATGGCAGCCTTTAAATCGCAGTGTGCTAAACTGGGGGTTGCATTTTTATCAACGAAGGTAAATCAATGCTACATTGCAGGGCATCTTTCTTTGTAACTTAGATTAATCAATCTTTAGACTTAATTTTTTTTTAATTTTTTGTTTAAATTTTGTATTTGCATGATGCCTGCGTGGAACATTCTGGTACTACATCCATACATAAGACATAATTAATTTCAACTTCCCTGGCTAATTAAAAGAAAATGGAGCAAAACTTTAATCAAATGAGTCCAGTTAGAGGCATAAATTAAGGAAGCCCATGAATTTCATTGAGTGAAAAATGTTCTTTTCTGTCTATAACTGCCACTTTCAGAAGCTTTCTATATCTCAGCAGCTCAGTGGTCTGGAATGACTTGGTGAAAGAAGCCAGTTCTAAAGATCAGGATTAAGTTAATCAAATAGTGGACTGAACATAATCCCGTACTTAAATTTAAACTCAATTGTGCCTCTGGATTCTGTCTGCTTGAGGGATCTTAACTCTGGATCAGCTGGCAGGAATGAAACAAATTGTGCAACTATTATTTCAGTGGACCAACACTAATTCAGTTCCCTGAGCAGTGTTTTGTTATATTCATTAATACATTTTCTAAATAAATTATTTCAGAGAATTTTCCTGTTAAAATCCTGGTAGTCATTATTGTTAATACTATGTGAAACACTGAAAATCAGCATCACCTTTATTGCTGTGCCTGGCCATAATTATGAATACAGTTCCTATGCTTTTCACTCTCTGTATGCTGGAAGAATAGAGGTCAACTTTTGAAGCTTCAATGAATTGGTCTCCTTTTCTGAATGTAGGATGCCTTTTTTTATTCAATCCTGCTTGTGTGAATAAAAGGGATTTATGTAGCCTTGATATTTAACTTTCCACTGAAGTTAAAGCATCCTCACAAGACAAGCTGCCTGGAATCTCTTTGGAGCAGCTTGCCAGCAGATTGTTGTTTGCTCCTTTTGCCACCTTGGGAGGCAATATCTTTCTGACATGCCCAGAACATTTAAGACATTTAGTTCTTCACTTAAGTAAACAGCAGGCTAATTTTAAGAAAGACAACACATCTCCTGATAAAAGAACTAAGAAGATCTAGGCTGTGCAATCAAGGATTCTATCCATCTCTCAGACCACAAGCCTCATAGAAGGCTTTAAAGGGAGGAATATTGTTATTGTTCTACTTGGTATAATGACAAGCATGTCAGCATATGGTGGAAGGTAAGTACTCATGCCAAGAAATTATAGCGAAGAACCTCACTCTGATCTGAAAGGATTCTTTTCTTATTCCTGTTCTAAAAATGTACTTAATTTTTTCCTTATCCCAATGTTTTAATTTTTTCATAAATGGCTGTAACTTTTTTAGGCTGTATCGCAAAACCATAAACAAATATCAAAGCTTTAACACAGTTTTGGAAATAAATTCAATGCAAGGGAAAGGTAGCAACATCTGAGCATGAGGCACTTCCTTTAGGCCGCTAGATTTTTATTGTAAAGTTACTCTCTGTACCCTTGAATAAAAACCTTGTTTATTCATTTTTTACTCATCTTGTTAAGGCTAAACCTTGGACAGACCTTGTTTAATCACTGTTTGTGCCAGCTGACCCACTATGAAGTGAGATGGCTGCACTGCAGGTAGTGGGACAGTGATAAGGATGGAACCAAATAACCCAGATACAGAGTGAGGATGTTTATACAAACAAGATGTCTGTCCAGAAAAGATGTTCTGTGTTTTGGGTTTTTTTTAAAATAATGTTATGTTGGGTGTTTTAATTTAGAGATTCAAAGACAATAAAAGTCTATTTGTGATGGAATTTATTATCCTTGCTTCACAGGTTAATGACCAGAGAATATCTTATCTCCCTGGGTTGAGAGTCTTCTCTTAGTTTAATCAGTGCGGTCCCACTGAGGCAGAACTTGTATGAAGTAGAACAATGCTGATAATCCATACAGAGATATTCAATAAAATATTGAATATTTCACTGAGGGTCCTGAAACTGAATGAAAAGAGAAAGCAAGATTGACCAAAATGCACAGTTCTGTTAGGTGCACACACACTCTCACGAGCATAAGGAGTAGAAAGAAGATGGGGAAGAAAGGTAAGTAATGGGAGGATTCAGTTGGTCAGCACAGTTACACGTGTTGTACACACAAACCACACTGTATTAGCAGCATGTAGATCCTATAATATCACTACTCTTCTTTCTTCCTCAAACAATTCCTATGATTCTCTTCACTGCTAAATTTCTACTGTCCAACTGTTACTTTAACTGTTGAAGCCTATACTCCCCTTACCTATGGGATTTCCTGTAGCTGCCATATGAGTACAGAGGAATGTTGGGCCATCCCTCACATTTCCAGTTCTAAGATCATTGCTGAGGGGCTGCCTCATAAAGACACACAACTCCTGCTGGGCTAGTGGGCAAAGGGGAGCTCAGATTCAGAGGGAACGGTTCTTTTGAATTTGTGTTTCTGCTGGAGATGTCAGTCTTTTGATCCTCATTTTGTTCAAACTATAATTTAGTGAATGACCTTTAGTGTTGCTGAGAACAGTAAGAACTGTGAGGACCCCCAGGTCCCGACCCTTGAGCTCCATTGGTTTCCCAGTCTCTGCTTTTACAAGAGCCTTTGATTCAGTCCAAAACTATGTAACAGGCCTCTGAAGACAGTGCTTTTTATAAATGTTCCTTAAACCATGTGAAATATGTGCCTGTTCACCCCAGTGTTTAGTTCTACATAACATGAACTACATCCATAATGTCAGTCTTAGCATACACAGTGCTGCAGTTCCCTCAGTATGTAATGTTAAAAGGTAATTATCTTTCTATATTTTTTCCCCTCTTTCGTATTTCTTGTGTGTGTGTTCCCTTTTGCCTCAGTAGGATGGTAAATACATGTATTTTTTAAAGTTGTCTGCCGTCGATTATTAGAGCTGCAGAGGAAAACTCCTTTTTAAACTGAAAAAGTCAATGATTTGCAATGGGCCCATGCTTCATAAGGTGAAGACTGGAACATTCTTAATGGAATAACTAGTTCTAATTATTTCTAATTCTGGAGGAAGCAAAATTTTTCATTGTGCAATTTGTTATATACTTGGGGAAATATTAATTCATGTTCTTCCTTTGCTATGAATGTGTTGCTTCTGCTGTTGTTCCATAATGCTACTGTATCCTTCATGAAAGTCTGTAAGAGTGTGAATATTATGTTTTACAGTTTAAATAATTTTCTACTCAAGTAAAGGATAGTTCTTTGCATAGTAGTGCTATTCTGTTATTTTCTTACCTGTGGATTATCATTCCTTTTTATTTTCTGTGACCTGTCATCACTGACCCAAGTCTTTTTAAGTCTTGGTTACACATTGGGATTTTCTAATAGTTCTAACATTAAAAAATCCTTTAAGTCATGAGTATAGATTATGTGCAGGTAAGGAGCTCTGCCCATAAAATTTTGCTCAGTCGTGACTGTCCAAGTGTGCTGTGCTATAGAATCTGAGTCATCACTTGTAAACCTTTTGTACCATTGCCTCTTTGTCTATAAAGAGACTTGGCACTTTTTAATTTAACAGAAAATGAATGAATAGGATCTAGATAGAGAAATCATGAAAACTCCTCTGCTAGTACTATGGGGAACCTTCCTAGGTATCTTATTAAAGAAGGAAAATATTGTCTAAGATTAAGAAATAAAGCATTCTCAGATCCATACATGTATGCAAAAGGTAGGAATATAGGAACAAAGTTTGGTGCTGGCAGACCTTAACTTGTGAATGACACTTGGATCAGCCTGGCTGTGGCTGCACAGTAATGCTGTCAAAAGCTGAATATGTAACGTGGGGCCTACTCCAGTTTATACTCCCTGGGTGAGCCCATCATTGCAACAAGCTTGACTTTCTCAGAGTATCAACTGTTTTTAATGAAAAAAAGACAATCCCATATTATTATATGGGATTGTTTTATTCTCAAGTATGTATTCTTCCTATTCTTTGCTCTTAGCTCCCTTTGTTCTAGATAACCAGCTGATTTATGTCAATTTGCTATTATCCTTTTTTTGTTTTCTTAGAGTCTTAGTATTTTCCGATAGAATTTTAGTAGATTGTTTCTTTTCACAGCAATAGTCAGTGGAATTTCTCTGGATTTATGTCTGTGTTACAGAAATCAGGATTCAACCTAAAGCATTACCTGTGACATGCTTCAGTGGTTACATTTTTCAAAGAAAGAGTTGTCAGTATTCTACAGTGTCAGAGACATCAGAAGGACATTCCTCCTACTCTTATCCACAGGGTCTGGGCTACATATTTCATGGCTCTTCAAAGGTCCTGGTTTATTGAAAAACATAGTTTTTCTGTATTTGTTCCCAGTAAATGTATAAGTTTCTATTTTAATCACACCAGCCCTTCTTTGATTCTGCAAGGGGCAATGACACAACACAGTCTTCTGTGCTGATTGTTATCCTTGGTTAAGTGTCTTCTGCTTGATATTATCCAGAGCCTTTGCCTGGCTGTTATTCTTGGTGATGCATTTTGAAGTTGTGACTGAGTTAAGGATCTGGTCAGTTCAGCAAAACCCTGAAGTTTTTTCCTCTGCATTCCTGAAAGAAATAATTATGATCACAAGATAGCAGCCTGCCTTTGCCTTCAAATTTCAGTCAGTTTTTCTTTTTCTGGAAAAAATCAAAACCAAACAGGTTAGGGGCTGTATGTTACATTTTGTGAGACACCTTTGCCCATTCAGCATGGCTGAAATGCAGCTTCTGGAAATCTGAGGATTACTATTAGCTTTGAGGTTCTTTATACTGAAGCCCTAAATTCTACCCTCATTTCTTGCCATCAGATTCTGGAGTTACTTGTGGGATTAAACTTGAGTAGCTGCAGACAAAGGCCAAGTTTTGGGGGGTTTATTGTTTCAGGCAAATATATATTCTGTGAGATTTGCAGGTACTTGTCCTTTTTCTGCATCTCTGTGTAGCTGGGGGAAATTTTTACCATCGTGGATCTGTGTGTTTTAACAGTGGAAGGTTTTCACAAGGTATAAAACTGGGTAAATTAGAGTCAGCCTAGGTCTGGAGGAATGCAGTGCTACAAGTACTACACAGGGCAGGGATGGAGTATTTTACAATAAAGGTACTACCTGAAGTCTTTAGTCCCCCCTGAAGTTGTGATGCAGCTATGCTGAAAGTGTGCTTTACATTGCAGACTTTGTCAAGTCAGGACCTGCAACAGTTTTGTTTAACAGTTATTTCTAATGACAAAAAGGGGTTTGTTTCAATTAAAATGTTTTAAAAACCAGTTTACAATTCAGTAGATAATTTACTGGGTTTAAGTGTAGTTGCTTTGGTATTAAGTTTCAGAGAAGGAAGAAAAATGGTTGTAGTAAAACTTAAATTACAGGAACAATTGGTGGAAAATTAATTGACATTTACTGAGTCTCTTTAGTCTCTGATTAGACTTAGCTTTTCTCTATAAAATGGTCTCAGAGACACATTTCTGTAAAGTTTCTTTTTTCACTTTCCTATATCTCAGAAATGTCAGAAGGCAATATCACTGAACTTTCTGAAGTACCCCTGCTTTAAAGAAAGAGACCTCAACAATGAAAGAACACTTATATAATATGTTAAGCAATTCAGTAATAAAAAAATGTCAAGTCAATGACAGTTTAATATCCTCTTTGTTACTGTAATGTTTGCAGAATTTCCCCTCTGAATCGTGCAGTAAAATGGTAAAGATTAAGGAGTTAGTTCTTAATAAATTAATATATATAGTAGTAAATTTTAGTATTCCAAAATCATGGGAGAAGTGGGAAGCAGATCACAGCTAGTACAGAGTAAATCTCTTGTGGTCAGATCATCAGTTTAAAGATACTGGTCATTATGATAGGGAGAATCTTAATTCTTTGAAAATGAACTGAAGGAGATCAAACTGCCATTAAAAAATCTTTTCTTCTGCTCAAACGGAAAGGAACAAACTGTCGTTTTTGACAATGACTTAATTTTTTTTAAGTATGAGAAGGAACTCTGTATTTACTCAAGTTTCTTACTGAGAATGGTTCAGAAATACTGAAACTTTAGTCCCAAGTGCTTAGAGATGGTTTGGGTGGTAGATGTGGGAATAGGCTCTCAGTGTAATAGTTAAAAGGTGTGTAAGAAAGACTGATAAATTGTTTGGGTTTTAGAAAATGGCAAGTTAACTAAATATTTTTAAAATAAACTCTATTTTGGAATAAGGACTCCATGGTATTCCTGGGAAAAGTCAAGGTTCACTTTTTAGAAGAACTAGTGTACGGTCCATTTCTGAGAAAGACAGAGAATAAGGAAAATGTGCAAAAAGACATTTGTTTGCTTGAAATACAACCTTGGGAAAGGGCTTCTCTTCTAAAAAATAATTGAAAAGCAGGTGCATTGCAGAAAATGTCACACAGAAAGGCATGTCGCATCCTACATCCCTTTTTTTTCCATTTCTCTCTTGTTTTTGTTTTTCTGCTGCCAATCTTTCTATCTGAAATCGTGTAGTTCAACATTTCTTATTCCACTGCCATTTTCTGGCACTTGATCCAGTTCTTAAACTTTTCTGATAATTGTCTGTCAGCCTAGCACAACAGTTTACAAAATTAATTGCATTTTTAACAACAACAGGCAATTTGACTCTCATAGCATCATGCTGTCACTGCTTCATGTTAATCATCTGTGACTTCCCTTCCTGTTCCAGGGATATATATGTTTTTGCTACTGAATTTATTTGCCTCAGACTGTTTTCAGCTCCTTTCCTTAATTTTTTCTCTGCTGTATGGTTCCCCCTCCAACACGCCAGCTCTTTTTGTTAACAACCAAGTTTCATATATACTTAAAAAATTGCAGGAGTGTTGGTAATTTGGGGACTTTTGTATTATTGATGGTTGCCATAGGCACCCAAGAGCAAGTTCTCAAGCTGCTCTCTTACTGGTGTCTATAAATCCTACAGCTGTTGAGCACAGCCCAGCTCGATATGCTCTACAGTATTTTCTTCAGGCTGGATGTATAATTTATGAAACTTTTTTAGTGGTTTTCTACCCTTAGGAGAAAAGCTGAATATTTACAGTTTTATTTTGAATGTTATGATAATTTCCTGTGGTAAGTGAATGCTTTGGAAAATGTACCAAACCAAACAAAAAAAGCAACTCCCATATTATATAAAAAATGTTCTATTTTTCAAAGAAAGGCTTTTGCATGTGGCAGTGTGCTGGTAAAATGTAAGTTGCCTAATTGGAAGCTAGATAAAGTTCCTACTGTGCAAGAGTAATGTTGAGTGAGGAAGGAAGCAGAACTGGGTCTGTCTGTTTTGACTGATGTGTTGGTGTTTTTTACCAGATACTTGTCAGGGTAGAAGACAGGGCTGAAGGTGATGTGATGATATATGTTGTCCAAATACAGCAACAGCTCTGTGGAGGCACAAAAGGGGGTTCAGCAACAGGGGGAGTCGGTCAAGTTTTGAAGATCCTGGAGCATGTCAGGGATAAAATCTTCGAGATTTTATGAAGCCTCAAGTGGATCACTTGTCCTCTTTGTTGCATTCTATAGGCTGAACTGCATTAGGGCTGTGTGTGGTAGTCTACAGGAACCACATTAAGAAGATTAATTCTCAATCTCTTTCAGTCTTTTTTGGATGGTGGAAGATTAACTCTGTAAACATACAGGACACAGGTTCAAGCTTGATGTAACAAAAGTCCCCATCACATTACTGCAGACTGCGATAAGAATCCAACAAAATCAGCTTGTTACACAATTTGGGACAATGCCAAAAAGGTAAATTGATCAGCTATTAATTAGCAATAAAACTATTTTACTAAAAAGTGATGTAACATACCACATTTGTGAAACATTTCAAAAATTTACCTGAAAAGTCAGATCAAAGATTTTAGCACCATGGAAACATCATAAACACAATAAATATATAGATAATTAGAAAATTGTGCTGCACACAACTTTTGTTGTGGTCTTTTGTTCCTTGTTTTTTTAATGGCAGAAGCAGCAGATGCATGACTGGTTTCACTGATGACTTGGAGCCAGAGATAGGTTTATGTAGTGTGCTCTTCATGTTTCTTTCAGTTCTGTGTCTTTTTCGGGAGACAATGCTGAATTGAAATCATGTGTCTTGCTTCCCTTTTAAGGTATCCTGGAGTATCAGGTAGTAACTTCATCTCTTAGGAAGGATTCTGAGCTTTGTTTGACACTCTGCACCAGTTCAAGAAGAAGTGTTCAGGTTTTAGTTTTCCTGTTCATGAGAGAAAAATTCAGGTTTCATTTCTGCTCTTCAGCAAATGCAGAATGCTTTTACTTTCATCCCTGCTTGGGTAGAAGGTGAGTTGAGCTAATACCTAGGAAAGAGCCTGCTGAAGGAAAAGAGCTGGCACTACAGTGAAACCTGTAACTGTTGCATACATGCAACAAGGGACAAGAAATAATATGTAGCTTAAAGGGTGATCTTTAGAATCATTAAAGCATTAAGCCTCTAACTCCCCTGCAAAAGAGTTTCCTATGGGCAAAATAGGCAGTTAGGCTTAGCAGGACCACCATGGAAATAGAATGGCTTAACTAACATTTATTGATACCAATATCCTACTTAACATAATATGTGAGCACTTCAACCGAAGCACGAAAACTCCTCTTGGCTCTTGAGATTACCCATCAAACCATCCTACACTAAATGCCAACATTTCATAGAGAAACAACTGTTGCTATACAACGCACCTCTGAGCACACCTACAATCGCCCTGTGATGACAATGAAATGGTAATGTGTTATTATACTTGTACAGATCATGTGTGATTTTTCGGAGCAGATAATGACACATACTCCTACTGTTTCAAATTCTGAGGAGGAGTCAACACGGAGAGGTATGCGAAAGTAAACCTTATGTTTGCTCGCCTTGCAAAGTGAGCCTGCAGAAAGTCTTCTGCTACAGTAATGATTTTGAAATGCTGGCTTTCATAAGCAGCAATTTTTACAGATTTAATTTTAGTATCGAAACACTGCACTTGCTTCTTCTTCACTTTTATGTGCAGGTCCGAGTACTGATGAGTATACCCAAAGCCTTACATGGTTCAGCCCAGGAGGTTTTGCACTTTTTCACCTCCTATCCTCCTATTTTGATAGCTAATACAGATTTTGGGGTAGAAAACTGAGGAGGAAGACCATGCTGGTATGTTTGGTTTTCTTTTTGCTTCAGCAGAAAGCAGAATTGTAGAGGCCTCAATTGCTAAAAAGCTAGTGCCATTATACATTTTTCTTTTTTTTTTTTTCAAATTTATGTGTAATCCTTTACAATTTTAATGCAAATCTTTCAAGGACATTTTACAGATTATACATGACACCATCTGCCTTCCATGAGAAATGTATGTGTTACGGTGACATTAAATTATTGTATTAGGAGACATCATTGAATTAAGGTTTTTCTCAAAACCAGATAATACCCATAGTACTGAATGTAGGGGAAACTATGCACAGTACTGAGAGGCTGACTTGTAAGCAAAGCACAGTAGGTTCAAAGTCTGAAATTCCTTGTCAGGAGGGAATTGTGTACTGATGGTGAATTCCAGACAGACACTCAGGAGAGTTGGTGTTTACCCAAGCAGCAGGACCTGGGCAGTGAACAGCTGCTCAAGTGACTTGCTCTCTCTTCCCCTATTTCAAAAAGCATCTCCTTACAGACATACTGAAACATGCTGACTTCTTTTCCTGGTTTTTGGCTGAGGTAGAGTTTAATTTTCTTCCTGGTATCTGGTACAGTGCTGTGTTCTGGACTTAGTGTGAAAATAAGGCTGACACACTAATGTTTTGGTGGTTGCTAAGTCGGGCTTACCCCAAGACAAGGTCTTTTTTGCATCTCGTGCTCTGCCAGCGAGCAGGTGCACAGGAAGCTGGGAGGGAGCATGGCCAGGACAGGTGACCTGAACTGGCCAAAGGATGTTCTAAACCATAGAAAGTCATGACCAGTATATAAACGGGGGAAAATTGGCCAGAAGTGGCCCATCACTGCTCAGGGCCCTGCTGGGCATTGTGGTGAGCGATCTGTCGTGCAGCACTTCCTATTTTTTTTTCCTCCTTTTTTTTCCCCCTTTGGTTTTATTCCTCTCTCTCTTTTTGTAGTCTCCCTTTTCATTGCTATTATTATTATTATTATTCTTTCTTTCTGTATTTCAGTTATTAAACTGTTCATATCTCAACCCACTGTTTTTAGCTTTTTCTGACTCTTCTCCCCATCCCACCAGAGGGAGGGGAATGAGTGAGTGACTGTGTGGAACTTGGTTGCTGGCTGGGGTTAAACCACGACACTTGCACTTGAGCTGGAACCATATTTTATTGGAAAAAAACCCTATATAAGTTTATAGACTGAAAAGACTGAGAATCTGTGAGAGCTCTGGACAAATTGTAATGGATAGTTACAGTTGGATAGTTACAAACGGACACCTAACTAAATTCTTCAAGATCAGTATTGATACTGACCTTTTCCACTCGGCTGGGAATGTATTATATCCCATGGATAATATAAATGATAATATTACTGCTGTGGGGCTCACAGTGCAGTGCTTTGTAGGCATGTTTTAAGCTCTACCTTATGGTCATAATTTTAAAAGCAAATCAGTATACTAAGATTTTAGTCTTAGAAGATTTTCCTTGAATTATTTAAAAGTAGTTGAGCTACTATATGCTATATATATGCCTATACATGCTTTCCTCTGGCTCATTGACTGACTCAGAGTAACTTCTCACCACTGTAAAACTGCTCACAATTATGACATTTCTCATATTGGTGTAGAACTTTAAATACTTGAAGTGTGTCCCCAATAGCAGCCTGTAATACATGTAAAATCTAAGTTTTTACTGTTCCCTACTTAATTTTGCTTTTCTGTACTGTGACAAACTCTATTTTTTTTTATTTTTTGCAATAATATCTATTAAAAATTTTACAACAGTTAATGGATCAAAAATGAAGTTGTTGATATCAGTGAGAGTGTTAACTTTTATAAGACCTGACTCAAAACCTATATTTTTTGATTTAACTTGCTCTTTATTTTTCTTTGTAAGGCAGTAGTATTTTAGTGATGGTGTTGGCTGAGGTGTAATAATAACTGTACTTGTTTGCAGTTTCCATCATTTAGTCTGCTGTCCTGTTTCAGAAGAAATAATTATAAACTGTCTTAAGGCTCTGTACTTAGAACATATTCCAGTTGTGTTTCCAGGTAATTTGTTGAGCTCATCCTTAAATACAAGGGATTTCTGGCAAGATCCCCAGCTCATAGTTTATTCAATTCTTCATCCCTGTGTTTACTTAATGATTTATTTTAAAGTTTGCCCAGTTCCAAAGAAGTTACAATACAGACTTTTTAACTCTGATAATCTTTGTCAACTTCAGTTACTTTTTCATCCAACATTTAAATCTCTAATATTTATCTTTTATTCTAGGTTTACATTGTATTGTTATCATCATCATCATCATCATCATCATCATCGTCATCATCATCATCATCATCATTATCATCATTATCTTCTCCTGAATTCTTAATGTACAGTTTCAGGTTATATTAATTTGAGGATTCTTCTGCAGTTCACGATCGTTGTTCTTGAATGACTGAAACATATGAGTACATCATATTTTCATATTTTCAACTTTTCAATGGTTTTGTCTCTCAAAGAGTTTAAAATAATATATAAGGTTTTTGACAGTGGCTCTGTGTATAACATTTAGGATGAAGAAACATTTGACAGTCAATCAAATACTGGTTTACACAGGAATTTTCAGACTGCCCAAGTGATTGATGTAGGGGGAGGTGGGCACATGTATGGAATATGTGAGTTCCTCCTATAGAGTAAATTATTATACCTATGGCCCGAATATGCAGTTCAATTGCTGCAAAGTTGTTTGTGTCACCAGTAGTTTAGATTCCTGTAGAAATTATCCTATAAGCAGAATGAAAACATTTATGACAAGAGTTATATCTACCAGAATCCATAGAAGAAAGCCTTTTGTAGGCTAGATGGAAGAAGATTTCTTTGCATGTGGGACTACAGAAATGCTGAAGCATATAGAGGAAAATTGCTTGTAAAAGATGTCTGTTGTTTGCCTAACTCAATCTTGCAAAAATCTTGGACCATTTGCAAGAACATTATATGCTGAAAAAAGGGAAGGATTTTGTAGAACAGGTTAAAGCATGAATGGATTTTTTTTTTTTTTGGCTTGTGCAGAAAATTCATCACAAGCTTTGTATGAAGAACAGAATATGCATAAATAATTGCTCTTTTTTCATGGCTGATATATCAAGGATTTTAAAACCCGAGTGTCTAAGGGATTAAGTGTTTAGAACCAAGTACTGCAACAGCTGCTTGGCACAGAAGAATAACAGTAGCAAACATTAATATTTTCTATTTTTATGATCAAATCTTTGCACTAATATCCAGTGAGAGGAAGATTTTGCAAATACACTGAATGATAAAAGATACGAAACATGATCAGAAAGAAATGTGGATTCTACATGAATTGTAACTGTAATAATACATGTTATCAGTAACAACTATACATTTACAGAGGACTTTTGCATGCACTGAAAAAAACCCCATACTTTCTCTGCTATAAAGGTCTTGATGATATCTAAGTAAAACCAGATGAAGTGGCAAACCAGGTGGCAATCTGTAAAAGGCAGGTAAGGTTTCCTAGGGCACAGAAAGGAGAAGCAGATTGTTTCAAGCCCAAGAATAGTTTAAAAAGGAGAGAGAAAGCTTTGGTGATGGAGAATGATGAGTACAGGAGATGGAAATAAAGGTTCAGAGAGGAAAGGATAAAGGGACCAGGGCAGGCTGTACAGAAGCTGGAGCAGAGAGCCTGGATTTGCTCTGCTATGGGACACAAAGCCATAAAAAGTACTTAAGGTGCAAATTGACATAATTTATGTAGAAATTACATTCAGGCCAACTGGAGATAGTGACACATACTAGATGTGGACAAATGCAGGTATTAAAGTAGTGTGGGTAATTGAGCTTCTTTGAAATGCCTGACCCTTTGAAATGCCTCTTCAAGAGAAAGCTATCATTCTCTCCTAGACTCACCCTGTAAACACCCCTGTGATAGTTAATAAAACTGTTCCTTTCATTTAATTTTAGTATAGTTGGTTCTTCAACTGGTAACTAAATAAAACTGTTGCACTGTGAACATGTGAAACGGGGGTTTAGTTTCTCTTTGGGAAAATAAAATTTAACAGCTCTGAAGCTTTTGTGTGTGGGTGAAGGGTAGACTTCACTTTAGGTCAGGATTATGAATGTCTTTTTTTTATATACTTATGATTATTCTGTAGACTTATAATTCATTCATTTGGGTTTATGTACGGCAAAGGCTTATGTCTTCTGTGTTTTATGTGGTGTTGATACAAACTGAAAAAAACTCATAAGATTGACAGCTATGAACCAAAAGTAACATACTTTTTCTCTCCAGCCACCTCATAATGGTTTCATATTACAATTGAGCTAGTTAATTTTGGCCTGTCTATCCTTAAATACCCTTTAAAGTTCCCATTCTTGTTCTTTTTCTTCTGGTTGTTGTTTTCTGATGCAAAAAATTTTGTGAATTATTTTCAGTTCTAGGTTCACTTGCAGACTTCTTGTCCCTTAGTAGGGAAGCTTTAATTTCTTTTTTTTTTTTTTTTTTTTTTTTAAATTTGGCTTTCTAATTTCTTTTTATGAAGACAAGGTAGCTAGTTTGTAATAGAAGAGGCATAATTGTAATAACTTTTTTTTCCCCATGGTCTCCTTTACATTTCCAGAACAATTAGATCTTATGTTGGAATCTGAGAGGCTCAGAAAATGAAGGTACAGCTCGAGGAACATGATCTTGCATGATGCTTGACAAAATGATAATGGCTGAATGATTATTTAACATGTCTTCTGAGTTCTGATGTGAATACCACAGCAGGGAATGTTGGTGGTCATAGTGGTGCTGGTAAGAATCTCTTCTTCACCGTATAGGACTTCAGTTTTGGCAAACTGTCTAATATCTGGAAGCTAGGTCCCTAAAAATGAAAAACAATTTAAAAACCCCCACCTTTGGGGCTCTGGGATTAATCTACTTTGACTAAATGTTGCCCTACATCACTTTGTGAAATCCTGTACCATGACTTAGTCAGTCCTTACCATAGTGGTCTCAGTTCATGTTTAGTGATGTTGTCTGTTATACCATTGATTTTCTTTGTTGCCTTAAACGTTAAACTTTTCATTGCACAAAAAAAAAGTATAAATTATGGTTTAGATAGATTGCAGTTTGTGCAGAGGAAAGAGAATGTAAGGAATTAATACCACAACACTGAAGTAAAAGATAAATTGAATGAAATTCTGTACAGGAATAAAATTATGCTTTTAATTGCCTATTTTATCTTAATTTTGAGGTACAAATACAATGAATTTAGCAAGCAAGCATATTGTCATAATCTGTCCTTAATGTAATTGTAGCATCTACAGAACTGCCTTAGAATGAGATGGGCTCTTCCTTGTGAAAGGCAGCTTTCAGAAAATAGTGGAGGAAAAGCTCTACTCACTCCAAAGGGTTTCATTATCATGGTTTAAAGCTTAGATGTATATTACAATATAAAGGTTTTTGTTACCTATCCCTGCCTTCTTGCACATGGCAAGCTGTACTTTTTTTTTTCCCACTGCCTGAGTGGAATGTCACTGTTTCACTACTGTTAGTCCAAGGCTGAGACTCCACATACCTGTCAAGCTTCTTTACAAGTATAAACTGACTTTAGCATCAGCAATCCTCCCTTTTAGGTTCTGTAAAGAGATGAAAGAAATGCATCCTTTTTCTACTCCGTTTTCCTGGGTTTTGCCCGTGTATTCTGCATTCACAGTAAGCTGCAATGTACTTCCACACAAAACCAGGTGAAGTGCTAATGAAAATATCAAACAGTACTTCTTTCTGATCAGGAACCAGAGATAACCACTTTCTGAGTGGGCTTTTACACCTGTACAGAGGTGCATTGTTTCCTTTTATTTTTCCCTTCCAGTTGTTTTAGAGTAGTTTATTCGATAACTAGTAGAATTTTTACAGCAACTGAAATGTCAATAGCTGGCCTGGCTAATAGCCCCTAAATTTCTTCTCCACCCACACCTTTCTTCTCATTTAAAAATATAGAATATATTGCTTTTTTTCGGACTTCTTTGCCATGAAGCTCTGATGTTCTCAGGAAATCCACCAAAATGATTCAACAGCAAGATTTTTCCTCTGGAGAATCCTTTATCCATAAAAGTACATTTTTTTTTATCTTCTCTTGACTAGACTGCTAGAGCATTTTAAATGTGGGTGCTGCACAGGCTTAGGGAACTTGGTAAAATATGTGGCAAGGGCCTTTCTTCATCAAAGTAATGTTTCTTTTAAAACTGGAAACAAAGCTTTCAGTGAGAAAAAAAGACCTGGAACAATCTTTTTTTTTTTGTTGACGAGCCTACAAACCTGCCTAACCATAAATCTCACCATGCACAGATGATGGTTTTGACAGGTGAAGCTTTTTTAACAGTCTCATTAGGATTCTATATCTGAATCTTATTCCCAGAAAGAACTGCTGCTTCTCTTTGTTGGAGAGTATCCAAATTTAAATCTGTGCTTAAGGTCTTTGGGATCTTCTGTCTCCAGGCTCTTTATAGAAAAGGAGTCTTGTAGGTTGTCTATAAATGAGAGTTCTGAGTGTGTTCCTCAACAATACTGTGTATGGAGATGCCTGTCTTGAAACAGTCATTTTCTTCCTGCCTGCTTCTCCAGACAGGGCCTCACTGGATTTATACAGACCATTCATCTTCCCTGTAGCAGGTCAACATGAAGTATTAATACATTATTACAAGGCAGCTGCAAATCCATCACAACAAGAGGGAGAATTTAGAAAGAGAAGAATGGAAAAATTGCATGGTGATCTCAAGGTCATGGGCAGAACAGGACACAGAAACTGGGTTGTAGGTGGTCATGTTTCTCATCAAACATACTTGCAGAAACTTAAAAAACTAAACACAAACTAAAATCAAAATTTGATTTGATTAATACTTTTTTAAAAAAAAAATCTTCTATTATGCCTGACATTCAATATGTTAAGTAACTGGATTTGTAGCTTCTGTTTTCCTTGAGAATTTTTTGACTGGCAAATTATATCAGTGAGTTATTAAGGCTTAGTCTTCTCTTATGTACTTTCAATTAAACTTCAGCAACCCTGTTTTAAATGATACTGAAGAGGTAGAAAAAAGTTAAGCTGAAGAACAAGTTTAAAAAATAAAGTAATATACCACAATAATAAAATTAAGAGTAATAAAGCGCCAGACATAAGATGAAAGCAATATGTTATAATGTCAATTTTAGAGCAAATAAATGTTACTTCAGTTATCCTTTAGTGATTGAATGAGAAATCTGATCATGATAAAACTGAAAATAACTGAGACCAAATTATTCAGGAGGAATAATGAGGTTGCATCACCATTAACAGAGTGGAAAATCCTGCTAGGCAAGTGACACATGACTTTGCTCCTGATTCCATTAGGAAAAGACACCATTTTTATGCAGCGAATTCAGGAACAACTTGGACTGAAAGTGCAAATATAATGTTTGAAACATCCTGAATTGGAATATGCCAAATACAGAATGTCATGTCTCAGATATTAATGTGGACCATCCCTGTTCTTGGCACTGTAGATCATTTTGCTTCCTACTCTATGAATATAACATTTCTCACAAGTGCTCTGGTGTTACTGTCCATGCTCTTCATTTTCTCCACAATATGTACATTAACAGGTGGGAGAGGAAATAGAGCTTAATTACCTCTTTTTGATCCAGGGAATCTAAATGACAATTAAACTGGCTCAAGTGAAAAAGAGCAGTATAGTCATTCCTTTATTCTGATAGCTCTATTCCAGTTGAAATGTTTCACATATCTTATTTTATGGCATCCTCTGGCAGAGTTCTTCAAAAATTACTCTTTTTAGAGGATGCAGTGCACAACATTTTCCCATTATAGTTTTCCCCTCCTGGAACTGTAATTCTAAAAAGAGATTCTTAAATTTGGAAAGGTGGTACAAAAAGTCTTCAGCAAAGGGTTCTATTTTCTTCTGCAAATCAACTGTATAAAATGCAGAACAGTAGTTTGAACTGAAATGCAGGGTGCTATTATAATAATTTTGGTGCAGAACACTGCAAAGCTTGATTTTCTCCATTGCATGTAGTTAGAGTGAAGTGACAAGAAAATCTCTTGTACTACAGATAGCCTAGATTTGTCATAATTCCCAGTGTGTCTCCCTGGCACAGTGGCATGTACTTTATTCACTTTTCTTTGTGCAAAGGGAAAGTAAAAAGCATAAGTAGGTAGCAGGAAAAAAAAGTCCAACCTCAGGCATTTTTTTAATTATAATTTTAAAGCTGTACATGACTAGGTGGAAGAAAAACAATGAAATAATTTAAATGAAAGGTGTATTCATGAAGAAATTATTCAGCAGTGCACTTAAAGGAACAGGTTCTTGTGAGTCTTCAGGTGAGCAGAGAGGAGAGGGAGAATCTTCTAGATCTTGAAGGTAAGCATTACCTCTGGTAACATCAGTCACCTTTGGGAGAACAGAGGACTTCCTCAGAAAAAGCACAGTGCAGCCCAAAATAGAGATCATGAAATATATAAGGCTATAACCATGTCCCCTCACCCTCTGCATTGCATTTAATCATTTCTGTGGCTGTATGACATTTTGTGTTTGCACTCACACGGGGCTGCCACAAGGTGACTTTGTAGGGAAGAATCAGAAAAATAAGCTGCTTTTTCTGAAGTACAGCCCCATCCTCTCCTCCATAGTGATGTCCTAAATTATCCACCCTATTTAAGCTGTACAAATACTTTTTCCCCCACCCCATTCTTATTGTTTTCTTATAGGGCTGCCCTCTTCAGGTTGTTTTATCACAGCACTCCCTACTGTATTACAACTGTCCTCGAGTCCGACTTTTCCTAACATTGTCTGACTGAAACACTTAGGAAATCTGAAATAATCCTATTTCTCTCTCCTGAGTCATGCACATGGCAAATCCAGCCAACACTTCCACACTTACAGGAGGTAAGTGATGTCATGGAGACCCACAAGCAGTGCAGAGTTTGTAAACATACTTCCTGTTGGCTTTCATAGGCAGTCTAGGAATGTAAAGTTAAATCCAGACCTAAATCATCAGAGGATTTTATGTCAGTCCTGTGCAAGAAAGAGTTCAATGCTCTCACTGCTAACATGCTGCTTAGGTGACTGAGATGCTGGTTTGAGAGGTGCACGTGAGAGGGGTGAATGAAGAAGATGTTTCTGTAAGCAGGTCTCCCGTTTGAAGTGAAAAACTCTAATAATGCCTTAGGTTAAGAATAGCTAAATTTAAAGTGCATTAGCACAGTGACTTATATAGTCTCATCATCATTTGATAGTGTGAGAAAGTGAATGTATTTACCCCATCACTAAACGGTGCCATTTAAAAATCTTTCCCTAAATATCTCTTCTATATTTACAAGATCCTTACTTCTAAAATGCCACTAAAATGCAGGTTTATGGGACTGTGTCAAGATGCCTATTTTTAATCCATAGAATGATTAAGTAAATTCTTCTCAAACATGAGTAACGTATTAATCCTTGAGAACCCACGTTATATGAAGATGGTCAGCATTTGGATGCACAAATCAATTCGTGATTGTGGAAAATTGTTCAACTCAAGAATTATTACAAATATTTTGGGTTTTAGTGATTATAATGAGAATTTTTGCAAGTCAACAGAGCTGCTGTTTGCACACAGTTCTGTATGGCAAACCCATTTTGGGATTACAGTTCATACCTGCACAGTGCAAATCCACAGCAGGGCCTGTGTATAAGAACAGCAGGAAACACTGTGGCTCATAGCACCTAAAATTGAGTAGCTATTTAAGAAGCTTAAGCTTCAAGGAGGGCCATGTATACTACATGTTGCTGTATTTATCTTTATTAGTATTTCCTGTTTTTTCAATCACAGTTTGATTTTTCTTTGCGTCTAGTTTTATGCTGCCCAGTATTTTATACTTCATTTAATCTTTGCCCTTCTTATTGTTTAATTCAAACTCAATAAAGATGAAGCAAGCCACACTTTGAGGGCAAGTCTTTTTAAACTTGCCTGTTTATCTGCATTTAATCTGGTTTCCTGCAGTAGGTAGTGTCCTTTTATGTAAAGTCCATCCAGCACTGCAAAAACACAATAACACTGAAGTGCCAAAACCCCGGTGATGCTGCCCTCATTCAGAGCCTATTGAAACAAATGAAATCTCCTACTAATTTAACTTTGATAAAATCTTTCAAGCCAGTGTCTATCTATGTGCTCCTTCAGATGTGTTAAAAATGCTTTGTTGTCTTGGGTGGCATTGCAGAATGACCAAAAATAAATGCTGTATTTTCAGAAGATGGAACAGCTACTACAGTCTTGGTATTTGCAGCAAGGGTGAGCAGATCTTATGACTATCTGGCATCTCAAGATACTTCTCTCTTCGTAAGGTTTGCAAAAATAGTTCTGGTTTGCAAAGCTTTAGCCATGTTTTACTTATTTATAATCTTATTTATTTAATTTATTGCCTTTCCAGAGGTGACTATGAATGAAATTAATATGTAAAAGGGACCCATTATCTACACAGTCCACTAGGAATAGAGGTGCATACAAAGCACTACAAAGTAGGCAGCTACTGACCTACATACACCATTCTGCATTTTTTCCCCTGAACTAGATTGTATCTTTCCTCCCCTCCTTTTGTTTGTTTGTTTTTGTTTGTTTTTTTTTAACTAATAGTCTCCTTTTCCACTTTGATGATTGTCTTTTCACCCTTCTTATTCATTGGATAATTTCTTCTTCATCTGAATTGCTTAAGCTAAACTATTTCAAATGAGGAAATAGAATTGGAAGTTATCTTGTTTAGATATAATCTCAGATGGTGATTCATTAATTATAGCTACGCTGCATAAAGATATGAGAGAATAATAAGGGATATTTTATGGTGTTAGAAAAAATGAGGAGGAAAGGAAAAGTTTTTTGCAATATTTTTATATTAAAGGAACAACCAAACAATTTGGCTATTCATCATCCTGTATCAATATTTTATCTTAACATGTTAATACCTAGTGTGGTGTTTGTTGCATTCATGTGGATCCCTGTCCTTATTAGTATGATTCCATATTATACATGATTTATATTCCAGTCATTCCTGAAGGCTACAAGAGGAGGTATTATAAGGAAATAATCTCAAACCTTTTTACAGAGGTAAGATCAGCACAAGAACTGATTTTAGAACTTTTTACTAGAGAGTACGAGTGAAATTTGGGGAAGAGGAAATGACTTCTGTTCAATTAGGTCATACATTAGAGCTGTAAAACCAAGTAAATTCTCAGATACAAAATACAATACCATAATCCTATAATCACATTAAGTGAATAATAGATTTTTATGCCAAAGGAAACCATCAAGACTGTTAAGCTGAATCTCCTGTGCAGCAAAGGGCTACACTTTCCTCTGAACTGGGCTGTGTCTTCTGGTTTCCAGAACTCAGAAATAATACTTTAATTTGTGATTTAGTTGAGGCATATTCCTCTTCAATAGGCCAGACTTTCCACTTGAGTTGAAAGTAAAGTTTTCCTTTTCTCTACATGAGTTGATCAAATTATTGTGAATGTAGCTAATAAAATGACTTTCCTTGTCTCCTCAGGGCAACAAAAAGCAATTAGCCACTGTGCTATATATAAACAAAAGAACCCTGAAATCTCCTAATTTATAATCACATAAATAATTAAAAGCTTGCTAATAAAATTAAATAAACCAGAATACTACATTCTTTGTAGGAATATCTAAAAAGCTATTGACATTAGGATCCTATATCACCATTGACCAAAATGATCACTGATATGTTGACTCCATTAACATTCAGTCCCTGATCAAAAGGTGGCTGGATGGACAAAATTACTGCCTCGTGTCTCAAAGGAGAGTGATTTCAATGGATTCTGATAGTTATGACACTATATAAATACACATAAATGGATATCTCAATTGGTCTTTCAAAAGAAAATATTTACTGAGATGCTTAAAATCTCAGTAATCAATGAGATACTTAAAAAATCTGAGAGAATCGAAAGGACAGCCTGGCTCAGGGTAGTGTCCCTGCTTTCCCTACTTACAATCCAATGGATAACTGGGCAATTTACATGGCAGTTCCCTATTTCCACACCACCCTGCTCCTGAAACTCAGACTCAGACTTAAGGTGGCAGCTTAGCTGGGGCTTAAAGCATTCCAGCAAAGCATCTCACCTTTGAGTAATCATCTCAGTTCAGAACACTTTTAATTAGAGTTTGGATGTATCCTTCAATTAGTAAAGAATAAGGCCTTTTGTTGCTTATTCCTTTTGAGGTTGTGTAGAAATATCCTGCAGGGATACAGTGGGGTGATGGATGTTTTTCGCTTTGTTCGAGTTTATCCGAGATGTGGGTTAAATTATTCCCTTTTTTTCCCGAATGTATAATTAACTCTGACTTATACTGAGATTTCATTGCACGGTAACATAATGCCAGTTATTTTTATGTCAAACATATGTTTTTCATAGCGGTTTGGATAGTTGTGGGTTGCAGTTAGAGATTTTTATCATGCAGTTATCTCTTGGATTTATGTAATAGCTTGTTCGGATTTTTTTTTTTCCAACTTAAGCTGTGGCAGAAGAGATAAAGTCTGAATTTCAGGTATTATGATTCTTTAGGGAAATCTAGTCCATGTAGCGTTTCCTCTTGATTTTATTACCCTTTACTGCAAATGTAATTTATATTACATAAAAAATAAAATTTGTACATGAATTCCTAGATTTTTTGTCATCCAGGTACTTTTTTAAGTAAAAAATAGGTAGCTATAAAACTTGGGCAGAAGCACAGTGCTTCCACTTTTCCATTTTAGAGCTTTTGTAATAAAATAGAACTTCAGAATTGTATCCTAGGGAACGGTGACCTTTTAAAAAACCAAAGTAGGTAAATAGATCTATTTCTATGCTAGCTGGAATGAAGGAAGCTCTCTAAAATAAAATGGAGCAAAAATCAGTGGCACTGTGGATATGTAAGCCCAGACTTACACGATCTGCAAGTACTTCTGTGATAGTGTGCTGTTTAGTCCCTCCTCTGACTGAGGTGCAGTGAGTGTCTTACCAGACTCCATATTTTTCTACTTTTCCATGAGTCATGAATGCATAGCACTACCTTTTGAAAGGGGGTATTAGAAGTCTGGAAACGTGTGAGAAACCGGGGAAATTGCAGAGAAGGAAAAAACTGGATGGCAGAATGGGAAGACAGAGCTATTGTGGTGACACTCCAGGAAGGTTAAACTCTTATCTCACACTCACACAAACACACGTTCATTTTGGCTGTAAGTCTGTAACCCAGCACATCAATTTATAATCTTATTTCCCTACAAGCTGCTTAATTAGCTGAGCACTTTGGGCCTGGTGTTGCTCTGTCAATTTATGCAGTCAAAAAAGCCTCTGTGAGGCTTTTAATGAAATCCCAGTGATTTTCGTCTGGATTGCATTTGGTTACTACTGGACTAAGTTTGGCTCAGAATCTGCAGTTAAAATTTGTTTTCAGCTCCTTTTAATTCAGACATAATAGTTCTTTTACCCTTTAATTTATGGTGAAAACTTTAGACAGTAAAATGTTTTTTATTATTTTGTAGATAGAGAAGCTGCATCCAAAGAGTTCCAAGTGATTTGCCTGAAGCAAGATGATGATTGTCAAAGCTAGGACTAGAATGCAGAGGAACACAGCTCCCATTCTCATGCTTCATCTCCTGTATGCAGTGACCCATGGGCATTTTTAGCACATTTTTCTTATACGTAGCAGGGGAAGAATCACAATTATTTCTTGGTAATTGCACTAAAATATACTTTCGGTTTTAAGTATTAGTAATTTCTCAATACTTCAGTGTAACAGAGCATGGTATTATTTCAGCCTCATGCAAAGGTGTGATGTGAAGAATGTCTCCTTGAGGAACTGAAAAATATATCTTCTCTGATCAGGGAAGACCCACTCTTCAGAAGGTCACTTTTATTCTTCTCTCATGGTAAGGCTATTACAGATGGAAATACCATTTCACTGGTCAGAGTTTTCTAAATAGAGTATCACAAAAATGTCACAGAAATGAATAATCATGCACTGACTTTAAATGCTGAGATTCTCACACAGTAAAGAACTCATCTGTTACACTATGAAATATTGGTCCTGTTCCCAGGTAAGGTGATTTCAAAACACAAACTGATTGTGTTGGTCAGGATCAACAAGAAATAGAACATTTCTAGTAATTTTCTGGGGCATGATGTATGCTTTATTTTGTTATTCAGTTCTAAACTGAACTGGAATAAAACACCACCAAAAAAAAACTCAAACCAAACCAACCCAACATAAACCCACCATAAAAAAATCCCTCCAAACCCTAAACAAACAAAAAACCCAACCCCTCGAAAACCAAAAAAGAACCTCAACCTACATCCCAAAAAAGAAGCAAGGCAAATGGGCTATTTTTAGGAATAGGACAATAGCTAGAACATCTGTGAGAGATTAGTGTAGAAGTAATGACAAAGGTGTAACAAAAATACAGCAAGGTACATTTTATATTAGAAGAGAAGATGGATGTACATGACACTGCAGTTTGAAAATTGTTCAGCACTAATACCAAGCTCTTTGTACTGGGAGATGTCCTTTTTATTAGATGCCCACTAATCAGGAGATACCAGCTCCTCAAGAGTACCCCACCGAGACAGAAGTTGCTTTTCCCTGGATGCTTACAGAGCTGTAAGAAATAGACCAAAAAGGTGGAGTACAGTGGGGTTTCTTGCAAAGTGTAAAGATTGGAATGGAATTGCTGAATCACCAAGCAATCATATTTTCGCTCTGAGGTGCAATCTGGAACACAGACGTAATATGAAAGAAGTGAATGCTTAGTAGGCTGGTTGGAACTTTAGGTGGATTTCCAAGCCTGAGGTAGATAATGTCTGAAACAATTAATCCTTCATTGCAGGTATAGAAAGCAAAGAGCATCAACTCTCACTGATAGTTCTTCTGGCAGACGTTTGGCTGAACACGACTGAGAGAAGGAAAAGTCCCCAAAGCAATATGAAGGCAGCATCAGGCTGGATAAAGAAGTGGAAGTACATGATTTTCAAGAAGTAGCAAGAAGATCTGCCAGCTCCCATATGACTGATGACTTGTCCCTTCGATCTCTCTCTCTGAGCTCTGTGCTTGTCACTCAGAAAAGCTCAGCCTCCTCCACATGCCCTGCAGTGACTCCCAGGTGTGAGGGGTGCCCAGCTTGCAGGGGTAGGGCTGAGTGGCAGCTCTGGCTGTTCCTCAGTTCCTGGGTGCCAGTGCTGCTCTGCAGGGATGAGCCTGGCTCACTGGTGAAGCTCCAGCTGGGCTCAATGCCCATTCAGTAGGAGGGTCAGGATATAGAACCAGGCATTCATTGACATTCCTGTCTAAGAGAATAGGAAGTGGTTTCCACGTTATTTTTTTTTATCATTGCTTCATGCTGTGAGGGTGCCAAAGGGGCAGGTTATTGTTTTTGATTTTTGTTTGCCATTATGGTAAATCACCGTAGCTCATTTTGTAGCCATCCTTTCATTCTACCTTGCACCATTTCATATTGTCTGCTTACAGCTCACTGTTTCTATTTCCTATGTTTATGGTTTGTAACAAGTACTTGTCTCACGGCCCTTAAACAAGCTGTATCTGCAATGCTCCAGTGTGGACTGTCATTGCAAAGGAAGACTGGAATAACAGGTCTGGATGCTCCAGGAAATTCTCTTGGAAGAACTGGGACAAAGTGTAACAGATGGTGCATAGGCAAGCTTTTGGGAACTAATCATAAGGATTTTTCTTTGAAAGCTCTGAGTTTTTCAGCTGAAAAAGGACTGAAGTGTATTAATTGCTTGTTGAGTTACCCTGAGCAATCTTCTTAAAAGAAAAAAAAAGTAATAAAAAAATCCCAGAATGCCTAAGAACAGGTATTTCCATCTGAGATGATTGTGGTTGTAAATAGCTCTAGGAAGATTTATTTGGAATGCTGTTGGATAGGTGAGCTGAGTAGAGGGATGTACTGAAAAGTCCATCTGGGGTCACCATAGCATTTCATCTAAGTGAAGTCTAAAAGAGTTTGAACTTTTTTTATTTCAGCAGTTTGGAAGCCAA
Organism: Corapipo altera; assembly: GCF_003945725.1. Taxonomy (NCBI): domain Eukaryota; kingdom Metazoa; phylum Chordata; class Aves; order Passeriformes; family Pipridae; genus Corapipo; species Corapipo altera. The sequence continues at coordinate 1,440,220 of NW_020884952.1, forward strand.
AAGGGTCTGTGATTGCACTGCCTGATTGCTTTGAGAAGTTCAGAACAAAGAATGAAATTTACTCTTTCATTAAAGCCTGATACATAAACAAAGATGTATAAACTAGTCTTGGATGAATTTAAGGTGGAAATTAGAAGGAATACTTTGGAGCAATAAAAAAAGTTTTAGGACGGACCTTGACTATTTTAATACCATCATCTGATGATTTGAATGTGGTATCTGTGGGCAGAAGATCTATTGTATCCCAGTTGGTCCTCAGAAAGCAGAAAATGGCTTTAGCTCACCAAGAAGTTCTATTTAATGTTCTTGATCCCGTGCAGGGAAGAAATAAAAAAAGGAGATCAATACAGTGCTCTTTCCTAATTTCAGCATTTAGAAACAGTTCGAAGTACTCCCTCATGGGACCTGTTAAGGAATATAATATATGCTGAGAAAATACATCCTTGCTGCTCTTGAGAGGATTTTCCATCATATGACACTAAAAATATCTCTGAATCCACGGTTGATGAGTTTAATTACTCATCAGCTCTTTACATTACAATTCATTACCCTGAGGTAATAAAGATAAAATAAAGCATTTAAATGCCATTGTGCCATTGTTACACTGTGTTCAGCAGAACGTCTCTAATCAGTGCTGCTTGTGTTTATGCAGCATAATTAATAGAAATATGAGAGCACTGTCTTGAACAAACCAATTTTAACAGGTGCCTGAGCTGCTGCTTGTCTTTCATTTTCCACTACTTTTCTGTAAGGAAGGTTAGTTTAATTAGAGGAATTTAATGAATTACATTTGCTGATCTTACATTTTAAAGTCATGCTGTAATTTTTAGTTGTGATTACTTTATTATGTATTAAAAATATGCCCTACACCAGTATGGTTCTGACCATAGCCTATTCTGTACAAATCTTGGTACTAAAATTTTGAAAGAAATTGTATTTTGGATAATAAAGCCTTTCAGGAATCAACATTATATTCCACAGTAGCGAGTTCTATTTCAATATTTTACACATAACTAAAAGACTTTGTAAATAGTAAAGTTATTTGGTTTGAGGGTTGATGACAGTTGTGTGGTATAGTACAGCTGAAGTGAAAGTGGTTGTATAAATGGTGAGCCTAAATCTTTCTTGATGACTAGTAACTCTACTCAAAATCATAGATCACTGTAATCTATAAATGAGTTTTTTCAGCCCCTTTGCTATCATCCAATACATAGAAGTTGCATTCCAGCTGCCAAGTGCACCTAGTATGAAGCTGCCTTTGTAATGTAGGCCCCTGAGCCTATAAAACCCTTCTCACAAGTTATTTGGTCTTATTTAGCCTAAAATACCATTTTTGATCCTTGGTCCTCATTCTCAGAGCAACCAATAGATCAAATCTCAGGTGTATCAAAGAGAAACATCAGTTTGTGAAGCACCATAGGATTTACAGACCTCTTGGGTGAAGACCAGCACAAAGCACATGAGAACTGGAAACAGGACCATTTCTACCATTAATGACACTGGCCATGCATCTCTTTTATGATGGAACAATTAAGAATTTCTTTCCTTTCTGAAGAGCAAAATTAAAAAATCAAATCCAGACCAGCAATATTCTGAAAAGAGCTGAGAAGCCATACAGTCTTCTGTAGCATTGGTTTGACTCCCTTGAAATCAACTGAATTAGTTTTGAGATGTTTTCTTTAATCCTTAGTGAAAGAGTATGCACAGGGATTTAATACTTCTTAAATAATTTTAGAAATTAATTTAGACTAAATTTCTTGAGTGTGGTTGTGCACACAGCAGAAAAATATTTATCAATAACTTTCTTTTCAGTCAGGAGATAGCTTTTTTGGACATAAACTTCTTTGTGGTAAACAAAGTCTTCATTTTTTTAGGGCGGTGTTCTTGCTGTTACTCTCAACAAGCATGTTTACCAATTAAAGAGTGACCTGGTCTACCCTTCCTGCTGTTTCATGCACTGCTGTTATTATATACCATTTATTCAGTCACTTTCAGCACTGGAATCAATAGCTGTGATCACAGCCAAGGATGTTACATGACTGTATGACCCAGATACAAAAGTCTGGGAAAAAAAGAAAAAAAAAGCCCTGGCAGTTTGGAGAGCCTCATGTCTTGATTTAGTTTGCTCTAAGAAAAAAATGTTTTCTGGAACAAGTTGAAGACTTACTTTGTAACTTCCCCCTAAAGTAGCGGTGTAGCTGTTCCGATCCAGGATAAGGGGGTTTTTCATTGAAGCAAAGGGGAAGAGTCCTCATTGTGGCAGCTCATACAAGGACACAACATCCCTGAGAAATTTAGTTTTCAGGTTTTTGCAGCATGGCACAGTGCAGGAGTGACGTGTGTTATGGAAAATACTGGACCCAGCAGGAAGCTGAGCCCTGTGTGTGCTAGTCTGTTTGAAAGAGGAAGGGGATGTGTGAGCAGTAGAGATGTACTAAGTGCTGGAGATTGAGCTCTTACTGATCCTCACCTGCTTCATCTGTGTATTGGAAATTGAACTCTTTCACTAAACATTTTCATTGCAAACAAGAGATAAGTAGTCCTAATTGGGTTACATAAAAGGTGGTGAAAAGAGTCTTTGCCTGTGCCTTTCTCTGTGATGTACTCACTGCTGAAAGGCCATTATTCTGAACTCTGAAGTATGGGAGGATATGGAGAAAATCTGGAATATACTTGATGTGGCTGATATAGGAGTGTTATTTTGGGACAGTGTTATGGTTTAATTTATGTCTTTTAATTTATTTAATGAACTCAATATGCTGAATTATCTAAGATAGATCTCCAGGGGCTCAGCTGGGCACTGGAAGTGGCAGAGCTTTGTAAGTAGAGTCACACAAACTGAAGGGAGTCTTCCTCTCCAACTGCCCAGCTTTTGGCAGTCAAGTTTGCTCATTTGGATATTTCTGTAGAACACAGAACTTTTACCATTAAGCATTTACTGTCTTTTGCATAAATGACTAGTTCTCATCCCCAGGACAATTCTTCCATGGTCCAAGTTACAATTGCAAAGCTTAAGGTGTGGGAATCCTTCCATTTCTACATCAATGTGCTCCAAACTTTGCTATTCCAGTTGTCTGCCCTACTTCTTGTATAGGAGGTAATATATGTGTTAGAGTAAATTTATACAGTCACTGTAGTGACTAAAAAAAGTTTTAGAGCGTGATGAAATGTTATGATTTCATGTACTGGCCACTAATATTATTTTGTCAGGAATAGGATTAAGGCCTAGTGAAGCTCTTGAGTTTGTTCCATGTGATTTCAAAAACATGCAGAACTGGGCTACAGACTACATAATCTTTTCTTCAAGAGCAGTATCTCAAGTGAATTATTTCAGTTTGGAAGTGAAATATTTCATAAACAGTTCCTCCAGAAAATAAGGACACAAGGTTGTTGGCACAAAGATCAGGACAAATGCAATGCTTTCAAATTATCAATGAGCTCAGTAGTTCATAACTACTGAGGGTTAGATAACATATGAGGGTTCATAACAACAAGGGTTAGATTCTCAAACCTAACACCACATGCAACTGGCAAACAGTAAACATGGCTACACTGAATTATTCTGTCCTTGTCCTTGTCTTTCATCCCAAAGAAAATCCATAAACCCTCTGTCCTAGTAAGGTGGCTACCCTTGCCTTGAGAAAGAAACGGAAACCACACTCTGAATTTAAGCTATGATTTTTGGAGGTAATTTCCCCTGTTTCCATGAGCTCGTGTTTCAAGGGATGTCTCTATCCATGTAAAATATTTTTTGTTCCTAATTAAAATACATTACAGACATTTCTATTTTTGTTTTATGGCCTGTCAAAGGCCTTCAGCAATTGAAATGTGTGTCATGCAGTCCAAGCACTCAGGGTGTTGAAACATGGGGACAACATTGTGGATTTGGACAAAAATTATTTCAATTTTTTATTTTATTTTATGACTAAAGGATACAGCTAATCCACTTGTTAATAGAGAGGCTCCTAGACAGAACCATGCAGTAAAATTCACTTTTGTGTCAGTAAAGTTGCACTGGGAGTGCATTTTTCATCTCATGAGGCATCTTAATGTGGGATAGTAGATCAGTACCATTAGAACTATTATATTATATTTGTCCTCCTGGATTTTAAAGCTACCATCCCAAATGTTAATTCACAGTAAGCTTATTTGCGTGCAGAGAATTCATCATTAGCAGGATAGAACAACTTAACTCACTTCCTGAACACCTCTTTCCATTCTCTGAAATTTTCCAGTTGTTTTCTTGTTCGCTGAAAATATCCTCAGAGGCATCATCTGCAGTGAACACCAAGAACCTAACAGGATAACATTAAGGGAGATATATTTAATGTAGAAACTTGTAGTTAGTTTGGCCAGTGAGAATCTCGTATTTGGGCATGCTGGGGGTGGGGTTGCCATAAAGTCTCTCAAACATGCAGCATATGTCCTAAAATTTGGAGGCACATGCTTTGCTTCATTCTGTTCCTGCGGATGTGTCATCTTTGCCTTTCACTCTAGCTAGCAATGGACCCACCCTAGGGCTACCTGTGGCTAATACATTTTCATTCCTTAGTATCTGAGTGAATTTTGGATGTGCAGAAAGATATCCACAGGATTCAAGGAGGAAAAGAGATGATTGTGGAACAGGAGAGAGAAGGCTGCACTCCCTTGCAGATGAAGTCTGCTCTGTATTCGTGTGATGTACGAAGGTAAAAAATACTTTTTTCTTTTCTTTTTTTTTTTCAGTTTGAACTTTCTGCTGTACAAAAAAACCCCTTAAAAGACAACTTAAAGAATAAGCCCAGTATTCCTATGTCTGAGCACTGGTTTTATTGCAGAAATTCTCGATTTGTTTATATCTGGAAATTACCATCCTTCTGACTGCAAAAGACTGTGGTGTTTTAGTACTGACACTCCTTGGAGCAAGATCAGGCACGTTGTTTAAGAACAAAATGGAAAGAGAGCTCCTTAGCAAAAGAGCACATTAATGCTAAATGCCAAAATTTGTATGAAACTGGTACAAATTATCTAATATTAGGCTGTGCAATCCCGCTTTCATTTTGGTTGCTGTGATGTTACAGTATAAGTGCTTCAGGCCATGCATATAATGCAAAGCCTCTTCTGTAAATTCATTTTAGGTGACAGTGTTTTTAGCAAGTGGCAGTTCTAAGTATAGCCTGATGAGTAAAAAGACATTGCCCTTAGGTTGGGCTGATCGCATTGCCAGAGCTTTTTTTCCTCCTCTCTATTACCAGTTCAAATACCGAAAATAAAAATAAAAAAAAAAGCCCAGAGGAAAGGAAAGCTATTTCTCTCGAGGGCTTTTCTCATTGTTGTAAATAATGATGAAGCCTTCTGTGAGGGTGCCATAATTTTGTTTCAGGTTATTTTGGCTCAAGTTCATCTTTAAAAGCATGATGGGAAATGAAGCGTACAATACACACTGTGGGGTTGTACAGATGATCAAATACACATATTCAGTGTGTCCATGTGTTTGCCACCTACGTGGTGAAGGGATGAGGAACATACACAATGGGTTGCAGCCCCCTGAACAACAGAGGAATGGGCTCTAAGGGAATGATTTACAGAAAGGATATTTCTAACCGTGCAATTCATTTCATCTTGACAAAAGTGAACAGCACTCGCAGTGGTTTGGCTGTTGGAGAATTTTCAAGACATGGTGTGTAGTAATCTTGATTTGGAAAAAGGCTTCATAAAAGGCCATTCACTTAAGAGTTGAACTCGATGATTCTTGTGGATCCCTTCCAACTCAGAATATTCTGTGATTCTGTGGAAAAGAAACAAGAAAACCAATGGGGCTAATGAGTAAAACTCTACAGTTCTTTTCCTGTAACAATTTTTAATTCTAAAAATTATTATTAGATATAAGTGGAAAAATAGAAGAGACTTCATGCTACTTGCAAAGGCACACAAGAGTGTCTTTTCACACTAAGTATTTATTACTTCCATTAAAAAAGTTCTGCTGGATTTATAAAGTCCCAAGCAAGGAGGGAGGAGCTGGGGCATGCCAAACCAGCCACAGGTGGATCTATGGCAGGCACTGCAAATCAGAAGCTTGATCTTATCTACCTCAGTGACTGCCACTGTGTAGCATATTGGAAGTGACATTCTCTGTTCCAAGTAGCATCCCACAGCTTAAATATTTCCTCCCTTCCAAATGCTTGCCTCTGCTAGGAAGGATGTGCCATGGTTAGTAAATAAACCTCTGCCTGGGCAGGCAGATTGTAGTGAGGTCTCTGTATTCTGAAGTGGTTGCACTACAATCTCTCACTAGAAACAGCAGTGTCCTCTGCAACCTTTCAGATCATTCCAGATTCTCTCCAAACTTCACCTGGACTGGGATTTTGGTTAAGCATCTGTATCCACAGAGGTAAGTGGATTGCTGTGTAGGAAATGGAAAGAATACTCTGAGGTTCAATATCATGTATCACATGCTGCTTCCCTGCCCTGTCCCACCACTGATCCTTGACATTTCTGCAGAGCCAGTGACCGGACACTGGGGCTGTGTGCGTGTCAGGATCAAGTAAATGACTTTCCCAAGCTTGACACTTTCACTTTTTATGTCAGGTGTACCTTCAGAAGTGTCTTGATGTGTTAATACATTGGCTTGAGGTTTTCCAGGTTTGGAAAATATAACTGGACTTGTTTTTAATCTCTAGAGGGGTATGTGTGCTCTGATTCGTGATTTGAATAGCTGCATTTCAACACTATTTCCTATTTCATTGCACTTCAGCATTTAACTGTAATCCTCTGTAGCAGCTATATAAGAAACCAGATTTTTAATGAAAAACAACCAAAAAACCTCTTCGTATGTTCGTGAATGTGAACATATGATGCAATCTGGCCTCCACCAGCCTGCCTTCTAATTATGTGTTTCTGAAACTCAGAGATGATGCCAGAAATAGTAGTAATGATAAACCATTTCAAGTTCATCATCCTAAGAGCAGGAATTTGGGAGCTGTCACAGTACATTTGTTATTAAGTACCCAGATTAGCCCAGTGAACTGTAACAGAGGCTCTGAGGAAAGCCCCTGACACAGCTGAAATGTGGCCATTCCCTTCAAGAGCCCATCAGAGGTGCTTGTGCAGATATAGACACTCACTTCAGCATCCCTTTGAAGTCTGCACCTACTGAATTGCAGTCCCATATGAAAATGCTGATACGCAGAATTGGGAAACCAGGAATAACACCTGTTTGGGGTTGGTTCCCTTCCATTTCTCTGCCAGCTTGAGGAGAGATTCCCTTCAGCTTCCAGGAGGGTTCTGCCTCACCCAGGGGCACCTGTGGTAAATCCTGACTGGATTTACACCTGCCTGGGGGATATCTCATGGTGTAGTCCAGTGCAGGCTGATGGGAGATGGGGCTCCTGTGTGGGCTGTCCAGGGGCTGCACGTGGCTGTGCTGTAACCTAAGGGAACACCACGAGGTCATTTCAGAGAGCGGGCAGTGATGTGGTATCTAAATGAAAACACAAAAATTGCTAAATATGCCTACCCAAATGTCCTGTTGAGGAAAAGCATTAAGGTATTGGGGGTGTTGCTGGACTTCAGCCTGTGGAGATCAGAAAGTCTACCGGGTTCAAATCCTCCGTAATAATAAAGGTAAGCAGAATGTGTTCTTGTAAAAATATAACTCGCAACAGAATGTTTCACACCACTTTTTTGTCCTCCTAAGCGGTGTTTATGAAACCCACAATGCTTTCTTCCCTGTGTTTTCTTTAAAAAGCCTGGCTTTATACATATCTCTGCTGACAAGCCATGTTGTGATGTGTCACTTTATGTTGTGTCAATCGCCTCTGGTTATATAAAGTGCCATGATATGACTAATGCAGCCCAACATGAGTCACCTGTCGTGACAGCTTTACACTCTGAAAAGAAGCTCTTTGCCCTCCCCTAAGAATATATTTTTTAATTTGTCTTATTTTCCCTAAAGATGCAATTTTATCCAACTTACTGCTCATTGTTTTAAATTTTTACCACAGAATGGTAAGTGGGCACATAGATTTGGTATTAATGTATATGACTAAATGATTAGTGAAATGTGTAAGAGCTTGAGGTTCTCCCACTGCTTGCTGTGAAGGGAGATGATTATAGATCTGCTACTACAATGCAGCATTGTACCTGAAGAAAAATGTTACTAAAGAATAGAAATCCCAAGTAGCAGGTGGAAATCTAAATGTGAATGGCTTTAATCAGGGCTCATTTGTACCAGGAAACTGTATATAATGTTGGCATTGAATTATTAACACTGGGCTGTGATTGCAGTATTAAATCAGTAATGGCATAAGTGCTCAGTAGATACATATGTAAGATGTGAACACAGATATAAATGCAGATAAATGCGGATTTTTTTTGCCCGTTTTTCTTTTAGGATATACATTAAGATACTCCCAGCCATTGCTTTTGTAAAAGAGCAATTTGCAGTGCTTGAAGCAAAACAGGTGGGGATTTGTTATTTCTCAAAGATAGGTAACTTGTAAATGCAAGCTAACTCGTGCCTTGTAACTTTTGACATGTTTTTGATTCAGTGGTGTTTTTTACTACGAAATCAGGACGTGGTTGTGGGGTTTTTCATGACCCTTATGTCTTTCCTCCTCTGATAAAACCAGGCCTCATTTGCATAAATGAATATAATGTCTTCCTTAAAAGACGTCATAACAAATTACATTCTTGTTTAGATAAAGAGCTTGAGTGACTGGTATAATCAGGAAAAGAGCTTCCATCCTTGCATGCTTCTCAGGTTATACAGAAGAAAAGTAGAGTTCCAGTCCACTAGTCTTATTCAGATGCCAAAGTATAATTGCAGAAACTCATGTCTTTCTTATAAATAGCCTGAGAAAACACAAGTGGGTTCCAATAAAGACTCAGTGAAACCAGTTCAGTTATCTCACAGCATGTGATGAATCAGCAGCAATGGTTTTATTGACTATATAAGTCTGAAAGAGTATATTTTTACAGATTTTTATCATCTACTTATTAATTTTGCAGTATCATATAAATTCTATTCTTTTGCATCATCTTTCAATAAAATACCATGTTTACTCTCTGATATCAGTATGTTTACTCTCTGATATCAGTGACCTGTTAGATGCATTATTTCACTACCCAAGAGTGCTTATGAATACTCATATAAATGAGTATTATACAGTACTGCTCTCTAAAAGACTTTGTATACCTTTTTTCCTTTTTTTTTTTTTAATTTACTTTTACATCTTTCACAATTATGTGAAATTATTTCAGAAGTTAAACAGACAAGCAATGGAGGAATAAGCTTTAAAGCAAATTTGATTATTGTTAAGTCTGTACTAAAATAGATTTAGACCTTGCAAATTTTTTATTTTGCTGGTACTGTTTTGAATTTCCTTGTGGCTGGATGTGACCATAGAGAACATGTGCGTGCAACTCGGAATCTGTCTTGTACATGATATAGATGTCAAATTTTCCAAGTGTGCTGAATCTGCAGAAGAGTTTTCCTGCACATTTGTGTTGAACACTATGATGTACTGTCCTTTGCTCTGTTAAATAGTCCATGAAAATGTGAGGCAATACAGCATGACGGCTTTTTAACTATCAAATACAGTGGCATCTCTAGATTTACTGTCAATGAAAAGACACGAAGGGGGGGGGAAATCCCAAGTGAACTAACTTATTTATGTACATGCAACAGTTTTGCATTTGTAGACACTTGCAAGGTGTCTAGTCTAGTGCATTAATCTCATCTTCTGTTACTAGTTGTGTTTTCTGTCTGGCACAAGGAGGCTGTGGCCAATGTTATGAATACTGCTTTCACCAACTGATTGATAGCAATGCAGTTTTCAGTTCCCATTCTATTATATATCCCATTCTGTCTATGACATATTTTGGTGTCGATCAAGTCCAGTCACTGCCTTTTGACTAAAATGAGCAGAATATTGACACAGGCTCATTCATTATTTAGATGTGTTGGAGCCCATAAGATTAGTATTTTAGTAAACCATTTAGTAAACCCTTTTACATGGTTTTTAGGTCCTGCACTGGCCCCTGAGAGAACCATTCTTTCTGTGTGAATATATTCACCCCTTTTTTTCCACATTTTGTGTTGCTCTGCCTTTCTCATCTATAGATACAGAAATAAATGTACCTACTCAGTCTTTCTGTTTTCCTTGTGTGTGCAGCACTTGAACGTTTCCAGCCTTAGCATTTTTGTGTGGTAAACAACAAAGCTATAATTTATGATGACACAAATGTTCTAGGTCCTAATTTTTCTCTGTGACTGCTAGGGATAAAACTCCCAACAGTAGGAGTGAGGTTTCTCCCAGCAAATATATAAGTGAGTTGCTTGTGTACAATATTTACTGATCCCTCTTGTAGTCTCCCCCACAACTCCAACACACTCTTGCCTCTAATTGAAAGAGTGATGCTGTTAATTTACAACTGTAAACAGCTGTGAAGAGTAGCCACCTTAGGCAATGGGAGGTGTACTTTGACAAATATGCTGATAAACCTGCACTAACAAACCAGTGAAATCTTCACTGTTTTTTCATCCACTGGTAATGATTTGGCATTTGTTTCATTCAGTTCTAGTGGCTGCTGTCTAACTTAATCTCTATCCAATTTGCTGGTTACAATTGCTGCATATTTACTAAGGAACTGCAGATTGCAGATTCCCCAACTCCTTAAGTTATTAAAGTATTGTGCTTTACATAGTCTTTTATTTAGTAAAAGTGTACAGAAGATTAAAACTTATATTTTAGACATAAGCTTCACTATAATTATTCAACACTTTTATTGACTTTAGATTTCTGTAACGTTTTCTCCATGAGGATATTAGGAATGGCAGCCACATACCTATGGAGTTATTCTTCATGCAGCACCTTGTACCAATGCTCTGGGAATGTATTTTCATCCATGTCTGTATGGTCTGAAATACTTATCTAAGAATTTGCTTCTGTTTCCTGTGCAAGAACCAAAAGAGCAACAAGAAGAAAGGTCTGACTCTTTTCAAAAGCAGCAGCTGTGTTACTCTTACTACATGTGCACGGTAAGATAACATGTGGTAGAGATGAAGCATGTTGATAGGATGTTTACTTCGAGGAAATTCTGATGGTAGAACTTGTGAACTTTTCCCCATTTTTGATTCTGCAGCAGTCAGGTAGTGATGGCTGCATGTCCTGTGTCCTTAAGTGTTTGGGAGTACTTGTGTCTGAGAATTGAAGATTTTGGTGCATGAACCTTTGCCACGTGACCTAAGGAGCAGCTCTAACCCTGGCAACAATTCACAGGACCTAAATCAGAAATTAATTGAATACTGATGCCTACCTTCAGCTGTATGCATAGGCTTTGGGTTTGCATGGAAATATAGTCCAAAGTTGCTGGAACCACGCTGAATAGGGGCCACTACCAGAAACAGGTCACTGGACTTTTCTCTTTTTACTTTTATTGAAATAAAATAGAACACAAAAGAATATATCCCAGAACACCATTAGCATGTTTGAGTGATTGTCCTTTAAAGGTGAGGCCATAAAAATATTTTCTTCATGCAAAAATGTGGTCCATTTAGTATGAAGTCATTGTATTTAAAGGACCTTGAACTAGGGGCATTATGTTCTGAGATGACACTGTTTCTTGAAAAGGAGACTGGATGTAAATCATGTATCTTCACAGATGCCTTTAAGATTGAAAATGGGTTTCCTTTCCATAGAACCTGGCTGTGACCAGAGAATTCCCCATGGGCACACACCCATTGCTAGAAGCAGGGAACCATTTCATGGGCTTCAGATAAAAGCCAGAGACAGGTTCTGATCCTGTGAAAACTCCTCGATTTTACCCTGTGACTGATCACAGAGAAATGGCACATTGCTGCTCCCTCTCACTGCTTTGTCAAAAGTTTAAGACAATTGTTCTTGTGCAGCAAAACCACAAGTGTTTCAAAGGTGTGGGCAGAAATCCTATTAGCTGACTTAAAATTCTATCAGCAGATTGCATCATGTATTTAATGCATCATTGTCCGTCACGGAGAGATTTCTGAGGGTAACATTGAGTTAAAGGGCCTTTAGATTGTATAACTTCAGCTGCTGAGCAGTCAGGCATTCTGGAATATTCATGGCACATGTGGCATGGTATGGAGAGAACAGCAAATACTATGAGTGGAACAAATTGTGACTGCAGTGCAGATGGAGAAGACAGCTTTTTTTTTTCTGAATCCATTTCCTAAAGGTACTCTGGGAGCCTCATCTTCAGAATCCTCCTGTTACTAATCAGAACACTTCCATACTCTGGTGGTAAAAAGATGCATGGGCAGCAAGCAAGATCTTTAGAAGGCAAGTATGAGGAGAGACTATTGGCATAAAATTTGTCTGCAGGAGTTATGGAGATTGTAAACTCTCAGACCCCTCAGGTTCCCAGGCCTTTTAAGCTGGTTCTTGCCTAGAGCCTTTCAGTAAACTTTAATAGCTCAACATCATGCAATGTCTTGTACAGGGGGAAAAAAAAAAAAAAAAGCTTTTCTTGCTGGCTGGACTGTTGTGCCTGTGACAACATAAACCCTACAACATGTACAGACCACACGTTTCTTCAGTCTTCTGTCTGAAGTGGCTGCACACTGATGTTTTTGCTTGCTCTTCACTTTTTTTGTTGATATCATTCACATTGTGTGAAAGGGTAAAAGGGGCTAGGAGGGGAGGAGTAAAAATGCTTTAAAAAATTTAAAAATGCTTGCCAGAAATCAGTGGGAAGGAGTGAGAAGAGTTGCCATGACAAGCTCCAGCATTGTACCTCTGAAGAATTGCTTTACACATTTGACACACTTGCAGTCGTTATGGTGTATTCTCATTCTTAGTTTAATTTGTATGTTTAGAGATATAGATTGCAAAGGGATGCCTTTTGGGTATAGAAGATTTTTCACTTCTGTAGCTGTGACAAATACAGGGTTTTAATAATTATGAACCAAATTCTCCGTTAACTGGTATGATGAACATGCAGGGTAGTTTCCCTGACACTAAAAGAGCTACTTTCTGCTGCTTTTTATAAAAGTTTCAGAAGGCAACATGTCAGTCTTCTGTGATCTTAAAGAAGAAAATATTTAGGAGGAGAATGTTTGAGTTTGGCTTTGTCAGTTTAGAAGTTAATCCCTTCAGTGTGGAGAACAAAAACTGGAAGACAGAAACAGGGAGAAAAAGATGAGAGGCATCTCAAAATGACTGTTCAGGAGGTAAAAAGGATAATGAAAAATATGAGAATCTCCTAAATATAACTTTATGCTTGTGTTAAATGAGAGTGCTATACTTCAAAATAAATTTTCCCCTCCTTTTTAATTTTATCAACAAATATAAAAAAAAAATTCTGGAGTGTGTTGAGTTTCTCTTTAACATTGCAGTTTGGCCAATTAAATATAGGAATTATTATTCACACATCCCTAGTAAAAGACCTGGCTTTGACTGCAAGAATGAAAGCTCCTCCTAGGCTTTTACAAGCAGAAGTAAGCCTACAGGACAAGTGGCAGCAGTTTATTTATGAATAGAAACTGGAGCTTAGTCCTCCAAGATCTGAAACTCCAGAGCACATTGTAGGTGTATTTTGCTACTACAGAAACAGGGACTGTCATTATGAAATCATTAGCAATTAATTTGGCCCTTGATATTTTCCCATAGCTTTATGCACAGGAATTGAGTGTAGTTGTTCCTGATCTGAGTTGTGATTGCTATTCCTTATTTTGTATCGGATCCAAGTAAAACAATGAACACTAGGATTGGATGCTCAGGTCAGAAATTGGAAATTCTCTCCAGCGAAGAGCTGAACCACTATTTTTATTTTGATTATTTTGATTATTCACAACTGTAAGGTGTGTAATTGGCTTAATACTAAAATATCAGTTTGATTTCCTTTTCCTTAGAGACTTGCATCTCATCTGCAATGCAGTACAGTCATTTACTGGCCCCAAATGTAGGAACACGAATATATATTTGCTGTCTCTTCTGTCTGATTATTCCTGTTAGCTGTCATTAACTGGATTTCTCACTGAGCTTTGCATTGGGATGTTCAACACCATATGGTATTTGTTTTAGTAACTGAAACATCAACATGTGTAATGGACTAAGGAATGTGATGGATGAACATGAAAGAAACTCTTCTGTCTTCTTTCTCCTATCATCTGTAGAGACCATAATGTTTTTCTTTTTGTTCAAATTTGAAGATATGCATTCTGTTGGTTTACACAAATTAAATGATTGAGCTTATTTAATTCCCAGAAAAAGGCACACAATTCTGCATCCCTTGACAGGATAGAAGCAAACAGTTTCCCTGCTGTAACTATCAGCCCAATGAGCTCTGTGCTCAAGAACTCTGTCTTCGTTGGTCACTGGGTTGCCTTTACAAGTTTTTTTCCTGAATATCTTGCCTTTTGCTGGGAAGCACAGTCCAGGCATCCTGTAACATGTGCATCATTCTCTGCATTTCTGGTCAGATGTCAGACTGTGCAGGTTATTCTGCTCTACTGCTTTACTGTCCCTAGAAAAACAGCTGATGTTCCGAGGCCAGTACCAGTGGAAGGAATTTAGCCTTTTGAAAGGTTTGGAAGGCCCTGTCATCCCTCCTTAAAAATTATCAAATGATACACATAAAATATACAAACATATTTTGTATGTTCTTGTCTGTTGGTCCTTGTTTTTGAGGTAATGATTAGTCTAATTAAAATGAGAATAAGGTAGTAGGAGATAATGACATTCAATTTTGAGTTGATAGATGGCACAGTATTCAGACCTGAGTTCAAAGTATGTTTTTTAACTTGACAGGCAGTTGTTGTGGAAAGCATGTATCTATAAATTTGCTAAATGCCTTGGGCATTCAAAGTAAACATGGAAAGCTAGAGAAAGGGATTCTACACTAGTTGAAACAGGGTTGAAGCTTCCTCTAACTAATGAAATTATTGCTTTATCTGTGCCAGTAGGGGTTCTTGATTTTGGTCAGGTGCTCAAACCTCAATAACCAATGAGCCTGTTTTACCTCAGGTTCTGCTAATTATAGTTCTGAGAAGTCAGTTTTATGCTCCTAAAAGGCAGAGATAATTTCATATTAATTTTTATATGAGTCTATATGAGTTGGAAATGTGTTACCCTCTAATTTTTTGCTCACAGAATTCTTAGTTTTGCTTCTCAAAGATGATAGTTTTTAATGCCACCCTACTTTATTTTGAAAATCATAATGTCACATGCCAATTTTTTGGAAATTGTTGCCCTTAAAAACATTCTTTTGTTCAGAACTATTATTGCTTATTTTCGAGGCAGGTGAAATATTTTTAAGCAGTTGGTCCTTATGTAAGAATTTTCCCTAAATTATTCTGAGAATAGATAATGAGATCTCCTCTGGGAAGGTGAGCTGGAAATATCACGGAATATTTGAGAAGAGGAAACACTTCAAGTATGTGTTATATTGTGCTGAGTTAGAAATATCATAAAAACTGTGGAAGTATCTGTGTAAGTACCATGGAGTGGAAGTAGGGTTTGCAAAAACTCTCTCCCAGTCTGTGTTTTTGAAAGTAGTATGTTAATATAAATGTGAATATAAGCTTGAAACTTACTGCCTTTCCTACTTGGAAACTTAAAAAAAAATTATAATTTTATGGAACCAGGTAGCTTTTCTTTTTCCTTTGGGGAGGCTTCATCACCACAAAGACTTAATAAGTTCACCTGTTTTCATCTCTTTGACAAACTCTTTTGCAGGTGTTTTTAAGAGGTGTGGTAGTTGTTTCTCGGAGTCTGAGAGGACTGTCAGTCGAATAAATTATATTTGTTAGTTAAGCCCCTTAGAATAAATATGGGAGATAAATTTGCTGTGAGAGACAATGGAATGTTTCTAAAATATTGCTGGCTACTCTTAAAATCCAAGTATACTCCCATGCAAGATTTAGTAGTACACAGATGGTCATTATTCACATTAATGACCTCTGTGTATCCTCTCATAGTAATAGCAACATAATGCAAATGAACACCATTAGCACATTAACCATAAGTGACTACAAAAATACAAATTGAATTTTGTGTTCTGTAGTCCTAAATAGCAATATCCATGACAGATATTGAGTCAGTTTTCATTTAATTAAAAGAAATAGTCTTCATATCTTAGGAATCTGTGCACATTGCTTTGCAAGCAATAGAAATGATTATGTACTTGCAGAATTATAGCAGTACTAGAAAAACTAATACTATTAAAATGTATAATGCCACAGTATCTGTACAAGAGACTGTCACAGAAGCTAAGGATGGTAACTGAATACCTCATATTTTGCTCAAAAAGGCAAGAAATGTTTCTTCTCTAACAAAAAAAGCAACATCAGATAGACTTAGGGTCCTTTTCCTTCCAAGTCTCTTTAGCCAGGTTGTGTTTGTGAGAGTGCTCCTGGCTAGAGGAGGAATAGAGAGAAAAGAAACCAAACATAGTTACTCATGTCTTTTATTAGAGATTTGAGATAATAAAGTAAAAGCTGTACATGAAATAAAAGAAATAATGAATAGTGAAAGCTGAGTTAAGGACTTTTTAGAGAACAAACGTACATAAGAAATCATCTTAAAGCTGCTGTACCTTTTTGAGTACAAACACACTTGACCTAAAAACATTCTCAGTTGACTAGAATGTTTCTCTTGAGAACTACTATCAGTTTTAGTATTTTATATTACACTCAATGTACTTAAAGTTGCTTGTATTTCCAACACAAAATCTAAGATGAATCCAACAGTGTTGAATAACAGGGGTTAATGCTACCAGTGTATAGTTTGAACCGTGTCACATGTATAAGAAGACTGAGTTAGCTCTTAAAAACAAAACGTAGACAGCTTCTGAGATGTGGAACTGCAAAACATTTTTTCTCAACATTGGAATAGAAATTATTTTCTCCCCTTGCACTGACTCAGGGCTAACACATATAATAATGCCACTCAGGAATCCTTCCTTTTGATAATTGGCGAGGTATCAATGAATATTAGTTCATAGAGACATCACATTTTCCTTTGCCCCTTTATTCACTCCCTAAAAACTTCCAAAACTCAAAAATGGGATCAAAAAGCATTGTGAGTGCGTTTAAGGAAGCATATTTCACTCTCTGTGTGCATGTATACACATATATATCTATATATTCCCACCTGAGACATTTAAATTTTTCTCTGTTAATTTAGGGGTCAAGCAGTCAGGAAAATGCAATGAACATGATTAGCCATATTCTTTTAGACTTTGCAGTCTCTGTCCTTAGAGGTTTTCAAGACCTGAGTGGATCCAGCCCTTGATAATCTGGTCTGATCTCATAGTTTACCCTGATTTCAGCAGGAGGTGGGAGTCTAGAGGTCCCTTCCAACTTGAATTGTCCTAGGATTCCATGATTAAGCCAATAATAAACTATGCAGAGAAAGATTCATTGTATCTGTTTCAGTCACCAGATTGGTCTATGAATATATATGAACTAATTGGATACTTAGTAAGCAAAAAAAACCCCACTCACAGGCTAGAGAGTATATGAAAAAGATGCAGGAAATCTCACATAATTGTGGAAAGAACTCACACATTGTTTTTTATTTTTAGCCTAAACAATACAGCTTGTATATGCTAATTTCCGTATATTTTTCCACCATTGTGATGGTGTTCAGCTTCATTTTAGTCTAATCTTGTGCTTGCAAGCATCGGAGGATATTTTGGGAGCTGAAAAAAAAAAAAAGAGTTCATAGCGTATACTTCTGGTGCCAGGAATTTGCCTGCCATTAGCTGTAGTGAGGGGAAAAATCCAACAAGTTTTCTGAAGGGAGATAACAAGAAAAAAAATCCCTTCCAATTGAGGTTTTTGACTGTTTAAAATATTAAGTGACCAAGGATATACCTTTGTCTTCTTACGTGTTTAGCAAAGCCTTCTTACTAAGAAAGGTGTTAATTGACCACGTCTTAGGAACAGAAAAAATGATCAGAAATTATCAGGTTGGGCCATAAATAATGAAATAAAGGTGAAATTAGCATTCTCGATGAACACAAGATGACAGAATTAAAATATTTCGTCTTAATTTCTATACTCCACCTTCTGGTGCTTCTTGAAGTTTTATACTCTGATTCTTCTGAATTGATAGATTATGTGATATTTTAAGCATTTAATATGTGTAAACCAGATTGACCTTCTTGCATCGATTTTCTCAGGATAAAAAGTACAGCCTTTATAAGCCATGTCTCCTTCTCTTTCCACCCCCAGGATAATGTTCAGAGTTTCAATTTACTCCAACCCACTACTTGAGACATGGAACACTTGCTATTATATAAGACACTTCAATTTGATGTGATTTTTTTTCTGTTCATATTATTTTTCATATTAACTTTGGCTGCTTTTAGATGATCTTTTGTTGAAAGTAGCAGAAGAACAAGATAGCAGAGGGACGGGGTCACTGTGTGCTCTTCCAGCATTTACAACAGATGACACAGAGATTTGCAGCACAACATTTCCAAGAAGAATTTGTTGTAACACTCAGGTCACGTAAATAAAATTATCTATATTTGCATTTTCGTGGCTACGCTGATGATAACTTCCAAGAAGGGAGGCTGTGAAAAGATGGGCATGAAGGTCATATTGAGAATTATATAAATGTTTCTTTTAAAAGGTTTGTTTGAGAAGTGAGTGAATAATATGTGGTGATATAAATATAGATGAATATGATTTATGGCTGTGTGTATCCTTTTAAGTCTCAAAAGACTGTTTTCATAACAAAGCAAGGATTCAAGAGCCACCTAAACTGTAAGGTGACTACAGACCTTCTGCTAAAATGATAAACTTTAATAGATGTAGAGGATTTTTTTTTATTTCTGCAGCTAATACACAGAAAAATGCTGTGCTAAAATGCTGTTATTGTGCCCTGTTGGATTGATGTCCACAACTTTTGTCCATGCACCTACTGACATGCTACTGACAGTGATCTTGGAAAAGATCCTTTTGCAGCTGCCAGCATAGAAATATTACAATGGGACGAGTGGGCACTCTGTTTTAGACATCCTCATTCTCCACTGTGTGCTTGACATAAAACCAGATTAAAAATCATGCAGAATCCTAAGGTTTGCCACAGAGTGGGGCCTAAACCCAGTAACTTTTAGCCATCCTTGAAAAGGACCACTTAATTTCTCCCCATGGTTCTCCCACCAGTCATAACAGCGCAGCTGAGGCAGCAGCTACACTATAATTACCTGCATAGTCTGCAGTTGTAGAGGAAAAGAAAAATCACAAAGCATGCAAGAAGAGTTAATGATGCTTCACATAGGGTTAACCTTACTTGTTTTGAAAATGTAAAGGTCTTTGAATGACGTTAATTTAAAAAAAGAGGAAAATGGCAGCGCATGAAAACAGCCTTTTCTCCCCCCCTTTTTTTTCCTCGAGATGGAATATGCTCATCTCTTTTATTAGAATTCTCTTGGAGATGAGATTGCTTGAAAAATGTGAATTAATTATGGTAGTAGCACTTTTATTACTCCTTTCCTTTTCCTATTCATATGCCTTCCACTTCTTCCTTATTTTTCATTTCAGTGGAGAGCAGGTAAGGCTTAACGAGAGATGGTCTGCAGCTCTTCAAGACAGCAGTGGCTTCCATGACATCTCAGTATCTGTGATGTCAGCAGGTCTGTTGGATAAGCTGAAAGCACTGTTGTGTGAGGAAAAGGGGAAGCAAAAGCTGCAGTTACATTGCTGAGGAGGCTTCTGCAATTTTCACCTGATTCAAAAATTCAAGCATGACCCCCTGTAGGAGTAATTTGCATGCCCAAGATCTCTGGAGAGATAAAATGCTTTAATAATGGCATCAAAATAAGCGTGCGAGAAAGGCTTACATTTTGTCATAAACATTATAAAAATAACCTGAATAAAATCTGTTCTAATAAATGACAGAAAATACTGAGGTCAGTCAACAGTCAAAAAACAGTGATGAACTTTCTCTAAATGCAGATTAGAATAACCTGTTTATTTAATAAACCAAAAAATCCCTGTTGTAAAGCTTTAGCTTTAATGGGTAAAGTACTTCAGCCCAGGCTTGTATGGATCCGTAGCTGTCATTTCTTGTATGTTTGCAATATTTTTTACACACAATCATATTTTCTGGAACTAATGGTTTCTTGTTTTTATAGTCCTTGGTGTGATACAGGATTGGTTTTAAAGTGGGAAGGCAGATGTTGGTGGAATGCTTAACAAAAGCACCTGAAATCATTGGAGGCTTTCATAGCAGAGGCCCCTATTGACTCAGATGTATATTAGATATTTACAAGAGAGTGTAAAAACTTTAACTAAGTAGATGTGTGGTAATTAGCACAGCTGAAGAAAGGAGAAAACATTTGGATGCACTGTCTTTAAATGCAAAGGAAGGTGGAAGATGCGTGGCTAGATTTTTCTCATGTCAAAATCACACAGATGTCATTAAAATAAATAACTTGATAAATGGCCTTGCTTTCCTTTTCTGGGCATAGTGGTTTTTAGGACAGGTTTCACTGTGAAATTTAAAATTGCTGTGATGACATGAAAGTGTCAGGGTTTGATTTGAGGCATGTGGAAAGCTGTTCTGCAGCTATTTGTGCACTTAGATGTCCCATTGTGTGACCGCAGGAAAAACCCTGTTCCTGTCTCCCAGGTGATTGTCTCAGCATTTGTTTCTGGGTTTTGAACAGCTCTTTAGAAGGGTGATGGGTTCACAGACAGAAGAAAAACCAGATAATCCAGACATTTCAGTCTTTTTCAGTTGAGCTTTGACATTGTTGGCTCTGCTCGCTTATGTTCATATGAACATGTTCTCCATGTGTTGCTCTTCTCACAACCCTTCCTGACCTCCTTAGCATCACTACAGTCTGCTTTGGCCTATGAGAATTCTGTACATTTCTTTTTAAAGACACTAATACAGAAGATGAAAACTGCTAGATTTCTTATTTTATTTTTTCCGTGTTGTAACTCCAGTTCTTCATCCTTGCCTCTCTTGCCTCATGTGCTCTTTAAGTCCAGGTCCACGCTTGCAGTCTCACTGCATTTCCACTGACATACCCCGAAGTAAAAATGTATATGTTTCAAATCAATTGTGTTTAATCCAGTTCCCTGCAAAGAAAAACCAAACATTTCCTCTATGTTTTTGGCAGGAAAAGTACATGAGCTTGGTTCTGTGCACACGTACCTCTGAATACTGGAGGAGAGTTTGTGAGAACTCAAGTACTGATAGCAACTAAACCATCAGGGCTTGGATTTATTCCTTTCCCTTGTGGGAGCTGGTTCTGTAATACAGCTGTAATAATGAGTTGCCTACTATCCTGCATGACTCTTTCTTTAGCTCTCATATTCAAACTCCAGTTTTCTTGCTGCAGTGGAATAGGAAATTCTACCTCCTGTTTCCCAGCTGTATTCTTTTCCTTTTCTAACCTCCATTGCCTTGAATTTATTGTGCAACACTGAGGCACTGGCCTCCCATCCCGCAACATAAATAATTTTCTACATTTTTGAATGATTTTTGGGGAGAAGGAAAACGTCACCCGCTGAGGATAAATTGTTTAAAAACTCTACCTTTCTGGGCTGCACTGAAAAATTCTTCACCATCTGTCACACAGATCCAGGACCAGACATGAAGAAGGAAGCAAAATAGCAAGCAAGAGTGTAATTGCACCTTGGATGTTGCTGCCGATACTTTAAATCTTGAAATTTAACTACAGCTTCCTGATTCATTTTGTTCTTTATTTAGAAGCCTACAGTGACAAAAGGTTCCAATTTCTTTCTAGATACCTTGCTCCATTGCTTAAACATATAATGAAGCAAAGAATGTTGTCTTGAGAAGACAAATGTCATGTTTTTCAATCTATATCATGAGATTATCAACATGTCTCTTGGTCTTCATAGACCTGCAACTGCTGACTAACTAACATTCCTATAATTCCTTGTAATATTGCTTTGCTTTACCTCTGCTCTGTTCCAAGTTTTTGGCAGCATTCTGCATTTTGTCTGCCAAATTGTCTTCCTATCCGTGTGCACAGGTATCATACTTCCGGCCTTTTTTTTTTTTTTCCAATTTTTTCGTACCAGACTCAAATTTGGTTTTTTTGTTGTTTTTTTTCTTTCTTTCCTGTCAAGTATCAGCTCATCACACAAAATGTGTAACTTTCTGTTCAGCAATTTCTATGACCTTCTTACTGACTCAGTCTTGATTTGGTGTCTTCAAGTACTGCCATATTGTTGTGTGAGAATGACAGGTTTAGCTTTTTCAAACTTCTTCTATCACCTGTATCCCCTGACATATTTCTTTACAATGCAGTTGTTTATTTCTAACTGGATACCTTAAAATTCTAACTTTTGTAAGCAGCTGCCAGATAAACTAATTCACCATGGAATACAATACTCAGTACTAGCACAAGTTCTTCCATTCCGGCACTTTTATACAAGATGCTTCTGAG
Source organism: Corapipo altera (assembly GCF_003945725.1). Classification (NCBI taxonomy): domain Eukaryota; kingdom Metazoa; phylum Chordata; class Aves; order Passeriformes; family Pipridae; genus Corapipo; species Corapipo altera. Next base: position 1,462,618 of record NW_020884952.1, read on the forward strand.
GACCTTAAAATCCTGTAAAAAAGGGGGTGTGTGTGGCTATTTTAATTTCTTCTTCACAGAGCTGATGTGGTTTTATTTTGTTTTGGTTTTTTTTTTTAATCTTATCAAAAAGCACAGTTATACATAAAACTTAAGTAAATCAAATCAAGAACTAGAGCCACTGAGATGAGGGATTACTTGAACACAGTACTTTGCTTACTTTGCGTGATCAAGGGCTTCTGAAATCTCTGGTGACTTTGGTGTTTATCAATGGGTGCTCTTTTTTGTGTTAGTAAAACAAGTGGGCCTTGGTCAAGCCGAGGGACGTGTGCTGAACAAACATGCAGCACTCTGTGTTGTACCATAGGCAGTGTAAGTCCACGAGTACATAAACATGCTAAAGATTGAGACAGAATTGTTCAAGGTTGAATATCAATGGCAGAGATGGGAACAGAACCTTCTGATTTCAAATCCCAGCCTGTTATGTCAGCATTTGACTTGTAAATATATTGTTTTCAACTACCACTTCTGATTTCAAGTAAATCTTTATCCAATACAGTTTAACTATTCCTTTTATTGTTAATATTGCTAACCCAGATTTGCTGGGTGGTTATGTTACCTAAGCAGAATATTCATTCATGTGGAATATAAAATCTTTGCTAACACTTAAAGTGAAATCCTTACTTGACGCTTTCTTATAATTCTTTTGTAATTCCTATTGAAACTGTGGTTTCTGGTTCATCTGATTCATCACACCTAAGTGTTAAAGCAATTAATTAATCCTTTTTGGGTCATACTGTGCCTGGAACCCGCAGCTGAGTTTGTTCTGTAATACCATGAGACAGTGTTTATTTCCCTTGTGACTGCTTTAAAAGCATATAGTCTTCATGCTTACCAGTAAGAAAAACTTAGAGATTGTATTGCCTGGATATTCAGTGGTTTCTAGCTCCCAGCTTATGTGAATTCCTTAGGATAGGCTGCATCATCAAGAGATAAGGTTTATGTCAGATATAGAGTACAAAAAGAGTGTATGTGGGATGGTGAGCTAGTGACATGTGAAAAAAAATGATATTTAAAATGTTTGACATGTTGAACAGCTTAAAGAGGGACATGAACATGTCTTTTCTCAGACTTCTTTTGTTAGCTTTATTTTTCATCAGTTCCCAATGGTAATATGACAGAGTATCGATCCTCTTATATCCCCAGGAAATTAGTGACAGCTCTAATATTCTATGTTCACCCGAAAACATCATTGAGATGAGGGGATTGAGTCCATCATCAGCAAATTTGCAGATGACACTAAGCTGGGGGGGAGTGTCGATCAGCTGGAAGGCAGGAGGGCTCTACAGAGGGACCTGGACAGGCTGGAGAGTTGGGCTGATTCCAACGGGATGAGGTTCAACAAGGCCAAGTGCCGGGTCCTGCACTTTGGCCACAACAACCCCCTGCAGTGCTACAGGCTGGGGACAGAGTAGCTGGAGAGCAGCCAGGCAGGAAGGGACCCGGGAGTTTGGACTGACAGGAAGCTGAACATGAGCCAGCAGTGTGCCCAGGTGGCCAAGAAGGCCAATGGCATCCTGGCCTGGATGAGGAGCAGTGTGGCAGCAGGATCAGGGAAGTGATTCTGCCCCCTTACTCAGCACTGGTGAGGCTTCACCTGGAGTACTGTGTCCAGTTCTGGGCCCCTCAGTTCAGGAAGGATATTGAGGGGCTGGAGCAGCTCCAGAGGAGAGCAATTAGGCTGGTGAAGGAACTCGAGCACAAGTCCTATGAGGAGAGGCTGAGGGAGCTGGGACTGTTCAGCCTGGAGAAGAGGAGGCTCGGGGGAGACCTCCTCACTCTCTACAACTGCATGAAAGGAGGGTGTAGCCAGGTGGGGGTTGGTCTCTTTTCCCAGGTAACTATCAGCAAGACAAGAGACCATGGTCTCAAGTTGTGCCAGGGGAGGTTTAGGTTAGATATTAGAAAGAATTTCTTTACAGAGAGGGTGATCAGACATTGGAATGGGCTGCTCAGGGAAGTGGTGGATTCTCTGTCCCTGGAGATTTTTAAAAAGAGACTGGATGTGGCACTTAGTGCCATGGCCTAGTAACCGCAGCGGTAGTGGATCAAGGGTTGGACTTGATGATCTCGGAGGTCCCTTCCAACCCAGCTGATTCTATGATTCTGTTTGGAGTTTTGTTCGCTCTGTATTGGTGCTTTACAAACAGAGATGTCTGAATTCCAGTTTATGACTGTTTTTGTATTAAAAGCAATGGTGGTTGCATTTAAATATTCAGGAATTTGGGCATGAGTTGCTTTAATAGAGGCATGTACTATTATTGCCTTGTTACTGCTTTAACTGACACTGCCAACAGTGGAGGAAGAAGGCAGGAGGCAAACAGGCAAGAGGCAATGTTGTAGGTCCTCATTTACCCATGATTTTTACCAGTGATTCTAATAAATGCTCTAAAATGCTACATTTCCAGAAATTTATATGGCATGCCTGTTGAATTGATAATGCCACATTTTTTGGGTAGTGAAAGCATATTTCCTCTATTTGAAGAGATTTTGTGGTATCTTTTTATTCCATACCTCTGAAATCTGTACATGAAATCACGCTCTATTGCTCAATTCTAGTTAACTCATTTTTGGGCCTGACTTATTTCCTCATGATTTGGCTGATAAGAGCTGTTAGAAAATGCTCATATTAGTGGACTCTCATGACGAGCTTTTTTTTGGTCTTCAAGGGGCCTGATGTCAGCACAACAGCATGAAAATGGAGTAAATTTGGATTAAAACCAAAATAAGTGAATCTAGCTTTAAAGCCCAAGTAAATTCATTCTGTGGTTCTCTATATTTTTTAAAAAAATAACGCTTCCAGGTGTTATTCATGAAACTCTAATCGATATTGTCATAAGCTGAAATGGTGTTTGCTTTTTTTCCAGATCAGTAAAGCTGATTAAAAAAAAGCTGATACAGTCAGTTCAGATCCATTGCCTGTTTTGGTTCGTTGATTATAGAGGTGAGCAAATATGATGGGCTGGCAGGAGAGAATAAGCTCTTACAAAGGCAGATTTTTTTCCTGCATGTAAAAGCAGGGCAGTTTGCCATCTTACAAAGAAAGGAGAAAGAGGCAGTTCTGTTAAAACCAAAAAAAAAACCCCAACCCCAAGCCAAAACCAAACAATGAAGGGTTCTCTGTGCCAGTGTCACTGTCATTTCAATGGGCAGACATGCAGTTTCTAAGAATAACAGCTTTTATGTTAACACTTTCAAACTTGAAGGTGGTTAAAATCTTGATTCAAACCAAAGCACTGTGGCTTGCAAAAGCCTCTTGCCTTTTTTTCACGTATACATTTTCTTTGATGTTAGAATTTTTATCAGGGGACATTATAGATGAGTTAGCTAAGTGGTAAATTATTGCATATCAGGAATAATCTGATTTTCTAATTGCAGGTCAGATCTACCTTTTGAGCCCTAAGTTGTCTCAGTGGATACATGGGATTACCTCCTATTGAGGGATAACCTCCCAAACACCTAACAGACTTATGAAACACACTATAGAAATAGGTTTGCAAATATAACTGACAAAAACATAAGTACCCAGAATATTTATCTCATTTACAAATTGTTACTTGTAAGTCATGCTACTGGCAAAATATAGCTTGCCCCAAGCCAATTTTGGTATTTTTGTCAGTAATTTGTTAATACTTCCTCAGAGAAGTTCCTTCCACCAAAACTTGTATTAAAAAGTGCAAGGAGTTTTAATACTGATTTGTGGGTTAGAGTAAGAAAGTTTTCTCTTTCTTACTCAAGCCCTGATGTTGACTTTTATGGATTAAGCTGTTCATAAGCACTTAATACCTGCTTCTACTCCAAGGTTCTTTGTGGCTATGCAGTGCACTAGAATTAATGACACCCAACACAGCAATAAGATAATACCAGAACTAACAGTATTGAATAAATGTATAATTTCCTTTTTCTTACATGCTCTGTGATCAAGCCATGCTCATTGACAATGGTTTTTTGGTCTCCATCTCTGTAATACGGTACGAGAGTCTGAAAAATCAACGGAAAAAAGCATTAATTATTGATAATTGCTTCACAGAACTTTCTGTAGTTCATTTCCTGCCTTAATGTATTCATGCTCCGATGTGCTCTGGTCCCTCAATACCCTTAGTAGAACCAAGCAAATCAAGAGAGAATTTCCAAGGCTTTAATAGGATCATGGATTCATTTTGCCCAAAGGAGTTTTCATAATCACACCCTGAAGTAGGAGATGTAAGGCTGTTGCAAGCCTCTAGTGACTTCAGTTCTTGTGACTTTTCCCCCCTTTCTTTACTTTTCATTTCTGTACTTCTAGAAAGGGAAATCTGGCATGTGACTTTACACAGTCTGTAGTGTAGGGCTTATAGCTTCCCTCAAGCATTCTTTTTTTAGCAGGATATAGGTTTATACACTCACACACAATATTATGCACCAGTACCTTCTTTCCTCTCTTATTTTGTATTAAAGAAGCAGAATGTACCACATTCTTTCGGTAACTTCAACACAGGGTCTCTTTTTAATGAGAGATATCAACAAATAAAATCCATTTCTTAGGTCCCCGAGAAACTCCTTTCTGAATTTCTTCTGTTGGTAGGTTTTTTAAATCTTTTGTCTTGTATGTGTGAGTTCCTTGGGGAAGGGCCCAATTTTGATTTTTTTGGGTTTTTTTTACAATTAGAGTGCATCAAGCACACTGATGAATGCTTCAAATTGCTATGCACGTACACAAAAGCAACAATAACCCTACTGCATGACTTGTAAAGGGGATACATTCTCAGAATATGAACAGTATCTTGAAATGGAAGGTTGTCCCATAATTTTTCTCCTTTTTTCATACCTACAAATATGCCTTTTCTACACTTGAGATTCCTGTTAAAGGCCATAAACCACACAGGATTCCTTACAAGGATTCATTGTTGCCAGTTAGAGTCCACAGGGTTTGCCAGAGACATTTACAGTGTCCTAGGAAAGAAGTGAAAAATGTGCATGAGAGATACTGATGTACTTTTCCCTTTCTTTTCCTCTCGTGGTTCTTATCTGGCAAATACCATGAAGTGCAAACTGAATTGACACATTTTTTATCCAGAGAAAAGACATTATGAGGAGAAAAATCTGAAAAAGAATGAGATTTAAAGTCTGGCAAGCATCTATTCTGTGTTTATTTATTTCATAAGTATCCCTTTTTTATTGGAAAGCCAAACCCATGGCGGTGGTTTCCATTTTTCATTTTAGGAAGAAATGGTCCCCTTTGTTTTTCATACCACTATACTTCAGGAGCTCTGAGAACTTTGCTTTAGCAAATACAGATTTAGAGGTGTTTCTGTGCTCCACTTGATCAGGAGCACTGATTATTTTGCAGTGTGTGCTTAAAATAAATTATCCTTTTTTTTTAAATAGTTCAGTGTAATCTCCCAGGAGCTTTGGTACTGGCAGCTAACATGCAACTTTCTTGAGAGATTATTCTCTCTATGTAAACTGCAGATTTAGTTTTTCCAGATGACAGATTCATAAGGATACATAAGTGTGGTTCTTCAAGTTCTGAGTGCATTTCGAGGGACTGTAACCGGTAAGGAGAAATGATTTTTGGTTTCCATGCCCCACAACAATTTGATTAAATGCTGTTCACATATACTTTTAGAGTCCTCAAAATCTGTGAGGATGTCCCCTTTGGTTTTGAATTACATAGCAATTGGGAAACTGACTGATGTGTATCCAAACTTGAAGAGTTTTTAAATTGTATATAATTTCCAGCACACTTACAGGACATACATGGGAGAACTTTGTCTTCAGAAGTAAAACCTGCTTAAAAGGTACATGCGACTTGTAATTCAAATCAAGAACAGCAGGTCTAAAAATAGATATTTTGTCAGCTTAATTTTAGTTCGCTTGAATCATGATTCATTAGGAAAAAAGCTGTTTACTTCAGAAAATAGCAATAGTAATTAACTAATGCAAAGGAGTTAGTAAATCATAAATGCACTTACAGTGTTTACAAAGCCAATCTTTACTTGCTGTGTAACTGTAGAATGCACTTATTTGTATCAGCCTACTTGGCTTACCCCCGATGTTGTCCCCATGAATAGTTTTTATTTCTCATGATTGTAACCCAAGACTGCCATCAGAACAATGTCTTAGCTCTCGTTTCCCCTCGGCCGTTCCACACTGGTTTTGTTGCCAGCGAGGCTGCATTTCCCAGCAGTGTCCCGCAGGGCTTTGCCAACCAAGGCAGCAAGATGACAGGTGTAAAATGTCTGCATGGAAACTATGAAACCAGGCACTTAACTTTAGTATTGCATTTTAGCTCTTACTGCACAAATATTTTTAACTAGCGTCAGTGCCTTGTGTTGGCAACTTTTATGTAGGTTTTTGTTATTCATGCTGTGCCATTGTGTTTGGTATTTTGATATTCTCCCCACTCATTTCATTTTGCAAGCTTTGGAATTTCTATTACTTTATGTCTATGCAAAGAAATAAATATTTTATAATGAGGATAATTTTTCCAGACTAAGGTATGCAGCTGGCAAGGTACTGTTATACTTTTCATACACGTAGTGGGTACCTAATAGGTCTAAATGTTTAGTCTTCTTGTGGATACACTGAATAATTAATGGATAAAAAGTGGATCTGTGGTAGTACAGCTCATTATCTTCTCTCTCAGGTATGCATTTCTCCTTAATAAACACCTATATTGTGAAAGAGTCCACAGTTACAACACACAGAGGTAAGAGATGAAGCCTTCTAAATAGGCCTCTTCAATTTTAATGACCTGGAGGTCATCAAGCTGCAAGCACAGAGGTGGTTGTTGTGACAAGCCACATTGAGTCAGTGTCCCAAAACACAAAAAGACCTTTTATAGGTTTTTGTGTTTCCTTTTAAGAATTCTTTTAATTTTATTTCCCTGACCATATGAGAGGCAATAAATAAAGTCTGTGAATACTTTGTTCAGGGAGGTGTTAATGCTGACAACTTACCAATCTAAAGTCAACAGTATGACAGAGAAGTCTTTTGGCTACAAAGCCTGACTGGTATTAGTATTAGAGTATTAGGGAAGTTATTATAAAAATATATATTTTCATTTTGGATGGATTCACTTATGACATGATTCAAGATAGATGGATATATAGATGCCAACAACACATTAAATCCATAGGTGGTGTTGCATGTATGTGTTCTAAGAATAGAAATTACTTGCACTTCAACCTTTTATTAGAGTATTTATGAAACAGACTTCCTCAGTTTTTACCAGCCTGGGGCTGTTTAAAAGCAAATAAGGTAATATCAAGAGAATATTGTGCTGTTTACTGGAAAAAATTAGTCCTGACATTTTTGTTTGTGCTAAATTAGATTTAAAAAAATTTAAAAAAAGAATGCTCTGAGAATGTGTAAAGTACAGCATTTTCTATTTTAAAAAAACAATAAAAATATTATGTTAATAACAACAATAACGGAAATTAAACTTCAGTGTTTAACACATATACTTTTACACTCTAGCTTCCAAATGCTGAACTAATTTTCTTCCCAAACTCACAGAGTTTTTCTGCTGGAATAAATTGCATCTAGCTCATCATTCAGCTGAGTCACTTTTAAGATTGAATTTTGAGTTGCTCTGCTTCTTTTCCATAGCATTTATTTAACAAAATGTTTACACCTTATTTGACACATAAATCAAAAGTAAACCCCCCACACTTTGATATTCAGCTGAAAATAAGTAGGATAGAAATGTTTTATATCAAAAGAATAGGGGTTATTCTTCTTTCTTATCAATAAATAATATTTATTACTATGACTAACTGGAGTATGCACTCAAAGGAAGATCAGAAAAATACTTTTAGCAGAATAAATATTTGAGGAAGGAAGTTCTTTCAGAGGAAGGGATGTTCAGGAAAGCAGAGTTTCTTCAAGTTTTCCAATCTATTTGTCTACTTCAATTTTTTTACACGTGGGGCTGCAGATAGTAAAATGGAGGCCATACATACTATTTAGAATCATAGAATACTTTGAGTTGAAAGAGACCCACACTGACCATCAAGTCCAACATCTGAAGTGAATGACCCATATGGGGATCAAACCAGTAACCTTGGTGTTATCACCTCTAACCAAATGAGCTAATTGGGTTCCCCTGGTTCTCTGGGTCCATGTTTCTTTCTTTATGGCAAGAGAAACATTTTGGCGAAGGGCACGTTGATGAGAGCAAGAAGGGATTAAAGGGGATAAAGAAAATGGACTTACCACTGAGAAATTTTAGTGGTGTAATAAAAAGTTGCTAAGGGTAAACCTCTTTTCAGATTGCAACATATGCAGGATAGAAAAAGCTTGCACACACAAACATTTGATCTTCAGGAGAAAAAGACACAAGAAGAAACTAAAAAACTTTTAATATCAGTACTAGCTATGTGTTCTTTTTAAGTATGATTCTTATTGTTGGTTTTGTTGTTTCGTTAGCTTTTTTTCTTTTTTTCCTCTCCCCAGGCTCCAAGAGTAGGGTTTTTAACCCTGTGGCTCCAACAGTTAGTAAAAACTCCTGAGGGAGATCTTCCCTAGAATGTAATGCAACCAGAAGCAATTGCAGAGCTGCAGGCAGCTTCTTCAAAAACAAGACAGCATTTGTTAGTCAAGTGGAATACAACATGTGAAGCCTCTAGGGCAGTGTCGCTTAGTCAGTTGTGAGGAGATGCAGATTTCAGTTGTGCTGGCATACCTGCTAAGTGCAGAACAGGGTATCTCTGCTAGAAGGATCCAGGAATGTACATAAAATGACTGTATTTCCCTTGTTTTGTGCCCTAAAAACACGGTCCACGTTCAGGTGACAAAATATTGTCAGATTTCTAAAGTAGGCAGAATTTTTGACCTGATACTGTGTGATCTGAAAGTAGTGCCTACAAAAACATCTGTGAAATGCAGTTCAGCTAAACTGCACTTTTAAGTCAGGCAACTGCTGTTTGCTGTCTCTGAGACCTGAGCACCCTACTTGCATAGAGGAAAGATATATTAAGAAAAATCTTTCCTTGAAGTAGCACATTTAGGAGGCAGCAGGCAGCTTGTGATTGAAGTATCCTGGAAGTTTCTGAACTGAGATCTCGTACCTCTTTTTGTCTCCTACCCATGTTCTTCCTTTTTACAAAAGATTGAGCTGCTGCCACTGTTTGAAAACTCTGGGGAATAACTGTACTGTACTATGGACTTGCTGTTTAAACTGAGTTACTACCTTTGAATGAAGATCAGGGAGGACTGTATTTACATGTGTCAGAATGTGAGGGTGATCCTGTATCAATATTTTACTCTCTCTTTCTATTTGAGTATGTTTAATGTCAACCAATTGAGTATATCTACATGCAAAATCCCGGTGGATTTATTGCCTAACAATTATTTGTTTAATAGTGTTATCAGACTCTACATCTTCGAATAATGGTTGCTTTGATGTATAATTGTATGTGCAAGCACCTTTTAATCTGGGATTTATCTACAATTAGTGACAGGATTTCAGTTCAAAAAGTGTTTTCTACAGAGCTGTTCACAGAGGAAATTTGTATCTTTCCTATGTGTAAAAAGTTAAACAGAGGAGTGATGAGAAAAGGGTGATGATAATTGTAAGTACTGTCTCAACATGGTCCAAGTCCTATATTAGATCTAGAAGGGGAAAAGGCTAATGAGAAAGTGTGCTGTTCTAATGGGTCACATCTCTGTACTTCTTGGTACAAGATTCAGGATAAGTACCAGTAGTAACATTCTTCTACCATGTCCTAGGCTGCATCATGTCATCCAGCAGTCATGGAGAAACTCTGTTTGTCATGACAGAATCCCTTCTTTCAAACTGATTAACCCAAATTTATTGTCTCCTTTTATGTTCCATGTTCTAACATTGCTGTTTCTCGGGTGCTGTTGCCAAATCTTGGCTACATCTAAGTGGCTGCTGTATTCAGATCAAGAGTGGTTTGGGTTTTGTGCCTGATTTCCTTCCAAAGGTAGAGTTAGAATGAGGAAAGCCCTCTTTCTCATCAGCATTAAGCTGAACCACATGGCCAGCTCCAATATATTGCTGCTCTCCCAATCGATGTGGACAGGAACAAATTCCTACATAAGCACATTGACTGCAATGTGATTTCCTCAAGTTGCTTACTAACAATATAAAAACAAGTACAGCGTGAAAGTGTGCTATTAAAACTGCCAACTGGAAGCACACTCCTGACTTTCAAGCATTACATGCATTCTGCCCTAGAGGCACACTTCTCATAATTCCAGGGACCAGCATTAAATGCTGTCAACGAGACTTTTTGTAGCCAGTAATTACTTCTGACTTTACTTTAGGCTGCTTTGTATGGGCTTGTTGACTCTGCCAGTTCTATCATTATGTATTTCAGGATGTTTTAGCTTTTGTATATTTGCTTTTCAATTACTGTTTTAGATGCAGAGCTGTCACAGTAGTATGCCTATGAAGTACAAAGTATTGAGCATGAAGTTTAGCTGGTGGGTTTTTTTGCCTTCGTAGGTTTTTTTTCTTCTGTTTTAGTTCTTTTTGCTTCTAATACAAGAAATTCTAACACAGTTGTGGTCACCCAATTTCAATTCAGAACCACTTTTCAAAAGCCTTGAGAATAGTCGGAGATCTAGAAAACATCACCAGCAAAGAAAGATTTAATGGAGGGATTGCTGTGAAAGACTATGAACAGAAATTATTTGGTATTCTGAATTGCATCTTTTGTGAAGCTGTGGAAATAAATTTCTTCCTCTCCCCAGCTGTGTGCATCTGAAGTGCTAGTAATAGCTATTATTGGATCTATCGAGGCCCTTTGGGAAAAGACTAAACATTTCTAATTTCAGAAATTTATAATATGATCTAGTTAGAATTTCCCTTGTTTCTTAAGTATTCCCCAAAGATATTACTCAAATGCATTCCCCTTGTAAAAGAAGCTATGAAAGCCCTTTCCAGTATAGCATTCCAGACTTGTCTCTGAATGGTTGGAATGGTAATTCTTCAAATAATGGTTAGAGCTCAGTAAATGAGTAAACACTGATATGGGATGTGAGAGCTCTGCATGAAAATTATCATAGGGGAGTGTTCCACTTCATCACATCCTCAGCATAGTGGTCAGTTGTTCTGTGAGAAGAGGATGATTTTGCAGTAAGTGGAGGAAAGAAAGATGTAAATAATGCTATATTTTAGACATGTATGGGTATGTTGTGCTTCTATACTGCAGTAGAAGGACACTAGATATCACTGTAATTTCTTTCCTAAATGAAGGGAAGTCTGCCATAAAAAATATGTCATTAAAATAGGCCCAAGAAACACCTACTTAAAACTGTAGCATGTAACACAATAGAAACATGTGCAGAGATGGATTTCAGATGCTAAGGAAAATTTTCCTTTCCTGAAAATAGTGCATTTTTCATCTGGAGTATGATTCTGTTAAACTTCAGCTGTATCGGCATTTATCCTTTTGATTTAGGATTCTATTTTCAGGCTGTAGAACCCTGAAAGTTGACAAAATTAAAAGAATTCAAGTCTTTGTTAACATTTAATAACTTAATAATCCAGTGTCATTATAACATAGAGATGCAAGTCTTTGCTGTATTGTCCTGTACTATTGAAATCCTTTAATTATTTCTCTTACTCAATTAGAGTTTTACAGCAATCTTGGATACTGTAATGGTAGCATTGATTTGATCTAGCTTATGACTTCAGAGTATATATGTTATATATACAACAAGGCATATTTTGTCTTTCTTGGCCTCCTTTGTCTCCTCCACAGGATGTCCCACCAACTTACTCGGGCAGTTATAAATTATTTACATTGGAAATGTAGAGTAAGAATATTTGGGTTAGAGACACTTATTAATGCTATAAAGAAGTTAATTTTGGTTCTCATGAAGCTTTCTGCATGGTAGTTTTGGGGTTTTTTTCCAGTCCTACATTTTCTACTCCTCATAATATAAACACATCAGGTTGAAAGGTATGAAAGTAAAAGCTATTATGGTCAAGAGATATAAAAGTTCCTTTATCTCCCTAGGGTTTGAGAGATCTGTTGGCAGAAGGAACTGTGCATTTCTGTTTGGATCAGGTGCTAAGAAAACATAATGAACGTATACAGCCAAAAATCCCTAAGAGAAACATATTTTAAATTCTGAAAACACGAAATAAGATTCAGTCTTGTTTGTTAAATATTGCCTATTAAAATGCATCTTCTGTCAAGACCACTTTTCCCTGAAACTTCCATGCCTGGGGTGACTTAACTTGGTTTCTGTCTCATTGCAGTGCCTTCCTAATTTGATGGATGCACCCCAAGACAGGGCACAGTCACACAGTGTTGTACTGCAGCACCACAGCCATTTTATACATTTTAGGGAAATAAGTGTAGAAGCCGTCCAAGTAAGCAAATATGTATTTTTAGACACAATTAAAAGTGGGCAATATTGGACTAGTGCCTGTGGGCCCTCAAGAGAATACACTCAGACAGAATTAGTACACACAACAATTATAGACTCTAATTCAGGCAAAATACAATGCATTTGGGGTGACAATAGAACTTGTTTCCTACTAGGTTTCAGTGGACACTGAGGAGGTTGCTTTTACTGTTTCAAAGTGTTGCTTTCTCTGAAGGCTGGGGATTGGCATGTTGTAGGAAAGCTACAAACTACAATCCGGTCTCTACGAATAGTATTAATTCAGGTGGTTGCCTAAGCCTTCTATATGTTCAGATTTAGTGCTGAGGTAAGGGAATGAGAAGACTAAAAAATGAAGGGGGGAAGAGGTTTAGGGAGTAACAGTGCAACATCTAAAGTCATGCGGGTTTAAGGTTAGAAAAATATAAGAATGTTAATAGACAGGATTAATGCTTGATTCTGAATGCTTCTTTTGGATATAAAATTATTAGCAGATACATTGCTGTATATAGTTTGCTTTGGTTTACAGAGATCACTTAAATTTATTCAGTATCCAGTCCAGTGGATTGTTGGCCATCTTGCTCAAGTGCTGAAAGAAACCACAATGTGAAGAAAAGCAATGTCGAGAAAGAGATGAGAACACTAGAGCAGATAGGAGAGAAAAAGATCTGAAACCATCTGAAATCAGACAGAAAACGTCTGTCGACTCAGGGCTGAAAGAAAAGAGAAGCACTCAAAATGCTTGTCCAGCATAAATGCTGGATAAAATGCTGGACATTTTATCCAGAAGGATCCTGTGAGAGACAGTACTGAAAGCTTTGCTGAAATCCAAAAAGATTCCATCAACTGGCTTCCCTTGATCAGCTAGGTGGGTTACCTTGTCATGAAAGGAAATCATGTTGCCAAGCAGGACTTTCCATTCATGTAGCCATGCTGGCTGTGACCAGTGACTGTGTTTCTTTTCAGACAACGTGTGTGTAATAGGTTTATTTATTCACTTGCAGTCACATACGTGCACGCACAAAAACTGTAAGCAAAACCTTTTCTTTCGTGAATAAAAAAGGAATTCAAAACTGCTATGCTTGATAGAAAATATCTTAAAAAGTTATCGTGAAACATAATTGTTGTTTTCGAGGATTTAACAGTTAAATTAATTTTTAACAATAATTTACATCACTGTGAAATACTTCATGTGTTCTGTGGGTGTGTAATTACGTTTCATGTTTGATATCACTTACATGAGGGATTGTACTTAAAATATTGCCATTACTCCAAGAAGTGAGTGCTGTTCCCCAGGAATCAATGAATATGACCCTAAATGGAAATTAAGGAACTAAAAAAAGAAGTGTTAAGAGTTTCACAGTTCTGCAGGCAAGCAGATTTGGGGCTCATGAAGAGGAAGAAAAATCCTCAATGGCAAACTGACTTTCTGCAGTGTTTCTACTTCTTCAGAGGTATCTGTTGCAAATATTGACTTACACTGTCTCTTTAGGTTTGTGGAGTATGATTACCTTGGAGAATAAAAGTGGTATTGGTACTTCTGTTAAATAAAATAAAAAACAGAGCTGTCCTCTTGCTACATTTAGACTTTATGGTCAGGCTACAGTAAGGTTAAAATGTATTCCTCAGACTAGCACAGAGCAGTTGAGTTTATGGGGAACCTAAGCTACCCTCAAAAACTGCCATTAGCCTTTTTTGGAAGCAGAATAATAGTCTGGACGGATTATTTTCTTGTTCTGATATGGCAGTTCTTCTGGTTTTGTATTCAACAGGATTTAATTTGTTCCAACGTCATTCTTCTTGCCTAGAATTTGCTTTTTCCATTAGAGCTTGTGTGCTAATCTTTTGTGGTTGGAAAATAGCAAGTAAGTTGTGAAGAGTTTCCATGAGAAAAGATGTATGCTATGTTTATCTTGTCTTTGCCAGTGCACTAGTGAACAGCTTTTTGCCCTTTCCAGAAACCTTTCAGTAAGTGGAGTGTCAATGATTTCAGTGTTGGCAACGTCTTATTAATGTCATGCAACGTATCTTAGGCCCAACAGACAGAGTAGTTGCCACTTGCACAGGATGAGTTTGCGACATCATAATTTGTGAGCTAGGACAAGTTGAATAACTATCAGATTATGTCTCCAAGGCTGTGATCTAACTGCTCTTCTCTATCTCTCCTCTCCAAAATGATCCCCCTGTCAAAGCCCCCTCCTTGGCTTCGCCTATACAGCCTTCATTTATGTACTTCCATTTGTGTAAAATTCCTGACTGCTTATAAAATGGACATTCCCCTGTAAAGTTCTCTCAATTAGGTTTTCAGTTCAGATCAAAAGTGTGCTTTTGGACTGAATAGCATGATTTTTCCTACTTCCAGTGCTTTGGTTAATGTTGTGCAGTGGTTTCAGTATTCAGGAACTGGATTGTCTGAATCAAATGAAGTTAAACTGGAGGAAACACACAGGAGCAGAGTTAATGCATTCCAGCTGCAGGTAATGATTCATCTAGGTTACTGGACCAAAATTTATTGAAGTATACCCCTTCTAAACGTGTGTAAAATATACATGTATCTAAACCATATAAAATGCTTAACAAAAAAGCATTTTTGCTGAAGCAGTGTCAGTATGACTCATTCAGACTTGCTCCATTGTGACATTGTACACAGACTCCACAGCCCTGCTTTGGTGTTCCATTTTTTGTCACGATGATGGGATAATGTGCCCTTCGTGGAGTTGTATTCACACAGACTTATTGTGACTTTGGGAGCAGCCTCCACAGATTTGTATTGATGATATTGCCAAAGTTTCTCATTATGGTGCTTCTTTCCCCAGAAGAGTCTGACATTTAGCAGAAGTTTATTATAAAATTGCAAATGCCAAAGGTTGAATCCAGTATATTTTCCTGTTTTATAGCAACTGCTAGCCAGTCAGCTCCCATTTGTGTCATTTTTACCACAGGAAAAGCATGGCATAGTTTACATGCAAAGGGTTGTTTTATCTTTGTCATTTCAGGGACACAGGGACTTACAGTGGCTTGATCCAGCAAGGTCCACAGTAGTGGAAAAAGATTCTCCCCACAAAGTTTTCTCTATTGTCTCCTTCCCTCTTGTTGTATTTGAAAAGGGAGGGGACAGCTATGGTGCATAATCTTCCTCTAGGGATTCTCTGGACAAGCAATGATACAAGTTCATGCTGCACTAAATACTTTTGCATCTGGACAGCTAAAATCTGCCATTCAGACCTTGCTGTGAGGATGCTTCCATACTGAGAGTCTTCAGCAGTGTAGTATCACTGTGTCCTTTTCTCACCAACTTTTCCTTTCCATTTGAAAGGTCTTACTGAGTGAGTGGTGCAGGCAGAATTTCAATTACTCATCGGCAGTGGGGCAGCTGGGGTCATCCCAGTACATCCAAAAAGTAGTCAGCTGTTATAGTGAGAGTGGCTTTTTTTTCCCCTTGTGAATGACTCACTGAAAGTGGAGGCTGGCTGTAACTAAAATACATATGGTTCCCATGGTTCATTCAGGCAAAAGTGTGAATTAATTTTACTAAAAATGTTGTTTGGAACTATACTGTACTTCTAAACAACAGTCCTGTGAATGCCATTATGCTGTCATCTGTAGTGTAAAGCAGACAAGAGTAACTTCTGGGTAGTCTAGATGACAGAAAAACCTTTTCCCTGAATTAGTTCCAGAAAGGTGGCATTGGCTTTATTGCCCAACATACTGCTTGCCTCTCGCCTTTAAGCTTTAAACCCCTGAAATTCTTTATGTCTGTTTGGTAGCTAAATAGACAGAGCAGGTCATCTTGAGTGTGATCACACGGCACACACAGGACAACAAAGGTGGCCAGGAAGACCAGTGGAATCCTGGCCTTTATTGGGAATAGTGTGGCCACCAGGATGAGGAGAGTGATTCTGCCCCTGTACTTGGCAGTGATGAGGCCACACCTCGAGTTCTGTGTCCAGTTCTGGGCCCCTCAATTCGCGAAGGACATTGAGGTGCTGGAACAGGTCCAGAGAAGTGCAACAAAGCTCCTAAAGGGTCTGGAGTGCATGTCCTGTGAGGAAAGGCTGAGGGAGCTGGGATTGTTTGGCCTGCAGGAGACTCAGGGGTGACATTACTGCTCTCTACAACTCCCTAACAGGAGGTTGTAGCCAGGTGAGGGTTGGTCTCTTCTCCCAGGCAACCAGGGACAGGACAAGGGGACACAGACTCAAGATGTACCAGGGGATGTTTAGATCGGACATTAGGAAGAATTTCTTTACAGAAAGAGTGATTAGGCATTGGAGTGGGCTGCCCAGGAGGGTGGTGGAATCACCATCCCTTGAGGTGTTAAAGGAAAGACTGGATGTGGTGTCACAGTCTACTTGACATGGTGGCCATCAGTCACAGGTTGGATTCAATGATCTTAGAGGTCTTTTCCAGCCTAATTGATTCTGTGATTCTGTAAATACAGCATTCATAAAAACTGAGAAAGCCTGTGTTTTCCAGAATGTAAATTCAGGAAGTTCTAAAAAACTACTTGCAGGTTTATTTCTGTAACTGCAGCACTTCACGTGTTGCTAAAATGGGTAATCTTTTTCATGATTTTTCAATCTTTTCATCATGTTTTTTAAGGAAAAGAAAAATTTATCAGTTATGTAATACTGAAGTTTCCCTTTATGAACACTTTTTGTTGCTTTATGTTTATTCTTTCTAATTAATATGGCTTTTGTTTTACTAGAAAGTAGAAAATGGTATTGATAATGTTCTGCAGTTGTATAGCTCCTTTCATGTGGTGATCCAAAGACGTCACACAAATGTAGATGGGTGAGAATGAAATAAGATCCTTCCACCACTGGATCATTCAAAATCCCCCTCCCATTTTTCACTCTAAATTGAAAGAGATAAATCTTCTTACCTGTTGTTTATTCACATCATCCATTTAATGGGAGAATAAAGTTGCTAAATCTCTAAAAGCAGTTTCAGTATATTTGAAAACACATGGCTGCTTGGATACACAGTGGGAGATGCACATATCATCCAGCACTCCCCATTTCTCCGACTTAGTAACAATATGTCTTATTTGAGTAGCAAAAAGTGATACTGAAGGAAAATTTGAGAATGTTAATTGGTTTTTCTGATAAATGAGTGATGTGTGTGTCTGCGTGTATTGGAGCATAGCTAATGGCATGTAATGGCCAATATTCCTCCTTGGACTGTAAAGATGAAAATCAGGTGACAGTCTTATGATGTCATCTCACTAGAGCATTTCAAGTAAAATATTTTGGAGGGGAGAAATTGTTTACATAATTTCGTTTCATTTCATAAAATACTGTTGAGAATTTCCTAAATTTTGTTATACAGACATGGATAAAATTTATAAAGTGAAATAAGTAAGGACAGTGGATTTTGTGAGTCATTAGCAGTGTTCTGTAAGCTAAAAGAATATATTGGTTGGGTAAATCAGTGTCTGTTAAATATTGCTGAAGTAAATGCTTTCAAATTCTCAGTAAAGAATGTTGGTTTTCCGAGGAAATACATATCTGAGGTCATGGTAGAAGTGAGTATCAGGCTTAATAAATCTCAGTCATTTGTTGGAAAGAATTTGGTGTTGATTGAGTGGATATATGCATTTATAGTAAGCAACAAAAAAAAAGAATTGGATTCCTTAAGTCCATCAGCTGAATGTAGTTACGTAACTGAAGGCAGTTGAGTTCATGCTTATATCAACAGTCAGTTTTTCTGGCAATCATTGTCCTCACTTAAAGCCTTGGCTGCTATTAACCTTCCTGGATGTGTATATATTGGAGGTGTGAATGTTTTAAAGTGACCTTTATGTACGATAGATCTGGGACATTGTAAAAGAATGCGAAGGTTTTTTTCATCTGTGTAGTAACACACCCAAAAAATGTCTCTGGGAAGAATGCCAGGGGCGATTTAATAAATTCTGCTGTGGTCCAAGCCTGGCACCCTGAAACAAGGAGATGGGTGTGCAACTCCATGATATCTAATAACCAATCTCTTGATCTATTGCTGCAACTTGAACTATAAGACTGAAATCTTACCTGTTGCTCACACCTCTAAATGGAAGAAGAGATGAAAGGAGGAAAACCATCTGGTGTGTTGTTTTATGAACCCTGCCACATTTCTGTCCTGAACAGAGTTGGTGACCAGCTACTCTTGTATGGATCAGGCAGACTTGTCGTGGAAGGGAAAGTGTCTCACCAAAGCACGTTTCAAAATAATGACTTTCCAGAAGCAGAAAAAGTACCAACAACCAGTTCATGAAACTATGACTCAGGGTCAGAAATAGCAGGATGGAGCCTGTTACACTCCCTGGGTACCAAGTTCCTTCTTCAAGTAAATTCTCCTTTCTGCTGTGTGAGGAATGGGAGGAGAAATGGAGAAAGGAAGGACATAAAAGAAGTGCCTTCACCCTCCTTAGTCCACAAAAGCTGGAAGAGACATAATTTCACCCATGGATGAGACATAATTTTTAGTATCACACACCTCAAAGCATCAGCTTCGCCGTCACTTTGAGGTAGGATGTTGCAGATGTCAGAGAGTTCAAATGCAGATAAATTTTTCAGTAAGCAAGCATACTGACATTGCTGTTATTTAAGAACATCAGCAAAAAAAGCCTCTGGTTCTTGATGATGAGTATCATGGCATTAGTTAATTCAGTGTAGAAGTTTAATCATTTACTTCTTTCATACTAGGGCTGGTGGGTATCTAAGTTAGAAGACAACTTTTCCTGGAATAATTGTGGATGTTTTCCTTTCAATTCTGAGAGCTGGAATTGGCATTGATATGCTAAAGCACATCTGTGACACGCTAATATAAAATTCAACATAAAGATATAGCCTGATGGTAGTTTGCAGATCACCAGGACCTAATGTAAAATGACAATGAGAAGTAATTTTTTACTTCTTAGCTGCTGTGAACAAATATAATTGCAGTAACCCTTAGAGGGATTGAAGTATTTTAATTTTCTGACTAGGAATTTTCTTGCAATTTTTTAAATGTTACCAAAGGGTTTTTCCATTCATTGGTTCTTTCATTGTTCCTTTGCAGAAACAGATTAAAATGTTATTTTAAAATATTGAAAAGGGAGCTGCCACACACTTTCTAATTACCCCTGCAAGCAATTTAAAGGTAATGGGTTCTGGGTGATCTTAGATTTCCTGCTAATTAAATGTGAAGCACAGAGTGTTGTGAATGCAGCCGGTGTACATGGCATGGCATAATGTAAAGCTTTGGAAATGCACTGGTGGTGTATTTAGTTTGGTTCATTGACAAAAAACCCTGGATTTTTTTTTGAATGTATACTTGAAGTGCAGTTTCTTTCAAAGGAATGGGGATGCAAGAGAGCATATTTTTAAAGGGATCGGCAACACAGCTTCACAAAAAATAGGTCAGATGTGTGCTCCCTGAGTTCTGTCTCACTCCACAAGAGGAAAGTACTTTGGATTCAATGTTTGTTTATCTGTTTATGGTGAACCTGGCAAGCTGCTGTAAGACTGCACGAAGAAAGACCAACAGAGAATGTGAAGGCAAATTACCATTCGTGAAATTGGTTGATGTAGGATAGCATTTTAGGAGCCTGTAAAGCCTCTCTGAAATGCACTTTGAATTTATATTTCTTACCTGTAGAGCATTATGGGAGTACGAACCCCTTTACATTTAGCTGAGGGAAGAGTCAGACTGACAGGAATTGATTCTGCAAGTTGTGCAAATTGAAGAAATACTCCATTATTTGTTCTTACCAATTGAAATGCCTTTTTTGTGTGTTTTTTTTTTTTCTCCCCACCATAGGTAATACTCTTTATTTGTCATCAAGCTCTTTAATGCTTTTAAATATGATGTATTTGCTAAGCTCTTCTAAGAAAAGCAATTAATGCCTATGAGCTGGAATTAATGAAAACAGCCCAGGTATCTTTGTATTTATCAATGCAGTTTACTGTTTGCACTATGTCACTTGTACAAGCCCTGTATGACTCAGATATAAGGTTTAGCATTAAGGCTGGAGATGTAGAAGAAATAACTCTAACAGAATGAATATTTTATACATCTTATATTGCCATCTCACAGTTTGCTTACAAACACTAAGACCCATGTGGACTACTTAAATTTTTACCAAAGAAAGGGAAATTCTTTCAAGGCAATATTCTGATATCAATAGAAGGACAGGCATGCAAAACCAGAGATACATGCAGTGAGGTGTTCCTGATTATTGTGTAGGGTTTAGGACTATCCTTCTATTGGTTTGCAAAATACTGGATCTAGCATAAAGGAAAGTTATATATATACATATGTATGGGTGCCAGCTTCGAAGTACATGCAATTATTATTATTATTCCACAACACAAATACTCCTACTTTTTGAAGCAATTTCTGAATATCTTCCAACATGAACTTCTGAATAGGTAGTTCTGCTAGAAGTGAAAACATGGGGATGCACATTACTTAAAATGATGAACAGGTTTTTTTGGTTTTGTTTTTGAGGTTTTCCTATTTCTGTGTTCTGAAGTATCTTGTGACCAATTTATATATACACAGTTGAAGTCATTTGCTACCACTTTAATTTCTTTTTTTTTCCTTCTTTAAGCTGTCCCAACTCTGTGTCTTTGATACCTTTTATTTTAGTCTTAGAGTTTAGGCTTTGTGGGCATACAGATGCAACTGTCTTCTTTCATTTGACAGCCATTAGATCATGTGCAGTGTGATCCCATCAACTTTCTTGCCTTATTGGTCCAGCCTAAACAGAGAAGGGCAATATTGATAGAAGAAAGTCAGCAGCAAGTCCTCCACCTCCCTTGATTAATTGTGTGATAAATTGTAGCAAGGAGTCTGAAGACAATTATTCCCTGAAGCCTCTCACAGATAAAGAAAGGTTATAGGATTTGATGCTTGGGGCACAGAGACATTGGTCAGTTTAGCTCCTAAGGTAAACCAATGCTAATTTTGTGAGACTTGTGGTCATGTTTTCGCAACTTCTGTCACTTTTGCAAAGCAAAATCAAAATTCTCGTAATGTGCAGAGCAAAATGTCATTTTACAAAGTTGCAGCTGGGTCTGTTTCAATTCACAAAGCAAATCTTACTTGTTCTTTTTTTTGTTAGAAGCAGTGGGAGAATATCACAGTATTCAAGACCAAACAGCAGCATAACCCCAGGCAAATACTGACCTCTCTCCTCTTGAGTAATGAGCAGAAGAAATCTTTGCAGTCTTGTTTAACAGTTAATTCTCATGAATGTGTATTATCTAAACCATTAAAACTATTCTTGCAATGTAATTCTGATACAGGTCCAGAATTTCTTGAATCGTAGGATGCATTTTGATTCTGGAAAATCAATAACAGTGTTATGATGATACTCATTTTTTGTAAGACCATTTTTGTGTGCTGCTACAATTTTTTTTTTAGTTTTAAAAATGAAACAAAAAAATCTCTTGCTGAAGAACTGCAGCTGAATTATGAAGATATATAATGAAAACTGTCTCCTTGAGTTTGTGGATTCTTGAATTTTCTCTGTCTTTGTTTCACTCTGACATGGTTCTTTTACAGTCTCAGTCTTCTGTATTGTTCTAACATGTAATCCACTTGTCTTTTAAGTAAAACCAAGACCATGCACCCATCATTCCACTGTGCCTGAGTTCAAAATGTACAGTAAGCTGTGTTGGCATGATCTTAGGTAGGCAGTTCTACCTGGAGTGTACCTGTGTATATTTCCTTTTTTTAGGTTCTTACATTCTTGAGTGTTTTCCTAAAAATTCTTTGATAAAATGTGTACTATAAAATGCAATGTACCAGATTTTCAGCTAATGGAAACTAGAATCTTCTGAAGATATCAGTCAGGCTAATTTTCCTGAGGGTTAGGTCATTCCTGCTGCTGCTTCAGTCTACTCAAGGAATTTACCTTTAACTGTTACCCATATTTAGGGGGAACACTGGTCTGTTCAACCTGATACATGGTAAAGATTGATGAGATTTGACAATGTCTGAGTATAAATGAAATGCACCAAAAGAGAATGTATGTTTAATGCTCTTAGTGAGAAATATAAAGCTGATTAAATCTATTAAACTTAATCATAGCTAAAGCATCTCATTTCAGCAGTCTTTTATCAATTGTAGGAATATATCCATTAGCTTCCAGTGATGTATTCTTCTAAGCACTGTTTCCTGTATTTTACGTAAATCCTTGTAAAAAACCCACAAAACTTCTGAAAGTTCTGAATTAAGATTTCTGATGGTAACAATACCTTCTTCAAACTCTGTTCTGAATTATGTAACCTGAAAAGAGAAAATAAGTTATTCTGTTGCATGGAGTTGGTAGTTCTTAAACTTAATGAACTCTTGCCATATTGAAAATATTGTAAGTCCCATGCCCTGCAGTCTCAGAATATCAGTGTGATTTTTTTTTTAAGGTTCTCTCTTCATGTGCTTAAGTGAAAACTTGAAAGTGTGATCTAGTGTAGGCTAAAAACTAAGAAAGCAAGCAGAAGCTTTTTCTGTATTTAAAACCCCCCAAATATACAAAACATGACTCATAGGAGAATAGTCTTGGTTAGTACCTTCTTCATGGATGGGATAGCACTGGATATCACCACTATTTCTGAACAGGGAAGTTCAGAAAGTCAGTCTTTTACTTGCCTTTGTGCAGTGTCATATCAAAAAAACCCCTGCTGTTGGGAATTGTAGAGGTAATTTCACCTGCTGCAGTGTTATACTTTGATGGTTAAAATGTGAGATAAATTTATCTTTATTGCTTCAGTGAGATGGCTCCAGATGAAAGTCATGTGAGTGGAATATCATGGTCTGTCTCATGTGAAACCTCAAAGTACAGATTCTGGATGAGGAGACACATCACAGTTGGGGCATTGACATGTCTTGATCTTAATGATTGTTTAGGACAACTGGATGAATATGCAAAAGAGAAAAAAAAGGGGGGGGGAAAAAGCCCAAGTGAAGTTAATTTGGACTATGTTTATAAGTTTAGAAAAACTACAGGGTTTTTTCCTAAAACTGGTTTGCTAGCAAATTTGTACTAACAAGGTAGTGGTCATATGTCTTCAAGTA
Organism: Corapipo altera; assembly: GCF_003945725.1. NCBI lineage: Eukaryota > Metazoa > Chordata > Aves > Passeriformes > Pipridae > Corapipo > Corapipo altera. Next base: position 1,486,048 of record NW_020884952.1, read on the forward strand.
AACCAGATATGGTGTGTCTTATATCAGGATTGCCATTATGTGGTCTGTTAACAGGGAGTAAGTGTCATATTTAAATGATAATATTTGTATTTATAAATACTTGTACTACCAATCTGGTAACAGCACAGCAGAGAGATTTTATGATCTTCCCGTAGCAAACAGACTGAACTTAAGCCAGGGAAAATTTGCTGTAAAACTCATGGACAAGTTATGGACTAAGAACTACCGAGCAACTTTATTCTATGAATAATTATAAATGAGAATATGTTAGAGAAAATGATGATTGTTGGAGAATGTTTTCTAAAGTAGAGATCAAATTCTTTATAATTCACTGTGAGGTAAACTGACTGTCTGTAAGAAACAGTATGGTTAACATAGGATATTCAGTGTGTGGAAGGTCAAATCTAGCTACACATTTCATGCTCACAATCAAAGCAATTTGCCAGTAGAATGAGACCAGTAGAATATATCTGATTTATTACAGTCCACTCCTAAATCAACAACCCAACCCCTTAGGAAGCATCCTCTGCCTGTACACTCTGTGGAGAGACAGTCTCTGTTGCAATTAACCCTTTGAATTTTTAGAATTCTATATTTGCTCTCTGGTCTGGACGAGATAACAATTCACATATTCCTGCTGTTCATGCTGGGCGGAATTTTTATTTGTGCTCAGACAGTCGGTTGCAAGTAACGGATGCCAAAAGCATTTTGTATGATTCCAGGTTTCTGCCAATGAGGGCTGGCCTTGTTTAGCTCTCTGGAAAGGGCTGCAGGGTATAATTGAATATTTGCAGACAGTTGAGTCAGAGTGCTGGAGAAACAGTCTAAGTGAAGTACAGCACACTGGAAAATAAAGTCTTTCCTACAGGATTACACTATCAATTATACTCACCTTTATTCCAACATATTGTTGTCAAGCTAGGTTTTCATCTATTTGCTTGTTTTTACAGGATGTGGGAAACCCTCTTTCATTTGTGGGTTGAGTGGCTTATTAACTAATAAGGGAAAAACCCATCACCCAACCACACTGATCAGTCATTCTTTTCTTGAACAGAGGATATTACTGAGCGATGTGTGAGCCTTTGCTGATTTTTAACCATCACTGTATTCTCACTGCAACACTCAGGTTTGCAAGGCAAAAGAAAGTACCTGAATGGTTTTGCTTCTTTGTATAGAACTGAAGTCTCATAGTAGTTCAGCAAAGTCATATTTGTCCAAATCTTGTCATAAATTATTTTCCTTTATCTCATCTCACAACTGTCTTTTCCTTTTTCCCCCCCTTTCCTGACTTTTTCCTCATTTCATTTATTTAAAGATCCTCTAACCTTGCTCTCTTTAATTCTCCCCAGATTAACACTAGCCACCCTCCCTATTGAAAAATAAGATGATATTAAGTAAGACAATGTGATCATACTGCCTTTACAGTATTAATTCTACCTGATCTGATATTTTTTCCCATGTCCAGTTTATTTTTCTTTCAATGTTAGTTCTTTGGATTAAGGGCTAGCTTCTTACTGTTCTTTGTTGCACAGGGTTATATACACTATAATCATTCTCCAGTTGTATTGTTAAAGAGAAACATTAAGAATTAAGAAAAATATGCTACCAGTAATAAGATGTTAGGGACAAATAAGGGTTAATTCTCCATTAATCACCTGCATGTGGCATTTAATACAATGAGGACAGTATATTGTAACGGTTCCTAGATAGTTTTCTAGATAGTTTTTGGGAGTTTTTTAGTGTATTTCATAACTGTCTGCTTGCTCCCTGTTCAAAAGTTGGTTTCTTATTCTTTAAATTAGAATGCTCATCTTCTTTATTAGAATACTTTTTCCTGAATTTTCTGAATTGGCTTAAAAATAGGAGTTGATTTTTCTACTACTGAGGGAAATTGAGGCTCAAATACATCTCATTTGAAGACACTGCAGGAGCTGAGATGTATCTGTATCTCTATGGAAAAAAAAATGTATCAGAGTGAAGCGTTACTGAAATTAGTTGGTTTCAACACAGAACTAGAATCCTTGATATGATGCTTGAGAAAGTTTTTCAAGCCTTATGACAAATTGAGTAAAAGAAGATTTTACTAATTCTGTTACTTCTCTTAAAAGTAGTGAGAGACACAGTTACTATTTCTGAAAAATCAGTCTATTCTTCATGGGCATTTGTCATTTGTACTTTCAAGAGAAGGCTGATGGATTTGGGCTCTTGACCTGATTGAAACTGAGTTGATTGCCAACTTCCACTCGTTCCACTGAAATTCCAACCTGAGAAAACCAGTAGAAGACAGAATGTAGCCAAATTTAGCCCACCCTACATCTATACTGTCTTAAACAGCTTACAAGAGTTAACCCTATGACTTTTGAGGCTTTATGTGCCTCACTGGACTAGCAGTGATGCCACAGAATCACAGTTAAGAGAATTCTTACTGGCTATACAAACTGGTGAAGAACCCTACTATGCTTTTCTTTTTGATTGCAAAATATTATGGTATTTGCCAGTTTGAATTTTCTAAAGATTTGACTTCTTTATCCTTTCACCGTTCAATGAAATGAAACTACTGCAATGTCCTTATCTACTTAGTTTTTACTAAAGAAATTGTATTTAGAAATAAAAAAGCAAAACAAAACCAGAAAAGTTCTTTCAACTTTAAGCTCTGTTGAAAGGTAGATATATTCATTCCAGCTCTGTTGTTTTCATGCTGGAGCTGGCTCATATTCTGGCACATCTCAACTTGGGTAGAAGGCACATATTATAGCTGTCTGCACTCATCCAGAGAGGCAGATCCCAAAGGAGTCCTGTTTAGCACATTCATGAGACCTCTGTGAGATAACTAATAGGATTCCATTTCTGTATTAGGAGAATATACTTAAACTGATTCTTAAGTGTCCAGCCAAACATTAAAGCGACTTTAAAAGTTTGAAAGCGACTTGCAGAGCATAAGAAACTGTGGTGCTGAAACCTTTTAACATTACTTCACAGAAAGCAAGACTATCCTTTTCTTATGTATAACTTGCTATTCTGTGAGAGTAACAGGAAAGACAGGTGTTCCTAAGCAAATGCTCATTGATATGATTTACAGCTTTGAAAATATGTTTAGGAGAATTTTTTTAAACATTAATTTTGTGTATGTTTATCATATGGTACTTTAAATTTTTATGTCCTACAGAGAAGTCTGATTTTGAACACATTTTCATGAGTAATTAGTGAGAAAAGGACTAGGCTTGATAGAAGATGTTGCTCTTGTCAGAATTGTTCATCATTACTGTTTTCCTGTAGACCCAGGAATTTCAGAAGTGTATCTTGCTGATGAATATTCTTTTCTTGACATAATATTTCGCTGTATTAAACTAAAAATAGCAAGTGTTAATATTCACCAGTCATTTCTAGAAACAGTGAAGATGTTTCTTTTGTTACATAGTATTCCCAATGTTAATCCCATTTAATTTGTGTATCTACAAAACCCACAATCCTGCAAGATTCAAAGAATGGGGCTCAGTGAAATCAATGAAAGGACGTGTGAACCTCCTCTTTCCCATGATTCAACATACTAATTCCTTCATGAAGAGAAATAAAGAATGAAATCAGGCCTTAAAATAGATTGTTACCTGTTCTCCCTGTGTTCTGTGGTGGTCCCTGAACAGCAGCTGATATTAGATCTGCTTTCACAACAGCCTCTTTAGGGCATGAAGCACAGGCAACTATCACTGAGGTTTTCTTCCCCCATATGACTCTTCTTGCTACACCCTTGACATGACTGTTATATTCTGCAGCGTTTCACATTGTCATGAAAACTCATTCAAGCAGAAAATTTACCATTAGAGACACAGAGTAATGCCCTTGGTTTATTTTAAGAAAAAGTATAAATAACTCTAGGTCTACATGCAAAGTTTTTGTCTAGAGGCCATTTTTATACCCAAGTTATAATAAAAGCCTCAAAATAGTTCAGAAAAGATTATGTAAGCTTGCTCTTACTCTCCTGCTGTAAGATCTGTTGGCAATCAGGCATACCAACTTAACCTTTCTTTTAAAAAGTGTTATTGAATTCAAGCTTTCTTTAGACATTGAACTGTGATCTTGTGTCAGGTAGGATATGTGAACTTTTTTCCTTTTCTCCTTTCTTTTATGGTTTTTTTTTTCCTTCATTTACTCACCCTGGAAGAACTAACACAAGGTGTTTTAGCATGCAATAATGACTCAAAATGGGAAGATGGGCATTTTTATTATTTAATTTGCATGTTTTACATGTCTGCCTTGTCCTCAAGACAACTTAAAACAAATCAAACATGACAATATGGCCTCATCTTCTGCCCCAAAAGATGTAGAATAAAAAGTAGGGAAGCTGTGAGTCATTCTTGAAATGGAGCTTTTGCTCTGAAGATTCTTAGTGATAGTCTGAAAAATTACTATTAATATAGCAATAATTAAATGTAAATGACTAATTCAATGATATATACATAAAGTTGGAAAGGACCAAGAGATTTGTGTACAGATTCCTGCTCTCCCAAGGCAGCAACAACCATACATGTGTATGTCTTACAGATTTTTGTGTAACATCTTCTTAAAGCCCTCCAATACTTAAAGCCCTCCAATACATGCTACAAGTTCTCATCACAATTTATTCGTGTTTTATATTTTTCTAATGTGAAAAGTTTTACTCTGAAAATGTAAGCTTAACCTAATATTACTTGTTGCAGTTTAGGTCCTTGATTTTCTTTTATATCCTTGATTGTAACAGTAAAACAGTTATTTCAGCATTCTCTTTCTAGGAACCTTCCGTATTTTTTTATATTGCTATTGTGTCTTGTACATTGGTTTTCCCCTCCCTAGACCAAACAATCCCAGTATTTTCAGTCTTTACTCACAATTTGTGAATCCTGAACTTTTGATCCTTTCTATCCTCTTTTGGATTGGCTTTTGTCTCGTTGATTATGACTTCTGTAAGTCATTTCCCATAGCCACGTACAGAATTTTAGCTAATACCTTTCTAGAGTCAGCCAGAAGAAACAAATAGCTTTCTGAGTCTTATGCAGAGAGATTCTGTTTTTCTTTTCATGGTATGGTTTGCCTTTTTTCATAATAGCCCTACTTGTTTGATATGTGTTCAGATTAATTGCTTGAACCCCAGATTCTTTTCTGAGGGCCTTACAGGCCTCAGTAGTGTTTTTTTGTCTTACATTTATGCAGTTGATCAGTTTATTCCACATGTGATACTTTCCTCTGGTCCTATTTCTTCAGGGCACTTGTTTAATCAGGATTATTTTGAATTCTCACCATGGCCTTTGAAGAACCAGCAGGCTCTTACAACTTTATTTTTGTCTTCAAATTTGACAGGAACACCACTGACCTTCCTTATCTTAGATGAGCTGGCATAGCCAAGAATTAAATTTCATGCCAACTTCTGATCAACACTTACAAAAAGACTGTAAATCAGTCATAGACACCAGCAGCTGTCTCTCACAACCTGGATATGTTACTCTTCCAGAAACATCTGTTTTGAATGCTTTGTCAAGTAGAATGAATCCTGTCCTTTAGTTCAAATCATACACTTGAGACAACACGTTTGTATTGGCACCTTGATGGAGAAAAGAGGGAAGGGATTGATATTTCAGTGGTCTGTGAGTGCTTTGAGAAACATGCAGCAGGAATGAGAGATATGTGTTTCCTTCTCCCAGAACCTGGAGAACCACTAGCTGAACAGTATAGTTCCATCTACTAAAGCATTTTTGGTTGAATACTGTGATAGTTGGTGAGTGAGACGATGGTTAATAGCACAAGTGAGGATTTATGCTTTTCCCCTCTGCTCCATGTTTCTTAGTAGGGAGAGATGATTGAGGGGATCTCATCAATACACACAAATATCTCAAGGGTGGGTGCCAAGAAGATGAGACCAGACCCTTTTCAGTGGTGTCCGGCAACAGGACAAGGGGCAACAGGCACAAACTGAAGGGCAGGAAGTTCCATCTGAATATGAATAAAAACTTCTTTACTTTGAGGGTTACAGAGCATGGGAACAGGCTGCCAAGAGAGCTTTTGGAATCTCCTACTCTGGAGATACTCAAAGCCTGGACACAGTCCTGTGCAACCTGCTCTAGGCAAACCTATTTTAGCGGGTGGGGTTGGACTGGATGATCTCCAGAGGTCCCTTCCAACCCTGACCATTCTGTGGCTCAGCAGTATAACAGCAGTAGCTGCATTTTCATAAACCTTAATCAACTGATCAAAATGTTTTATGAATGCTGAGTGAAGCCACAGACATGGCTGCAGTCCTCCAAACTTCAAATAAGTAAAAATATTATATTTGAAGTGTGTAAAAATGTTGGGGAAAAAAGACTGGATGTAAAGAGGTAGAGATCAAAAATCAAAGCTTATGATCTACATCATGAATCAGCTGCTGATCAGATCAGTGCTCTCAAAATACTTCAAGTATCGGAGCACTTAATACAAATATGACTGCTACCTTTCATAAATAATTTCATCTCTGTGTGTTCTTTTAGAGTAAATGGTTACAAGAAAGTTCAAGGACAGACCAGTAAAGCTGAGATAATAACAAAGGCAGTTTATTGTCAGGGGACTCTGGCAATAAAAATACAATACACATTTTACTGCCAGTGTTGTGATTTATTATTTCATCTTTAACTCTTTGCCCTTCACTCCAATTTTTACTCCAGTCATCCTTTAACTTCCTTCTTTAATGGCATCAGCCACCAGTGTCACTGTGTGTTCTCCCACAGGAATCTGAGATGGAGTTAGCTGTCAGTAAAGGACACGAGCTGGTGATTAATATTCTGGGTGTACAACTGGACTGTTGTCTCACAGGTATTGAGCACATACTGCAGATGTCTCTCTTGGAGCACATCTATAGCCATAACTATTTGATTTTAAGTGTGTTTCTTGAATAAACGTTGATCGTGATCTCTCGAATGTGCCTCTGATCTCTTTTTGAAGATGTAAGAATAAGTAGAAGATGGACCCCAAGATCATTCTTCAGCTGTTTGTGATAAGAGATGTACAACAGATGTACATTTTGGGAGGCATACATGAGGATTGCTGGCAAGGAAAACATTACCTCTAATTTTCTTAGTACTAGTCCTCCTTTTTCAAAAATCTTCTAAAAGGTGTTTTTTAACCTGTTACATGAGTTTGGTTGGATCTTTGTTGCCTGAAATTATTAAATGCCTGTTGACATCTAGGTTTCTAATGTCTGCTTGCCTCAGAATATTCCAGGGTGCTACATTAATTCTGTCATCTTATGTGTGAAGCAACCAATCTCAAGTCTTATCCTCCATTTCATTAACTTCTTGATGTGATCTGCAAGACATTATATAATCATGGAAATAGGTTCCAGGCCATTTTCCAAAAAAATGCCAACTGCAGTGTGAGCTCAAACTTTTTTTTTTGTCTTAGCATGGATGTGATTGTAGGAGATAGTGAAATGATTTATACAGAAAAGATTAGGTAATCAGTGCTGGAAAAAATGTGTACATGTAACCTCTAGTTTAAATTTGTTGTCAGCCAGGACAATCATGCTGTTCATGGCATATCCTCAAGACCTGCAAGAGTCCACTGAATGACCTGCTGCTTATTTGTAATGAAACACAATGACAAGTAGCACAGCTATACCAAAAACCATAAATGCAATCTAGACTTCTATTCTTTGAAGTAAAATTGTAACTTCTAGACATATTCCTGTTCAATTGCACAGAGAGTCTTTCTTTAATTAGTTTAGTTATTGAATGATAAAAAAGAGGATATATCTACCTTTGGTAAAACACTGAGATCCCTAGATAGTATTAGGTTCTATTGTTGTCAACATGATTAATTTGCCATAAGATTCCCTCTTCTCAACTAGATGCATGACTGGGTGTTCTTTATTGGAACTTTAAGTTACAAAGAGACAGAGACTTCTTTACTGAACAGTTAAAAAGCTTGTCTGCATTTGGAGGATTTGCTGCTGAATGAACAAAAAAAGCAATCACAGCTTTCCCCCTGTTAGGGAGTGCAAGCAGAGTTTATGGCTTGTTTCCTGTTCTCCCTTTTTTGCCTTTACAGGTTGAACTTGTTCTCAGAATGGAGTAACTTAATAGGACTTCTGTTGTTCTGGTTTTGCCTTCCTAAAATCACAGCAATAAGTAGTGATTTTTTTCTTTTATATTTTGTCCTGTTCACATATCCTGGGCCTTTGATATGTGAATTGTTGTTGAGTACTCTGAGCAGTATCTCTGGGGATTCATTAAAGAACTTTAATAGAAGAGATAATAATTTTGAGGCCTTGGTGAGTATGTGGATGGTTCTACTCTGCAGTCATGGCTTATGTAGAATTAAGGGTCCAACAATCTGTTCAGTGCTGATAATTTCTGTAAAAAGATCCCACTGATTCCCCATTGCCTGAGGTGTATTGATCCCTTTGAGGATAAGTACTTCAAAATTTGCTGGTCTGGGATTTTACACTTCTTAAGGATTTTGTGGGAGCTTATAAATCACTGACATTACCAGAACTAGTTCCTAAATACGTATTTAGTGTTCTTCATGGGAGAGGAAGACAGAGGACTTTTGGGGAAAACTTTGCCCTCTCTGTTTAGAAAAAAATTTCTTTAAAATGTTTTCAAAATTCATTGGAAGTTTCTGTAGAGTAGAATGAAATGAGGAAGATTTGGTCTTATTCCATGTGTGCTACCTTAATCCATCATGGCTATAATATTTCATGTAACTAAACCTCTTGATTGTTTCTATGTTTGACCATATCCCTTCCCTTGTTTAAAACCTCCAGAATTTTAGTTTATTCTTGATCTTAGGACAAGGACCACTGTACAACTCTAAATTTTGTCTGTCTTAAAGATACAGACCTAATCTCAGTTCATTACCCTATTCCTTTTTTAATTAATGGAGAGAAGTGGGCATTTCAGAAGAGCAAATGATCCCACCTAATCCTAACACCTTCTAGAGGTGGCTGTCTTTATAGGGAACCTGATGGTCTAGGCTATCAGAGAGGATATCCAGCTGCACAAATGTCCCTGGGTATTATTGCAGGAGTGGCAGTAATACTATTGATATGATGCACCACCTCTTTTATCCCCAAGAAATGGTGCCTCATCTGCAGTCAGAAGGAAACCGTTTTCCTGAATCTAAAGAATCCTTGTTTAGTGATTTTCCCTGATTCTGGCCTGGACGATACTGAAATGTTCATTTTTTTTTAGTGATACTGGTGTCACTAAGCCCTTTTCTTTGAGTTGCCACTTCCTGTAGAAACTCAAGCAGACACATTTATTTTTTTTACACAGAAAAGGGAGCAGCTGAGACTCCGTGTGGGAATCCTTCTGTTCTCTGCTGGCTGTATAGGAGAATCTATTGCAGCTGTAGCTCTTGTTCTTTATCCACCTTGAGGGGAGAGGTCAGTGTGTGCTTGCCAGTGCTGTGTAGACATTACCAGGGTGTGCTGTGGCATTATGGTAGCTCCTCAAGCAAAACAGAAGGTGCTCTATTTTTAGACTAGTAAGCCCACTGCTCTCGGTCAACTGCTGTACTTCATGAAGGATCCAGATGCAAGGTTCCCTAAAGGCAGCTGAATCTGGCTGTCAACACTACCTCATATGTTCACACTGCTGCATTTAGCATTACAGTGTGTTTCGGAGAACAAATGCTTAAAAAACATCAAGTGTACAGTTTGCAAGTGTTTATTCAGCAGAAGCTTAAGATATTATGTATTACACACTAGCACATAGTCAAGTGAAGCTGATTGCTCACAGGTTGCCTCACTGGCAGAAAGCTTCTGTAAAGTTTCACCTGTTAAAAGTCAAGCTGTTATGTTTAAGAGAGGATGAAAGAAAGTAGTGTTAAACTGCTTTTTAGATGTGTATATCATATGTTTTATTAAAAATAATTAAAGAAAAGGCTCAGTGTGATGGATGAATGAACTTTATATGGTGTCCGGAATTACTGGATGGAAAGTGACATACTGACTCTGAGTTAATAGCCTTCAGTACTGATTTAGTAGCTACTTCTTCCAGTAATGGTCTTTGTTACTTGTCCTATTCAAAATTAAAGTAACATTTCTCTGCCTTAAAGCCACAGAACTCAGTGGAAAATGTCCTAAATCCTACCCGTTCCTGGGGAGACACACTAAATTTGACATTTTTAGCAGGCAAGTGTTGAAGAATGAATTACCCACTTATGTTAGACACCACAACAGGCCACAGAAATGAGTCATCTGCTGCATCTGGTCTGATCTACACATCACTATTTCGGCTGCTACCTTCACACCAGCTACCCTATTTCCAGCCTGTCTCACTGTTTACTTAAGAACAGATAGATCTCATCTTTTTCAGAACCCATCTTTTGTGATAATTTCAGAGAGGTAGATTGGGAATCTTCCTCCCAGGCTCGTTTCTATCCAAACTCCATTTAATGGAGTTTCTACTCTTGTTGTTCCTTCTCCTTTCCAAAATGTGTTGTGATTCATCTGGAGGTGGACGTGGAGGCTCAGCTTTCCTTCGAAGATCAAAGCAAAAAGGTTATCAGCTAATTCACTGTGTCCTGTATCATTTGTAACCAGATTGTCTCCTCCATCCAGCAACAGACCTTCACTTTGCCCAAATTTCTTTTGCAACTGGCACACCTGTAGAGTCCCTTCCTGTGCCTCTTCCTGTCTGATGATAGTTTTATCTCCAGCTGGGCTTTGACCTCTTTGATTTTTTTTATCTTGCTTTATGTGTGTGCTTAGGCACTGGTTTTCAGAGACTCGCTACTAACATAATGAAAAACTCCAAGACAAAATTCTGCTTTCTCTTACTTTGAGGGAAACACAAGCCTTTCTAGCTTTTTTTTCTATTTAAAGTGGTTGAAAGGGATTTTTGATTCACCAAATCTCTTCATAAAAAGTTTCTCAGTTTTCTTCTTCAGAGCTGAAATTTTCACTACCAGCTTCTAATGAAAATATGTACTCATTTGTTTGGAAAACATTTTGGGGAATTTTTTTGGCCAAAATATGTTGAGATATTTTTTTTCTTTGTGCAAATGTCATTGATCAATTTGTTCTGAGACAAAGAATTAAAAAGAAAAACTTCTGAAATCATTATTTTTTTAAAGAAAAATGTCATTATCTTTCATTAAAATTTAACCAAAAACCACAAGATCGTCTGACAAAATAATTAATCCTTCAAGAATTAAATCCTCTATTAATTTTTTTCCAACATGATGTACGAAACCTAGAACACATTGTAAAATAAACAAGCATTATTAAATATGAGAATAAGCAACACATTTGTTTCTTATCTTTCAGAATCAAATTTTTGGGGAGAGAGAGAACTAGAACATTGTTTAGAATTATAAACAAGTATTCTTTTTTGTGTTTTTCCCGGAAAAAAGAAGATGCTTGTATAATGGTTAATTCAGACAGCCTATTCATAAAACCCTTCATTGAAATTTGTTCCCTTTTCTTTTTTTTTTCTTTTCCCCTGAGAATACAGCTCAATGTTTGTTGATAAAACAGCTTGCTTCCCCCCAGATGGTAGTGCTGAAGCTACCCAAGAGTAGATGAGAAATTACACAAATGTAGGTCTACTTCTTTTTAGGGAAAAAAAAAATGCACAAAACATATGCTGACTATTTGTTGCCCTAAACCATGTTTCATTCACTCAGAGAATTAATGACTGTGGCCTGAAAGTATGAATAATGAACTCAGTTTATTTGGAAGAGATATCTTCATTGTGGGCTACTGGATTCCAAATAGTTGGTCTGAAAAGATAGATGAATACCTAGATCCTAAGTTTTAAAAAAATTAAACCGAGAAAATTTCTACTCAGCTCTAAGGAAACAAAACAAAACAAAACAAAACAAAACAAACAAACAAAAACAAACAACAAAAAAAAGTATATGAAAAATAAAAATAATGGACCTCACAGTGGAAAATTTGCATTTAAAATAGATCTTGTTAGATGAAACAGCTGATTTGGTTCTGTTAAAGTCTATCTAATTTTTTCCTCTGTAACAGGGAAAAAAACCTTTCTCTCTTGGCTAAGAGTCTTATACTTTTGTGGTGTCTATCTGCTTGGTGAGTGTGCTGCTTTAGATTAAATTGTCTGAAGTTTACTATAATAAAAATTAGTGTTTCCAGAATCAGAGAAAATGGTGAAGATGTAGGACAGAAGGGTGTGAATTTAATAACAGAAAAGTGTGAATGTAGTAGATAAATGTAGCAGCATTCCAAGTGAATGGTAAAGTCACCAAGAGAATCATGTCTTTGGCAGAAGCAAGGGAAGGAAGAACAGGAGTAACAGAAACTGCTGTTTGCATACTAAAAAGTGGGAAATTCTGTTACACCTCAGAACTACCTGAACTAATGAAATAAATTAATTGGTATTTGAATTTATTAATGTATCATTTAAATATAATCTACCCTTTTAAAACACTGTGGGTTTTTTTCTTGTCACTAAATACACGTGTTTTAATTATTTTTCTATCTCATCTGTGAACATGGAGCTCCATTTAAGGGTTCTACCACAATTCCTTGTGCTCTAGAGAAACAGAAGTGATTCTGTTATGTAAAAAATGTATAATATTTATCAAAATGGTTACAAGTCGAGGTTTGGAAAGATTATAAAAATCAATCTATCTCAAGTTTCTGTAGCACTTGGACTCTATTCAATTTTATCATTGCATATTTTGTGTAAGCAGCATTAGTATAAAACCAACAGTTTTCTGTTGCCTCCAGCTGTTTACCTATTTCCTAACTGCTATTATAAACAAGATAGGGGCTACTTCTGCAAATGCAAACCAGCCTCCATTTCAGAGAGTCCTTTAACTCCAGGCCAGGTGTAAGGCTTGGTATAGAAGGACGATTTTTGTGAAATGACTTGCTGGAAAAAGGAGGTGAGGTGGTGAGCATCTGGGAGGGATATAGCAGACAGTAAAGTCATTGGGAAAAGTCTTAAGGTGATTTAGGTTGAACAGCTACTAAGATCCAGGTTAATTTAATATTTGTCCACAAAAAGAATTAGTGCAGGACGGTCAGCACGCTGCAAATTATAAATCACCAGGAGGATAAACCCTAAGAAGGGTTTGGATTCCTGTCAAGGCTGTAGTCTGGAGTGTGGGGTACAACACCAACCATGTTCTGCAGTCTGTTGGGGCCCACCTCTCTTCAGACAAGCTCCTGGCATCCTGCCTTGCTTCTGGTTTCCCAGTCTGCTTTTTAAAAGTGGATTTTGTCTGTCTGCCAAAATAGCAGCACCTGGAAAATCTTGGTCAGAAGCAGATGGTAAAAAAATCTGTGAAATATTCTAGGCCTTTCTGCTGGCAAAAAAGACACCTTCCTATAGACAAATTTCTTATTCCTCCAGGGTTTAGGTCTAAATGAAATTTAGATTTCATTACACAGAATGTTTATTTCACTGCCCAATTAGAGAAAAAAAGTCAAATTTTCTTTATCCTATACTATTTGCTTGCTCGGGTTACTGCTATACTGGAGTTCCAGAAGGAATGTAGAACGCTTCCATCAACGCTGCCTCCGTACAATCCTTAACATCCACCGGTCAGATTATGTGACCAATACATCTGTACTAGAGCAAGCAGCTGTCACAAGTATTGAGGCCATGTTACTGAGAACTCAGCTGCGATGAGCAGGGCACGTCTCAAGGATGAAGGACCACTGCCTCCCTAAGATCCTGTTCTATAGTGAACTTGCCACTGGCTGCCGGATGAGAGGAGCCCCGAAGAAAAGATACAAAGACTCCCTGAAACAACATCTCAACCTTGGCCTTATCGATCACCATAACTGGTCTACTCTGGCCTCAAATCGGGAGGCCTGGAGACACACCATCTATAACGCAGCTGTCTCCTTCGAGAACACACGCAGGATCACTCTCGAGGAAAAAAGGCAACGCAGAAAGAACCGTGTCTTGCAGAATACACCATCTAAGGAGTCTTTCTGCTGTGCCTTTTGCAATCGGATATGTCTGTCACGTATTGGCCTCATTAGCCACCAGCGTGCCTGTAGCAAATGTGGATAGTGCCTTCCCAAATCTTCGTTCACGAAGCCTAGTCATGATACTATTTGCTTGCTCAGGTTACTGCTACACTGGAGTTCCAGAAGGAATGTAGTCATTATTGTAATTAATTCTCTAAAAAGTTTTAGATGTTTTAATTCTTTATTGACAAAAAAACCCTTGTTTGGCTTTATGTATTTTGAAAAGGAAAAGTCTACTGGATTTCCATAACAGTAGAAGAAATGAGAAAAATAAATGTGTTCACAATAACTCCCTTTTGATTTGAAAGTGAAGTTAATACTGTTATTTATGCTTTCAAGTGAAATAATTAGAAATGCAGATGAGCAATGAAGCCACAAGGTTCAGATGTGTTATTTAGATGTAATCAGAACAATAACAAAAGTTGAAATTCACTCTTTTGCATTAGTGGAAGATCCACTAAGACTCAATTTCAATTCCTTGAAATAAAACCACTTTTGATAGTGTTTCTTTTTTTCTCCCATTCTCTTTATGACAGTTTCCACAGGAGCTATTCTCAGGGTGTGACATCTCTGAGGTTTTTTTACAGGATAATTTGAGACCATTAACATAATTTTTCTTAGTCTGTAGCTCCAGCTGCTGCAATTTGTCTTCGAGATTCATGAGTACTAAAATTCACCAAATTTAATTTAAAATGATAGAATGTATTTCCATTCATTTACCAATGAGAAACAACTGCAATAAACACAGAGGAAAAAATAAATGGAAGAAATGGGTGGTGTAATCATGCATAAGCCACTGCCAGCCCAATCTCCTCAGGCTGTCTGTGTGCTTTTCAGTCTGCTCTATCAGTCAATCAAACGTTACTATATTGGAAGAGCTTCTTGGGATATGAAGCAATTCATTTTTAATGATATTTTTTATGACTTTTACACATGCAGAACGGGCCACTGCAGCTGTATCGAGTTTTGCCAGTTTTGATAAGTGTGCATTCTTGCAACAGACCCTACCAGTCACAGAGTGAACGTGTAATAGTTCAGCCCCCAGCACCAATTTGCATGTTCCTCCAGGATTCTCTTTTCCCCTTTGTCTACACCATATAGTCCATATAATATTGTCACTCTTACTTTGTAGTCAGTGAATATCACAGACTTTCAGATTAGATCCTGACTCCCATTAAAATAAGAGAATTATGTAGGGATACTCTTGATTTATATTGGACTCTGTAATTTCGAGCAATGGAGAGTACTACAAGCTGCTTTTTATCGTGGGATTGCTGAAAGTTTGTATGTTGCATTTTGTACTTGGAAGTTAAGTTGGAAGGTGCTGCACTTTCTTATAGCACAGGACATCTCATTCTAGAACTCAGATATGCCAACCTGACTGTTTAAAAGGGGTCATATAAATATGAGTAAAGGGTGCAGTATCTGAAGTCTGACTTCTGTATCTGGTCTTGCCAGATGTGTCTTTTTCCAATTTTTCAGCTATTTAACCTTGTTTTAAAGAGGTGTGCAAATTAAGCCTGTCTACTCCAGACCAGGGAGGTCCTGCTTCCCACTCTCATCCTTCACACAGGCAGCTGCAGTCCAGTTGGTCAGGGAGCAGATCCAGCTGAGGACCAAACTGTGAAAACCCCTTCTGTTGTAAATAGTTGAGGAGTTGATCTGGCTCCCTGAGAGATCCTGAATGGGACACGACATGAAGATGTCTGTGGATTTACAGTAGGGTTTCTTCCACTATGGGTTTGCTTAATATCCATTATGATGGTGGCTGACTGCTCTGTAAGAAAAGCAGGGGGTCAGCTGTGGTCTTTCTTGCACCATGGTGAGCCATCCCATGTGTGCATTGGAACTGGCAACCCTGTCACATTTAGGTTTTGACAGCAACTTTTCTAATAAAAACTTCTAATAAAAGTCAGAAAATTCCTGATCAGCTTTGTCAAGCATAGTTAATGAATCATATATGCAAATTGTCTGGGTCAGAGTATGGGTCAGTGTGTGTGTCATACTGTTAGATTTACTGATGAATTCTGGAGAGTTCACTTTGGATCAAATCTTGGTGTAATTTCACTTGCACGTTGGTGGTTTTTTTTCCACTGGTGGGTTGTTGGGCTTTTTTAACCACCAACAGTCTGAGACCTGTTCGAGTTCATACATAGAATATTCTTGGTAATTGACAGTTACCTATTTTTCCCTGCCATCATTCTTGAAAAAGGTGGAACATTTACCCCAGAAATTTTTTTTAAACTTCCCCAGAAGGAGAGACCAAGCTTGAGAGGTATTAAACTGGGAAATGATAATGCAAAAATTCAGCAAAATTCTAGGCAACAGGAAACTGTTGCATGCACCACTGGCACCCTCAACAAGAGTTCTGTAAAAATACACTCTTCAGGCAGAAATACACAGGGAATAGCATCCTCTAAATGAGTCATAGTGTGCCAGCTGGTTCATGTTAGGAATATTAATATTTCATAAAAAATTGCATAGAGATTTGGGAGATTTTGAAGCATGGCTATAAGGTTACATCTTGAACTTGTACTCTGGATGAAGGAAGATGAAGTGAGCCCCCTATGTTCACTATATCCTCTGCTCTTATAATTAATCCTTGCCTGATAACTGAATAAAATAAGGCATCCTTTCACCACTTGAAAATATCTGTATTTTACAGCAAGGCATTCTTCAAATGTATTTAAGTGTTTGAGCTTTAATTAATTTCAGTGATCAAGATTTAACTGGATAGAATCCTTATCTTTACAAAACATAGTTCTATAAAAAATTCAAATTAATTTTAGACCACTTTTCTGGCATCTTAGCTAAGGACAGAATTTATACGATTTCTAAGTTATACCCTGAGTGAAGAAAAATTATAGATGTTCTCTTGAAGTAAGAATATACCTTATGAGTACAGAACTGTGGGATTAGATGCAACTAAAACATGTTTAATGGAGATAAATTAATTTTGAAAAGACTGAGTAAGAAACAAACCTCACTGTTAAAAAGAAAATAGCACACAACCAATTACTGCAGGATCAGTAGAATAACAGGGTCAGTCATTCTTAATGCTATAGTGAAATAATGCTAAATGAAATACTGGGCATGTCTTTGAAAAACTGTGTTTTGGTTTTACACAGCAATGAGAAATTTTGACAAAGGTGATCACTTGTCTTAGATTTTTATCCCGAGGATGAGAGGCTAAATTTCTGCCTACATGTCACTATATTGAATAATATCTGTTTGATCAAAACAGGGAAGGAGAAGTTCAGATTCCTTCAATCTCCATCATGGGATTTTTTTTCCCACCTGTCTCAAACCTGCTTTGTCTTCTTGTAACCTGCAGTCTTTAACAGCAGCTGTTGATGCATAGGCAGCCTTCTTCAGTGAGCTGCTGCTGGAAAAAGTGCCAGAATACACAAACAGGAAACTCTGACTGGGCAGACAGTTCCATGTAGCCCGTGATCTTTCTGTGCACAGTCAGAAGCTGTTACTTTTTTTGCCTCAGGTAGAAAAGTCATAGCAGATGTTGGGGAATCAATAAGAAAAAGAGGTTCTCGTCATACTCTTGCAAAATTGTAGTTAAGTACATTCAGAACTAAAGTTTTACTAAGATTTGTCCATTGTGCGCGTCAAAGTTAGTGTACAGCTGCAACGGAAACCATATTTTCTTAAATATATTTTAGAGAAGCAAAAGAGGAAAAATAAGGTTTCTTGGATTCTTATTTCCTAACTATTCCTAACTCTCCTTTTTCTTGCTGTATTTGTGCGAGTTCAACCTGTATTGGAACAGGGCTGAGTCCCTAATGGCCTCTGTTATTTTTTTCCCTGAGATATGAAAAGAAGTCCTTATGGTGCTGTAAAGGTCAGACTGAGGAGCCTGAATTCTCCTCTCACTCGCTTTGGTTTTCCTCTGGTATTATTCCATTTCTTCTTGTGTGTTTACTTTTGATACAAAATTCTGTATAGGGAAATTGAAACCATACAATAGAATGCAAGAAGTGAGGCAGCACACTTTGGAACTCAGGTCTTCTCTGCAAATAGCATTCTATTTTTTATTCTGTATGCCCTCAATTTTAGGTGTTTACTAATGTAGAATGCAAACACAACAAAGTATATTCATTTTTAGTTATGGCAAGTGTTCTACTAAACATGTCACCGATAATGATAATTGTATGGCTTATGAGGATTTAACAAGTGCCTCTAAAGTCAGGCACGTCAGTAATCCTGTTATTCTGATTTTTCAGATATGATAACAAGCATTGTATTGCAATGCAGCAGGATGTAGAATTATCTGTAGTATCAGAATTATCTCTGGTCCTAAAACCAGTAGTTCCCTGGGTGCAGTCCTCTGGCTAAATTACCCAGCTGAGAAACAATCTGAGTTTTTCAAGGTTCTGCCCTTGCTTATCTTTCTTCTGCAGCAACAGGTATGGAAACCATCTCCTGAGCACAGTGAAAACCACCCTAACCTTTGTATGGAAAAAACCCAACTTTGCCTATGTCTCCTTTGCTCTGCCCAAGGCATAGTCATTTCCTATAATGATATTTAATATTTCCCTTTGCATTCTTTGACATTATCTAGCAATTCAGCTTGGACACCAGAATTTAGGTGTTTAAAAGATCAAATAATTAACTCTTCACTGGTAGGATGCAGGAGTATTCCCCTTCCATTCCAAAAAAACAAAGCCCAAAAGCAAAACAAACCCCAGACCATAGAGAAGAGATATCAAATCATCAATTTAGAAGACAGTGTTGCAGTCACAAATAGACCTCAAGGTTTAATGGAAGGTAAATTCCATGCAATAATCCAGTGTGTACCCTCACTGAGTAGTGATGTAGTTCAGGACAAAGCTCTCCCTTGGACAGTAAGTGATACAGCTTCTTTAATTGTACCAACCTTCATCCTGGTAACCTCATCCAGTAGTTTGAAAGATTTGTAGTGAGAGAGTGCATGCAAAGAATAATTCTGGTAATATCAGTGTTTTTAAAGTTATATTTGAACAGTATTTCTAAATGCATTCTACTTTGCAAAGGTTTTTTTTTAAGAAAAACTGTGAAAATGCCATAAGTGCCAAGTGTATGTTAGCTAATTTAATTGCTATACACAGATGTGTGAAAACAGGCATTGTGACTGGTTTTTTTTTCATTTAACATTTATTAAATTTGTTTCTCATTTCCAATGACAGCATGAGTATCACACAGTTTATGCATTTCTATAGAAGATTTTTATTAATCATGCTTTGACTATATTGTTGTACATGGCAAGAGTCTTTTTTTCCTAAGAACAAACTTCTATTGTTTCTGCTTGTACAGTCATTTCTTAATACAAGTTTTCCCTGTAGTCAACTTGTCTAGCTAGAAAATGGTTTCTGAAATTTGTTTGGGTAAGTTGAAGGGCTAGAGCTGTGACATGTGCACCAAAAATGGGCAGGATAGAACACGTGCAGTGACTCAGTTGGAAAAAAGTATTTATACAATTAATTAGGAGAAGAACCTAAGAAAATAGGAAGAAGCCTTTGTGGCTGGAAGAATACACAGTATTTTTTTTGGTTGCTAGAAAACTTGGACTCAGGAAGGCATTTCTCAGGCCTTGCTGTCAGTAATATCAATGCATAATTGGGATGTAATAAATCCGTGTTCAGCAGAGCAATAACTGCATTGGAATTACCTGCCTTCAGATGATGTACTAAGTTCTGCTGGCACAATTCCAATATCTGGAAACATTACAGTTTTATTTTAGCATTAAAAAGTGTCAAACTCTCATTTTATTTCTTTATCTTTCCGTCCTATTTTGTAGAACAGATCCACGCTTCTCCTAGAAGGTTGTGTTATCAGTTCAAATACCCCCCAGGGTGATAAATATCAAACCCATTTGATGGTTTTAGTAAAAATAAATCAACTGTTTAGTCTGGCAATGAGTAGTGATGACAAAGATTAAACAACTATGAACCTCCAAGTAAGCACTTGTTCCTAAACAAGGGGCTTCTGTAACTAGGTTAAAACATAAATAATCTGCTGTGTTTGCCTATGTTGGTCACGAATAAGCTGACCATTAATCTATTTATAGAAAAATGCACATAAATCAGAGATACACAAGCATAAATCTGGAACAACATATATGTGTATCGAGTTTTTATTCTATTTTTTAAGGAAATAAAGGCTTTTGTCCTCTGAAGATGTTCTGATCATAACACAGACAATATATTTGACAATACTATCAATACTATTCAGATAATATTTCTTGCTTCCCAGAAACTCTTCCCTTGTTTTTCCCACTGTTTATAGCTTAAAATAGATGACAATATGACACAGAAGATATGTAGGCAGGGATTTTCTGGGTTATTTCCTTATCTGAAACTATTTCCTCTCAATCTCATATATGTTGATACCCAGATGTGTCAGATATTTCCTCTACTACCTCCAGGACTGGAGCCTCAAAAGGCAGATATTACATGAGTAGTGTGTCCTTGGGGATGATGGAGTTCCATCAGTGAGCTGGACCACATCCTGAATATAAGAGGTGGTATCTCCCTTGGTGCTGAGTAATTTTGGCAATGGTAATAACCCTCCTGGTATATTAAATGCATATTACAATAACACCTTATCCAAATTAGGGTAGAATTATCCTCACAGACACAGAACACTTCTAAAGTAGCTGAGTTCAATAAAATGAAGCTTGATTTCCACTTTAAGTTTATTATGGTTTAACAGGAGAACAAAACCTCTAATGCTTTAAGTAGACATTGCTTTTTTCTTGCTGTTATATCAGTGCTTCACTATTTTTACTGCTGGACCTTTTTTCTAGTGTCTTGCCTGTATCTCACTTGCCTTCTTGCAGTGCACAAAAGTATCCTGCTCCCTCAGAACAGAGAGAACAGGCTATTCTAAAATAGCAAATAAGGGAAGCAGCAAACTCGGGTTTTGAGAAGGGCAACACATGGGACTAAGCAAGAAGACAAGTAATTAGCAAGTAGCAGATCAGACCTGGGGGGAGATTTTGAGAGGAGAAGCTGTCAAAATGTACTAACCTGTAGGGAAATAGGTTACCCACCTGTCTTGTTGAAACTAGGATATCTCTTCTGCTTGTTTACCATCCTTAGAGAATCTTAGGATTCTCTAAGATTATTTTCACTGTTTGCAGTAAGAAACTGTGCAATGGAGGCCTAATTCTAAGGAGGGGGGGGAAGCTGATGGTTGTATTTTTCATGGGTAAGGAAAGAGAAATAGCATATTGCTGGCAGTCCTGCAATATGGTACCTGCTACAACACAAACACAAGCAGAATTTTGTTAGAGGTTACAAATTTCTTTCCGTGTCCTTGAAAATCTCCACAGAAATGCAAGCACTTGCTCTTCATTTGCAAATTGTTGAAGTTGTTACCATTCTGGTGTTACCTTATCTTATCCTAATTTCTTTAGCTTGTAATAGCTGTGGCCTATTTACTTTTGAGGTCTAAATCATCTTGGTTTAGCAGGGGCATGGTTACCTGGGGCAGTTTCTATTCCCTCTAGAAGCATGCTTTTATGATTATGATGTTTATAAGCCTCGAGCAAGTGGGTGGGAGGACAACGCAGTGCTCGACTCCAGATGGCCCAGTTTTAATGCTGCTAACATGATGTGGTTTTTTGTTTTGTTTGTTTGTTTGTTTTGAACAACTATTTCTTTCTTATTTGCGCAAAGTACATGTCTTACTACAAGTGATTTTTCTGTGATTTAATTTTATACTGAGGTATTCCATGGACTGCTTCACTCACTGTGCCTCCTTTTTAGAATGACTTTTCAAGACATTGAACTATATCTCATTTGCCTTCTGAAATATATAAAAGCTGGGTAGCCTCTGAAACCTTAATGCCCCTTGCTTTTGAAAGCTATGAGAACCACGCCAGGTTATTTGAGAACCAAAGTAACTATCAAAATAAAATGATCCAAAATCAAAAGATCAAAAATCAAATTGCATTTTGTCTGCTGAGTCAACATGGTTAGATAAACTTCTTGCTTATGGAACACTGCCATTTTATGGATGGTGTAGTTAAAAACTAGCTGAAAAAAATTACCCCAACTTTTGCTGATGTTGGGGTAATAAATCAGAAATATTTTTTTTCTTCTGTTCACCTTCTTGATTTTAACATTTCCCCTAATTCGCAGCTTAGTTCCAGTCCATTTGCACCACAAAGGTAGTGAAAGCCAGTCACAACCCTTGCTGGCACGAGAGTACTGTTTTAAGACCTCTGTCTGTGAAGAAAGAGGCTGTAAAAAGAGAACTGGGAGCTCTAATAAAGTTCCCCACTATCACCACAATCTCTCAGGTGCTCTGTGTCAGTGCCACAGTTATGAGCAGGATGGCAGATGTTCTAATTGAAATATGGAGTCCCTCTCTGAACATTCAGGAATAAGGGTTGCTGCTTTGTTTTAAAGATGAGTTTTAATGTCCTGATGTTCACTCTCAGTTTCTTATCTATTTTTAGTACTAAGAATATTGTTAATGTTGTTAACTTTCTGAAAGGTATTAACTCTGCCTTTCTGCTCCCTGGGAAAGAATTCTGTCAAGTCTCCAGCTGAAGGCCTATTTTAACATCTTTTTTTAACAGGTTTCTTCTGCAGATGCATAATGTCATTTGTAATCGATAAAGTTGTGTGACAGAGATATTTTCTGTGCAGTCCTAATTAGCAGTTTTGTCTGTAAATGATATAGAATAGATCTCAAATTGATCAGAGATCTGTCCAAGTTTAAGGCTCTTTACTTTTTCCTTTGACTTCTCCTTTTATTCAGGGTAGTCTTGCTCACTCAGTTGTCCAAACCTCTGATTTGGACAATGTGGTATTGGAATGTTTAAAACTTCTTCCCTTTCGTTGCTTGTTTTCTGATTGCCAGGTTAGAGAATGAATCTGACCTTCCTTGACAAATTGAAATTTACTAAAACATTTTGAAGTTTTGAAACTTCAAAACTTCTTCAAAAAAAATTTTTGAAGAAGCTCGAAGAAGTCACCTGCTAAATGCATTGAGGTGGAAAAGCACCCATCAGTTTACTGTGAGTTTGCTCCTCTTATCACCTGTTTGAAACAGATGACATTATACATAAGTATTCAGTCAATATTTTCAATGCAAACATTCGTATTATTTTTTTTTTGTGAAGACCATATGTGTCCAGGCCAGACTGTTAGTCACTGGATACTTAGTGACTTTTTGTGGTTGCAGTGTTCACATGGATTACCCAGCTTCAGTGAGGAAGTGTGGCAGATAAAAAAGATGTCTAGGAAGTGCTAAAGAGTTTAAAGCCATGGATTTACTCCTAACTCTGTTTTGAAGAGAAGATAAATCAGACATAGCCTTTTTGAACTCATTATTTCTCATTATTTTTTTTTGTGCACGTGTGAAAGATGTCATTTTTCCTAGGACAAGAATGAAATAAAATGAAATATATTGGAAACCTGAATTAAGAAGTCTAAATTCTTCATATGTTTACAGAGAATAAAAGCAAAAGGTTTGAAAACTTGTGTGCCTGGCAGCAGAGTAATTCTGCATTGTCAGGAGACTCAGCATGTTCCTCTGAGGCATCCAGTACTAGCCACTGTCAGGGAAAGCTATTGGACCAGATGGAGATATCCTCATTTTGAAATATCTCTTTATTTCTCCACGCAGAGGCATGCATTACAAATTAATTGAACAGGAATGTTTATATGTTGGCATTAGGCTCACTCTGGAGTGCTGAGATGAGAAGGGACAGACACACTTATGTAAGCAGATGCAAGTTCAACGTGCTGACAAACGCCTTCTTTATTTTGGTATTTTAAAACAACATCACCTTTCCTACAACCAAGATAAAAATTATGAGACTGGTTAAAAAAACAACCATGAATAAAAGTAAATAAAATACAAATGTTGGCAAGTTTTTCTTGGAGATAGAAGGGTAAAGGAAAGCAAAAAATAAAAATATTTTCATATTTTTCCAACTGTATATGTGGGCAAAATACTGTTTAACACCTTGTCTGCCTGTATTGCAAGGAGCATAAACAATAGGATTTTCAGGGAAAATGCATTTTAGTGCTTGGCACACTTCTATATGGCTAAATTCAGTGCATTCTAGGTATGGATTTCCATAATCATTTGGTTTAGTAAACAAGATTTTATTTTAAGCATTTTCCCCAGTGAATATTCTGGCAACTCACCCTTTGGTATAAAAAGGTGTATTAGTGCAGCTGGCTATATTTTTGTTTTGTTTTATTTTCTTCTGTGAAGAAGAAAACAAACTCTTAGACAAACTCTGAGAACATCTGTTGTGATGAGCTTTGCATGTGAAACAGGTAAATGAAAGCTTGTTTTTAGAGTCCCAAAGTAACTTTTCATGGGGGAAGGTGTCTATCAAGCTGAGTACATAAGGAGTGCTCTGTAATCAAAAATGTAGATACCTAGGTATTTTTGATGCTTCACACCAAGAGTTTGGTCAAATTCAAATATTTGAAAACTTACTTCACAATGAAGTGTTAGCTTAGCATGGAGACATTTTTGTCTAGAGACTAGATGGCAGCTGAACGGAATCTTTAAATCTCACGATTTGAGCCTGGAATGTCTTAAATGATCCAGAGGCTCTTAAAATTTGTGTTCTTCTGAAATTCAAATTCTTATAGTAA
Source organism: Corapipo altera (assembly GCF_003945725.1). NCBI lineage: Eukaryota > Metazoa > Chordata > Aves > Passeriformes > Pipridae > Corapipo > Corapipo altera. Next base: position 1,510,627 of record NW_020884952.1, read on the forward strand.
ACGTGTTTCTTGGCTGTATCAATGTCATAAGTCATGTCCAAAGCCATGCCATGCTGTCACTTTACCATTTCACACTGTACTTCAGAGCACTGGGCTCTTTAAAAGATGTACCAACACAAACATAAACAGTTATAACTCTGCAGAACTCCCGACCACCTGCAAATCTTTCCAGCAACAGACTTTTACCAGTCTTTACCTCCCATCATGTTCTAAAATTATGCTTTCTTTTTCAGAAGAGTATTTAGTTAACCTGCCAAGAATTTAGCCACCCTAAGGTGTAATGGTTGAATTCTTAGTGCTCTGGCTCTTAGGAAGGCTGGAGTATTTGGGGCCAGATGGAAACTTGGTTCTCAGGTGTGAACACACAAAGAACCACTGATGAAAGGAGGATTGGTAACAAAATTCTCCTTCTACTGCTTATTCTGGTTTTCTTGGTGTCTTGTTTTGGAGATCTTATAATTTGGTGTGAGTGAGCAGCTCTGTCTTCTCATGTATCTATTTTTCCCTCAGGAATTTTAGACTAATATTAATTTTTACCAGTGTTTTGGTAAAACATAAAACTCCCAGGAGGCTTATGCTACAAGGTTCTGGATGCTCCTGCCTCTGCAGAAGAAGTGAGTCTGAAAATATCTGTAGCTCTGGCACGTTTCAGATTCAAACTTTGGTTCTTGGTGATGTTCTAAGCATCAGGTATCTTCAACATGTAGTTTCATCTGCTCAAAAACAGTACCAGGTGTTTGTTTATGGAATTTAATTATCTATTCCCAATTTCATAAAGAGTAGGAAAAAGTCTGCAGAAAGCCTTTGTCTTCAAAACAGATTGTGGCTCTTCAGTCAGAAACTGAGCTCCAAATCCAAGTCTTTCTGACTTGATGAGGTTTGGATGATGAACATAAAAGCTGGGATACACTCAATTTTTCACCACTTTTCTCTGTAGGCCTGCTTTGACAGGAATCCTGAAGTGGTTGTAGCCTGTGTTTGAGAGACCTTTTCTGGAGTCATATCTTATAGTATGCAATTGTTTGCAATGCTACAGCATGAGTACATAACAACTTTCAACACATACTAGAAAATTAGTTTAAGGTGGCTTTCAAGGTTTTTTTTTTTAATTGTTTTTTTAGAATCTAAGCAACACCTAAATGGTGAATTTAAGGTACCTTGCAAAAAAAAAAAAAAAAAAAAAAAAAAAGAGGAATTACTCCAGCATAAGAGGTTTGTCATGATTTTGACAAATGAAATGATTTGCAGCTCTCAGGAGCATTTTAGAAGCCATCACTTTGTGGCTGTTCAACAACAGTGCAGTTCCTAGAGGTCAGCATAAGCTGTCAGTTCTGCTTGCAATTGCCTTGTGCCAGCCAGTCTTCTCTAATTGCAGACAGGACTTGTACAGCGTGGAAAAACCTCATACCCTATTCTGACTGATAGGAAGATAGAATCTACCACAGCATGGTTATTTATTTTCGTATTTTTAAATGTTTGAATGCACACCAGCCCAAAATTTGCACTTAAAAGGATGCCTGTGTTTTATATTGTGACACCTACATTATCATTTACTTGTGCAGTTCTTTCAGCTAAATTTAGGAAGACAGTTTTAGGTCATGAAGTCTAGAGAAACATTTCAAATACAGAAAAAGAATATGTACAATTAATATGCCATGTATGAATTTATGTGGGTAGCATTTGAAATGGCAATTGCTCACCATACTCCATCTTGGCAGATTTAATTATAACGGATTCTTCATTCTTCTGGCTGGAATGTTACACACACCCATGCACAAATGCACACACAGAGCACTTAACATGTTCCTAAAAGGGCTTCTGTAGAGTTTAGGATGGATTTAGTTAATTGAGTATTGATTTAAAGGGCTGGGAATACTATAGAAAAGATCTACCATGTCAGCCAAATGAAAAATATTAACCAAAAAACTGTCCTAAAATTTTTGTCTAGGACATTTTTATGTTGTCTGTGGCATCTACGTTGAACAAGCATCAGTTACTATATTCTTGGTCATTGTGACTGGAATATGACAGACTAGATTACAGTGGAATGACCTGGATTGAGAATGGTGTCAGTATTGAATCAACACTGAATTGACAGTGGAGTGTGGAAGGCAGAGGTCAAGGGCTGCTGAGAGGAACATTCTGTGCAGTAAGATCTGCAAACAGCAAACTATCTGAGGAAAGTCTGTGTACTATATAATCTCCACTTAATTTGCAAGAGAGATTCAACAAATTCATAAACCCAGTAGTAATAATTACCATATTTATATCTAGTTTAGAATCATTATTTGGAAATAGTTTCTCCTTTCATGTGTGTGTATTATTTATTTAGGTTTGTCATCATACTCTCTTCATTGTGGAGAATATACATTGTCTTCTACAAGTATATATATATATATATATAAAATCTTCTATGCATATGGGCACACACATATGTATATACATGTATACCCAGGTAGATACACTTAAGATCTCAATGTTTTTTACATGAAGGAATATTTCATTACCTTGTTATGGCATACTAAGACCTGAAAAGCCCTTTATGTCAGCTGTAAAAATGTCAAGTTCTATAAATAAAAGACTTGGTCATGACCATGACTTGGAAAACACATTTGTCTTTAGAAATAAAAGTGCCAGTCATTTCCTATGGTACAAAAGACTGAAGAAAAATCAAGATATTTCCTAAAACCTTTTAGTAAAAAAAAAAAATAATACTGCAATTGTGTAGTTCCTAAGTTTTATTAAATGAGGAAATTAAAATAAATAGGAAATATTAGTGGGAAAAGATATCTTTCAGGTTTCAAGTTCCAAACTACTTTTCTTCCCATAGAAAGCTTTAGTACAGAAGGCTTCCTGCCCTGTTGTGTACCCTCAAGTGACTCTCACATGTGTGATCATAAGATGGATAGAACTGTCTTGGGGTAGATGTTTAGGGAGAAACTGGAGTAAAAATAACCTTCAGATAACTCACTCTGGCAACATTTTTGGAAATATTTTCTGTATCTTGTCCGCTTTGAGAGCTTGGGTAAATCACATGACTTTGAAACTTGTTTTTAAATAAAAATTTGTGTACTCCAGAGAGCTCAGTATTCTAGAAGACAACTTTTTCCACGCTTTCAGTATCTGATGGTGCAAGGAGATGTCACACACTCATATTCTTAGAACATTCAAGTTGAGTCACAGTGAAGAATCATGCAAAGGCAGGCTGTAAGCTAATGGTTTCTTTATTCTAAGAAATTATAGTTCTCATGTGCACAACTCTCTTTCTGCCTGTCAGTCTATTTACTCAATCTTTCAATTATTTGTAGTTTAAATATGATGAGTTTGAACTTATCAGTTCACATAACCCACCAAACCTCGTTGTCACTACCAATTATTAGTGTTTAATACTATACCTAGAACTGTCTCTCTGTTTCCCTCTGCTGTTCTGCTGAGACATTGCTTGTTTTTCCAGCCTAAAACCTCTGCTTGTTTGGAAGCCACGCTTAGTTCACTTTGAAGCCAAATTGTATTACTTGCTTATCTATAAACATCTTCCAGAAGGTCTCCAAAACTGTTAGAACACGTGGGTTATGATGTGCTCACAGTATACAAAAACATCAGGTTGCAGACATATATAAAAATACCTGTAACTGAGACAAGGGATGGCCTTTTGGGGTTGTACAGACAGCAATGGCAATGTCAGATGTTATGTCCCAGTTGTTAGATGAAAATTGCTTTGGCTGAAGGTGAGAGAGCAAAAAAGGAAAGCACTGGGAGGAAAGCAGTTTTTCCAGGTGCTGCTTTTCCACCAAGGATATCTAAAATATGGAAAATAATGCAAAACCCTGTAAGGGTAAGACAAGATGGGATGGGAGGTAACAGAAAAAGGAAACCTCCACGTGATTCCCTGTGCTTTCCTGTAGAGGAAAACTTTCAGGTTTTTCTTCAGTAGAAAACAAAAACATCCCTTAAATTTAGTTTCATTTAGGAAACATCTTCAGAGAAGACATAAACATCAAGTGTTAATTAAAGTAAGTTTTGCCCTGCAAACATAAAGCTTAGGTCGGACTGGTTGCTGAGGTTTGCCTTGCTCACGTCTTGACTCTGCCTCTGCTGTCTGGGCAACCTGAACTGCTTTTAAACTGAAATAATGTAAGGGCTAAGTGACCACAGAACAGTTTATTTATTTCCCCTGATGTCAGCACTAAATATCTAAAAATCTCTTAGTGAAGGTTTTTCAAAATTCTCTTGTATTCTAGAATGCTTTTTTTTATATATAATTTGAAGGTACACTGTAGACCATTTTTGCAAATCCTGGTGTAATTTAATGCTAAACTCTCTCTTACTGTGTGGTCAGGTTGGGGTTTTTGGGGGTTTTTTTTTGTTTGTTTTTTTGGGTTTTTTTTGGGTTTTTTTTGTTTGGTTTGGTTTGATTTTTTTTAACGTTGTAAGTATTTTAGCTGGTCATACATATGTGTTGGGTTCTATATTTCTATTTGAACATGCATTTATTTCTAAAAGCAACTTCACACTAATGCTTTTGAATTTCTCTGCTGTAAGTACAATCTTTTATTTTTAGCTTGATCAGTTAAATTTACTAACCTTTTAAAATTCTGAAGTTTGTTATAATTAATCTTTTTCATAACTCTTTCATTATCAATATAGGGTAATCAGCTTTTTTTTAGTCTTAGCTCTTTGCAAATGCAGTTGCAATGGCTTTGCCTGGTTTGTGCAAAAAAAAAAAAAAAACAGATTTGTGGTGTTTGCTCAGTTACAGTAATATCTCTTAATACTTTTATGGATTTTTAAATAAGTTTCCAAAGCATCTTTATTAACAGGGAAATGTACAAAATACTCTCAGGAATTAACAAACAAATAATTTGCTTTCCATACTTTGCTCTCATTTACGAATGGGATCATAGTTTTCCATGATCTAAGCTTCCAAAATCTTCATTCCATTGCTGTTTTTCTCCAGAGGTGTACAGCTGCACATTTCCATAACTTTTTGATTTTTTCCTATAATTTCACAATTGTGCTGAATTTCTTATTTATTTCTAGATTATGTTAATTTTGATTTTAGGGTCCTGGAACTAAATCTGCACAAGTGAAGAGAGATGCAGAAGGACTTATTACATTGTCTAAGAGTTCCCTAAGAAGTCCACTTCTAAAGGGTAATTTTAAGTACAGTATCAGGTGCTTGTGCAAGACATGTAGGTCTGGGGCAAATAATTGACAGAACAGTTAATAAGATTTTGGAGCTGTCAAAACCTTAAGTCTTCCTTGTAAAGCCCAAACACTTTACAGAAACCTACCTGATAGAGCATTATGTTTCTGAAAGCAACATAAGGGAAAGATAGAGGTGGAATTTAAAGGGAATTTCTGATTGGAAGACATTCTTTAAAAGCAAGTTAATTTAGGCTCTTTCCTTCTTTGTTACTTCAGATCATTAAAGGTGGTGCCAAAATCCCAAAATAACCTTTCACATGACATCTAAGCTGGTGCACATCTTGATGTAACTATTGCTGATATTGGGCAGAAGAGTTTTCTTTTGTGTTTTCTTTCAATATTTTCACAAATATTTTTGTTAAATGGGCAACAGCTATTTTTTTCCTAGATATTCAGCTTCTGGTTGTTAAGATTTTGTGTAACTTCTTCTAACGACTATAAAACATACTGGAAAACGGTTTTCCCTAGAGCCAAAAAATTGTCATTGAGACACTTCTTTTTGATGTGTTTTTCTCGTCATTTTGGGAGGTTTCATTTGCCAGAGGACTTTCCTGCACTTCAGGATTTCTTGGGGTCTCAGTCTGTGAGGGCTCACAACGACAGGGAGTTAGAGCCTCTCTAACCCCGAGTGACTCTGGCTGGGAGAGACCTGGAGTGAGAAAGGTGTCCTCACGTGGGGAGGGTGGTCTTTTGGTTGGCACTTCAGACTTTGAACTGTAACTTTAACACCGGCCAACCAAGAGAGTGGAAGACAGCCCCAAAAGATTAGTGAATGCTTTAAAGGTGTCATGGGCACAGGCTGTGCGGTGTTAGTTGTTTCTTAGATACAGGGGTGGCTTCTGACCGGCCAGGGGAATCACGTGCAGTCATCTGTTTGTGTCCTGACTTGAACTCTCAGTGTAGGATGCTCTGCCTGCTCCCTCCATCTGCTGTGTCCTTCCTGGCACACAGCCGGGATTCCTTCTTAATGGAGCAGGCAGCTGGAGGGTGAGGGTGTGGAGCTGCAGATTGCTGCTCTGCAAGGAAACCCCCCATGCAAAGCACAGCTCACAAAGTGCAGCTGAGAGCAGGAGCAAATTTACTCATACTTCTCTCCTTTGCTGGGCAAACAAACTCCTATTCAAGTCAGAAATCTGTCCTGCTTTGTTTGCATAAAAAAGAATTTACCTTCTGTTAAGGCACTCCAAAGGGCCTGATTTTCTCCTTTAATTTACAAGAACTACATGGAAGTTCTCATGTTCTGGTGTTTCCATAAGCTCCTCAGAAATATGAAAAAAGTATGTAATTTTAATCTTAATTTAACACTTTATAACACTATGTAAAGTGATGCCTAATAATGACCTTCAGTATAATTTTTAAATCAACTCAAATATGAAAGGAATGTAATCTTAACTAATGAAGATTGCAGTAAAAAAATACATTTCAATCTTATACCTTCAGCAAGTCAGAAACTAACTGTTCTCTAAAGTAAAAAGAGCTGCTTAGCACATCTCTGACTAGCCTTTGCTAACTGCATTTTAAATTAAAAAATGGTAAAACTCTAGTTAAAACTCTAGACTCCAAAATGTAATTTCATTAGCTGAAAGGATATGTTTCCAGGGCACAGTATATAACACAACTGGCATACCTGCTCATCTGAAGATTATGAAGTCACTGATTAGGAACCAAAAAATATTTAACATACATAAGCATATTTGCAAGACAAAAATATATTCTAGTAATTATAAGAGCAATCCAGTTAGGAAAGACAAAATAATAATCTGATTCTACAGACTCCCTTTCAGGTAGTCCAGTTTAAGGTGTTTGAAGGTGAGGTTCATATTATTTGAAAGTCTCAATTCTTTCAAGTAAATAACAACAAATATTGGGTATTTTGAACAGCAAGAACTTGAAACTAAAAAACAGGGAACAAAAGGCTTATTAAAGTAGATCTGAGGTTCTTTAGGAATATATGAATTTCAAAATGTGTGTCTTTCAAGCAATACAAAGGAAAAAAGTAAGTGTATTTATGTATACACAGACACACACATGCTCATATTTGTAGAAGTACAAATGTAAAGCAGAAAGAAGTAAAGTAATGTAAAAGCACTCTGGTTTTATTGAAATTTGACGGAATTACAGCTATTCTGGGAAGCATGAAATGTGTGAGTTGTTTCAAAGCTACACAGAAATAAATGAAACAAAGCAAAAATATAATTTCAGGTTGCCTCAGGTATTTCACACAAGGACAGGCAAAGGTAGGTGTTTACTTTAGCATGGACACCCAGGACTCCCTCTCTGCAGCCAGGTTCTCTAATGTGCTCAACAGCCCCAATTGAATTTGAATATGAGATATAACCTGAGCTGATCAGCCTTGCTGAGACTAAGTCAACTCTGGCCAAACCAAAAAGAGAAACTATAGCTGCTCTCAGTAATACAAATGTCAGAAATTGGCGTGCTTACAAGCTTTATATCCTTCTTAGAAGCAAGATGTAAGTTCAATTTGTTAGCACATAAACCCTGCCTATAACCCGCTCATGGGACTCACTGACGGATTTGACTTTGACCTTCCTCTTTCTGGATGTCTTGGTGTTTTCCCTCCTGTACAGGAGACCAAGCTTTGGAATGCTTGTAGATATTGGCTGCAATGGCTTTATGTCTTCAGTGCTTAAATAGAGCATTTAACCTCATGAATTTTTAAGTAGTATTAATAGATATAAACACTGGTATCCCACACATTTATAAATTAATAGGACAGTGCAAAGGGAAGCAATAAAGGGTAAAAGCTAATGATAGCGACATTCATGTCCTGAAATACTTTTGACAGAAAATAAAGGCTTCTGAGAAGCCTTGTCTTGTCCAGTGAAAAGCAAAGAACGAATGATATGGCCAACTTGAAACTATTCTCCATCACTTTGTGCCTATTATTATTACAGTGCATGTAGGAAATTTATAGTACTTTGCTTACTCTGTCAGCCTTGAGTTTAAATGAAAAACTGGTTGACCTTGTTAAATCAGGCTGTAAGAGATAACTCCCCATGACCCAAAAAATATAGCAGACAGACAACAATGTGAAAATCCTGTCAAAAGATACAGTACCCATTTTCTTTGGGGATTTTTTTTATGGAATAACAACTCTTTTAGAGTTGCATTGAAATTTCATCTGTGTTGAACCAGGTGTTCTTCAGATCATGTAAGGAAGATTTCTTTCACCCCTCCACTCTACCTGGTATGTGTACAGGATTGTGTATTTCCCTTTTTTAACTTAAATATGTATATTTTTGAAAATGTTTCTTTGTGTAATTTCTGTTGAGAGCTAGGTTGCAATAGAGTATCTAAAGTTCATAGTGTAAAATCCCAGCAGAGCAACAGTACCATTTATGCTAAATGCTGTACAAATACTCAAATAGGCATGATTCTGATTTCAATTCTCTACAATTATCGTAAAAAGAAGGTAAAAATGAGCAAGTGGGGCAAGCAATAGCTGGGAGCAAGTAGGAATTTTAAAACCCAAACAAACAAGGTTGTGTGTAATATTTTGCTAGAACAATTGGAGGATAAAAGCAAAGACTAATCAAACTTCCTTTAGGGGTGTTTTCCTGCCTCTCTCCAAAGATATCCAGCCTCACTTTAGATATTCTGACCAGCTGTATTGCTGTATCACTTCCCTTGGCCTTCCTCTGGGCCCTAAAGTTGGTGGTTTTACGCTGTAGCTAATGCTAAAGTAAAAAAAAAAAAAAAAAAAAAAAAAAGAAAAAGTCTGCTCTTAAAATATCCCTTTGGTTCTCTTTTTCCAAGGCAGAATTTGGGACTGGAAAAGATGAATTTAGCATCTTGCCTCAGCAGGAAATCCCATAGCACAATAGGCTTTTTCTAACAGCAGAATAATATCGTGTTCTCTGATGTCTCGCGAAGATATGGCCACCAGAGGAGTGAGAAATCCATGGTGTTTGGAAAGCAGAAATAGTATTTTGAACAAGTACAGCAAAATTGTGTTGAGGGTGGGCTCTGGGAGGGAACAATAGTTCAGACCTGTGTGTCAGAGACACTGGATGTCTCTGCCCAAGTATCTCTAGAAGAGATACTAAGAAGAAGTGCTTTCACTAAAGGCTCCCTTGGGGAGTCTTGTTTTCAAGACCTTTTAATGACCCAAAATATCCAAATGGTACATATTTATTTAATAATAAGAAAATACAAAGAAATGATGGAAGCTACTAGAGCTGTCTGTTGTGCAAACAAGCCACCATGACTTTTTGCTGTTAAATATATAGAGCAATAAGTTCCCAAGAGTGAAAAGTGTTGTTAGGTGTAATAAAGAAACCATAAAGCAAGAGAGATCTCTGCTGAATTGCATGTGTTGTTTTGTAGTCCCTGGGACACATCATCTCATGGAAACTCCACTGGAATGAATGGCAATTTCATGGCAATTCATGCAAACATTGCTCATGTCTTCTGGTAAGGTTTTCTAAGGACAAAACTACAAAAAGAAAGTATTCAAATGAGCTGCTTGCTTTCATTGATTGCAGGTCTGTACAGTATCTCCCTTGTTTATGACTTTGCTTTCATACATGAAAGACTCATAATAAAATGGAGTCCTTTTTACATTTATCAGATGAATTAAGAAACACATTACACAAACAGTTAAAGGGCTACTGGCTTGTGATACTGAATCATTCATTATACAACAGTATACATGAAAGAATGAGCAAATGTTTAACTGCATTAAAATGCAAAGAGAATTTTCCTTATTACTTTGTTATTTTGAAGTCCATAGGTATTTTTGATTCAGGAGGAAAACTATTAGATGATTCGATCTTCGTGGTCCCAATTAAACTTCTCTGTAAAACTAATTTATTTTATGAATCTGTACAGTAGATTTTGGACACTGAAAATCACTTCATAAATTGCATAAGACCATCAATTTACAATCAGACTGGCATTGAAAGACTGTGTATAATTGAAGATATAGAGAAAATATCCATTAATTCAAACTCTTTATATTTTACCTGTGGAGCAATTTCAAGGAAAATAAAAAACAGAGATTCCTTTGGGTGTTTGGTATCCCATGGTAGCTTTAATCAAAAATTTCTCCCTCCTTTCCTTCTGAAAATCTTTATGTGGTGGTATAATCAGTCCTGGTGACTTCTAACTTCTCTGCACAAGGGAAGCCAACATTAAAATGTCAAAATAGCTGTCATGCTACAGGGGAAATTTCTTTACCTACTGGTTCCTGTAACTAGCACTTTACTAATATTTTTGTGGGTGACAAACACTCGTGAACTTATAGGTGTTTGAGTACTTCCTAATCAGCAAAAAAATTTATTCTGAATCACAGGTAATAAGGCAAATAATGTGGGAAAAATTTAGTGCAAAGGTTAGTTTTGGTAAAATCACTTTCCTGCTGAGCCTCTTAGAACTGTCCAAGAGATCTTTGTTGTTGATGAATGAAGAAAAAGGGAAGCAGGAGAGATGTTTCAGAGACTGTATTAGAGTTGGAATAAGGTGTGCTGCACGTTTGGTAAGGTTGTCTAAGCAGCTGGACAAAAAACGTCACATGTGCTGAGTTCGGAACAGAAATTATGATAAAAAACATCTCTTGAATATTTTTTTTTCAGGAGATGATGCCTACACAGAGAAAGACAAGAAACAGTATTATGGTAAACATGACTCTTAGCAAGATCTACAACAAGCTTAAAAATAAGTAATCATTATCTATGAAAAATTCATGACAGGCAGAAAAACTCCTGCTAGGATGGACTAAATAAATATTACTCTCATGTTTAGACAGTACTTGACAGTTTTTCCTTTTTTTCCCCTTACTGGCTCCATTTTCATAAGAAAAATGAGAAAAAATGTTTAATACTTTCTAGTCTATATTATCTGCCAATCTTAACATTGTTTTATAACCGTAAAAATGCTTCTAAGAATACTGTTCTTTACCAGATTAAAACTCTTTGTGTTTTATCATTCACGAGCTATTTCAGCAGAAGTTGTAATGTACCTGTGGTAGGTGTATATGAGATTATTCTACCTTCTTGCTACAATTTCTATGACACTCTTGGAAGCTTGAAGCTGAAATATTAAAACACCTTTCCTTTGGCAGAGAAGTTTAAATGTTTTATTATGAAAATGAAGAGAAGTGTAAGACACTGATTTGCTTCTTTTTTTTCTCCTCCTCTTGCCATTCCTTCCTGCAGTTTGCATTTTTCCATTGGAAAATAATAATACAGTATATACTGAGGCATTATTAGTATATAATAATATGCATATAACTACAGCAATTAAATAAATAATAGTAATAATTATAAACCAAATAAAAACATAGTATCATCTTGTTCACTGCTAGCACAAAAATTTGAGGGGCTCAGGTCATTGATAGATAACTCTTGCCCTTAACCACACAAAAGAGCAGTTAAAGAGGCCATAATTCTCTTATTGGGAGTGTTCTTTTAGGATTCTGGCTTCAGCTGACATGAGTGTTCTCTGTGGGTGGAAAAATGCATCTCTGACAGATTTACCATCTTAGTTTTTGATCTAGGAAAAAAGTCCTGACATGAGTACTTGTATTTCCTGATTCATATTTTCATACAGTACCTCTTTGGCATAAGTATTCTGACTTCAGCTGCAACATAACTTTCAGGAAGAAAACAATTTGTTTTAGAACAGTCAGGCATTTATGGGAATTTGAACTTCACTTGATATTAACTTTTTAACCAAAATTGCTACACTCTAGGTAGGGATAAATGTTAACCTCTGGAAGTACTTGTGTTCAGTGGGACTGTTGGACCTCCATTCAGAGAGGGTTTTATCCTCTCTTCACTTCATACAAATCCATTTATCTCCTATTCTAATGACCTAATAGGACTGAAGACAAATTAAAGGACTCTGTGGGACTTGGTAGTAATCATCTCCTACCACATACGTACCTATCCTTACCCCCATTTTCCTGTACTGAAAGGCTAGAAAGTGTGGAGATACCATAGAAGGAGATATCATTCCATTAATGATTGCCCTATTTAGGAGAACCAACCCTCAGAAACCTTCTCACAGCAGCATAAGTCATAGAATCATGGAAAGGTTTGGGTTGGAAGGGACTTCAAAGATCGTTTCATTCCAACCTCCCTGCCCTGGGCAGGGAACCTTCTGTGAGACCAGGTCACTCAGAGCCTCATCCAGCCTGGCCTTGAATACCTCTGGGGATGAGGAGTCCACAACCTCTCTGGGATAAAGGTCCCTTTGAACTTTTCTGATTGCCATAATGAGAGGCAGAAGGCACGGTATAAATATATGACACTGATGATACCTGATAGGACCAGAACAGCTTTACACTTGCTGTCTGTGCATCTGGCATAGGATGGTAGCAGTGACTGGTGTTGCCATTTTGCTCAGATGTCACTCTTTAATTTCCACTCTGCCTGCCTGGACCAGTCCATTGTTTTGGGAATAGCTAAGACAAGTAGTTAATTATACCACGCCTGTCTTTGGGAAAAAAACAGAAAACAAAAGTGGTTAATGAGACCAATTCTTTGGTCCTTCAACAGTAGCAAAGTTACATTTCAGTGATTAAGACTGGAAAATGAGAAGTGTGATAAGATGCTTGGGGGCTGTGAATATATGAGTTTCAAATAGCAAGCACATTATGTCTGAGCTGTATTAAAGAAGGCCACCTATAGAAACAGCAAGGTGTACCATATATATACTCAGAAGCAGCTTGGTTCTTGCTCTGACATGTATCTTTCTGCACATCACAAGAGTTCCAGTAGAAAACCTGACGGAATGTATTTAATTGCTCAATATCTCTACTGCATATACACAAAATATGTATTTTCTTTACTTTCTTCGAGCAGGAAAGTCGGTTTTGTCTCTTTCTGAATCCTTTGTTTTCAGTTATCACACAACATTGGGTGACAAGATGGGCTCCAATTCTCTATGGCACAGCTCAGCTTTTTGTTATAGTTAAAATATCTTCTCTCTTCTTCTCTCTTTGTCCATATACTATATTAATCAGGTATTCCCTACTAGTTTCCATCCTGAACTTCATGGCAAACTGGCCTAACAGCACGATTTCCTTCAATATTGTACCTTCCTTATCCTGGGAGCTGTTTTGTAAGGCATACTCAGTGATCTTTGACTCTTCTATACGTCACTACTTGGGCAATTTGTTTTCGTTTTAATTTGAGATGATGCTCATACAACACTTGTGATACTTTTGAAAGCATCAATAATACAAAGCCTAGTTACAATGGGAGCATAAGTTAGCTGACATGAACCAGCAGCTGGCTGCTTAGAGTGCTTTTGCTGGGTTTTAGGAGTTTGGCTTCTGGTTTCTGTTCTACTGGCTTTGCAGGTTATAGAGTTATCTGCAGGCTACAGGCTGTCTGTGTGTCCCAATGAATTTGGAGAACATTTCCAGCAGAAAGGCCTAGAAAGAGATATAGATGTGTTTTTACTTTAAACTGTCAGGTAAAGAACCATAGTGTGATGTGCTAATTTGCTTAGATCCTCATTCTGATGCAGTAACACTGTTCATTTTTACTCAATAATAATCAAATTTAATAAAAAAAAACCTCCTAAAAAAACTCACGTAAGTTTTACTTTCATCTTTCTTTTTTAAATACCTGTCTAAAAAGTGTTTTGAAAGAATAAAGCAGCCAATCTGTAAGATCCCCTCTAAATATGTGCCTTTCTCTGAGGCGTAAGTGCTACACAAGTAAGTGTGTTCTGGGTCTGACTAAAGACTCATTTTGGTCTGTGGAAAGACTGTCTACAGCTTTTTTCATCAGTGAATAACGAGGGGGAAACGAAGCTGTTTTGAATCACAGTCAAGAATCTTGTGCTGGCTGCACCTTTCCATTTTCAGCTTCATTGGCAGTACATATGAAACAGTATTATTATTTCCCAGTTGTTCATATGTTTAATAAGAGTTCTACTTCAATAAGTGGCTTTTAGCAAAGAATTTGTTGAAATAGTTTATATTTTGAATGTTTTCAGGGTGAATTTCAGAAACCACTGCAAGTTTTCCCTGTGTTACAGAAGGATTTACTGAATGGGCTCTGTGAAAATTTTCAGAAGGGCCGGTAACTTTCAGGTACTTGAATTTTTCCAATGTAGTTTAATGCCAGGGGAAGAATTCACCTGTAGGAGATGGTGTAGAGGACTGCTGTTAGTGGAATTTGCATACTCTTTTTCATAAAACTTTCTGTATTTTATAATTTCAAAAAGATTATCACTTCTGAAAAAAATTGTTGATGCATAAGCAGATTGCGTATGACTGCAAATGAAAACAAAAGGAAAAATTGACAAATCTTGACAGTTAAAATCAGGTGTGGGAGTTTTTATAATATGGGCTGAAAGTGAGTCAAAATCACAAGTGAAAATCAATTGAGGATACGTGGCTTGATTTGTAGACATTTTTCACAGTCCAGCCTGAGTGTTCAGGAATCATGAGTCAATTAGTGATGTAGAATTATTTAGACAGTGGAAGACTACACATGGTTTGACTCCTGTGCCAGTGATATGTCAAAACAATGAGCTTCTGTGAAAGACCTAGGAAGTATAAATCCTTTTGTATTCCATCCAATACCAATAGCCATCTGGTTATTTGCCAACGAAACCTGGAAGGCAACTATAAGAAATGTATGCTTTGCATACTTGCCAAAGCATTTAACAGCATTATTAATTTCCAAATAATTTCCAAATAATTTCCAATAACAGTATTATTAATTTCCAAATAGTTGACTATTTTAGACATGGCACATAGTATTCAGCCCAAAATATGTTTACAAATATTGGTATCAGAGATCAGTGTAACTTCCAAGAGAACAGAAGGTTTCTGAGTTCATGATAAAATCGTTCCCAGGTTATAAGATAGACCAAAAATTAAGTCTTCTAGACAAAAGAATAGATATTTCTTATTTTATTTTTTAGGTTAGTATCTAAAGGGTGACCTTGTGATCACATGAGAATAAAAGAAATGTTAATTCTATTTGTTGGTTGTTTAATTACATAAAGCTGTGGAACTTCAGGCACAGGGTGTGACTGTTGGGGACAGTCCTGTCCAGGGCTAAGGGCTGGACTCGATGATCCTTGTTGATCCCTTTCAAGTCAGCAGATTCTGTGATTCTGTGAATATTTAGAATACATTTCTCTTCTTATATGTGTTGTATATACTTGTATTCGTAAGAATGGTATTATCATTTTTCAGTAGTTGCTGTCAGAGGATAAAAAAGAGTATGTGTGTGTATATGTATATATATATATATATATAATATATATATATGGTTTTGTTGTTATTTGGCAGAAATTATTATACACAAGGAGAGTGTAGCATGATTACAGTCATACCAACTAGAAAGGATTAAGATTGTCAATTCCCAAGCTGCTATTTACATATTGGCCAATATAACTGTGATACAATATGCAGATCCTAACCAAAATCCCTAAAGAGGAGGCCCAGAAGGAATAACTGTCTGCACAGAAATGGGAACCAGTGACAGAGTTTGCAATTAACCTTAGCTTCTTTGCACGTAATGAAGTTTCATACATTTTTTATTAGGAATTATTAATCCAAACATTAATGTCTATCAGAAATCACCCCGCCATTAATTTTCATTTTTTTCTAATTTAAATTGTTGTCATCCCATGGAAAGCACAATTTCATGCAATTTTGATGATGAATGACATACCAGCAGTAGGAAAATACTCAGGGAGCTACTTGAAATCAATTCTGACCTGGGCCTGAGAACTCCTTGTGATGTTTAATATGGAGAAATTGTAATCCTCTAACAAATCATTTATAAATGGAAAAAGAAGGTTGAAGTGATCATAAATATTAACAGGAACAACCCTTCCAACCAACTGTATTTTGTTTTTCAGCCATATGGTATTCACCTTGGACAGATGAGAATAAGACTTTGTTTTCCATTAGGAAGTGGTTCCTTTACATTGCTTTAATGTCAAAATGGAAAGTATCCTGGGGAGCTCTAAGTATCTAAGAATTCCTGTTGGAAAGAAACAAAAAAAACAAAGAGACAGAGATGATAGATTTTGTCCAGCTTCCCACAAAAGTCATTGTTTCATACAAGGTGACCCCGGGAAAGGGATTTGGTCTGATAGTCGTATAACAGACAGTGATGATAACTGCAAATTAGCACATTTGTCTTTTTATTCTTAGTCTTACATGTTGCAGAGGTGGTCTTTTCAGCTTTTTAGGACATAGTCACCTTTATTTTCCTGGTTTTGGCTGGGATAGTTTTCTTCCTAGTAGCTGGTACAGTGCTGTGCTTTGAATTCAGTAGGAGAATAATGTTGATAACACACTGGTGTTTTAGCTGTTGCCAAGGAGGGCTGACTTAAGTCAGGGACCTTTCAGGGCCTCGTGCTCTGCCTGTGAGCAGATGCACAAGGAGCTGGGAGGGACAGGACAGCTGAGCTGAAGTGTCCAAAGGGATGTTCCTTGTCATAGAAGGTCATGCCCAGTATATTACCTGTGGGGAGTTGGCCCAGAGGGACAATCACTGCTTGGGGTTGGGCTGGGCATTGGTCACAATGGTCTTGTGCATCACTTTTGCCTCTTGTGTTTTATTCCTTTCCCTCTCTCCCCTTTTCGTTACAATTATATTATTATTATATTATGCTATTATTATTATTATTAATAATGTTTTTATTAATATATTTTACTTAATTTTATTTATTAAACTGTTCTTAGCTGATGAGCTTTACCTTTTCTTCTGATTCTCCTCCCCATCCCACTCAGGGGAGGAGAAGCAATCTACAAGTGGTTGCATGGTGCTTTGTTGCTGGCTGGGGTTATAAACTGCAGTATTTATTTAAAACTAAAATGAGCACTGTAGCACTTGTAAAAGTGTGTACAACATTGCAAAGTAGAAGAAAGGAAGTCAAGAATAGAAAAACTGAAACACCATATTTTTGCGTGTTTGTAAATTCTGACATGTGCCTTTTCCAAAGTGTTTATAACCATTGGAATTTGACTACAGGATAAATACTTATGTATTGGACAGAGATGTTGCAGGATTGATGCAAACTCCCATAGTTGAGCTCTATTTCTTAGTAAACCAGTCCAAGGTCAGCTCCAGGATATAAGGACACATAATCAGCTAACCAATTTTGAAAACTAGTTTTCAGAATTTCCCAATCTTGTTGCTGCTTGGAGACTGTATAATGTATTTGTTTCAAAGATAAACAGTCCAGTTAATGAAATTAAATGCTTTTCTGAGACCATTACCAGGAAGTGCTTAGAAAGTGTTTGTAGCTCTATTTGTGTTGAATCAGTTTAATTAACAAAGTAAATCTTCTCCTAAGGATGTAGGAAGTGCATTTCTCATGGTGCACACCAGGTGTTCTCAGCCATTTGCATCCAAGAGAAATGGCTCAACATGTATGTTTTCTGATATGACTGAGTGGGACCAAGTGATGCAAGTCTAATGACTGTAATTTTCTGTATATGTTTTGGATAAGTGAGTTTCAAAAAATACTGATATTTAGTTGCAAAATGTATCTATTTGCTTACGGCTTTTCCTTTATAATTCATTTTACTCTGAAATATCTATTTACAAACAAGAACTTCATCAATTTTGTTATCATGAAATTTAGGTGTCCATTTTTCCCTTGGAGCTGTATCTCCAGGGACATGCATACTTGTATTTGTATATAGCTTATCAGGGAAGATAAGTCACTTTTAGAAATTTATTCCATAATTAACAGGGACATGCCTATTTGTTGCCGTGCTGGCTGAATGCAGAGATATTCCTAAAATATCTCAGTACCTAGATGACTTGTCATTCCATCACAGTGGGAGGATTTTGTTTCTGAGAAACAGCAAAGCTTTTGCTGAATTTAGAGTTCAGTTGGAGCAGCGAGCAAGGGCTGCCAGGAGATGCTTTTGATCTCTGTGATAGGCAGCGATTCCCCAGCAGGATCTTTGTTTCTGACTCTGGGCTTTAATCATGGCTATATCTAGCATGCCAAACCTACTCAAAAGTTTTGTCTGAAGCTCAGACCAGATCCCCCAAGTGTGCCATGGCCTCTGCTGATGATAGAGGAACCCATATCACATACCACGACACTGCAAGCTTATGCATGTCAATGGATGGCCTTCACATAGCAATTATTTAATTTGACCTAGATACTGTAGATCTG
The DNA here is from genome assembly GCF_003945725.1 of Corapipo altera. Classification (NCBI taxonomy): domain Eukaryota; kingdom Metazoa; phylum Chordata; class Aves; order Passeriformes; family Pipridae; genus Corapipo; species Corapipo altera. Next base: position 1,528,972 of record NW_020884952.1, read on the forward strand.
GGTCAAATTTTAATTAGTGTGAATTAGTCACTGATTCTACAAAACACTTGCATTAAGCTTGTGGACAGCCTTATGTGTGCTAGTAATCCCTCAGAAACCAATTGGTAATACCCACGGGTCTCAAGAGTGTAACTGTTTGCATTATGAAAGCCTCAATGGTGCAGGCAGTTTGCATTTCTTAGTCCTATCAGCATCCCTTTTCCCATCCAAAATGTAAGCCACAGAGTAGGAAAGTCTGAATGAGGCCACTGGGTCAAAATGGAGGTAGTAGAAGGAGATTTCATCTTGCATTTTACTCAAGACTCAAGTCACTGAAGGTGTCCTGTTGTAGAAGTGTCGTGTTACCAGTCAGCATTTCTCAGGCACCCATCTCTTATTGAAACCATCTCAAGGCCTGGGCCCATATCTTCAGACAACTATGAGAAAGAGCTTTCCTTTGACTCCTCATTATTCACTTAATTTGTGTCCTCAGGGCAGAACTTTGCTGTGTAATATGCTACTTTAAAGATGAGGATAGAATTTAATTAAAGTATGTGAAAGTAGGGTAAGTGATGCTAATAGGAAAAGAAAAATATTAAATGAACAAGTATGTTGGGAATTAAAATTTGTTGACTAAAAGTAGATGGAATATTTCAGAACAAAAAAAAAGGAAAAATTAAAAATTATGAAAGACAATGTGTCGAAAATCTAAAATTACAAATCTTGTATTATCTTGCAGTAAGAGTTAATAAATCATATAAGATAGCACAACAACAGTTTATGATGGCTGTAAATAAAGCTAGATAAGTCATTTTTTTAAGAGTTAAACGGAGTAAGAGAATTAAAAATAATTTTAAAAGACTGACTATACATCCCATTCATTGGCCATTCTATTTATTTTACATAATTATTTTAATAAATTAGTTTAACTACTGTGGGCTTTTTTGGGGAATGAATACAATAACATAGAGCTTGCTCTTCCTCATAGAATGTTTTCGGGGTCTTTATTGGCAATTTTAAACCCTGCCCTGATGTTTCACAATACAGTATTTAAATACTAGTCTACCTTTCACATTTAAAAGGGATCTAAAGCTGTGTTCCCACCAAAGTCAGAAAGGGAGGTGCTGCATGTTAAATATATGCAGAGTTTTACTGGCAATGGCAAGCAACTGGAAACCGAAGATAACCTGGAGAAATGTGGTTGGCACATATCTCCATTTCAGGGCTGTTGTGGGAAAATTTTTTTTTTTTACTTTCAAGCAAAGCAAAGTGTTTAGGTGTGATAATAACTATCCATAAATGAGATAGTTGCAGACCAGCACTATACAAAGTCATAGTAAGGAAGAGTTAAACCACATATCCCTGAATGTTTGTGAAATGAAATTCAGCCCTATGTCCAAGGAATACTGTGTCTGCTCTTACAATGCCTACATGATTGGAATCCAAAGCAAAAGGTTTAGTCTGCAAGTACTTTTCCTAACATGCAAAGTTTTGTGGTAAAACATAGCAGGTTTTGTGGTGAAGCAGTTTTCTATTCATTTGGCTTGGATGCAGGCATTTCTTTTCATCAAGGTTGTTAAGAAAAGTTCGTTTTTGTTCATCGTACTCTGTTGCTCAAACACTTGTGCCATCCACTCCAGACAGTCACCACCAGAAACAGCTGAAAATTTTGTCCTTAATACAGTCTTGTTACAGCATAATAAACACAGTATGATAAATTCAGTAGCATGAGTGATAACCTGGAAACAGTTTTTGGCACCTCATTGCCTTCTGTGCCGTAGAAATTCTTGGTGGTTTTGCTCCAAGACAGCAAAAGGAGCAAGGTTGCAAGTGCCCTTTACTTCACACTTCAGGATCACACCTGTGCCTACTTCAGAACAAAGAAAATAATGGAGAAATATGGGGAAATCCTGCTAAGTGTGCAGGTGGCATTCATGGAATGTAATTTGACTTTACAATATCAACCTACTTGTATTGAAAATCATCAATAAATCTTTGATGATATTTACTCCATACTAGCACAGCAGCATTTTTTTCTTCACCTTACTGAAGCTATTTACACTGTACCCAGAATGGTTATTTTCCTTGTGTAGTGAAGTCTTTGACAGATAAATAAAGTTCTACCTGTCAAGTGGTCCAACTCATGAATAATTTTCACCTGAGAGGTGATCATAAAGCAAAATTCCAAAATTGCCAGTGTGATTATGTGAAGCAGGCAGGAAAATTGAGTAATCTGTTGTGTTTCATTGTTTTTTGTTTTTTTTTCTGCAGTTCCACTGTCAGCAGTGAATAAAAGCTTCAAAAGCAGAAGGTACTCACTTTATGAGATTTCATGCCAATAGTTTCAGCTGGCATGAAGCCCAGAACCTCTTCCTTATGCTTTGAAATGACTGTAAAGTGCAGGGAATGCTAGGATACACAGATATATATACTTTTGCTCTCCTTCATTCAAACAGCTAAATACCAATTTGCAAAGCAGTGTGTCTAACCTCCACATTGAAAATTTGTGTATTTGATTAAGAAAATGAGAAAAGCATTATGTGATTTTGTATTATAGTATGAAAATGAGAAAAGCATTATGTGATCGCGTGTTATAGTTTAGAAAAGCATTATAAACTGATAATGATACTGCATATTGCAAGAGAATCTGGAGATTCTTCCTTTTGGTGCTTTGTAACATATCCTGGGAAATGGGTGGTTTGAAGTTTGAAGATCACAACGGGTTTTTTACCCCAGAAAACATGGGATGAAAATATATGATGACAGGTGGATGCGACACAGAAGTGGAACAGAGTAGTGGAGCAATAATTCTCTTTTGTACAGAAACCAGCTGCAGTAACCCAACAGCTGATGAGGACTGCCTTAAACAAGCCAAGGGACTCGAGCAGGTTCTGTGCATTTGCTTGCTGTGACGAGTCCTGTCAGGTGGAGGTACACAGATAACACTGAATTTGTAGGATGGTACCTAATGCTCATGTGGGAGATACTTGCAGGCATGAAGATCCCATTTAATACATACTGAGCATGTTTCCTGCATCTCCCTGCAGACTCTAGCACTGGACACAGCACCTCACTTCACCTGGAAGCACAAAGCCTGCTTCCCTGAGGCCAATCCTGAAGCTGGTAATTCTCGGGCTTGATGGGCACCAGAAAAAAGGTGACATGGAAAGATTAATTTGAAGTGGAATAGAAATTTTTGTCTTTTTGTAGTGAATTCATACCATATTTATAAGATGGTAGCAAGTGAGAGAGAATTTGAAAGAAGTTTGAACTGATAGATGATGACAGCTGGCTTCAACAGAGATGGAAATCACTGAAGAGCCCATGTTCAGACCACAGGCTATTCTGTACTATAATCTACAAAACACATTCAGTATAAAACTTCTTTTGGGATCAGGAGTTTGTGATAGACTGAAAAAGAGAGCAGTCTTTTGGTGGTGTGGTGGTACAGCCAAGAAGATCAATTCAGTTGTATAAAAGTGACTGCATTAAAAATGGTCAGTGGCATGTGTCAGGATGAGACTGTAAGATGTTGTGTAATGCCAAGATGAAAAAATGGTCATCTGGGTTTCAGCTTCAGCAATGTGAACTGAGAGGAAAGGCTGATTTTGGAGATGTTATGAAGAAAGAAACAATTAGATTTGTGCTGGATAAATAATGTTAGAGATGGCTAAGGTGAAATTGATACCTCTGTTACAATCTCAGGAATGAGAGTGGTGGCAATCAACAGATTTGGCCTAGACATTGTTGCAGGTTCAAACTATAGAAACACTTTCCTGAGCTCATATTTAAACAAGTTACATGTTTTTTAATATAATTTCATTATACCCCAGCTTAAGAAAATGTTTTGATAGCAGAATCTAAAAGTCTAAGCCCTTAGTACATTGCTACAGTATTTCCTAAACATCGAAGGGGGAGAAGAAAAATAAGATCTCCAATCTGTGCCACTTTCCTGAGAGATATTTTCTTTCCATCTCTACTACTGTGAGTAATCAGAATACTTATATGTCTCATAAAGGCCTATGTGCTTGGTTACTAGTTCAAAGTATGAAATTTAAGGGAAATGGATTTTTCAAAGAAATTTGATGCACTGGACAGCCTCTCATAAAAATGCTATGAAGTAATGATCTTTATATGTTGGTTTTAGGTGAGACTTTTTTCCTGTTTTTATACTTTTCAGGAGACAAACCAGTTATGGAGATTATACAGGCCAGGCATTTTAGCACACTGATATAATTAGTTACAAAAACTCAATTTTAGAGCAAGCATGAGCTAAATTAAAGGTATATTTGACTTTTTTTAAAATAAAAATACTTTATTCATGTCCCAGCCTTTTATGTGCAATCATTTACTTTCCTTACTTAGGACACTTGTTTAGATTCTCCCATGATTTGCACTTGCTCTTTCATTGATACTCTCTTAGGAGCCAGCACTGAGTCAAGGGTTTATGTGTGTTTATTAAGAAGAGAAGTTAAAGAGGCATTTTGACCTGAATTACCCATCTGGAGTCCAGATTGACCTTGTTGACTCTGGGACTGTCAATATACTCCTCTGTTTGAGTATTAAAGTATAGATGGATAGGTAGATAAATAGATTAGAGTATTTGGAAACTAAGAGGTATGTGACATCTAAAATCTGAAAAGCAAAATGTGACTGAAGTCACCTTCTTGTGCTTGACTGAATAAGAAAGAGATATAGTTCAGACCCTAAGGTATTTTCTGGTGACATAAACAAAGTGACGCGAATGTGCAATGTTAAAATTATGTGCAGAATTTGAAAGAATATCACTAGATGTTCCTCTCTGCTTTCCATTTCTTAAAGGTAGCAAAATAATTTTTCTGGATATTGAAGATGAATTTCCAAATTAATCCTCGGGATCTTCTGCTTTTATCAAACTGTTTTCCTCCTCTTGCGTTTCCTCCTCTGCGACTACTTAACTTCTACTGGTGGATTTTCCTAGAAGGTTTTTGGAGAACTAAGTACTATGGACAATGTTGGCTGAATTTCATAGAATCACAGAATTGGTGAGTTAGAAGGGACCCACGAGAATCATCGAGTACAACCCTAAGCCCTGCAAAGAACCAACCCCAAGAGTCACATCCTGTGCTTGAAATTATTGTCCAAATTCTGCTTGAACTCTGTCAGGCTTGGTGCTGTGACCACTGTTCTGGGGAGCCTGTTCAGTACCCAACCACTCTCTGGGGGAAGAACCTTTTTCCAAACTAAACCTTACTTTTATGTGTAAACAAGAGAAAGCTGTAGCACCTAGAGGGATATGAAGTGGTGTTAGTATAAGAATCTCAGAATTGCACCCTACAAGTGAAAAGACATCACTTTTCTTAGAATTTAAGGCTCAATATTTTAGTGAATGTTTGGAGAGCTGTTGGATCAGAAGAGATGTCTGCCACTTGAAGAAAATTGTGCTTATCATGGAATTCAATATTGCCTAGTTGGCACAGTGTTTTAACTAAAGCTCATGCCCAATTTCTGATTGCTCTCTAGCTGGCAGGCACTGAATTTAGATTGAAGTGGTCTGACTGTCTCTTCAGACAATGAAATGCAGACACTGTGCAGGAGGGGGCTGACAGGAAGAGAGGTTGGCTTGTACTCCAACTCTATCCCTGCAGTCCATGAGGACACAGCCACACGTGTGTCTGTGAAGAGGAGTCAAGCTCAAGCACAATGTCAAATGAGGGGTCAGTGTAGGCTGTAATAACATGTTTAGGAATTAGTTAGATGTGCCTTGTACCAGGCCTAAACCTTAAGGAAAAGTGAAGTCACTTAAATGTCTGTAGTTTGAAGGATCTTCACATTTCAGTAGGTTCAACGCATATTCTTTAAAAATGCATTCCCCTAAACTTGAACTCAAATGGGTAGACAAGGTAACAAATGAAGCTTCATGCAGATAAATTCTCATGGTAATTTTGGTTACTACCTCTTCCAGTAATATAAATTAAAAATGTGGACTGTATATGAACATAAAGAGGGACAATTAGTTCGGAGGGAAATTGAGAATATTTCTGCATATAAGTGCGGAATGTTGAGTGCTGAGACATTGTGATTAAGCAACAAATTTTATAACTAATATAATTTTGTCCATGAGGGCGACAAATCCATGCGGCTTTCTGATTTTCCAGGGAATTTTTACTAGTAGACCATATCTGGGGTGGACTTGTGGCCCAAGCATTTTATATATGTTGAGTTTCATCTGTTCTTGCATGTCAGTTCTAAGAAAAGCTGTTCAAAAAACAGTAGAAGAAATTTACCAAGTTGAAATGAGATCCTGCCAGAGAATAAATACTTAACTCTAGTTGTTGTATAGATTTTAGCCCATGGTGTTTGACTGATATTTCCATAGGGAGGGAAGGGAAAAGAAAACAATGAATGTAGAGGTTGGGTGTCAAAAACAGACACAGTCCTCCCTTCCATCAAGGAACAGAGTACTTTAGTACTTAGGTTATAAACACAAAAAAAAGTCAGTTGGGACTGCATGTTGATGAGTTATTTTTCTTAATTATAATTTTTGTGCATAAAAATATTGTGCTGTGAAGAGCCCTTCAGATGTTTGGGTACCACACATCACCGAGCCTGAGTTTGACTTTCCATTTGAAAGCCTGAAAATATTGCTCATCTTCTACGTCATACAAGTCAAAGGTGTGACTAGACCTCCTGTAGATGTTGGTGCCCAAGTGAATGCTGATACAATTCTATGCAGCATTTGTGAGGCTAAATATTTTTCCCAGCATTCCAGATGGATTTTGAAGTGCAGAATGAGCCCAATGCTGAACAGTTATGGATACTCACCAGATAGTTAATTATATCTGATATTTATGTCTGTTAGTTACGTAGCCAAGGTTTGTTGGAATATAGACAGACTTCTAGGAAGAAAATGGCAGCTTTGTCTCTAAATTCTTGCTGTTTGCCAAGTGGTCAATGTGACTGCCAGTTGGAGCCAATTTAATATGCTTATATTAGTGAAATACTCTCCATTGAGGAAGTTGTGGAATGGATTACTGCCTCTAAGACATAACTTTAGCTTCAGCTTTTGAATGTGCAGAGTAAACAAACAGCTTCTACTGACACGAAACAGTTCCTATATTCTCTGCAATTCCTCTGGGAATTCTGTCCAGACGATGTGGTCCTTCACTAGTGCTTCCTCTCCACTACTACTGGCTGGTCCACTGTGGGGACCTCCTGCCTGGAAATGTTGATAGTTCATACAGCTGGCAGAAGATTTTCAGTTTAACGTGGATTTGTTACCTTTTGATGTTATTGTATTCCTTTCCTTATATCTTTCCTTGAAGGAATGTTCAGGATGATCCTCTGGAATCTACACCTTGATGTTTTCAGAGTCTAATCTTTTTAGTATCAGGGCATGTTGTCTGACTTCTGCAGTGCACTACAGGAATTGGGCTGGGGTTAAAATAATCTCTTCAGTTGCACTTGAAAAAAAAAATCAGCATTTCATATGAGTATTATGGACTGCTTGTTTTGAGAATTCTGAGGATTAAACTTAGTGCTTAAGCCCATGAATAGGCTAAATCAGTCCAGCATAAGTAGCATGAAATAAAAAGATGCTTTGCTATTTTAGAACCAGGCTGTCCAGTAGGGATTACCACCTACCCTGTTATAATCTTCACAGTGATAAACACACTGCGTTTTTGCATCGCCAGGGAGAAACTGAGTTAACATAGACTGAAAATTCAGTCAGAAACTGAATTTTACTGCATTTCGTTCCTGTTCAGCTTTCAACTAAATTATTAACAGAGATAAATCTCTTACTTTCATACACAGAGAATTTGCAGTGCCTGTGACTCTTTACAGCACATGAACAGGATAAGCAACAGCATGTCCCAAAGTCCTTAAATACTGGGGGCAGAGCATGTGCTTCATTTGTGTTGTTTAAGTGGTGGAAAGGAAGGAAAGTTTAATTAGATACACCTTATTGTGCACCTCCTTGGCATACCACACAGTGCCTCTGAAAACCTACAATGCATTAAATAAAGGTAAATAAATGCAAATAAATGCAAAAATATCTTTGCTTCTTTTGCATTCTGTTTCCTACCTCATAGTCCTGTATTCTGCCATATGATCATGACAGGGATAACATTATTTTTTCCTCTTGAGTCAGTGTTCCATAGGAAGTTACTGTTTTACAATAGCTAGAATGAAAATATTTTATACAGAGATATATAAAATTTATAAAATACATAAAATATGTTTTCAAGAAGGTAAAGATGTGGAATTATCTTCTTAAATGGGGCAGTACCTCCTTTCATTACTGCAGTGCTTACTAGAATAGACATCATCACAGCTGGGAACTCTTTCTCCTGTGTTCTAATTGTGGTCACTGAGCTGTTCTGACAACTTGCTTTTAGGTGATTTAAAAGTTACACACAGCCTGATTCAGTGGCTCAATACATTCAACAACTGGGTCATAAATCCTTTCTGTGGATTTGTCTCATTTTCTCTTCTTAAATTTGAGGACACTCTCTTATTGCTTCAGAGAAATATTAAGACATTCATTATGGTTGGCAAAGTGCATCAAAGGCCTTTAGTGTAAAGTACTAGAACTGTTGTTAAAATGACAAAGACAATCAGTAGGAACATAAGTGCCAGTACTTTCACAGAAAAAAGTATCTCCACTTTCCTTTTTTATCCCTTTGGCTTCAGGGATTTCTTTTTTTTTTTTTTTTTCCTTCTAAAGTTATAAAGCTTGATTCAAAAATTGTTTAGAATTCCTACTGCCAAAGGCTAAGCTATAAATAATTCTTCCCTCATTAACTTTTTTTTTAAGTTTAACAGTTGGAATGGTTTTATGGAATGTATTTCAAAGTTACATACTAAGTTCTTCAGTAAAGAGGGAAAAATGTGCATGCAATTTAACATTCCTAATGAGGAAATGAGTTGTTGTATTATACTTTGATAGAAATCTGGATGGTGTTATCATTTTAAAATGTTTTTCAGTGTTTTTAATCTCCATTATGAACCTATTATTGAAAGTAAGAAAAAAAATCCATTGGGGAAAAATATTGAAAAATAAGTTTTACTAGTTGAATTTTCAACTAATTTTTATGAGTTTTCTTCTTTCTCAGGAACACCCAAGCCAGCTTAATTATAAATATTTTATGCCACATCACAGGTTGGCTGAAAAATTTGGCTTGTGTGCAATTAGTGTTCCATGGACACACATTATTTTAAATTATTTTGTTAGTGTGCAGGTACAAAAGTTTTTTTATATACTGGAACTTAGAAATTTTAGAGTATTAAGATACTTCAATTTAATTTCCTCAAAACATTTCATAAGGAGATACAGTCTTCTATCTGTAATGTAAGATGACATGGTCAACCCAAGAAAATGGTACTGGAATGCTGAATCCCATATTATCTACTGTCACTGGTTTGCAAACACTTTTTCAACTCCTGTCTCTGCCTTCACTTCCTCTGCTTCACTGTGCAATTGCAGCTGCTGTTACTGATCCTGAGACAATTCCAGTGTATTAACTGAGATGTAGAATTAATCTGTCTGATTTTGGATTCAACACGAGCAGTTGTGGAAGTTAGCAAGTTCAGAGACCGTGTCTCTGAAGAAGTATGAAAATTATAGATCATATCACAAAAAGAATCAGAAAAAATATGGTGTAGAATGATCCAGCACAACTTTGTGTTCTATTCCATGTATCAAAAGCAACAGTAGGTTAAATGTGTGCAAAGGGACAGCAAATAGCATCAGTCATTACCCAAACTTTTTTGAAATGTCATATTTTCTGTTCTTTCAAAAAGAGAAAGAGGGGATGAATTTATGCTGCTTGAGTAGCTGGGCTACGCTTTAAGATTGCACTTGTTCAGTCATCAAAGCCAAAAGACTTAAGCACCTGCATAACTTCTTTTACCCCTGAATCTTGAACTGAAGTAGTTTGTTATCAAAGCCTCTGCTCTGATTTATGATAGATTATAAAAATGGCCATCTGATATTTGCCTCTGTATGGATGGTGTCCCTATCAAATTATCAGGTGAGTAGCAAACCCATACATTATTCTGGTGCTAATTTTAGGGATGATGGATTTTTTTACATCTTTTTTAATATCAAACAATATTATTTCACAAAAATTTTTTTCTATTTATAGTAGACCTGGAATGTTAATGATGATCTTAAACCAGAAATATTTCTGTCAAAAGATGATGCTGCAGTGACTGATGAAAGTTGACATTTGGGATCAAGCACTTTCTGGTTTCAAATCTTCCCTCTATAAACACAGACATTTAATCTGATTAAGTCTCATATCTTGCTGAGGAGAATATGAACTTGCAAGAGGCAAACTGCAATCCCTGTGGAAACCCAACAATTGTCTCCTTAAATTGTGAGAGTCTTCCTATTTATTCCTGAAGTTATGCCTTTAAGAAACTGAAAAGGAGAGAGCAAGAATACTGAAATTACTCCAACTAGATGGGAAAGAGGGTGGAAATATGCATGGCTGAGGAAGGGGAGGGGCAGAAGCAGTGGAAAGAGCATTAGTAGCTTTGGGAATTTCTGGAGTGATTTATTCAGCCAGACTTTCAGACCTACCATTCCAACAGATGTTGTGTTTATTTATAGAACAGGCACTGCAAACAAGGTAATTCATCAGGTGGAGTCAGAAGTCAGAGTGAACTGTTGACTTTCAGTTCATGGAAATGAATACTCTGAGCCACAGCATTACCTTAATTAGTAATAGCTGCAGAGTATGTTCAGGAAAAAAAACAGGCACTCATTCAGCCTGATGTGTGCAGGGGTAGAGGATGCTCTTCTCTCTCCTTTTCTTAGTCTCTCTGTGTTTACAACAGTCTCCAAATATCTCTCACTGTGTGGCCTTGCTGTGTCAGGTACAGGAGCAGAACATGCAGCCTGTTAATTCCAGCACTCCAGAAATTATTGGAGCACAATCTTGCTGCTTTGACTCTCATATGCTTCAGTGGGAGGTTTACTTAACAAGACATTCACAGTTGTTCTAGGAAAGAGGACCCAAATGAAGTGTGTGGATAATACTTGAGTGGTGCTTCCAAGGTTGTTGTTTGTGCCTTTTGCAACCTCAGGCACCACCTGCGTGGCAAAGGTCTGCTTGCAATCTTAGTTTCCCAGTTGTTTTAGTCTTTCTAGTCTGTTGCCTGGATTTCTTTCCTTCAGAGACTATAGAAATGAGGGAAAGAAGGGGTTTTGATACCTGACTGGTCTTGTCTTACTATAAGCTTGGACTGTGAGTTACAGAGTCTGGTGCTGTAGCAACATCGTTTAGACACCAGAGACAGAACCACTAAGGAAGAGCGAAAACTAAATGAATGAACAAACATGATGCTCATTTAGACTGCTTCAGCTCTCCATTCTACAATTAACAACTCATAGAGTATTGGTTTTTATCTTTAAAATTTTAGAATGTAAGATGTTAAGCATAAATCTTAGTGACAGGTAGGTGACTAACCTCTCAGTGCTCATGTAGCTTTTTGATCATAATTTGTGTACAACATATTCTAATAACCCATCTTAATGAATTAATTTAGTAAAATTATATTAATTTATGCTACTTACAGTTCTTTTAGAACAAAGCATTTATGAAAGGAAAGCAGAAGTCTCTCTCTCTCTTTCCCCACCCCCATCTCTTTCAGCCTTCAACAGGAAAAAGATGGTGTGGTAGGAGAAACTAATCTAAGATTCAAATACTTCCATTCTTCTCTGCCCACATCTGTAATAAAGTTCTATGTATGTGAGTTCATTCTATGCTAGAGCAAAACCAGAATGTGAAATCCTCATCTGTCTAGGACACTGTTGACAAGGGAGTCTGTACAAAGATAAGGAATATTTCTCATGCCTAAGTCTGTATAATGCCACATCACCATGACACTGATGCACAAATTTATTATTTAATCTCATCTCTAGATTTTAGTTTCTGACTGTAATTTTTTGATCAATTTTGCTAGATGGATGGTGCTTTCTGGCCCATTTAGACAGAGTGCTTTGACAATTTTCTCATCCTAAAATGAAAAGAAGGAGTCCAAACGTTGGTTGTAGTGATTTTGCTTCCACTGCTAGATCGTTCTTTGATCTCTTTGCAGATACTGCTGCAAGTCAGTAGGAATAGTGAAGGTACTTTCTATGATGATAAAAATTACTCAACAGGACTAAATGTCACAGATGATCTACCTTCAGTAATTATCAGTTAATAAAGTCAGGCAGTATTTCCATCCATAATTTTTGTAATAAAAGATGTGACGCTCAATTTTAGAAATCAGTATTTTTCTTAATGTTTTTCCTGTTTTTCTTTCTCTTCTCATCTGAACTTATATTTTTTTGTAACAGATTATTTGGAACTGAATTGTCAAAGTCTTTATTTTATAACCTTTGAATACAGAGTTACCAACATCTCAAGTGATGTTGAATAACATTTATATGAAATCTTTCATCCAAGGACTACCAAGTGCCTTGTACTCATCAGGGTTCACAGCAAACATGTGAATGAAGTTTTTCTGTACCAGGGACAGCCAAACCAGAATGTAAAAAAATGCAACTGTCTTCAAGTTGAGTGCCAAATGTGGTTTATTATTAAACCACATTTTCCTGTCTCATTTTCTAAGCTGCTGGGTTAAGAAGTAGATACAATCAGTGAATTAAAGGTTGTGTAGAAGTTACACTTTCCTGCCTCATGTATCATTAAACATAGACTGTTATAGGGAGAGGAAAGCAAATGGTGCTCCATGATTTAATGACATAGTCATAAGGTAATATAACTAGAAGGTTGGTGCAGGTCATTTCATTATGTCGTAGTGTAATGACAACTATCCACCTTGAAATTTATAGTTCTCTTTACACCTGTGCTCACAGTATCACTCCCTGTTTCAGGTGTATTACAGGCAGTGTGTCCTTTCTGGCTGCTGAAACTGTATGTTCATTCAGAAATGAATCTGTCATTTCATAAAACATCCCCTTATTAAGACAATCCTCCCTTTATTATCTTAAAACCCTCTAATATGTGTCAGTTGAATGTGACTTGATAAATAGCATGCTTTTAATTTTTGGTGTTTGAAAGGGTGCACTGAGCACATTTTAGCCCAATTGTACAAGAGAATAGAGAAGGAACAAACTAGTGCATTGAGTTTGACAGTCATCTTTTCTGACAAATAATTTCAAACTGAAGGCAATAAATTGTCATGGTAGGATTTCTATGCATCATATGTGCACGTGAGAGCATGAGTACAAGAATAAAAACTTAATCATTAGGCAAAGGAACCTGATTTGAACAACCATCTAGGCAAAATATGAATACCCTTAAAAATTCTTTCTCATTTAATTTGTTTTCATACTTTCTGTTCAGTTTGTATTGGGCATCCAACTGTGAAAAAGGAGTGTGCTTTCTTTTTATTTAACCAAAAAGTGCCTGGTTTTATTTGTCCTATAGTTTTTTGAAGGACATTCACTAACTGCAGAATAAAAGGACTGATTGCTGTTGCTAGTATAACAAAAACTGCTGGAAAACAATGTTTCCTGAATTTGGGAGAGGTAGGGAGTTCGCTGTACCTGGGTCACACAGAGAAACAGCCACTGAAATGGTGACACACAGTAGCCTCTATTATCTTGAAGAAATAACAGCAGGAAGACTGAAATTTCTTCTGGAGACAGTCTAATCCTGAGACTCCTGGACTGTCAGACAGACACACAGTTCCTTATATTTCCACAGAAAGTGATCTATCACTTCCCCCATCACAGTATTCCTACTCAGCATCTCTAGAAAGTATTACTAGAATACTGCAGAAACAGAGTAAATTCCTAGAATACTGCAGGAAAAAAAAAAAAAGGTGTAGTATAATACCAGTAGCACAAGATGTATTCCCTGTCAAAATTAAAAGAGTTGGTAACATTAGCAGGTTATTAAGATGCTCAACCTCTCGTTCTTTTCTTCCTAACTAAAACAGTTCATATTATTTCTTGGTGTAAAATACCTAAATTTCTGCAGTTATCTTCATCAGAGTTCTTGCTCACTTCTGTAGGTGAATACAGCTGTGACGCAGAGGTGATTTCTTGATGACTGCATGTAATGATGAATATTGAAATTGTATCTAAACTAGAAAACATTGGGAGCATTTGTATGGATAACACTTTATGATTAATTCATAGGATGGAAATGAAGGCACAAAGATAGAATGTTATTAAGAAGTGAAAGCCAAAAAGCCCAAGTGAGTAATACTCCTTCTAAAAATGTAACTCATTAATCTTGACTGTGCCAGGAAACGTGTATGGTCTGTATACATGCAGAAGCAATCACGATATTTCCCGTGGACCCATTCAAATAAACGTATAGTTACTGTAATTCAGTGAGTTCTGTTCTAGGTGATGAAAATATGGGGCTTTTTAGGAAGAAAAAAGTAGAAAAATATGCAGTAGATACTCACTTGCACACTATTGCAAGATGAGAACCAACCCATCTAAGACTACATTTCTCGTCATACCCAAAAAAAATTGTACTCAGGTGTGAGAGGGAAACATCTCTGTCAGCTGAGCTCAGCCTGTAGCTTTAAACCTCAAAAATTATGTATTTCACTGTCAAGTCTGAACAATAGAACTGTGTATGTTTGATAGCAGTAAATTCAAGGAGTAATTTTATTTACTTATAATATCTACAAGTATCAGAGACTAAAATATGACAGGTATATGTTATTATCATTATAGTTGAATTCACGTATATAGGCAGCATTTCTTTTCCCTGTCCTCTACATAGTGGAATGTTCTCTTCAGGGCTGCTGTTGCCTAGACCATTGTGTGGGAACTTACCAATCATTTCATTTTAGTGACTTCCCTGTTTCATGGCAGGAAAGCATCACCTTCAAGTATTGGAAAAAGAACTGGTTTTTGTTTTCCAGCACACAGCTTGAAGAAATGAAGCATTATCAGTCTCCATACAATTCATAATCTCTTGGTTATGAAGTAAATCCTTGGCTTTCTTTAGACAGGAGGAAAATTGGTGAGGTTTGGTTTTTTGTTTAGTTTTGTTTTGTTTTGTTTTGTTTTTTTTTTTTAATTTTTATTTTAAATAACTTTGTAAGCCTATTTTTGAAAAAATGTTGTATCCTCTGAGGGAAGAAAATAGTATTAATAGGCTTCTTCTTTTGCCAGTTTTTGAACATCCATAAACCCAAATATTTTGTCCTTATAATACATTTATTTTTCCATAATTAGTTTTTGTGGATTCCTTCTTTAAACAGTCCACAGATCCCTGGAAAGAAAGACTGCAAACTGGAAACCACTATGCAATTTCTTCATATCAAAGAATTTCAAGTGGTTCTTTAAGGCTATTCTGTTCCAGGTTTCAACAAAATAATACAAGTTTTCCTTGGTTTCAGAGTATTATCTAAAATAATCTGATTTGCATGTCTATTCTGAAAAGGAAAACACGGTATTACCATGGTAAAACACGGTAATAATACGTTTCCTTTGTCTCAGGAACCCACATGAACATTGTTCTGATTTTGTGCCTAGTGTATTATGAGCAGCTTTGTATTGAAAAAATAAATATTTGCAAGAGTGTTAGATATGCATGTATGTTATATATACACACAGAATAAATTTTTAAGAAACTCTGTAACCCAGAAGGACTCATTCTGTAATTAAACTGAGGGACTATTTGCCAAAAAATTTGTTGACATTTGATGAATTTAGAGTTGACTGAGCATTTTGTCTTCTCTTTTCTTTCTGAGATACTTTAACAATGTATTGAATCTAAGACATATTCAGAGAAAAACGGCCATATCCCATGCTAAGAGACTAATTTTAAAAAAAGGGGGAAATTGTCATGACTATAAATACAATAATCCTTTCATTTCATCAGATGGCAGCTGTTTTCAATCTCTTCTATTCCAGCCTTTTTTTTTTGAAGAATGGTGTTAATCCAGTGGAGGATGGAGGGGATTATAGTGTTCTTATGTATTCAAAGTATCGGGTTTTGAGGGATGAATGAATGCATGGAATGAATGGAAGAGGCATTTATTCACAGAAATTACTTCAGCAGGATTCTCTGTGGTTCTAGAGGCCCAGTGCACATCCAGTTGCAAGAATAGAAAATTAAATTAAAGGAAATATAACAGGTGGAGAGAGAGGGCAGGAGAGCTGATCCAAAATCTGCTGTAATCAAAGGTGAGACTTGTGACTGTGGTCAGACGACTGAGAACGACAGTGATGCATTTTGCATCAAAACAAATGTCCCATGGGTAATTTATCAACAGAAAATAATAAAAATAATATGATTTATGCCTTTTTAAAGCAATACCGGTGTTCTGGAGCTAGCAATAACTTATGTTAAAATGTAAGAAAAATCCTCGCTTACACAGTTCTTTCTCTTTAAGAAAAGATGGTTTTGCGACTAGATCTTTATTCTTATAGTTGATTCTAGCCAGAAACATGTAACATGTAGAATTACTGTTTCATTTTTCTCTTGGAATAGAATACTGTAATCCCCAGGCAACCTCATTTTCAGGCTGAGGACTGCATATGTTAATGCTGAGCTTTATTTGAATGGAAATGCTCTAAATTTTCCTATATGGACAGTAGTCTTTGTAACTTTGAGACCTGAAAGAATTGCAGGGAAATCCAAAATAGTTCTGTCTGGGAAGGACAGCACATTGTCTTAAATGTGTTTAAGATACTTAGATACCCACGCATCCTTCTAAAATAAGAATTTTCTGTTGCATACTGCACAAAGCATTAAATAGATGTCCTGCAATGAATTTTTATTTCACCTCAATTAAACAGTATTATCAACAAAGTGTAAAGAATGAAGAATTCTTAACCCAGGAGTAAAACACATTAAACATCTGTCTACCTTGTCGAGCTGCAGGTATACTAGAAGCCTTTTGTGTTAAGATCCTTGGATCACTACAACCTGTATAACAAAGCTCCTGTGCTCATGAGGAGCTGCTGAAGCACCTTGCCTTCTCTGGGGTGTTTAAACTGAGACTTTGGGCTGCTGTGCAAAGGTTGAAAGGTGCATTTTTTACCATCAGCTCTCTTCATTCTTCTCTTTTAGTGTGGCACAAGTTGTTTTGAATTAGAAGTAGGCAACAGAAAAACCTCTATTGTTTCCCAGTAAAGTGTTGTGACCCTTAATGTCATTAAGAATACTGAAATGTATTCATTCATTCATTCATTCATTCATGATTTTTGTTTTGATTTTTCTTTTTAATGATCATGAAATTTAACCTTTTTGCAGCAGGTGTTTCCCAACAAAATCATCTGTTTTTTTCTGTATTACTGATCTGAATGGTATAATGAATTCTTGGTCTGAATACCATATAGCACAACTATCAGGTAATGTTTCATCCACATCCATGCATGAAGCCAATTATGTGTAACGGATTATGACATGAAGAGCTTATTGCACTCTGTTTGCAGAAGCACTGAAGAATGGATTTATCTTTGTTTGCCTTCAAAGTGTTAGTAGTTCCTAAGTTTATATCTCCCTGGTGAGTAGTTGGTTTTAAAAAAGGAAAAAGCATAGAGCACTTCACATGCTGTACAAAGTCTCTTTTATTTTTAACATTTCAGGAAATCATACAGTGATTTTGACTGAAAAGAGGCCTCATAAACATCCCATAGAGGGGATTGTTTCTACAAATAATTTCAATTATTTACAAATGATGCTATATTACATTTTACAAAGGCAAATATTGAAAGCTAGTACTTAGTGTCAACAGTTGTACTGTAGTAAACAGGTTTTACCTCGAGGTTGTTCCCCCTCCCTCAGGACTTCTACTCTTCCAGGTGAGTAAGGTGTGTGATAATATGTGATGATACAGCTTTTAACCTGGTTTGTGCAGTATATATCTGTAGCCTGCACTATCTCCCCTGAGAAACCTTCCACTTCAAGAAATGTGTCTGGTTAGTTCTGTGTTGCACAGAGGTATGTGTGCTTAAGGAGAAGTTACAAAAATATTATATCATTTATGGATAAGATACTCCCTTAAATTTTCACTATGCAAGGGTATCAGTCCTATTCCAGTTACCAATACAAGAGAAAAGGACTGTGCTCTGGGGGACAGGGATGAACACGTGCTCTTACACTTTCTAAAACACAAAAGGAATATTTTTTGGTTTTGATTTTTTTTTTTTTTAAATAACTGTAATTGCCTTCATTGTCCCATGTGGACAATGGCATTCACTGATCACTTTGGGTAACTGCTTTGTATTTTTCTCCTTGTGGTTTACAGCAGCAGCAGTTAACCACTTTTTTCATCAAAACAGTATCTGTTGCCTGTTTCAGCTACTGCAATTGCATACCACTGCAGTTATGAAAAGTGTAACTCAATTCCCATCATAAATATTAAATGTAATATAAATGGATACTAAACCAGTAGGAAAAGTAAATGTTAGGGAAGACCCCAGGAAAGCTAATGGAGAAAATTCAGTTAAACAAAACGAATATGTTCTGTTCAGAATTCTAAAGAATGTGAGTTGAGGGGTTTTCAGCAGTGAATTGGGTTGTTAACTAGTTTAATGTGGCATAATAAACAGATTTGAAACTTCTCTGGTTTATGCCTTGTGCAGTCTCTGTATCCTTTAGAAATCATTTACTGGTGAAGTTGCAATTCTTATGCAGTTCAATGTCACTCTTGGCTGAAAAGGTAAATGTTTACATCAGGAAGAGGTAATTGTTAAAAGACAAAACCAGAATCTGAATCTCATTTTTCTTTCAGAATGTAAGTGCTTCTTTAATGTACACTCAGTGTGTTCAACCCCTACATAACCGTATCTTAGCAGCTTCCTCTGACATAGATTTTTTTAAGGTTTCCATGTCAATGACTATGAATTTAATTTTGTTTTATTCCTTGTTTACATGTGCAAACTGTTCCCACATGGCAGCACTTTTACAAATGGGAATAGAATCCATAGGTGGTAGGATCTTGGAGTGCTTTGCCTGTGGGAGGCCTGACACAAGTAGCTGAATATATTCTGTTTCATTGGGAAACACATGAAAAAGTTTATAAGTGCGAAAATAAACCTCTATTTGGCAGAGATTAAATAGGACACTAATTCACAGGCTAAACATCTGCAACAACTACTTGTAAAATCATCACCATGTGGTATTTCTAAGAAACTAAACCAAGGAGCTTCTGCCCTATTATTATCAGGTTCTGTGAGTCTTTCCCTTGACTAGAAAACTGAAGATACAGAAGGTTTTATGACTTCTTTACTTACTTTTCTCTTTACAAAAGTCAGTATAACACAGCAGTAATACATTTTACCCTCCATCTTTCCCCTACTAGGATAGTAGGTAAAAAGGGATGGGACCCTATTGGAGGAGCCTGTTGGATGGAGCCCATCTTGGTTATGAAAAATCTGGGAATTTGGATCAGACTTTTGAAAGTCTGAGTGTAAACCAGTGCTCTTTCCATGACTGTGTATGGAACACACTCCAAGTTTTAGATGCTATATATGTAACATGGTTATGCACTTCCTAGAAGAAAGAAACAGTTTTTCTGTCTTTAAAACAAGCCTAGACTAGGAAAAGTCATTACTTTTTTTTTTTTTTCTGAGCACGTCATTGATTCGACACCAGCTGCATGCTACCTTCTGTTAACCCAGTTTTATTTCAGTAAGAAATGTCTGAACCAGGAATTCTGTCTGGTACTTGCAGTAAATGTTGTACATTTAATATTTCTAAAAATGAACTTAGAATCTCATCCGAGCCATTTGACATCCTGGATGTTGTGCTAGGTCTTCTTAAATGTATCACTGGAATAAAATATATGACCCTTCAGGTAGTATACAAGGAATTGAAGAAATGTAAGAAATTACTTCCTATGTATGGTAAGATATTTTGGAACACCCAACATGATGTA
Organism: Corapipo altera; assembly: GCF_003945725.1. Lineage (NCBI taxonomy): Eukaryota > Metazoa > Chordata > Aves > Passeriformes > Pipridae > Corapipo > Corapipo altera. The sequence continues at coordinate 1,548,808 of NW_020884952.1, forward strand.
GATAAGGGAGATGTATTGAACTTATACGTTTGATATTTATGGGAAAAAAAAAGAAAAAAAATTCAGAAAAGTCACAATCTGAGGATCAACAAAACCCCAAATCCTAATGCATAACGTGAAAAATCAGCTTATTCTTTAAATGCTAATTAAAAAAGCTGTCTGAGGACAGAATTGGCTGGTTGAGAACACTAGGACTGTCAGGGTTAATTTGTTTGTTTTTATACTTATTACCATGCAGAAAATGTTGTTATCGAAACCAAATATATGCTATTTCTTAAATAAATATTCTCCTAAGGAACAGAGGAAAGAAAGTGAAGCTATTAGTGTTATTGTTGCTGTTGGCTATCTGAAATCCCAAAGCTGGGATTGTAATTGAGAATCCAAGGATTTTGGCTTCCTGGGTTTATAGTACAAAGGTAGAAAGACAATATCATTGTCATCTGCTTTTTATTCACTATGACAAACTGGGAATGTGATCTCCAAGATCCCTCTGCTTAAAGCATCTTGGTTTGTTTCCTAATTTGGGAAGCTTGTAAACCAAGAATAATTTATCTAGAAATTCACCAAGTGAATTTGCCATATAGCTTTGGTGTCTCACTGATGTTTCCTAAATCCAACTTGAGACACATTGATGCTGAACAGGTTTTATGAATGGATCTAGACCTTCATGTATGTTGAAAGAATCCAGGCTTTGTTTGTAGGCTTTTTGCCTTTAATTCTGTGGGAACTCATCAAGCTCCAGAATTCAGACAAAACCTGTAGGCATTTTCTAGGGAAACTTTTCTGCTCTAGAAATTTGCCATATGTATTTATCATGGTACGGGAATAATCATGATGGAAAGGGGAAACTTGAAGGAAGTTTCTGATGTTCTGGTGATGTAAGTAGTGGAAGAGAATGATATGGTGACAATCAAGCCTTATTCTGGGATGTATTTTCAGGCAGCGATGTTGATGAAGTGTGACTGATGACTTATCACAAAGACAATGGACTTGTCACTTTAAATTGTCAAGGCCAAATTGGTTCTTTCAGAATTATTTGGTTTATTTGTTATGGAGATGGAGAGACCAGTCAAGATGCATAACTTGCATTAGTCCTTTCTGGGAGCAGGTTTTATGGCCTCGAAGCTGTTTCATTTTCCTTTTTTCATGAGCCATGAGCAGCATGGAATTATTTACTTTGCTAGCATGTGCTAGGAAAACTCATTCAGAGAGTGAATGCATTGGAATCCAAAGCCTTGTACCAAGAAAAAAAAGTCATAATGCATTTTTTATGATGCTTAATTTGGTTTTCGATGCCCTGCGTTCATGGAAACAAAAACCAGAATGAAGCTGTCAGGAGCTCTCAGAACATGTGTTACAGAGTTGTGCTAAAACCAGAAGCTGTAATCCTTAAATGATTAGAGGAATATCCTTAGAAGTGGGGAGACAATTACCTGTATCATCCCTGCAGTGACTGGAATGTTATTGGCATTCCATTTCTAGTTCCAGACATCAAAAATTAGAGGAAAGCATTAAAAGGGATTTGGGGAAAGGCTATGAAAAAACTGAAAGCTCTGGAAAATGTGGTTCCTAACAGTAGATTGAACTTTGCTCAGTGACTTTATTTGGGAAAGATTAAGAGGTAAGTTGAACTTCATTAAAGTGTATCTGACCCTACTGAAAGGGTCTGAACTGACAGTGTCCACACATTTTATTGTATATTTTTGTAGTTTTACTTTTGAGCTGCAGCCTTAGCTGAGATACTCACAACATAGTGTAAGAGCACATCACAGGAAATACTTTAATCTTTTTAATCAACTATTCTCTGATCTGCAGCCAACAACAATTCAACTGAAATAGTGTGTTATAAATTAATTTTAAGCAGTCTCTAGGTTATTAGTGAAAAGGTAGAATATTAAGAGCATATTAAGAAGCCTGTGTTACTTGCTGCTTTCGTTAAAATTATTTTCTTACCCTATGACAGTATTTCAGTAGAATCAGGAGAGAACACAGGTTGTTTCAGAATTCCTTGCCAGATGTTTTGCATTATCCACGTAAACCTTTGCAGACATTTCCTTGAAGTGCAATTGTGATGTTAATTTTTTCCATTCAACTTGTAGAGTAGTAGGCCAAAACAGTACCTCGAAGGAAAGCAATTTCTCTGATATTCTTTACATTTATCTGTTTAGTCATAACATGTTTTGCTTTAGAGGTTTCTTTGTATCTGTTCCAATTTCCTTTATGTAAGTGAGTCTCCACTGTAACTTTTAGGGATAGTGAAAGTGTTGCTTATATAGGGTTTTTTCAGGTTCTGTAGACATAAATATTATTCCACATTTGAAAAGCTAATACAGAAATGGAGTCCACCAAACAAGAATGTAAATACAAGAGTGAGTTCATGCTTCAGGAGTATATAAGCAAAGCCATATCATCTTTGATTTGTCAAGCATAACTGAGTCCCTCAGGGAGATTATGCTTGACCAGTCAGTCTAGTGAATATGCAGAAATGCTGAGGAAAATATCTGAAATAACAGGTTTTGATTTGGTCAGGTTTTTGGTCTTTTTTTTTTATTTCCCTCCAGTTTGTGCTGGTAACAGTTTATCAAATCTGACAAATTTCAAATTGCAGCATGTATGAAAACAACTTTCCCTTAACTTTAAATACCAGAATATTTCTGTTCCTCTCTTAAATTTTCTGCAATAATTTTTCTTTTAGGAGATTGCTTTGAGTATTACCCATCAGATTGCAGTTTTAAAGATATATTTTGCTAAATTAGGGTGTGACATCTTCAAACAAGCTTCACTCCATGAAATTCATATTTTAGAACCTTTTATTCATCTTTAACTCTTGAATGACCTTTGTCAGCTGCCACTGTCAATGAGGGATCACTTAGTTTGACAGTTGCTGTCAACTCTGAAGACATGTAAATTCCTGTGCCATATTTCACAGGCTGAAAGACTCAACATGTCTTATCTGTGGAATATATCAAGGAATAATAACAACCACCCACATGCATAGTAAATACTATTTCTTCAGAAAATAACTTGCCCTACTTACTATCTAAAATAGTCACAAATATTTAATATGCTGCAAGTTTAAAATAGCTCAGAGTGACACTTGGATCACACAATAAAAGGAATGGTGAAAGGTCCCTGTAGTCTGGCTTGGTGAGGGAATCTGTGTGGTGCAGACAGGCACAAAAGTGTGGGGAGATCGTTGTGGACTGATAGAAGCAACTAATCAGCTTTTTGAGAGAGGAGTACATTTTCAATTAATCCATCTGGTTCTCAAAAGGACTGGTGAGCAACTGAAAGGCTCCTAATGCTTATAACAAGATTAGTGAAATAAGGCAAAGATCAGGATTCATTTATAGATAAAAGGTCATATTAGAAAAAACCATCTGGCTAAATAATATATTAATATTCTAAACCATAGTTTCTAATTTCTGCAGTAAAAAGCAATGAATTATGCTCATTACTGTCTTTGAACTATTTGCCAAGGAATATAATTAATTAAATAATTTGGACATGTTAATTATTGTACTAATTTGTGTTAATTGGTGTTTTTCAACATGTATCTATTGTAATTGTGTTTAATCAAGAAGGCCAGAGTTCAGTATAATCATTAGAGAACCAAATTATTTGATTACACCTCTAAGATCTTCATTAGGTCAACAAATTAAAGGACAAGTCTGATTCAGAATTACATATCCCTCAATTTTATTTTTTATTTTCTCAGCTGAGAATGGAGGTAAATGTTAGAAGCCAAGACAATGCGTTGGTTGTTTAACACAATCATAATTTTTGAAAACTTTTGGAACAGGTTGAGTAAGTTAGAGTGGTACTTAATTGTAATGAGAAATTTGGGATCCAGTGGCACAGCTTCATTACTGGTCAGAAAACATCAACAGCTAAATCAAACTATTCACTCTCCTGAACATGTGTGCCTAAGTGTGTCCATGCTTCTGTGTGCCTGCATGTCCATATATATATATGTGTGTGTGTGTGTATGCAGACAGAGAGAGAAAGAGAATTATATTCACATATGTTCAAGAGATTCAAGTGATTTTTTTGTTAAAAAAAGGGATTTTTTTTCCTGAATTAAAGTTTTTGGGATAATTCAGTTTGTTTCACTGCTGTTAAATCCCTCTGTTGTGGGCTTGGGATAGTTTCTCAGGGATACTGGAAGACAGATGTACAGTAGGAGAAACTCATAGATTAGTTTTTGTTCCTTCTTCCTTTCTCTTCTGCCAGTCATGGAGTAGCAGAATATGAGAGGGAACGGTGAGCTGAGCTCGTAACACTTTTCTCTACCATTCTAATTTTCTTCCTGTTCTTTAATCCATAGGTATACTGTGAAATCTTGGAGAACCAGAGATGCAAACTGTGACTGAGAAAGTGATAAATTTTATTTTTCACTTACTGTGTGCCTCTTGGTATGTGTGTTTGCAAAAAAATTAAAACTACTCTGGCAAAACCTCTTTTCCCATTTAGAATAAGATAAAAGAGGGAAATCAGCTATTTCTGTGACTTTTGAAGAATACAGTAAACATAAGATTCAGTGAGGGAAACTTTGTCAAAATTTGATTTACTGGTACCTCCTGGAAGCAACAGGGAGCTTAAAATTCATGACACCAGAACTGAGATTTGACAGCAAGTGGAACTGCTGAGACTGGTAATAAGAAATGTCTGATACCAATAACACAACAGGTGATAGCTGAGTGCTAATCTTTGCTTACATTTTCATCTTCAACCATGTATCTCCTACTCAAGATGTATTCATAACGTTTTAAATTTCTGTTCTTCACAATATTTTTTTTTAAATTACTTTTTTTACTAACTATTGTCTAATTAGCAAATTAATTTCTCTATGTTCTATGTGGAGACAAGAGGGGCAGCCTCGTATCTGAGGAAATTACTTTTATTTTTCCACAGAACTAAAAACCAAAATAATTTCAGTTCCAGATCTCAAGAGATGTCCTTTTCCCATGCATACACAGTAATTTATTGAGTGGAAGGTTTATTCTGTTTAGAGAATCAGAAGTATTATAAGCTATGCAGAAAACTGAAAACAAAGAGAATACTCTTTCACTTCCATGTGATGGTTACCTGGAGGAAATTAGTCCTAAGTTCTGTGGACTAAGGAAAGACTTTTCTTTTTCTGTTTCTTCATCAACACACTAAAATGACAAATTATTCAGATTTTAAGGATGAAACTTTTACAGCCATAGATTATTAGAATTGTCTGGGTTGGAAGGGACCTTACAGATCATCAGGTTCCAATCCCTGTGCCGTAAGCAGGGTCACCTTCCACTAGACCAGTTTGCTTAGAGCTCCATCCAGTCTGGCCTTGAACAGGGATGGGGCACCCACAGCTTCTCTGGGCAACCTGTGCCAGTCAGTGTCTCATCTCCCTCAAAGGGAATTTCTAACCTAAACCTGCCCTCTTTCAGTTCAAAGTCATTCCCCCTTGTGCTATCACGATATGTCCTTGTCCAAAGTCCCTCTCCATCTCTCTTGTAACCCCTTTAAGTACCTGAAGGCTGCTGGAAGGTCTCCCCAGAGCCTTCTCTTCTCCAGGTTGAACTATGTCAATTTTCTCAGCCTGTCTGCATAGGAGAGGTGTTCCATCATGCTGATCACCTTTATGGCCTCCTCCGGACTCACTTCAAGGTTCACGTCCCTCTTCATCCCAGAGTTGGATGCAGTGCTCCAAGTGGGGCCTCTTGAGAGCAGAATCCCCTCCCTTGACCTGCTGTCCACGCTGCTTTTGATACAGCCCTGGCACATTGCACGGGTACATGGCTGGGTCATGTTGAGTTTCTCCTCAACCAACACCCATGATGAAGCCTGAAATTTAATTGAACTAGAAGTGGGAAAGCAAGGGGCAGTTTTACATGGTTTTCTCTCAGTGTTTCTTTCAGGAAGTCCAAGCCATCAGCGAAGTCAAATCTTGAAAGCTTCAATGGGCAGGTGTTACTGATTAAGAAGCTGCCAGGAATACTAAAAGATAAGACCAACCTAGTCCCAAACGAGCAATCTTTATGTTGAGTCTTAGTCTGCCATAAATCCACAGATCTGTCTCTCATGGATGTCAGTGGAAATTCTCTGGCAAGCTGGAAAATCTGTCCCTGAGGAATTACATGATTTAGACAACCAAAGGACAACTAATAAAAGAAACATGTAACTGCTGAAATAAATTAGTCATTTCACAAACATTAAGTGCCCTTTACACTGATGTAAATAGATGTAAATGGGATATGATATTGATTTTGAAGTAAAACCCAGACAAGATTTTTCAAACAATTTGAAGATATTTGTGCAATGCCATTAATATAACTAACAATTAGAGCATAAAAATTTAGTTGTCATGGTGAAACAGAGGAGATTGCTAACAGTTGAAAATCTACCCAAAAGGAAGGACAAGGGCCTTTCTTTTCCCTGAAAGATGTGCCTTTTACCATTATCACTATTTTAATACACCAACAACTGTGCACCACAGCCACAGCTCTGTCTCCTCTACATTTCCCTGACCTATTTATTAGGTTGCTGGCAAATTTCCAGCCACCTCCAGCACTGTTAATTCATTATGTGTGCATAGAACAGATGTGAGATTAAATTGGTGATGAGAAAATATTTTAGAATTTGGATCCAAGTTACAAATACATTTTTATTTAAAGTTCATTTTAAAATGAGACTTAGACTTAATTTTATCCATCTGTAGTTCAATGTTTAAAGGGGAAATTACCATACGTAATTTCAAATTACTCTTTCCATCCTTCTCTTTTATCAGCTGTTAGAGATATTTTTTTTTAAACCAGGGCTACTTATCAATACTGGTCAGAAAAAAAAAAAATAATTTTTTTAAATATGTCTCCTAAATTTCTCTATTTTTAAACAAAAAACCTAAATAGACCTGTTAGAGAAGCTCTTTGGAATTAAAACCTATATTCCTTTTCAATCAACTTCGATATCATTCAAGTTTCCTGATTATTTTCAGAAAACTCCGAACTAAAAAAAAAAAATTAGAAAATACTAGTACCTGAAGTGGTTTTGGGCCTTGTAATAATCTGAAAAAAAAAAAAAAAGACGAAGAGAACATGAGCAGAAAATGTATCAGGCTGGAAGCAATGATGCTACTTATGGCACGATTACTTTGGAAAATGTTGAGCTGGAAATAATTCTATATTATTGTAAACCGTCTGCAGTGCTGTGAAAGGCAAATAAGAAGCAAAACTTGAAGTGGATCAGCTTCTGATCTTGATTATGGTGGTAGTGTCACCAGAATAGAATCAGACTTCCACTACTACTACTACTTGCTCATAAGAAAACAAAAATTAAAACCAAAGAAGCAGATAAAACAAACAAACAAAACCACAGCAAAGACCCCTGTATTTAGCAGAATTTTATAAAAATTTCCAGGTACTAAATAATGGTAAATTTACAAGAAATTGTAAGCCCCCTGTATTTAGCAGAATATTATAAAAATTTCCAGGTACTAAATAATGGCAAATTTACAAGAAATCACAGGACCCATTCTTCTGTAAAATTCTGAGTAACATATTTCTACCACAAACATTAAAACAGTTGCATGTACTTTTGAAACAAATGTTCTTTATTATTGTGATAAATCCGTGTTCCACAAAAACATCACAGAGAATTAACAAAATCCAAGCTGCTTTTTAATCAACAGCAGTGTGAGTATGACTGATTATTTCAGTACCCAGTAAGTTAGGAAATACCTTTTTTAAAAGAGCAACTGATGTACAGTACCAAAAGTGTAGGCAGACTATGTAAAAGGTAAGTTTGTTTGTCTCTGTTGGAATACAGTGTGTGGGTACACAGGGATTGCACAGCCTACTTGAATAGCCACTGACCTTTGAGTTGTATGAGTTAAGAGTCGGAATATTAGGCTGAAATTTTGTAATTGAAAAGGAATTTCTTCCTGTATTTCATTTATTATATTTGTTCTGCTGTAATTGCTATCCTGAACTTTGCCATCTTCTCATGAGTAAGAGACTAAAGCAAGCATAAAACCAAACATTAGTTATAGGGACTGTTTTGACACCCTCACGAGATGTAAATCTCTTCAAGAAAAAGGTTCTGTTGAATGAAGGTATTATTTTGGAACCTGTAAAGTACATTGGACAGATTCCTTCTGTCACCTGCAAAATTTGGGGATTTATGGTTTAGAGTAGAAAAAAACAGAATGAAGGTTGATACATTTCAAGTTCTGTGATGAATACAATTATATAAACCACGTGTAAATCCTGTTCCACTGCCTGTCCACTGCCTTAGTACCCATTTACATAATTTGTACTCTTTTGAAATGACTGCCATTTCGTGTAGGCTCCTGTGGCTGTGAAGACAATTCCAGTTTCAGATCCTGCTTTCACAGAAGTGCTCTTCAGGTGTTAGCTGCTAACACTGCCACAACTCTGTATCCCTTCACTAAAGCAGCACTTTTTAGTGATGTCTCTGGGTGAAGATGTTCTGTTGTGTTAGAAGTGGCTCTAGAGCTTGAGTAGAACTGTTGTGTTACTTAAATCAAAATTCTGGGTGTGGTGATAACAGCAATGCCTGAGTGTACCTGTTCCACTTAACGATGGACCTTATCTGAGACACCTTTTTGGAAAGGAATGGAAGTTCACAGTACCTCTCTGAACTAAGCAGCTGTGGCACAGTACGTTTTCTGCAAGGTCACCAATAATTTGCAGCCTACTCCTGGGTTCAGTGTACTTAGGTGGTGAAGGTGACATCTGTAAATTAGTTGATAGTTTCTTGCAATAACACTGCAACTGAGTTCTGAGTCAGTCATTGAAGTGCCCTTGAGTTTTCTGTGTTCTATTAAATTTCTGTTGCAAAGCCTGAAGAAACTGTCATGTTTTGACAAAGCTATCAGTGGTAGATACTGATTAAAATAAATAGGCCCTCATGACTAAAGCCTTCACCATTTTTCATTGCAAGGGATTCTCTGCAGATCCTAGTTTATTGGAGGCTTAATCATTGTGTTTATAACTGCAAACTTAAGATGTTTGCAATAATGCAGTTAATGGAAACCATCAAGTGCATTAAATAGCATTATTTTAAAAGCCAGTCTTTAGTGAGGTTGTATTTAAGGATCTCTTGTTCTGCTGCTTACTGGAATAAATCAAGGAAACCTTTATAACAAACCCTTATCCTTATCACTGTTTCTAAGAATGATGGAAAGGTTTACAAAGCTTTTGAGGTAAACATTTCAGATGACTCTCTTTTGCTATTGCTGAATGTGCTTGAGTTCTGCTGGTTAACCCAAGGCAACTGCCACTGGTTTTTCTTCCAGTTCAGTTGATCAGTGGCTGACTCATTTTTTTGCCCATCTTTATAATGTGTTTAGAGCTTTGAGAAAGACTTTTGGAACACCAAATCACAAGAGAGAGAAAAGTATTTTGAACTGTAGTATTATATTTCAAATGTCTTCCTATTCCTAAATCTAAGGAGAAAGATCTAGTAATATAAATTTATTCATGTGTAGTCTTTTACAACTGCGGAAGAAATGGCAGTGCATCACAAAGCTAGAGAGCCTAAACTTCTAATTTCCATATCATTTTGTATGATTATGTCATTCCCTTACAGGGAAAGTATTTTTTCTACAGTAGCTAAACTCTTCTGTTTAAGTGTGTTTGCTATATATGCCAGTTATTTTTTTTTCACCTTAAGCTGCATATTTCAACTAAGATAATGTAATATTTGAAGATCTTATTTAGTAATTATGCAAATCCACAGGTCTATCAAATTTTTTTCTGTCCTGTGGAGTTAAAAACATTCTGAAAATATTCTATAATTCTATAAATTACATTATTTAGCATCTCAAGAAAAGATATACCAACAATTTTCTGCTTGTTGGTAGTAGCTAGAACTAGATGCTTCCAAGGAAGCTGTAAGGTTGCTTCTGCAGGCAGGTGGGGCATAATGTAACCCACATTAGGTCACAATGAATCTTCAACAGATTAACATGACTTTGAATCTACACCTTAAAATGTGAAGTTTAATGCTTTTCTGCAATTTTGTTATCAAGTTTATGGATATTTACACACCTGTACAGTTTCCTGTTGATTTTTATCAAAATGTTCACCTCTGCAACAACTAAACTGAAACCAGATATTTTCAGTTTCCCACATTTTCTTTTCATTGTGTCATTAAAAAAACTTAGAACCCTAATTTTGCTTTCTCTACTACATTTATCCTGATCTGTTTCATTATATGCCTCCTTTGATCATTTTCATCTGTGTTCTCAGAAAAAAAACTGAGGTAATTCATGGGTACACTTGTAGAACAGACAGAAAAAAATTGCTTTAATTAGAAACTTCTTTCTAATTCACGGTTGCTAGGTTTCCAGTGATGTAATAAAAATATAATTATTTATTTCCCCTCTGAAACTTGCCTTTTAAAAATACAATGCTTTATATTAGCAATGAGAGGTTTTGTTTTAATTTGCTTCCAGGAGTGCTTTTATGTTGACATAGGAGGTTTTGACTTAGAAGTTTAGTTATGACATTGAATTGAGAAAGACTTTATTGACATAAAATTTTAGTTTCTATAGGTCATTCAACTGTAGTGGAACATTTTTGAAAAGAAAATGGTGCCTTCACTTAGGGGATGTCTACCAAAATGTTCTCCTGTCTATTTGCCCCATTGTTCTGTGCTATTTCAGATAGGCCCCAGCTGAGAGAGGAGATAGCCCCCAACTGGGGATTCAAACCACTACAACACTCCACCCCTCACTCCTGCAAAATGCCAACATATCACAACAACTGAAAAATTCTAATCAACATGCAATCTTCAATAAACTAAAATATAATCAAAATCTCTCTACTACATATCAATACAGCATTATCAAAAAAAACTTAACTCTACTCTTAGTACTTACATTACTATAGCCTTACTCTCTCTACAATGCTACAGTCTGTGTTTTGTCTGGAAAACTACTTCGGTTAGTACAAGCATCATGGCCCTTATCTCAATTTATCTCGATGGTTCGCAACCATCCTCTGCTACCATTTATGTCATGGTTTGAGATAGCCCCAAAATCCAATTCCCTAGCTCCATCCCCCCTCCCACATCTCAACCTAATGTGAGATGGGTTTTTCCAGACAAAACACAACCAGACTCAGAATGGGGGAAAGGGAATATATTACAATGACTGTACAAATAAATACTATAACACATTATACACACGATCACAACTATCTCTACCATGACATATAGTATTTACAATGGATCAGATCTCCTCTCCCCTCCAAATAAAAGTCCAGGAGGGAAAGAAGGACAGATCCCTTCCAGTCTCTCAGGGCAGCAGCTTCTTCAGAGTAGCAGAAGCAGTCTATCTCTCTCTCTCATGCACGCAGCTGTTGCTGGATCTCTGCCAGCAACCACGAGGGAGGTATCCAAGCTCCTCTCGGCCCCTTGACGCAGGCAAAGGGGTCTTCCGTGGGCTTCGTAACCCCAGACAAGGCCGTTTCACCACGTCATATCACGAAGATGCAGGGGGTCTTCGTGACGGTCTGGTATCTCCAGGAGATTCAAGCTCCTTGCAGGGCCTCTGTGCCCTGCCTCAGGCTGTGAGCTTCTTTGTAGCTTGCAGCAAGGGAGGGCCCCCAAGGCCAACCTCCCACACCATCCTGGCTCAGCTCTCAGGACGACCTGAGCTTCTCAGCTCCTCTCTGCAGTGCATGTTGCACTTCAAGGCTCTTTCAAGTAAGAGTCCATCATCTTCCTCCTTTCCAGGAGGTCTCAAAGGAGTTTGGGGTCTGGTACAGTTCTTACCCCCAGAACTCTGTAGCTCTGCTGCTGAGTCTCCTTCTTGGCTCTCTGAGACAACTCGGTGTCTTCCTTACTCAGTTGTATGCCGTTTCTGCTGCTTTCTCCGGTCCGGTTCAGTTCTTATCTGTCCTGGCTCTTAGCCAGAGTCTCTGGACACTGCATCTGCCGCTGCTGTCTCTGCTCACTCACAGTAGAAAAACATCTCCCAGCTCACAGCTACAGACACAAAGTCCAGCTTAACACTGTTCCAAGTCTCTGTAGCCCCCAACTGGGGCTGGGGGGCCCCAGAGGCCCTGAGGGGCTCCGGGCCCCTTTCCTCGAAGCTCCTACAACATGGCTACTCTTCTACCAACCAAAACTACAACTCTTCTCTTCCGGTGCTTGTGATATGTTTAGATTTCTGCAGGAGCGCCCATTGGACAGAACTTCAAAACTTCCAGGGGTTTCCACCCCTGGGGGTTACCACTTTTCAGCCTCTGGGGGAAAACAAGGTTCAAACCACTACAAGGAGTAACTTCTTGCAGGTTGTCTGTAAGGAGATGGAAGAGTTCTTAGTGAAAGATTCATGGTGAGGCTTTATACTGGATGCTTAATGGGAACTTTCAGGGTAGTGAAAAAGAACAAGACATTACCAATGTGCACTTGCAGCCTGGAAAGGCAAACATGTCCTGGGCTGCATCCAAAGCAGTGTGGGCAGCAGGGTGAGGCAGGGGATTCTGCCCCTTTGCTTTGGTGACACCCCACCTCAAACTGCATCCAGCTCTGGGGTCCCCAAAATAAGGACATGAACCTGTTGGAGTGAATCCAGAGAAGGCCACCCCGGGTGGTTGGAGGGATAGAGCACCTCTCCCACAAGGAAAGGCTGAGAGAACTGGGCTTGTTCAGCCTAAGAAAGAGAAGGCTTAGGAATGACCTAATTGTGGCCTTCCAGTACCCAACGGGAGCCTACAAGAAAGATGGAGAGAAACTATTTGCAAGGATCTGGAGTGACGGGACAAGGGGGAATGGGTTCAAACTGAAAAAGGGTAGGATTAGATTGGGTACTAGGAAAAAATTCTTCACTGTCAAGGTAGTGAGGCACTGCAAGAGCTTGCCAAGAGAAGCTGTGGATGCCCCATCCCTGTCCAGTGCGAATGGAACTGTGAGCAAACTGGTCTAGTGGAAGGTATCCCTGTCCATGGCAAGGGGGTCGGAACGAGGTGATCTTTAAGGTCCCTTCCAACCCAAACAGTTCAGTGATTGTATCCTTAAAAGCTGAATAAGAAATGTCAGAAGCAGAAAAGAGATTTCAGTTCTTTCCTCAGTCCATAGAACTTAGGTAACCATCACATGGAAGTGAAAGAGTATTCTCCTTGTTTTCAGTTTTGTACACAGCTTACAATACTTCTGATCCTCTAAAAAGAATAAATCTTCCAGTCAACAAATCACTGTGTATGCATGGGAAAAGAATCTCTCTTGAGATTTGGAACTGACATTGTTTTGGTTTTTAGTAAAAAAGTAATTTCCCTAGATACAAGGCTGCCCCTCTTGTCTCCACATCGAACATAGAGAAATTATTTTGCTAATTAGATAATAGGTAGTAAATTTTAGTTAGAAAAAAGTAAATTTTTTTTAAAAATAAAATATTGTGCAATTTAAGAGCTGAAATTTAATACATCACGAAAACATCTTCTATGATTCTGTGATTGGGAGTGTTTTAGCAAAATTTGACAAGTCTACAAAATAATGTCCTTTTGTGTGTGACTTAGGAATATTTGGAGAGCTCTACTTTAGCAAGGATAATCTAAAATATAAGGTGGTTTAATGGGACTTCTGAGATTTGAGTTTATTATCTGGTTCAGTCAAAGATTTCAATATAGTGTATTCTGTTTAAAATGAGTACATTTCCATCTCAGAGGGCTGGTAAATAGATACAGCTTGCAAGGACTCTAGAGTGCACAGATATTCTGCTGATATGCACTGTAAATACCCAATGAAGCATCCAGCTCTGTGCTGTCTAAGCAAAGGCATACTCTGATTTAAATGGGATTAGTAGTGTGCGTGGAGTTAAGCATGTCCATAAATGTCTGCAAGGCTTTAGTTATTCAGTGCACTCATTATCTCAATTTGTTGTTTCGTGGAATTATTCCAAGTATCTCATCTAATCAGATCCTCCTGGAGGCACAACATGTGCCCAGAATAGCACGAGCTATATATAGCTCCCTCCACAGTTATGAGGGATCAATGGAATGTTTCTATTGCCAGAGCATGTGAATTATCCTGCAGGAATTAAAATCCCTCAATGAGATCATGGTGTGAATTCTCATGGCTGTACAGCTGAGGTAGAATTGTCATTTTTTAGATAAAAGCACTATAACTGAAGGTAATGTGTGAACAAATATATAGCTAGGTATTATAAATCCTATAATATATATATATAATATATATTATATTTATATTTATAACCTATTTATATATTTAAATTTAATTAAATTTAAAAATAAACTTGACACTATGGCATATACAATAATCACAAATATGATCCATAAATATAGAAAACCAGTATCATCATGCTGAATGAAAAATCAGCCAAGTGTTTTTCATTGAGGATGTTTTACCCAGTAGTTGAGCGTGTTGTTTCAGGTACTTCTTAACAACTAACCTTTGGTATTTGAGTTTGAAATGCAGTTGGCAAACAGCCCAAATAATTCTATTCTCGGTAATACTGTTGTAAATCTGTTGAATTACTCTGTATTATTGAAAGTGGAGTAGGATGTGACAGTAGATTACGGCCTATTTCTGACTTTGTTGCTTTCATCTACAAAGGCAGTCATGGGAATCAATGAAATAATGTACAGAGCATCACTCGAAAGGTGTAAACACGGCAGAATCTGACTCTTCAGGACTTGAATACTCAATAGTGTTTCTCATCTACCCACCCTATTTGAATTGTTTTCAAACAGCAGAACTAAGAAAGTAAATATTTCCATAATGCTGGCTGTAAAATGCCACTGTTACTATTACTGTGTGTGGTTATCTGCTGAAGCATGAAGCAGTTGAAAAGGAGTTGGCTAACATTCCAAATCCTTTAATGAATGTCTTTGTTTCTAGATGTGCAGTTCCTTCTTGGCCTTGCCATCCAACGTATTTTCACAGCACCTGAAAAACAATGCCGTGACAATAAACACTGAACATTTTTTTTGTCCTTACAATCATATGTCAGTTTTAAATTATATCAGATATAGTTCAGAACAAAAAGATGAAAGAATTCAAATACTCTTAAGATGTTCCAACAATGGAGAATATCAGTGAATAAAATTTCAGAAGAAAATAGTGTTTCTGAAATTTCAGACGGAATATTACTAATGGGGAGGAGAACTAATATAGTTTAGGTTGGTTTTGAATTTGAAAATGATATAATTTATATAATATCTGTATCATCCACATATATGCATAAACATACTCTCATTTTATTGGAAAAACACTGATTGAATAATGCAATTAATGTCATAATTTTAATTGCCATTAATAAGATTTCCATTTTTCTGTGGTTTCTTTAGCTAAAATACAATTGTGTTGCTCCTCTGTGTGTATTCCTAGAGTGATTGGGAAAGTTTGACACTTCTTTCTTATTTAGATTTTTAACGTGTCCATAACTGTGGATACTTATGAGTTGAAAACCTTTACAAAATGTTCTGAAATTAATTTTTGAGGCTTCGCTCCTGTACAAGGAATTTTTGGAGACACACAACACCTAAACTGTGCTGACCTGGGGGGACAAAAATTTCACTTGGGCTATCTATGCAATTACATTTTATGAGTAAGAATGCCTGCACTTACAGAAGTAGAAATGCTGAATGATATTCTGTGTAATGAGAATTGCACAGAAGTGCATGAGCATATCCAATTGTAGAAGCAGAAATTTAGGTCAAACTGAAGCCTTGCTCTCTCTATGTACTTTCTTCCTGATGCTTTTCTCTATGCATGTCATCACTGTGGCAGCATCTTCAGACTTTTGAGGTCTTTCTTAGTGGTACAAGTTTCTCCTCATTCTTTTCAGTCACTGTCAGCACAGAGAGTTTTGATATATAGTTGAAAATTTCACTGGTTATTATTAGAAACATCAGTGGAGTATTTGACAGTTTTTATTGCTACAGAAATAATATAGTTTCATATATATATATTTTCAAATATTTGAAAACCCCACTGCAGAAAGTCTATCTTATTGAAGTTGTAAGTGAACATATTTGATTGATTTTACTTCTTTTCATGAACCATGTGGATTTTGCTGCTCAGATATTCACTCCGTTTTGTAGAAAAATAAAAAAGGAGACTCTACTGGAATAGTCATTGTCTGTTGTGAAATTTCAAAGGGGGAAAATAAAAGTGACCTGGAATGTGGCAGTGGAGAGATTTATAGATGAAAGTAGTTGCTCAGTTGACATTTGAGTTAAAGATCCAGAAAGATATTTAACAAGCCCTTTGATATAATTCTAATTTCTCTAGGGAGCTCATGCAGAGAGTTGAACAACAGGATGATGATCTTTCTGCCTGCTTGTTGTCAGAATTTTATTTTATTCCAAGGAGTCCTTCATTTCAGTTTTGTTCAATCTAAACAGATAAGAGATAAGCTCATATTTAAATTACAAGTGTCTGTGAACATATTTTGTTGCCGTCACTGAACATGATCTCAGCATTTTTATATCCTATATTTTTTTTCTGACTGTAAGCTATTAGTAAGGGCTATAAGACTGAAACTGTATTTCAAATGACAAACTTTTATGCCACAATTCGTACAGGATGAGGAATTCTTAAGAGATAATTCATTAAATATTAGTGAATTTTGAGTTTCATTCAAGATATAGTCATTCTCATTGCCATTTTCCTTCCAACCCTCCAATAATTAACCTCCACACAATAGGACACAAATACTTTTTTTCCTGTAATTCCTTTGGTAAGTATGATCTTGGAAAGAACATATACCCTAAATAAAGATGTTCTAATCTCTCAATAAATGAACATATTACTTGCTTGCTACCAGTAATTTAAAATTAGTAATCTAAAACCATAAGATCAACAAGTTAACTGTGTTTTCTCTCTGGTGTTCCAGAAGATACCAGGTAAACTATGCACCAAGAATAAGACTATGCCTTCTGCTCCCACATTTAATATCATTACAGTGATGACTCACGTTCAGGATGTGAGTTCCAGCATCAACAGCCAAGCTCCAATATTGGATACACCTCGAGATTTCTCCAACACAAGAGGTAACAACAGGGAAAAGTCTTCCTGACCTCCCCTGGGCAGCCTACCCACAGCCACTTAAAAACTGGGCATAAGTGCTTTCTTCCCCATGGAAAAGACTTTTCAAATACTCTTAAGAGCCCACCACCCAAATTTGGATAGCACCTCCAATACTGAGTAGATCCAAAAATTGCTGCCTCACTAAATGTGACAAGTCATAAAACTGTTGCTTACCTTTCCCTCCCATGGGTAGCCTCTGATCTGTAACTCAGACACCAGAGGTAGGTGCTTTCCTGCCAATGGAAGGAACTACCATTCTCTTTCAGAATGTCCATCAAACAAAGAGGGACACAACATCCCAAATGAATCCCAAGGTCCTGGGATTGCTTCAGCACAGAAAGTACCAATACAGAAAGGTATGGCTGGCCTGTACCACCCCTGGGCAGCCTATAATCTGCACCTGTGACACTGGGGGTAGGTATATTCTCTTCCCTGTAAAAGCACTTAAATTTTCTTTCAGGAGCCCCCCACCAAAATTTGGATACAACCTTCTGTATTGACTATATCCAGGGATTGCTCCCCTCCAAAAGATGCCAGAACAGAAAGGTCTTTCTGACCTTTGCACCCACTGGGCAGATGATCATATGAAGCAGCAATAGAAGGACAAGGTGCTTTCTTCCTCAAGGAAAGGTAATGTCATTAACATTCAGGACCCAGCTTCCAGCATCAGAAGCCAAGGTCCAACATTGACTGCATCCAGGGATATACAACACAAAATGTTCCAAGGGTGAAAGGCCTTGCTGGCCTTTGCCTACCCTTAATCACCTGCAGCACCAACAGGAGGATTAGGTGTTTCCCTCTCCAAGGAAGGTACTGTTGTTCACACTCAGGATCCCAACTCAGTTATTTGGAGCCACTTTCCAATATTGAATACATCCTAGGATTGCTCCAACAGATAAGGTGGTAGGATAGAAAACTCTCACTGCCCTGAGCAGCCTATAATGTGCACCTGAAACACTAGGGCTAGGTGCTTTCTCTCCCCTGTAAAAGCACTTTAATGCTCTTTCTGAACTAACACAAAATTTAATATATAACCTTCCATAATGAATATGTCCATGGATTAGCCCCACACAAAACCTGCCAGAACAGAACAGGTCTTGCTGGACTTTAATTCCATTGGGATGATGAACATTTGCAGAATCAAAAGTAGGACCAGGTGTTTCCACTCACAAAGGAAGGTACTATCATTCACATTCAGGATCCCAGCCTGGACATTTGGATCCGAGTTCCATTATTAAAAATGTCCGGGGGTTGCTCCCACACAAAAGCTCAGAAAGCTGTTGCTGGCCTTGACTTCTCATAGGACAGCCTATAATCTGCACTTTAAACACTGGGGCTAGGTTAGGGATAGGGATAAAGTCAGGGTTATAGGGTTAGGGGTTAGGAGTGGGGTTAGGGATTAGGTTTGGGGTTATAATTGTAATTGTAGTTATAAAAATAAAAATAGTTCCGGTACTTGGTTAGTGAGCGTTCTCAGGCACATTAGGGTTAGAGCAGCCACCAGATTTAGAATTAGGAGAGAATTTTCTTCAAATGGAAAAGCCTGGCTCTATTTGCTTATTTTAGCTATTCTTCTTTAATTTTATCATGGTTTCACTATGAATTTTTGCCAAAAAGTTTCCTTAATGGGGAAACCTCTGCAAAATAAAGACACTAAATTCTCTCAATCTCTTCTTTAGGCTATGTTGTAATTTGTAAAGTTTGGAATCTTTTGGACAGGTACTTAAATTTGATATGGTTATTGAGAGCATTTTAAGAGACTTAAAAAATACTAGATTTCCTATGTAATCTCTTTTTTTTTTCCTATTGCCTGTAGCTGGTTTTATTATATCTGGAATTCTTAGAGTTCTATAAACGAAATAAAATTGAGAGTTTAGTCCACAGGTGTAATTCATAGAATCATAGAATCATAGAATCATAGAATCATAGAATCATAGAATCGATTGGGTTGGAAAAGACCTCCGAGATCATCGAGTCCAACCCTTGGTCCAAATCCAGTCCATTTACTAGATCATGGCACTCAGTGCCACGTCCAATCTGTGTTTAAAAATCTCCAGGGATGGTGAATCCACCACCTCTCTGGGCAGCCCATTCCAATGCCTGATTACTCTCTCTGTAAAGAATTTTCTCCTGATATCCAACTTAAATTTCCCCTGGCAGAGCTTAAGCCCGTGCCCCCTTGTCCTATTGCTGAGTGCCTGAGAGAAGAGACCAACCCCCACCTGGCTAGAACTTCCCTTCAGGTAGTTATAGACGGTGATGAGGTCACTTCTGAGCCTCCTCTTCTCCAGGCTAAACAACCCCAGCTCCCTCAGCCTCTCCCCATAGGACTTATGCTCCAGTCCCTTCCCCAGCCTTGTTGCTCTTCTCTGGACCCGCTCCAGCACCTCAATATCCTTTCTGAACTGAGGGCCCCAGAACTGAACACAATACTCAAGGTGTGGCCTCACCAACGCAGAGTACAGGGGAAGGATCGCTCCCCTGGTCCTGCTGGCCACGCTATTTTTGATACAGGACAAGATCCCATTGGCCTTCTTGGCCACCTGGGCACACTGTTAATTGACAAATATGACTATTTTGTGTAAGCATTTTTTGATATGTATGACATATTCTGTGACCCATTTCAAATACAGTTTACATAAAAGGCAAAAATGAGATTTTGATACATCTTGTTTTACCAAACCACCTCAATATGCTCTGCTACAAAGGAAAATCTCCACAAATTTCCAACAAAACCTATTTAAAAGCTTTCTGCTTTATTACATTAACCTCCTTCTTCACCATATTTCAAAACTCTTGTAAAATAGATATAAACTTGATGCAAAATATATGGTAGTTCTGTGAATATGAATGCCTTTGTGGTTTAATGTAAATTAATTCTTAAACTGCATAACTGTATTAAAACAATAATAAATCATGCATGCTTCCAGGTAGACTTTGTGCTGGCTGGGATATTGAGTGGATTGTCAGCCCATGTGAACAGACAGTGGAGAGACTTTTTAATGGTATTAAGAGATCTGTGCAATTGGCTGGAATGGGTTTACAGAGATGAGTAGTATCTACCTGTGTAGGATTAGGTTGCTGAAGCAGGCTATCTAGCTAAGAAAGTGTGAGGATTTGGAATAAAATATTAGATGGTACGTCTGTTGGCAGTCTTAATAGAGGACTCAAGGACTGAATTAGCCCTTGGGATTTAGAGATCTCAAAGGACTCACTCTAGGGAATGGTGGTAAGGGTGAAAGAGAGTAAATCGACAGACTGCTCGAGAAAAAAGGTAACAATTTTCTTTATTAAGATGATGGAGACATTTTCACTATAACAGGCCTTGCTCAGAGGCTAAAAGCTGACTGGGGAGGCAACAAGAGGAACTAACGTAAACCTGAAGATTAAAAGGGGAATAGAATGCATTATATCCACACTGGGCCCAAATGGCTTCACACCTGTTGTAGCTCTCCTTGAAGAACCAAGTTAGAGAATTCCCAAGTTACAAAAAACTTTGGAGAGGTATGTTTTAAAGCATGGTAAGCTAATGAAATTAGGTTTAGAATTTTTTTAAAAACCATCCTTGTATGTGGTCTAACAACATGTTATTACTCATCATGTAAATTTTTAAAAATCTAAGCATTGTAATCTAGCAGAGAGTGTTATACCTGTTTGCCACTGCTCCTTTGAAATTCTCTGGGCTAAAGAATGTTTATTTCAAATAGAACTGCTCATGTAGCTACAAGAGGGAAAGAGGGAGGGGAATACTCAGTAATTAGTCACAGGAACATTATTTCATTATGCGTTCTAACTACTTCTATCATTTTGATGTGGAGTGTTATGTTTTAATAATCAGAACTGACCACAATATAAGATGAGCTATGGCCTACATATGACAGCTGAGCTCTAAGTTGTTGAGTGATGTCAGCTGTGCACCTGTAACATTGTAGTTTGCATCTATAAACAGAATTTCCTGCTCATAGTGGTTCACTGAACCTATCATAAATTACTGTTTGTGACTATGATTGTCAGCTGACAAAATCAATCCTTGGCAGATCCTGAGGTAAAGAATCGGATTCCATACCTTACTGTGGCATTTTTGGTGCTAACTCCAACGAGCAATGCAGAGATGTCAGTGTTCCAGGTTACTGCAAACTAGCCTTTGTAGTCTTTTATTGGAGTGCTGTTTCTTTCTGAAAGCTGAATAATTCTGTGTGTCCTGTGTGAGTGAAATTTTGCACCTTAAGTTATAAAGTTATATGCTGAATATGCATCCAGTAGAGAGCCTGTCTATTGTCTAATTCATAGTAACAAGTGCTGCATTTTTATAGACCAGTAGGAAATTTGTAGTGGTGTGGGACATCTTTATATGCAGTTACAACACAGACCCCTTGCCTGAATGCCTTTTCTTTTCTTGCGAAAAAATTAGAATCTGACTTGACTTGTCTGATACTGTTTCCTCTGAAAAGTAATTGGAACTTTCAGAGTGAGAACTGGGTGTTATTGTCACAGTCTGCATTTGTGAAAGCAACGGTCTTAATTTTTCATGTTTGCACTGAACTATATTAACTCATCGGTATTTCACATAATCACACTTTCAAGTATATGTCCTGAATTTTTTTTTTTAATTTCACTTTTCCTATACCTCCAGGATCACTCTATTTCAAAAAAATTTTCTTCCACTTTGGGATCCTACCCATATAGCTCTCCACCAGCTGTTAAGAGCAGGATAAAATAATAAAGACACACTGGTCTTCAAAAAGCTGTGTTGAGTTTTATAATAGACCAAATAGAAATGCACACTGCTGTTCTGCTGAGTTTCAGTTGTTATAGAAGGAAATATGCTTTATATATATATATATATATATATATACACACACATAAAAGGCTCCCGTGTTATTCGAACAGTAGCTCTCCAACAGCTAAATTGTTACATCACTGTTATGGTCTGTATCATCCAATAATTTCATTACCACTGGTGCAGAAACACCGTGAGAAGCATTGCATTAGGAATGGAATAATTTCTTTCGGCAGGGATGTGCAGGTGCTTTTATTTAAGCTGCAAAAAACATAGTAGAACCAATTGATGGCACCAGCATGTTTGGTGCCACTGCTGCTAATTTAAACTAAAAAAGTCAGGAGATGTTAGAGAATGTAATACCATTTTATGATGCTGTCCTTGCTCTGTATATTACACAAAATTTTAAGCATTTTAAAATCTTTTAAATAGAGTTATAGTTGAATAAAAAAGGGAGTTAAGACTCTGCATTCGCAGTGTGGGGAGCTTAGTTTGAGGATTCTTGCCGTTGCAAATGAGGCGTCTATTGTTTCTGTCACCAGAAGAGGTAGTAAGGAAAAGGAATTTTATTAAAATTTCAGAGGTCTCTTGGCTGCAGTAAAGATAAGAAAACACAGTGTTAATATCCCGAGGAAACAAAATACTCTTAAGTTCTTTTGCAGTGACTTGTTGAGCTGCACACTCTGTGTACTCAGAGTCTGTGTACTCCTTTGGAAGGCTGTGTGGTGTTTGCACTGTACTGTACTCCACACCGTTTGCTTATTAATCCTGTGTGGAAGAAATATAATTTGGCATTTTATTTATGCTTTTTTCCTTTGTGTGCTTAGCCTACTATGCACTAATTTGTTTCTAAACGTGATTATAGTAAAGGAAATACGTGATATTGCCCTTTGTACATGTATGACTGTGATCCTTTCCTATCTGTCTCGGTAATCTTGTGGTTGTTACAAGGCACTGATGAGTTTTTTTGTGACATATAGGGTAGGTTGCCTTGTTGGGTCGATGTTGTGGATCTGTGTGAGTGTTCTGATCACTGCAATGTTGTCCACGATGTGGTGCCTCTGCTCACTTTCAATTCTCTTTCTAAACCACACCTCAACTAGTGCAAAGAACAAAAGTCCTCAAACTTGGCTTCCAATATTGATCTTTTCAGAGAGAGCTGGAGCAAACAGATATTTTTTGCAGGTAGCCCTAAGTGTCCAGCTTTAACTAAATTAGTGTAGGGAACTAATTCTAGTGTCTTTGAGATTGTAGAGAATTATTTACTTCAACGAATCAGACTAATTTCATATGCCTAGATAAACATGTAGGGGAAGGTAACTAAGATACACAAAGATCGATTATAAGAGGTTTTATGGAAACTCCAGAGGGCAGAGGAATGTTAGGCAGTCTCTCCTGTGCAGGTGACATAAAACCACTGATAAGCAAATCTTTGCTTTGGAGATGCAGGAAATAGTGATTGCATTTGCTTTGACAAAATAGAGAAAAGGGTGACTGATCCTACTGCTATATAGCAATAAAAATGCAAATTAGATGACTGACTGCCATTTTTTTGTTTGATTTACTTGGGCTTATCAGCATCATTTCAGTGTTCCTGGCATGTGCTTCAGTGTACAACCTATTAGGAGACCAGTCTTGGAAGGACATTTCAGTCATAAAAGCTCATATACATTCCAAATAGGAAAAAAATAGGAATAGAAATAGGTTTATTATTCAATCAGGGATATTGTAATTTTCTGGTCTATTATACAATGTTTTATTTGGGGCTTTTAAAAATAGATAACAGTGATAATTTCATTTATATAAAGTTAGTATCCTACTTATTGCCTTCATTAATTCATCATAATTCATGGTGGCTGTGGTTGCCCTCCTAGTGAGGCCTGAAATTGGGGGAAATATTAGCAGTCAGTAAAAAAGGTAATTTAATGAAGACATAAAGATAAAAAAAAGAAGTAGAAAAAGAACAAAGAGTGCCCTTTCACAAAGCTTAACACCGTTAAATAGTACAGAAACCTCTATCAGGAAATGACATCTTGCATCTTACCAAAAAAAAGAAAAAATAAAAAAAAAGAATAATAATAAAGTGCAGTTCTTTATTATGTGGGGAAAAAAAGAGATAATATTATCACTACATTATTTCTACTATGCTACTATGGATTTTTTGTCTGTTCCTAGATGTTGAACTTCAAAGTCTTTTATTATGTTATAGATTTTGATGTTATGAGTAAAGATGAATGTACTTGTCTTATGACCTATTCCTTAACTCAGAGGAGAAATTGAAGAACCTGATAATACTTGTTCTAGATATTTTAGGTGCTCATTCAGTAGTAATAGTTTCCCCTCCTCTCACCTTCTGCCTCAACATTTGCATTAGATGAAGTTGGATCTTATTACTAAATAAAACCCCCAAAACTGTGTAGAGTAGTTATGCTGCTACATTTTCTGTACTGACAGGTCTCTTTGTCTCTGATCAGGTCTCTTGACCACAATTCCCCCAACTGGGAACAAATACAGGGTACTATTCATTCAAAATAATTAATTTCTCTCCTCCTCATATTTCTTTTCCAGTGACTGACATGTGAAAATGCAAGCAGTTGGTGCACAAAGTGTTTGCTGTATTGTCTATCAGACTGCCATATTTTTTTCACTATTTAATTTTGCTGTTCATTTTCATCTTTCATTGTCTATGTCTACTCTAGGATCAGCACCATCCTTGCTTTTATGCAGCACACGATGCTATGGGGTTCTAGTTTCTAAGTGATGCTTGAAGCACTATTAAGATATTAATTATGTTTAGATGGAATAAACATAATTAACAGAAAAAGGATATTAATAAATTATTTTATTATATAAGATATATGATTAATTGTATTAATTATTGATAATGATATTAAGAATAAGTTCATTGAGCAGTCTCCGTATATTTCTATGGATGCAGTACTAGAAAATAATCATGGAAAAACAGCATTAGGAGCAATAATTCTGCTGTCCAAGCAACTGTCCAGCTTTGGGTTTTTTCCTTCGGTCAAGATGTATTAATGAACTCTCTGCTGTTACAGGCTTAACTCTGCACAAAATCTTTGTGTAATCTTGTCACTTAGCTTGAATCCAATCTTGATTGACCTAATGTTAAGTAGAAAAGTAATCTTACACTGGGCTACAAGAATATACACTAACCACTTGTGGTGGTGACCCCCCTTTCCCCTCCTCCCCCTTGCTCCTTGACCACTCTACAATCCCAGGAATCCAGGGATCCTTGTTAAGCCTTGGCCTTGATTTGTGAGTTTGGTGATGCTGCTTCTCTTGACCTTTCCCTGGCTAAGGCAGGGACCGCGCTGTCCATCCCAGAAATCTCCTTCCTAGCCAAGGAGGGGGACAAGGGATAATTGGTCACCCCAATAACCTTGGGACATTACTTGCCTGAATCAACCTGGAGACTGACAGATAAGTAAAGCAAAACATCTTGCAGCCCTATAAGCAGCAGTTCTAAGTGAGACTCTGAGCTCTTCAGGACTGCAGTGAGCTGCTCTCCCCCTGAGTGGGACGTCTCTCAGAGCTCACCAACCCTCAAGTTCACCAAAAGCTGATGGTGGAGCCTGGGCTAATGCCCCTGCTCCTTGAGGCTCAACCCTTTTTCCACTAAGAAATTGAAAGGTATCCAATGTGAGTATTTCACTGAACTTGAGGGGAATTTAGCAGGTTTGTAGCTTTATACATCCTTTGTGTCTGTGTGAATTGCTTTAAATACCTTTTAGCAAGTGTATATATATGTGTGTCAGCTCAGATCTATAGTTAAGTTATTGCTGTGTTTATAGTAAATCCTACTGAATCATTTTGTAAGTGCAAAATTAGTCAATGATTAAGTGCTGCTAAATCCTTTAGACATTATCTGTTGATCAAGCCCAGGGCAAGTTTAGCAAGGGGGTCCACTCTGAACCTCATAATTCAAGGGGATGGTCTCTCTTACCCTTTGCACTCTTATTTTTTTGTATCCCTGCTCTCCATGCAAATCATTTTACACTGATTCTGATCCACTTTTCCTTTGTAGGCTTTGTCCATGCAGTAAGTAGTAGAGTGAACCTAGCCCTCAAACTCCATTAATTTGAGCTTTCACAACTTTATATCAATCCTGTGTTTGCCAATACCTTTGATGGTGATTCTTTAAGCAGCCTAAACCACTGATCCGTGATACCATTGCACTACTCCAGCAGTAGTAACCTAAATTACACTATTGCTGCAATCCTTTCCACTATTGTTGTAAACCTGCTCATTGGGCAGGGCATCAAATCTGTTGGCCTAGAGAGGACTCAAGGATAGTTTCTAATATTGGATATTAAATCCACCTGGGCCTTTTCAATATAAATACAGAAATGAATTTATTTCATGGAAGGTGAGACACATTCTGTTGAACATTATGGTACTTTACATAAACCAAACCCCAAAGTAAATAAAAGTGCTTACTGAAAAATTACACTTTTCTATATCTTCTGATTACTGTAGTTCCATTTTTCTTTAAGAGAAAATTGGCAGTTTTGACACTGAATATTCCCACTTTTGTGCTTCTACTTTTTTCTTGGAAATAAATACCTTAGAACTGGCCTGGGTACATTTAGGATTGCTGAAGCTGAAAAATCATAAAGCACTTAAAAAGGAAGAGTCAAAAATCTGTGAGCATTAATTACTTTCCTAGTAATTACTGTTGTGTTTTCTTATTTTTAGTTTAATCTCTGCTCTTAGTCGTTGGTTTTAGTCACCCCAACAGGAATGACTAATCTAACCAGAAAATAATGAAGCATCTTCAAAGAGAAGAGAAACGTATTAATCATGAAAATGACAAAGGGGGAGGGGGGAAATTAAGCGGAATGAGACATAATTTTAAAATCCCTGCAGATGATAGAGTGGATCTTGAGGACAGCTTTCCCAAGACAACAGAGTCACGAGCCTTTGGTGTCATATAAGGGGGGTTTTTTCTGATTTTTTTTTTTTTTTTTTTACCTAGGATATATTTAGAGCCTTACCTTGAAAGTGCATACATGACTTACAGGTACATTAAATAGAATTCAAGTTATTCAGTACCATGAGGCCCTACTGACTTGCACAGCCATTTAAAGCCTTATGGACATACACTGTAAGATCCTTGGTGGAAGTAGCAGGTGATCTAACCTTTTATAACTGCAAGTTGGTTACCTTAACACATTGTATAAACAAGGGATCTGTCTCCAGGATGTTTCAAAATTATTGCTGATAATAAAAAGTGTTAGCTTTTTGTATCATTTGTCAGCTAAGAATAAGAAACAAAACAAACCCACCACGATAAGTAGGGTTTTAGCAGGCTGCTGCTGGCTCTTAGCCTGAAATACAATCCTGTGAGATTTGTCCACTGGGTTTAGGTCCATGGAATGCTCTAGAAACTGCCAAGAGAAAGACAAGAGGGTGCTGCCTTCGTAGCTCTATTTGGTGCTAAAGCAAAGCATGTGTAATCTGTCATTGTAAAATGCAGTTTACAGCGATCTTAAAATGGCTAAACAGTTCCAGCTCTCTCTTTCTTCAGGAGAGGGGCTCCAGCCCCTTAACCAGCTCTGTGGCCCTTTGTTGTTTTTTCTCTAGTATCTCCATATCTCTCTTGTACTGGGGAGACCAGAACTGGTCACAGCAGTCCACTGGCTTCACCGGTGCTGAGGAGAGGAGAAGGATCCCCTCATTTTTGTTGCCATCATTGCTCCTGCTGGCAACAGAATTCCTGGTGCAGCCCAGGACACTGTGAGCCTGCCTTGCTGCAAGACCACATTGATGGCTCACGTTCAGCTTGATGTTCAGCAGGACCCCCAAGTCCTTTTCTACAAAGCTGCTGTCCCAGCTGGACAGCCCCCAGCACGTGCCAGTGCCTGGTTTACTCCTGTCCAGGTGCAGGACTTTGCCCTTCTCTTTGTTGACCTTTATGATGTTCCTGCCAGAACATTTCTCCAGGTTATCGAGGTTCTGCTGGACCTTCTGGCATGTCAGCCAACTCACCCAGGATTGTGTCCCCAGCACACTCACTGAGGGTGCACTCTGCCCCATCATCCAGACTGTAACAAATGGCCTCATGTTGACCTAGAGGAGTTTAGATTGGATATTAGGAAAACATTGTTAACTGAAAGGGCTGTCATGGGTTGAAAGAAGCTACCCAGGGAACTGGTGCAGCCATCATCCCTGTAGGTCTTTAAAAGTCATGTTGATGTGGCACTGAGGGACATGGTTTAGTGCTGGACTTGGCAGTGCTGGGTTAACAGCTGGACTCAGTGACCTCAAGGGTCCTTTCCAACCTAAATGATTCTAGGATTCTCTTTTGAATAGAATTGGGCCCAGTATTGACCCCCAGGGTACACCACTTGTTGCTGGTCTCTAATTGATCATCACCCTCTGGGCCTGGATTTTCATCCAGCTTTCAGTCAGCCTCACTGCTCATCCAGCATTATACCTCACTGGAGTGTGAGCACAGCTATCAGCACTGAAAGAATAACTTGTTCCTCTCCAAGGATTTTGCTTGTATGTATATGGAAATGCAGCAGAGAATCACTGCACTCCACTATATTTATCTTACTACACCACAGCTGATTCAGTTTAAAAAATTCAGGTAAAAAAACTCCGTGTTCCCTCCAACCTTTACCTGCTGATATTCTATATTTTCTGATATTCTATATTTTCAGTCCTGACAGGCATTATCTTGGCAAAGTAATTTTGTGTTTTCCCATTGTGATTATTTCTTCTCTCCTTATCTTGGTCATTTTGCAGCATTTTCTTCTTTTTAAGGCTGAATTTGTAATTTTTATATAGTTCTTAGTTTTAAGAAACTCCATACAATCTATTGATGATTCAGAAATCTTTCGTGAAGCAGTCCTGTATGCTTTTACTACAGTTTGATGTAGAAAATATGTTCATCTTCTGCCTTCCTCTGGCACTCTTAGGCATAGCAGTGAAAAAACAGAATGTGAACTCAAACTGCAGTACACTGGTACCATAACATCAGCCAGTATTTTTGTAAGGCAACAACTGCTTGTTGGCAGAAATTAAATAGTTGTGTTTAGGAAAAAGCAATACAAGTATATCTTTTCAGCCTGAAAAAAACAAATGTGGCCCTTCCAGGCAATTGATATGTAGTTCTGGAAGGACAGTAGGTTTGGTCTGGCAGCTCTGTCTCATTAGAAGATTCCCACTGTGATTTACTAGGCTTTATACAAAATAAAAATTTGCAGTGTGAGACCTTAGAACTGTTAATCTTTAAATCCTGGTACATAATTTTCACTCTCATTTTTCATTTTCCAGGCAAGATTTGAGCTATTTTCTTACCTCAATGTATAGGTATCTTATAGTAGAGTGTTTCATCCTCTGCTTTCAAAAGGACAGGGAGCAAATTGTCCCTTACATACTTTTTTGTTGTTTACTGAGAGTCCCAAACCTACAGTTTATACTGTCTGTGTTCTGGGGAAGGCTCCCAATAGCCAAACTTGTAGCATTTCTGTGTTTAGACATAAATAATGTTGTCTTAATTTCATTTTTAGATATAATTCTTAATTAATATTTACCTACTTTTTTTCCTCATTTACATTTTGTGTGGTATATGTATATGCAATTAAAAGAAAAAAATGGAAAAGACTGGAAAGATGACTCAAATAAAAGGAATAATTATAAACATTATCAGTAATTTTGGTGCCATTAGTAAAATGGCAATTTGATGACACTGATAAAATCCCCTATGCTGTATCTGTGCCTCCTTGAATCTCCTCCAACAGCCTGTTCTTCTCAAATATGTAAAATTGCATGATAGAACAGGATATTAAGGAGGAATTTTCATAATTTTCTGAAAGATGTGGCAGTGCTCAGTGGACTGTTGCTCTGCCTAGTGTGACATCTGCCTTCTTGTGCAGTAGTGCATGTATACATGCAGTCCATAAAGCTGGGAAGGGTTCAAACTCTTGTGTGTTTGTACTGTTTGAAAGACAGGCGTTTGAAGACTGACCTCAGAGACCTTAATCCCAATTTTGCCACCTTAATCCCAATTTCGCCCTTAGCAGACTTGCTAAAACCAAAGAGGAAAGCCACTGCCCAGCTGGTGTTGCAGGACATCACACATTAGGTAGGTATTAGCCACTCTCTTGGACCTGAGAATGGGCTCCAAAATGTCATGTGAGGATACCACAGTCATGCTGCAGCTCAGCTTCAGCTCATGAACTCTACAGGGTCTGTCTTAAACTGAAAGTCAGTCCTGCATCTGAGAGGATATCCACTAGACTGGATGGTGGAGGGATGCCATTCCAGCATTATCCCAAATACAAGCTGGTATTTAACATTGTGCAAAACCCAGAAGAGGGAGGTGAGTTAGGAAGCCAAATGATAGCTTGAACAGGAACAAAAATAAGATTTCTATGTATGACGCCTTATTTGGGCTGTAGTGCTGAGACTGCTGATATTCTACTCTCGTGTGTGAGAGATAGATGAAGGGACAACATTGTGCTTCCTGGAAGGGTCTGCAGCCTGGAGAGCAAAGGTTTGCTAACTAGTTTTCCCTTGGAAAACTTTGAACCATATGTGTACCAAGAGGTTCAGGGTACCTGAATCAGTCTCGTCAGAAATGACTCCCCCTCTCTCCAATCTGCAGATGATGGAGGTGGTGAGGAGAGTCCTCAAAGTTTCTCCATCGTGTCTGTCCACTTGAACCTCGCTATAATAATGCAGTCAGAGCAGAACAATCTCAGCTTTGATCCACAGGCAGTGCCTCTTTGACAATTTATCACATTGCCTTTGTATGCTTTGTTTCGCTGCAGCTACTGAGCAAACACTGGTGTCCTAATAATTCTGGCTTTCACAGAATATAAGCAGCTTTGTTCTTTTCGCTGTGTTTTCAGCTACAATAAAAAACATGAAAAGGAAATCTGTGGTTACTATTGAGTCAATGCCTATGTGCTTTGTGTGACTTAAAAGTGTAAAGGATTTTGTCTCTTTTATCTCATTTGTTACCAACCTGATTTAAATGATTTCATATCCATAGAAATGCAAGAGAAATTGCATTAGCTGGAGCTTGTGGTCTCAAGTGCCCAAGATAAGCCAGTAGCTTATCTCCTAGCCAGGAGACCATTTCCAGACATTTTTCACCCCCTCACTCCTGTGGTACCTGTTAAAAGTGCATGACTTTGTGGAATATCAGTGTGAAATGGTATTAAAGGAGAAAAATTAAGCATTTTTATTCTCACAGTATTTCTATTCACTTATTCACATTAAGAGTAATGAATATTGGGAAGTAACTGTTGCATTGTGTGTTCTAATGCATGACAAGATCAGAAAAAGCTGACCAGGGTCAGTATATCCAGGCAAAGAGAACCAAATCCACTGTTTTAATGGTTTCTCATGTGTTCTCATCTTCTCTTCCCATGAGGCAGTGAGTGACCTCACTTAAAGATTAATCTTTTCATTAGAAACAGTAATACTCTTCCAACGCCTTCCTTAGCCAGAACATTTCTTTCAAGCAGATGAGAGATATTTTTCCTGAACTTCTATTTTCTGCTCTGTACAGGTTTCTGGAGACTTCAAGATTCTGTTCTTTCTCCAATGCTGTTTCCATTGATTTAAACTCAGAAAATAGTCAAGTTAGAAGGGGATGTGTAACAGATTTGTGGGATTCATTGGACACAAGCTTTTTATAATCTGCCTGAAAATAGGGCAGAAAGAAACGGACATGGCACCATTAATTTTTTCCAGAATTCATAATAGAATTTTTAAACTCAAAATTGCAGATTTTTCACTGAAGGAATCTGTGACTACATTAAATACCATGTGCAGTATATTCTCTTTTTCCTATCAAAGAAAGAAATTGCACATTTTCAATTGTTTGGTTGGTTGGTTGGTTTTTTCTTATTTAAGTTACTTTTAAAGTGACAAGATGTTTTTTAAAATAAAACTTGGACTGGGATGAAAGGCCTAGAGTTTAAAATGATCTGTCATGCAGTTCAGAACTAACCTTCAAGAGCAGACCTCGCATCCAACTGAAGAAGCTATAATTCCATGGTGCAGCTTTGGTGCTGCCAGGTGTACCCAGCAGTTTGACTGGCCAGAGTAGATTATCAATTTCACATTGTAAAACTCTTTCAATATCTGTTGCAAGTTATTCCAATGCAGCACAAATGATATTAAAAGCAGCTGTTCTTTTTAGTGACTAGAGAGCTTGTGTCATTCGCCTCTCCAGAGTCCATCTCTTTAAACACTGACAGGAGACAGACAAGAAAAATCAAGAATTGCCCAAATAGGACAATTTGTTTTCCTGTGAGATTTTGGGCATTAGATATTCTACAGTAATAATTTCTGTACAGCCAAGTCTTTCATAATTCTGTCTGAACAACTGTGTGTTATTGGTAGGAATTTATTTCTGGAATAATTATTTAGAACGAACTTCAGCCTAGGGTACTTTAAAACAGAGCTGCTGGAATCCCAGGAGCAATATTAATTTTCATTAAGAACTTATTTGGAGTTCATGAAGGTCTAATAGGTTGGAGAAGGGTAACTGGGTTAGGTTTTATTTTGCTAGGTGTTAGAGGGGAGGGACAAAGCCAGGAAAACCAACCCAAATAGAAAATTACATAGTTCCATAAAACTGACAATACAAGTTACTGTTATCTTTTTTTACTGTAAGGAAGCTGAAATGTCTGGTGAGTAACACTGACATTCTCTAGAATCTCAAGTAGTTTTAGCACAAAAATTTCACTAGCCTCGAGGTTGCAATTTTCAAAATAATTTTAAAGTGCTGTAATTTGCTGTATTTAAAGCACATTCAAATTGAAAACTCCTAAACATGTAATCAGTAATGAGAATCTCTTGCAGACTGTGGGACAAGGGAGAAGCACTGGAATTTTTTTATTCAGATTTTTGCTGGTTCATGGTATCCTTTAAATCTAAGAAAAGGCAACCCAAGACCATGCACCTCACAGTGGTTAAATAACGTGTTTGATGTAAGCAAGGAACATTAGCCACAATAACTTTTTGTGGTCAGTGTAAAGGTCAAGATAAAATAAGAAGTTCAGTGAGTAAAAACTGAAATGTGACCTTTAAGCACTGCTATCAGGCCAAAAACAGCCACTGAGAATATACAGTTAACAGGCCAAATTGAGATCATGGCATGAGATGCTCCAAAGCTATGATAATAATACCAAATGAACTGAAACTAGTATTTTTCTAGAAAAAGGCAAAAGATATTTTGAAGAAAAAAAGACCCCAGCAGGTTTCTACTTGGGTAAATAAATCTAAATGACTGTGCTCTAGAAAAGACTTGATTCTAAGAAGAAGCTTTAGAGGATGCCAGCAGAGAAGCGAGACACAAAATCTAGAGTGTTTTACCAGTGACAGGTTCTCTGCAATGAAGGCAGCCTGGGATATAAGGTATGCAGAAGGGGAAAGTCCCTGATTTTGGGATTTGGGGAAAGCATGATCAATATAAGGGTCGGAAACTTGTAGATGTGATTTTACTTTAGGTAGATGAATAACATGGTTTTCTTATTCCATGCTTTTATCTATAGTGGTGAAAGTATTTGGAAGATAGAAGGACTTCAGTATTTCTGTTTTGAGGCACTGAACCATCTGCAGTGACCCCCCATTTTCAGCCTACCCATCTCCATTCTAATAATAAATAGATTTGTTTACTGATGCCAAGAGTTTGACTTCATCTCATCAGCAAGGAAAGACATCTATTTCCTGTGAGACAGGAATTTGTCCACTGCTAATTTTGTGATAATTAATCATGTCCATCACATTTCTTCTTCCTTGTTATTTGCTGTAAGAGACTGTAGATGTTTAGTGTAAATTAATCTAAAAGAGGCATCAAAAATGCCTGTCCTTTCATTTTGAAAGTAGTAATTTACATTTGTGTAATTTATGTTACTTCAATGACAACTTGAATAGTGCTGCAATTAACAGTCTATAATGCTTTCCATGATAAATCTGTTTTTCAGATGTTCATCATTCAGATATAAATATTTACTCCACATTCAAATGAGTCTCATTGATTGGAAGCAACTATTTATCATTCACTAGTCTGGAGGCAACAAAATCATATTCATGCTTCAGTTACTCCAAAATAGCAAATATTGAAATGTTGTTCATTGCTGGCATGTTAATGTGGATTTAATTAATTACAGAAATGAAAGCAACGAAGGACTTGAACTCTAATTTCACCCACAAGCTTAGACGATTTGTTTAAAAATAAACTAAGTTTAAAGTAATTTTGGCCTGTATATGGCAAAGTCAAATTAAGATAGTATAAGAAAGTTTACACCTGACATTTTCTTACTTTTACTTGATATTGTAAATTATTTGTTCTTTTGAACAAAGTTTCTTTCTTTTTTTCTTCACTTTTCACATAGTTGCTTCTTTAGTATGAACTATATCTTTCTTCACCAATTTGTGCTTTTCCAGAGTTTTCTCTCTCTTTCAGTCCAGGTACAGATACTGTGTATTGGAGTGAATGAGGAGTGACAGGCAAGGACAGATAAATGTGTTTGGAGTTTTTTTGCTTGACAGCATCAAGTCTCTGAAGGTTGTGTTTACTTTTACAAGCAGGTCACTCAAAGGAGGCAGGCAGTGAGAAAGCCTCTTCCCAACATCTTGTATACACCACAGTCGTTTTTTCAACTTTTACCTTGAATTAATAGCTGTGGAAGTAGGGAAAAGGCTCTTCCTTTGCTGTTTCCTTGCTCCACCTCCAGCTTCTTTCGCTCTTCGATTCAGAAACTGAAAACACCGACTTCAGGCATGTCTTATGCTGCTCAGTTGTTTTCCTCTTGCTCTCTTGCAGTTCTCTCCCACCAGCCACTCTCCTGCTCCCCTTCACTTTTCCCTGTCTTCCTCATTTACCTCAACATCTTCCAGACTGGATCTGCTGAAGATCTTCCTTCCTGTACCTCACCTTTTCCTCTGCTGATGCTTTTTTTCTCATCACTAATGCCCACAAACAAGATACAAACAAGTCTCCTACATTCTGGGGTCTACAGTCCCTATTCAGATAATATCAGATAAAGCATAAGTCATTAAAAATGAGTCCTTGTAATAGAAAGCTTTGCTATTTATGGGACTATTTGTGTTTCCAACAGATGCACATGCATGCTGGGAAATAGAGGAATGAAAACTTGGTAATTTTGAAATAAAGCTGTTGAATTAAATAAAAGCCATAACATTGTGGTTTACCTCAAATAAATAACATAAGTTGTATTTTTTAAAAAAAAAAAAGTTGTAATGCATAAACAAATTTATTTAGGGGGAATATATCCTCTACTATTCAACAAGGAGAGTTTGCTAAACAGTTTTAAATCTTCTCTCTACTTCTTCCTACTATTTTTTTAGACAAAGGTTGACCAAAACCTTCAATTTTCCTTGAAAATTTATTTTTGTGAATTTACACTCTGCCCAATTCCATGGGGAAGATCACAGATACAAAAAAAAATGCAATTAAGTCCGAAAATATTTTATTTGGGCTGCAGGCCTGAGAATACTTTATAGGGATTGTGTGCAGAGAAAGCATCATGATATAAACCCATGTTTTGAAGCATCCATAGTCTTAACTATACTTTAGGCTCCTTGCTCTGATTTTATATGATTTTGAATAGAGACTTATATTTAAATGAGTATTTTCTTTTGTGACCAGTTGAAGTGATGCGTCAGAAAACTCAGGGTTTTTACCATGAAGAAGTGTTACAGTACAAGTGTCTATCAGCTCAATTAAGGATGTGCAGCTCTGAAACTCTTATCTTAATCCCTATAGTGATAAAACAGTAATTGTTCTGAAAGACTGCAAGGGAAAGTGTGACTCAAGTAAGGACATGATGTTCCAATGGATCTCAATTACTCTAGAGTAACTAATTCTTTTGTCCACCATCTAAATTTAATGCTTCTGTCTCCCTGAGGATCTGTCACGAGACCTCTTATATTATTGGACTTGTGTTGACCTGTCACTATCTAGTCTGCATTCTCAACCAAATTGAAATAATTGCCTTAATTTACCTGACAATTCTTTTGAGATCTCAATTCATCACAGTATTTTAAGTGTTTGAATTAGTTACACGTGAATCATTAGTTCAGTGCACCTTCAAAAGTTCAGATTTTACCTTCTACCTGGTTTTTGGTGGTTTTTTTTTTTTTTTTTTTTTTACGTAGAGACGTGGGGGGCTAAACTTCTACTCTAAGTGAGCATTATTGACTCAGACTTGATGATGACTTAATTTTGGCATGGGATTACAGCCTTCAGTGGAGTTACTCCAGATGTATATCTTGAAGAAAATAAAAATGTGTCCATTAGCTGAAATATCCCTAGTAGAGTGAAAATATGCCTAATGGCAACCAGTTTGTTCTTTTCAGTTTGCGATGTATCAGATAATGTCCTTCATCATACATAAAATATTATATTCCTATTTCTCTGGAAACAGCATTTAGGCATGAGTATGTCTTTTCTGAAGCTCACTGTGCCGTTTTGTCATGTTAAGTATTTATCTCTTTCTGCCTAAGGGGTAAATGTACAGTGTTAAGTACAGGAATTAGGATGGGAAATGTTCCCTCTTAATACCTGAAAGTATAGTATGTTTTACTTTGGGAACCTCATGTTTCATCACTTGATGAGTACTTGTTGCTTTGCCTCTTATCCTTCTCAGACTGTAATGTGAAAGTAGCACTTATAACCCAAGTCATATCTCAGTCACTTAAAAAGAAGGGGCAATTTGTCCCAGTTTTTATTGCCAGAGAAATCTCAGAAAGCAGGCTGATGAAAGGTTTTCCTGAGTATGGTCACTGATACGTCCCTCACTCCTAGTGCAAGTAAAAATAACAGAGAAAGGCAAAAAAAATATAGTGTTGGAAAGGGCTCTTGAAGAAAAGGCTAAATAAAATTTTGTTTAAAAACACCAGTAGGAAGGGAATTAGGCAGGACTAAAGTACAAAGGATGAAAAGGGACAGAATAATTCTCTTTCAAAGGACGACTAAGTGTGGTAGCTTGTATGAAATTTTCATTTGGAAATTCCCCTAACAACAATTTGCCTTCCCAGCTTCTGGAACAGCAAGGATGGGTTTATTTTATTTGCATCATCTCTGTTCTCTTGTCTGTCCTAAGAAAACACTGTTGTCTGTTGTTAATGGCTTTTAGATCTTAGGTTGTTATTTTTTGTAAATGCAATTGATAATTGAATAAAATAGCAAATAGAAACTATTATTTGCCCAATTACAGCCTAAAATTTCTTTTTCATCTGCCCTGGTGTCCCTTTTCCTATGGTAATTCACAAACAAAGAATATGTAACATCCTCCAAACCCTAACCCAGTTTGGCTGCTAATGCTCCTTTATGTACTCCAGTCTCCTGTTCTCTGTGGGGTCTGTGGTAGCCTGATGCCCCCTAACCTCTCTGGCCTTAAATCTGATCACAAGCCAGCAACATGTGGTTTTCAGCCCAAACCAGGACCTAGACACCCTTAGTTCTGATGCTTTTTTAATTTGCAGTACCCCTCTGACACCAGGATAGAGTATTTTGACCAGTTAGGGCGGAAAAGTAGAAAGGACTTTTCCAGAGTTACGAAAAATAATCATGGAGCCACAGTTTTAACCCTGTTTTCACTGGGGCAGTCTTGTTTCTTCATAACCTGTGCATGAGAGGAGGAGAAACCCAGCAGTACAGGATGCAATTCAAATCAGAGAACGGACAGGAAGGGAAGCTCCCTGTCAAAGGTTTTCATGCAGCTGGATTTTCCTCACCCTCTCTTACTGTGATTTCTGTATGCCATTCCAGTGACACAAGAAATAATAATGTAGAAACCCTCCTCATGGACCATGGGCAGAATCTTGCAGACCTATTCAGGTTACATTTTGTCCCAGGGTTCCAAGTGAGTGAGAAAATGAACCCTAACCTGTTTTTGAAAGACAGGCTGTTTGCAGAAATTTGCTTCTTGCTGTGAGGTTTCCTCTAAAGGGGCCAAGTTTTCAACAGGAGCAGAGCAGAGCTGAGCTTAGAGTTTTTTCTTTGGATTAAGAAAATTTTGCTAAGGATGGCCTCTTCACTGGATGCAGACTAAAGAGTATAAAGCCAGAACTTCCATGAAACAGTGGCTGCAGGTGACACATCATAGGAGGAGCTGTATATTCAGATTGGAAAGGCAAATTTTGAGCCTCGTTCTGAACTATCACTGCCCTTATTTGTGTGAACAATGGAATTCCTCTGCAGTCCAGGCTTACACCCTTTAAAACTTGAGTAATGGTGTTTACAAGTCTACTTGAGGCCTTGTGAGAAAAATTATTTGTGTGTCAGAACAGAGTGGTTACAATGGCATAGCCTTGCACACTCTCTCATGGCATGACACCGAGTTTAGGCTTTTGTTTGTCTCTCTGGTTTTTAATCAGTCTTTTGGTGGAGTAGTGTTTGCTGGTATTCAAGCATAGACAACAGATCTTGGCTCATCTTTTATTAGCTGTCCTTATGTCTTGACCTCTAGGAAATTAGTAATAGGATAAATACTAACTGAATGATAAATTTTCAAAAGTTAATTATTGGGTACAGTTGGATAATATGATTTAAATAAAGACAAGGTATGGCAGGATCTCCTTATGCCCCAGGGAGGAATTTCAGAAACCTTGAAAAAATGTTTTCTTCATCAATCTTTTCAGCTTTAGCCTCATATATACAACTCAATTCTTAATTGTTTATAACATAAACACCTGGGATTCTCTCCATCACCCCAGGAAACAGATTAATCAGTTAGACCCAAGTTGTTTGGGAGTGAGAGGGAGTACAGGATTCAGAAGAAAGTAAGAGTTAGAGAATTGAGTTTCTTTTTTTATTAAAAGCCATATTTTCTGTACCTTTGCAGGTACCTTCATGTATTTGTATTAAGACATACCATCTCTCCCAGGATTTGTTTGTCCAACTAAGGTTTCAGAGGATTAGTTTTACTGTAGAAAGTTTCAGACCTGGAAATAGCTTCTGATCCTTGGAACATCCCTTAAATTTACAGTAAGACAGCAGTGTCTAAATCTGAGCCTTTTGAACAGTTAATTTGTCAAACCTACCTGTCTTTATCGTAATGCTAATCCCAGTCTGAGTTTGGAAAACTTTGATTATCTCAACCTGTTCTAAACTCTACCCCACAGGGTGGCCTAAATGCAGCCCCAGAAATGGCTTGAGTGGGAGCACAGCACGTTGCCTGGAGCTCTGTCGGGTTTGTGGAAGTGGTCAGTTGGCCAGCAGCCAAACTGGGAGGCAGACTTAAGGAATGTGAAGATTGTAAAATATTAACTCCTTGCTTTCCTGCAACTGTGGAGGAATTCCCTGAGGAGAAATTCAGCTGTAGGCCATGGAACATGTGTGGTCACAGCCCAAAATGAGCAGCCCCTGTGGCTGGTGCTTAAGCTCAGATGTTCTTGTAATTCCCAGAGCTGCAATGAATCCTCTTGGATTTGTTGAGCTCTTGCCTACTTTTCAGCCAACTCTGATCATTAACTAGAAGTGGGCAGACATCCCCAAGAAACACCGTATGAAATATGGACCCACATCTAGGACAGTTATGGAACAAGAATGGAAATATATCTATTTCCTCATGAAAAGAAGGGGAAATAATTTCTTAATTTGATTAGCCAACATCATATGTTTATCTCACCATTGTTGCAGGTTGTGGTCTGACTGAGGAAAGAAAAAGAACACTTTTAATGACTATTATAAATTAAGGCCAGGTAAGAGATACTGACCCCAAGCCTCTTAAGACCTTTACAGATTGCTGTCTTGTAATGTAGAAAAATGGTCTGCAGAATTAGGTTTTCTTTGTTATATGTTTTATCTGGGCAGAAGTTTGCCTAGGAATATTGGACACTTGGTGCTTCTCTGTGTGTAGGTGAAGTTGTTCTTTCCTTTTGAGGTTGCAGTATTTTTTTTGGTCTGTCTTCGTCTGGCACACTGGAGGCCTGTGTGTCAGTGTATGTCTAATGTATCAGAGTTCAGATATTCTATCAGCTTTTGTGGTGGAATTGCTGGATAATTAACAAGTTGTGGTACACTTTTCTTGAAGTTAACTGGAGAGAACGAGTCTCACTGAAACCGCAAAATAATTCCTGTAATCTTTCAACTGTAAACCCAGACCTCCAGATAACAATTTTAAATATTTTAGAAGCGCTCTTTCTATCCTGTCTTTACAGAAATCCTTATTAAGCTGAATAAGAGTGTACTCATTGATGCAAAAATACAGTATGTGTTTATCTACAGGGCTCTTTCCAACCCAAGCCAGAAGTTTCTGAGCTTTCTCTGCTACAGAAATTATATGAGTAGAGGGATATGATACATTTGGCCTAGTATTTGTTTTCCTTGAACTTCATACACTCTTTCTTGAGAATTATTTCTGCTTATGGTGGAAGTGGTGAGTAAGATGAGGAGCTACAGCTGAGGCTGGTAAACATTTTGCTGGTAAACGAGCAACATATGTTGGATGCCCTCTAGCACCACTGTGCAAACTGGCTTTTATCAAGGTATTTTCTGTTGAAGAGTATGAGGTTATTAATGCAAAGTAGTGAGACTGAGTGACCCTGAAGTGAACAGATTAAATAAATGAATAAATGCTGCTTGCTCTCTCTCTTTTATTTTATTTTTATATTTCTTTTTATTGTATTGTACCTGAGTTAGGAGGAGTCCTGTATTTTCTGTCAAGCTTGAGCCTCAGTCTTAGTGACAGAAATGTCATGAAATTTTGTTATGTACTCAAGATAGCTAATTTGTCAGTTTATTTGATGGAATTCCTTTTATAGAGTTCATACTCCTCCCTTTTTTTTCTTTATTCTCTTACAATTTTGCAATTCTACCATCTTTTTTTTCTTTAATTCTAGTCTATCTAATCTATTAATCCTAATCTATCTTTTCCATTAGTCTAGTTTGTCCAGACTGTGTCTAAAGGCAAATGAGAGAAAAATGCTGTTACTTTTAATGAAGGAGAGAACTGACATGATCTTAACCTAAATTATTGTTATTACATTGAAAGGATTATTGTTCCATTAAGAGTTACACCTGATATAAATTTAATTATCTATCACCTCTAGCTACTACTTGTAAAATACCAAGATATGACATGACAAGTCCTGAAGGACCTAAAGAACTGTATTTAGAGACTGCTGTAGGAACACATCTGATTTTAACACAAGAGGAAAATAGCACCCAGAAAATGAACGAATGAAAAGTTGCTTCTACTAACTAAATTATTGAAAAGCTTAATCCTGAAGCTCTTAGACTGACCAAGATTTTATAATCCACATTGCTAACAAAATAGTTATTAATAGTTGTTGTAAAGCAGAAAAAAAAAAACAAAACCAAACATGGAAATCTTTGTACCTAAATGCAGGGGAAATATTCTTTTGGTCTTGTTGGTAAATGTTGATTTCTTAAGTAACACCTGTGTGGCATGGTTTTGAGGGTGGTTTTGTCTAAGTTGCTTACATTAGACTATATAAGTTTGTTTATAAACTGGTTATAGCACACACAGATTCAGATCCTATGCAGTTTGGATGTAGTGTTCTTGTGTTAAAGTTTATTTTCTGCAATATAAGATTCCTGAATAAGGATTGCATCCCATGGATTTTGAAGCATTCTTAATAAACTGCTACACCAGGGAAATCAATGTGTTTTACTATCTAACTGTGAGATCCTGATATACTGAGCTCGGTATGAGCAGCAAGTTACTCAGTGGGACCCTTCAGGAATACAGTGCTACTCATTGTGAAGGCAGATGCCACTTATTTGTGCCACGTGATGGACCATGGAAAAACAGCTCATAATGGTTATGCACAAAGAGACTGGCAAAGTCAGCCTTTACTTTGAAATTATATAGTTAAGACTTCAGTATGAGTTTTTGGTAAGCTGCATTTGGTGCAACCATCCTACCCCTTTTTTTTTGTACTGCGTAGTTAAACCTGAAAACTGCTCATCTTTCAAGTATAATCTCTGGAATTTCAGTATATTCTTTTTTTCAGTCCGTTTTCCAGGGTTCTTGGCACTATCAGATGCTTATATTATTTTTTTAAAACTGTACGGGTCTTATAAAATATTTCTTAAAATAGCATTAGTCCATAAAATACATACTATTTGACAACTGAACTTTTTTTCCCAGTGATAAGGCTCTTCAAAACCACAAGAAACGTATGATATATTCAAATTTTGAGGAGATTTTCTTTCAAGGTATGTTTGTGAAAAAGAGAACATTTGTGCTTGTGGGTCTTTCTTTTCCTTTTCATTCTTTATTCTCTGGATCCCTCACAACAGTACTGCAGCTGAAGTTTCTAATGCTCAGGGAGGTAAATATGTTCTTGTAGCACTCGGGGAAGAGGGTGAACCCACAGATAGTGGGAGTAACAAGCAGAAAGGAGCTGGTTGTTTGCATG
The DNA here is from genome assembly GCF_003945725.1 of Corapipo altera. NCBI lineage: Eukaryota > Metazoa > Chordata > Aves > Passeriformes > Pipridae > Corapipo > Corapipo altera. Next base: position 1,591,058 of record NW_020884952.1, read on the forward strand.
ATGGGTTTCTTGAGTCTTGTGCATGGCTGGAAAGCCTGGCAATATTGGCACTCCTAAACAAACTCTGCACTTTAAATGCTGCATCATGGCCTGGCTGTCTTTTAACAGTCATTCTGATTTCTGGCCCCTACAACTTGTGCCTGGATGTACAAGCAAGGAGTATGAGAGAGTAGCTAAAGCACTATTTAAAATATGTTAAACATGTTAAAATGAGCACATTTACCTCTTCTGCTCAGCAGTTGCTGCCCAGCTCTGACACAGCTTGATGGTCCTTCCACTGAGTCCCCAAGCACTGGCACATTTTCTGTGGTGTGAGAACAAAACCAATCAAAAAATCTGGTTCTTTTCTTCCCCTCCTGTTTTAATAATCTTGAGTTAGTACTCATATTGATAGTAAGAAAAATGTTCTAAAAGGAAGGTAAAGTTTTCAAGTTGAAAGATTTCATTGAGTAATTATTTTTTTTCTTATTTTTGCCCACATGATGGCAGTATATGTTAATCCAAACGAAGAAAATAATTAAAAAATGATAGCTTTACAAAAATAGAGTTCTGTCGTGCTCCCCTGAAGTCCGAGAAGCTATGAGAAGTTTCCAAAAGCCATTATGACCAGTTATGAAAGGATAACTCCTCTTATTGTAAAAGCCCCCAAAAGACTCAAGAAGCAGCAATGCACTGCTCCACGCAAGAACCACATGTAGCTAATTCTGAATGGGTATGGAATGGTGCTGTGTTATAAATAAAAGTGGTCAGTAAAGCTTTGTCAGTCATGCTTGTCTTAATCATTTGTAGTCAATAAAGCCATTGAAGTATAATTGGCACTCCCTGGCATCAGTTTTGCAAGTGCAGAACTGGAGGTTTGAGGCTGCACGGGCAGCTTAGATGCTGAGTGTTTCATCTCTGGTAAGAGCACAGAAAGTCTAAACAGACAGACCATTGAGATATTAGCTGCAAAAAAAAAAATTAGGCACTACTTCAGAAGGATTACAACCAGGAACAAAATCCGTGGAATCTGTCAAGCTCTTCATCTATTTGTAAGTTGAAACAAGAGAGTTTTAGTGGGGGGTGTGAGGTGGGGGGGTGATTCTGCATGTGTTTACTGGGTGGAATCAGAGAATTTTGTCAGTAATCACAGATAAAGATTATAATGGAAAAAAAAAAAAACCAACATAAAAACCCCAAACCAAAACAACAAAAAACCCCAACCAACTAAAAAAAAAAAAAAAAAAACAAAACAGAAAAACAAAACCAGATATGACCAAACCCAGAACACTTCTTTTTCTGAGTTTTGACATATCTGTAAGCATGTGCAATGTTTTAGGTTTTCTGTGCACTGTAACTTAAAAGTCTAGTAGACTTAATTTTAAACCTCAAACTTTTTTTTTTTCATATCACCTTTAGGTAATAAAAGGGTAATAGCAGAACTCTGTGTTTTCAACAGCAAAAAGAGTAAACAGATGTTCAGGTCAGCCCAAATGCAAAAGTAAGAGGCATCGATGAAGCCCCTCAGGTTCCTCTGGTTAGGGTCTCAGATGAGTGTCAGCTGTAACCAATTTACCTCCTGATCAGATTACAGAACATGAGAGAACAGGCAACACCTTTTTTCTTTTTCCTTGTTTTTTTTGAACTCTGAGTTCAGTCCTAACAGATGTGATTTTCCCCTTCTTTTCCCTGATGTTGTATAAATGAGGAATTGGGGCAGTACTGTTTTACCTGTGCAGGTTTGTTCCCTGAAAAACTTGGACTTCATGATGTCTGGCAACTGTTGCATGGCATGTACCTGCGGATATGAAGCTAAAAAAACGGGAACTGAAGCAGCTGAAATATCAGAATGAGTAATCCTTTGCTCCCTTTGCTTATTGAAGTTTATGTTTCTCAGATTGTAGATATTATTACTCTAGTTCTTTTATGGCTTCTTGTTTCACCTACCATGACTAATGAGTCTTATAATGCGTCTCTTTTACTTGATACTGTGTATAACAGCCTATGTAAGTCCTTGCTCTCATGGTTTGTGATATGCAGGTACTGTAGGAACTCACTGTGGCATCCTACATTCCCATATGTTTGGAGTTACCACTCAAGTTATACCTAAAAATAACCCCCCAGAAGTACTATGGTAATTTATTCCTGTATCCACGTAGGACTGGTACTACTAATAGATGAAGTCCTGATATCTTCAGTGTCTAGGGATTTTTCTGACTACGTAATTCCTACAGATTTGATCAAATGTTCATTTTGATTGTTTCATTTTTACACTTACTTACATCTGCAATATTCGTCTTCTCCTGGAACATCTCAATTTCTTCTCAATGGGTAGCCTACAAATAACACCTGCTCCTAGAAATTGCCAATCAAAAATGGCACAAAAGTGTTTTTTTTTTCTGTTCCCACATCTCACCTTTTGTATAAAGAAATAATCTCAAATTCCCATGAGTATACCCTTCTGTGTGGGCAGGTCAGGACTATTTAATGGCATTCCTCTCACTTATTTTCCTATACTGAGCTATTTTTCCATAAGGAAGTTTTCTCACTAGTTTCACAGTATCACAGAATGGGTCAGGTTGGAAGGGTCCAGTAGTCCAACCTCCCTGCTCAAGCAGGGTCAACCCAGAGCACATGGTACAGGATTGCATCCATGTGGTCCTGCAATATCTCCACTGAGGGTGACTCCACACCCTCTCTGGGCAACCTGTTCCAGTGCTCAGACACTGCACAGGAAAGAAGTTCATCCTCATATTCAGGTGAAACTTCCCGTGCATCAGTTTCTGCCCATTGCCTCTGGTCCTATTGTTTGGCACCACTGAGCAGAGCCTGGTCCATCCTCTGACACCCTCCCTTCAGATACTTAGATATGCTGATGAGGTTCCCTCTCAGTCATCTCTTCTCAAGGCTGAACAGGCCCAACACCTTCAGCCTTTCCTCGTAAGAGAGATGCTCCAGTCCCTTAATCATCTTTGTCACCCTCTGCTGGACCAACTCCAGGAGCTCCAAGTCTCTCTTGTACTGAGGAACCCAGAACTGGACACAGCACTCCAACCTGTACTGGTGCATGGGGTTATTATTCTTCCCCAGGTGCAGGACCTTGGCTGATTTCAAGACAGTTGTCTGCCCATCTCTCCAACCTGCCAAGGTCCTTCTGAAGAGCTGCACAGCCCCCTGGGGTATCGGCTGCTCCTCTCAGCTGCTGTAAAAAATTCAATGTAGTACATTGCAAACAAGCTGTAATTGGACTGTAAGAGTTCTTAGATTATTTTAGTCTCCTTTCAGTCCCTAGTGGGTAAAATCCTTGGCTATTGCTACAGTTGGTGGCAAAGGGTAGCCTGGAGGTCTCTGGCATCGACTGGGATTTCTTTTGTACAGACTTCCCGCCCAGCGCCCCCCAAGCCAACAGGATGTTTCTTGAACTAAGGAGTAACTTGGACATTGTCATTTCTCCCATCATCCACTGCATGGGTGTGTCTTGAAAAGACTATTAATTGACTCTTATTTTGCACAAGGCATTCTCAGCTGCAGAAATATCCCTTTATAGGCCTCTGCTTGCTTATGTAGTTCAGAGACGCCTTGGGGCTTCTTTGACCTAGTTCCCTGTAAAGATTAATGGAAGTACTGCTCTCGGGCACAAAGAGTGCCTTTGTTTATAGTTTTCACTAACACAGTTGAGAGATCTGGGTTTGATGGTCTTGGCATGGAAAAAATTATAGATCTGACCATCTTGCTCTCAGTGGTAATACCTTGGAGATGGAAGTGCTCAGTGATGGAGCTGACGGCACAAGTTTCATTATGGCATCAACTTAATCTCTTTAAATTGTATAGAATGGCAAGGTGTCTGCAGCACCAAAGTCCTTTATTATCCCCATGTCAATTCAAATAACACAATAGTTATTCCAGGTAGCATTTTTAGTACATATTATCTGATAACTAACCAATATGGATTGTTTCTACATCAGTGTTACGTATATTGAGTTCATTGTGGATCACAGAATACAGTATTATGTCTAAATTTTATAATTTATAGTATTATTCTATGATTAAAAGCTCCACTGGGCCTCATGCACAAAAAATTAATTAACCCATGGCTAAGTAGAAGCATTAAGATGATGTGTTCACTCTACTGGATGTGACTGTTACCTTGGTATGTTTGTTTTAGTGGTAAAGTTAAGGTGGTTCAGAATAGAAAGGGTGAAGTAATGATGCCACTTTTCAATTCCATTGACACTTCTCCATCCACTGAGTCCTTAATGTCTACTCCTCACATGCTGGAGTCAGCCTTAGTGAAGAAAAGCTCATTTTTTTTTCTTTTTAAGTAATTTAAATTGGACTCACACTTGAACTTAAATATCCATGGAACTGCAGAGGGGTTTTCCCAGCTTCTGTAGCCCACTGCCTTCTGCAAAGACCACTCAAATCTCTCTCTGCAAATATTATATTTTGGGATCCAACATGAGGGTTTCCACAAAATTGGGCTGAACTAAAAGTCTAAAACTGAAAAATGTGAAAGTTCTGCTGCACAGCCCATTGGTACCCACTCAGCTTTAAGGCAGAATTTATCTGTTGGAAAGAAACTATCTATTGGAAGGGTTTTGCCCTGTGTATCAGACAATGTAATGTCTGATCAGAACTGGACTGCCTGTTCTGGGGAAGAAGTCTTCCTGAGGGACAAACAAAACATGCTGCACTCCAGATGAGGGTAGAGAACTTGGATTGTGGTTAGTTAATACACAGGTCAAAAAAGAACAACCAGTTAGTAAGTCAAGTAACTATGTCCAGTTATGAATTAATAAAGCAGCCTCAAACACTTGATGTAGATTAAAAGTATCTTTATCCAAAGAAAATAATGAGAAATCCTGACTTTTTCTAACTGGTTGTGCTGGCTCCAGGAATACTACTTGGTTAATGTGTCCCACGTGTGACAAGAGCATCAGCATTCTTTATGGAAAAGTTAATAACCCATGCAGAAATAACACTGCAGAACTGTAAAATAGCAGAAGCTGAAGCTTCTCTTGCTTTGTATACATGAAACAGTGGCATAGACTTGGGTAGAGTATGTGATATTTTCTTACACAAAGCTCATTACTTTGTGTGTGAATCGATATTCCTAAAAGACCACAGTAATGTTAACAGCTAATAACTATTTGTAATTTCTTTAGTATTTTTATGTTTTTAATGGCATCCTGAGCATAACTTGTGAAGTAGTCTCCCAAGAAGCAAGCATTCTCTTATATTGCCCAAAGAATATAATGTGGACATGGTACCAAAGCTGAAAAAAAACCCCAACATTTATTTAAATGTTTTCTGCAAATATTAATCTTTATGCCTCGAAGGACAAGAAATCTAAGCTGCAAATGTTTAAGATGTGAAGTCACATGTAAGAGTGTATTTTCTGGGCTAGCAGTTCCAGAAATTACAGATAAGCAGTAGGTGGACTTGCTCAGGCCTGCCATGAAGCTTTAATTCTACTTCACGGACATTCATGTAATTGCAATGTTGTAAGTTTTTGTTTCCTTTGGTATGAAGTGGGAATACAGGCCAACTCTAGGATACCAGTCTCCTAAACAGCCAACACAGTTTTATTACCAAGCAGAATGATTTTGTCATAAGTATCTTGATATTCTGTTTATTATGAAGGTCTTGACTGCATTATACCCTTGGTTACCTTTTTTCCCCCTCACCTTGATGCTTTTGACTATTCTGTAACAAGTTATATTGAAATATAATCAAAAAAAGTAGGAGTTTAGAGATTGGTATTGATTTTTAATGTTTAACTATTGCTCTTGTTGTGTTGAAAATCAATTATATAAAACATAAAGTATTTCAATGTTGTCCATTTGGTCTGAGTATAAGGCAGAGAATAAACTTTCATTATACTACCATATTGAGGTTAAAACTTGCAAAACAAAATAATACCATATTGCTCTCAGTGTCACTCAGGTACCATCACAATAGTAGGGCTCTATTTAAAATGTGGTGCCTCATAGTTGCAGTAAGACTATTTTTTTCACTTCAGCATGTCCTTGGACTGGTGCTGCATGAAGGAACTAGGTGCAATGAATTTTTCTCACGAAACAGATTTGGCACAGGAGTTCATGGCAATGTTGCAACACTGGCCCATGTTTGTTCTCTTAGCAGCATAAATCTGGTGTAATTAGAAAGTCAAGAGTGTCAATTCAATTTACATTAACTGATTGTGTAATTTCCAAACATGAATTTAGTTGGACTAAACCAGTTACAATAGGAAACAACAAGCTCCATGTTGCCGTCAGCTCCTTGAGTTGATAAGGGGTAGTTTGGGAGTGAGACATGAAGGTGTGACTCGGTCAACAGCCTTAATAACAGCATCCCATGGACAAAAAAAGGGAGCGCTCTCTCTGGCACTGCAGTGGAGTTGGTGTCTGGCACTTTGTGTGTGTATAATAAAATATCCTCATCTCTTCATATAGCAGCTGCACTGCATGAGAAGTAGTTCACTGAATTTACTTTTAACAGTGTTTTGGTTTCACTGTGAAATGCTCCCACACACAGTTTTACGGGAATGTCTGTCTTCCAGTTAGGCAGAGTAGTAACTAAAGAATTCCCTTCTCCCATTACCCCTGCCCAGTGGGGGAGGACAGCTTATATACAGCAGGATCTTTTTTATGTCTATCTGTAGGTGGAAGTGCCCTGCAGCCAGACGCTGGTTCTATGAGGAAACTTGAGCAATAAAAATATTTTATGCTTTAACCCACCCCATCATTCAACAAAGATATTTCTGCAGGTGTGAAGTGGCTTCTCCAGCAATGCTTCCTTCAGAAACAGAGAAATAAGAGAGATATTTGGCACTGTGAAAGAACAGGTCGGAAGGCTTAGGTTGTCTTTTCAGATTTGATATGTTTTCTGTGGTACTTTGCACCAACACACGACCTAGCTGTTGTTTTAAGGTAAGAGGAAAATTGCACATTATAAACATTGGAGTTGTGGCACTGAGAGTTCTCTTGGGTGGTAGCATCTTCAAATTTGAGGCTCCCACTCTGAAAATGAAGACAAGAGCACGGAATATAAACAGCCAAACAGTTTGTTACTTCAAGGAATGCTCAGGAGGTGTTCAGTGTCTTATCTGAGATGTTAGTCAAGTATTACACATTTACTTCTTATGGTCAAATGGAATGAAATTCAGCTCAGCGTAGAAATGAGTCCCTGTGCTTACAGGTAGGACTATACAGCGGTAGTTTAAGTAGTTCATGGACTTGCTAGTGAGCCAGGGCTTGGGAGGGATCATGTCAGCTGTATCTCTCTCTGTCAAAAGAGAAAAATAATCTCTTTCTACCTTTAAATTAAGACATACAAAAATCTGCCTCTGAAGCAAGGCAGTTGTCAAGGTGGCTTAAACCAGATTCTCACAAATCCCCACCTTACCTTCACTAGCCAGACTGTCCAGTTGTATTTGTAAAGAACGTAGAAAATTGCAAAGTAAGAATAATTTTCAGGGTGCCTTACGTGTAGTGTAAAGTCGTAACTACTCCTCAGTTTTTTGCACTGACTACAGCATAGCAAAGAAACCCCTCTGTGTAAATGAGTCAGTCATGGAGAACTTGCGTAGTTGTTGACCCCTTCCACCTTGTTTGTTCCTCTTAATCAGCTCTAGCAGTAACAATGTTTCACCACAGACATGCACATGCCAAGCTTAAAGCACCAAAGCCAGTGCTCTAATGTTTATTTCTAGCAAAGGTTAAAAGCAGCAGGTTGTTCAAAAGTTCTTGGGGTGTGCATTGTCTGTCAAACAGCCACAGATTATGAAGTCTCATCTCCTCAAATAACAAAACCCTCCTCTGAATTGCTGCTTGCAGAAGGCTACGGTTGACTGAGAAAGGGGAAAAGGAGGAGAAACCAGCAGGCTTCTATGATACAAGTTTTATTTGACCGGGAATGGTGTCCTATACCAACTACAGGCAATCAGTGTCAGTGAGCCAGCTTGCCTTTCACTGCACAGACTATCCACTAGCCAGATGTTAATGGAGTAATGCCATGAACTGCCCAGGCTCTTTCATGGGCACTGAAAACAAGGTCTGACTGGCTTCTTGACAGAATCATCATGGTGTTTCTGCAGCTTCACAGACTTACTTTTAAGAAGGCTGAGATATCAGCTTGGCATTTTTTATTCTTTTTTTTTTTTTTTTTTTTTAATTTATTTATTTCTTCTCTCCAGAACATAGTAAAACAGTTCATAAAATATACAAAATGGTACTGCCTCTTCATTTCCTTCCCTTATGCTTTCCTCCATCCCAGCTGCCTGTTTCATTATAGGAGGATGCAAGGGGAAATGTTGTCTTTGGCACTGCTGATTTTTCCACCAGTCTCCTAAGTAAGAGGAGATTCTTCTAGAAGAAAGTGATGCCACTTGACTCTTTGTTCCTGAAAGTGCTGTCTGGGATGTCCTGTCTGCTGTTGCTGGAGTGGTTATAGATTTACAGTGAGATGGGGGGAGTTATGAAATACATGATTTTGTGCTGGTCCCTACAGCTCCTAACCTGGCCCAAAGGCATCAGCAGGAAGCAAAAGTCTGAACTCTTCTCTCTCTCACACTGTGTGGCCTGAGTAGCCATTTACAGCTGTGCCTGGGAGATGCTGCCAACCAAAGTGACGAGATCTAGTGATTCACCAGTTGACTAAATGTTACGTAGGTGGAGAAAGAGTGATGTGGGGGACAAAGCTCTAAGACGGCGGATTTCTTGAACAAAAACTTCTCATCAAAACCTAGCCTGCCTTTGTGCTGAGGCCTGGTATGGTTGCTGTGCACAGCCAGTGTAACCAAAACATCCTTCAGTTACCTGTGTGGCACAGGAAAGCAAAATGGATTCCCAAAGAAAGGCTGCCTGCACAGAGGAAACAGAACATGTAGCTGATTAGATTATCACGCAGATGAAGTAAAACACTTAGTACCTGTCTACTGATCTATGACTAATTTGAAATGCTTTACTTTTGGACTTTAAGGGTCTTTAAATGGAAAAAATATCCTACCCTTGTTGTGGGAAACTTCATGTTATTTTAATTCCTCCGTTCTTTAAAATAATTCATCTGTCTGATTATACAGTCTTACTGAACTTAGATAGTGTGAGTAGTTTCTTTGGTGCTTATTATCAAGCTTGTCAAACCCAGAACTATGCTTTTAAAAATTCTAAACAGTAACATTCCTCAATAAACAATTTCTAAATTATATGGAGAACACAGAAATCAGAACATTAATAAAATCTTCTCTGAGTTTTAAGGCATTTGAATAAAATTAACTTTTTTTTTTTAACTGGGAATCACTTCTGTCTACTTCCTTTTAGTTAGAGTTGAGTTAAAAAAGTCAAGTTTGTGTTTTAGTTTTGAACAAAATTTATATAAGGACTTTTTTTATCCTCATATGAAACTGAGTTATAAAATACAGAAAAAGTGCATAAAAGCAGTGGTAAGAACCCATAACTCCTTTCAAGAGAAAATTACCATGATGCATATTATTTTTAATTTTCTGAGCTAAAGCCAAACCAAAACAAACCTTGAAATGAACAGATAAGTTTGCCTGTGATGCTTCCTTTTTCCATATTTACTTGTATTATCTCCAGTCCCCTAGTCTAGACAGAGAGAAAATCTGGTCTCATTACTCTCAGCTACATTGCTATTTATTTTTCCATGTTTATTTTAATACAAATATTTCTTGAAAAGATGAGAAGAGTCCTTCACATGTCTTAGCACTTCTAGTCATTGACTGGGACATGGGAATTCAGAAACCAAGACTTGGGATTTAATTACAATAGTCTTACTGAGCTCTGGATCATAACTTGAACAGTGTTGTTCCTTATGACTTCTGTGCTTATTCTCCACTTACAAAGTGTTGTCTTGGGGAATTGGGCCATCTGCACAAAAAGTACTGTTAAAGGGAGGTAATAAGAATATTTTTACTCCCTCTCTTTTAGGTGCTCACATAATTAACTTGAATGTTGACTGATCTTTTTCCCTGGCTAGTGAGATGTACCAAACTTATGTCTTCCACTAAAACATTTGGTCCTTGTGACACTTTCATATCTCTGTTGCACTATTATTTTACCAGTTTACAACCTTGTATGTGCCTTAAAGCTCTTAAGAAAGCTCCCACTTTTTTCTTAGCCAAGCTTGGGGATTTCTGCCTATCTCAAACTTAATCCCAGCCTCTGCCAGCATAAATTCTTGTCCTGGACCTGTAGCTGCTTCAGTAATGTGGTATAAATCTAGATCTAAATCACTGAATTTCACAACATTGCCTCTATTCCCACCCTAAACTGTGCAGTTTAGTAATTTAGGAACTTCTGACCACATAGGATATAATCCAAATCCCAAGTGATTCACAGCCTTCATCCTAACCTCTTGACACTTCTAAAATTTATTTTCAGCTGTGTCTGAATGGAACTCTTATTCCAAGTATATTCTTATTGTCCTGACTTATCCTGTGGGATTGAGCAGAAAGCATTGCTCTTATCAATGCATTTTGATATTTGTTTCTTTTAAGCTTACAGACTTGGGGTCTAACCCTAAAAATCTGCATCAGTTCTAGTGTTCAATCTCCTTTAAAATCACTGTGGGATGAAGTAATTGCTTTGGTTTGGAGATCAAAGTGCTTTATGCTCTAACTCTGATTGAGCCTGAAGTCTGGTTTTAACACCTCCAAATCCCAGCCTTTACCATGAACCGTGTTCTATTTGTAATATCTATCTAAGCTGCCCAGAGCCTCCAAACCACTCAACTCTCCTCTCAGCCTGGACTCTCCTAAACAGCAAATCTTATCCATACTTCTTGCCTGTCTTTATATTATGTCTTAACTCACTTGTCTACTGCATGTGGCCTTTGCAATGATTCAAAAGGCTTTGCTAGTCCTTCACCTGATACTGTCCCTGCTCTCACCTCTAACTTTAACTTCTGATGGCCCCAGCTTTTTCTCTCCGAGACCTCTAAATTTAAAGTGAGAGTGACAGGGTAAATCTAACTGGTGTTAGATTTATGCAGTTGTATTCTGGTTCAACTATTCCTCACTCTAGACTTTCTAGGTCCTGGTACATCTTCAGTACATCTCTGAATCTCTGCTGCCTTGAACCTGAAGCAGGGCTCTAAACTTTACATCAGGCTTAACCATGATTTATTTTCGTCTTTGCCAACTCTTCTTTCAGACTTTGTTGCTCTAAGCAAGCAGTCAAGTGTTTATATGTATATATAACATGATGCTAGAACTCTGCATTAATACTTGGACTTTAATCCAAATCATATGTGTAACACTGACTCCTAAAGAAAAAATGATCTCTTACTCATAAAACACTATTATAAGATACTTAAAGTAGAAAATATCTTATGAAATATATAGACTCAAAGCAAGAGGTACATAAATGTATTATACTTTTCCAGTTACTTAATCTCTTTAATTACACAAAGAAAACATGCATGATAGTGCTGGACTTGAAATGAGCTTGAAATATTGAACTTTAATTCTGGGAACAGAATGGGCATTTCTGCCAAACTTCTTTTGGTAGATAAATTTTCGTAACTTATCCAACTTTACTGATATTTTTCAGTTATCTGTTGGGTTGTTAATTTATTCCATATTCTTTTGTTATCCTTAATCTGTTGAAACAGATAAATTATATCCATGAGTATTAGAAAAGGTCTTAAATATTGGTTCAAAAGACTTTATCCCTCAGACTGTGTTTGAGTTACTGTTTCTCTTTGTGTAGAAGGCTGTGAATCATCATGGATCATTTGAACATTCAGAGACAGATTTACATGTCAGAAAAGTCATATGCAGTACTTTGACCTTGTTTTAAATTAATTTGTAAAGAAACAGACTAACCAGATCTTTTTTTCATACTGGCTGCATTTTTTCTGCTGAGAGGAATGACATTATGGGTTTCATAGTGCTGAAGTTCTAAACTGGCTCTTCCTTGCTTTCTGAGGCAGCTGATAGTTTATTTTTGTCATCATTTTGTCTTTGGGTTTGCTAAGTGTGGTCTCTCTGGAAGATGATAACTAAAAGGCAGTTCACATCCTGGTGGTTCAGAAGACAACTTTATGGTCAAGAGCACGTCAATCCCTTCCTTTGACAAAAAGGATTCAGCTTATTTTTTGCATAACAGGTATTATATTTTCCCAACTTCGAGAACAATCTGTGTTTAAAAATAAATTCAATAACAAGTCCTTGGATGATTGGTTATGAGTTGAAATTATTTGAAAGTAGGTCCCCTAGGCATCTCAGTGAGCCACCTCTCATGCTCTTGAGGGACTGAGGAGGTTTTGAGGGTTCTCTGAAGGGGAGGACAGTTGTTGTTTTTGCTAAAATTCTAGAAAGATGTACCTATAAGCCTGACATGACCCCCTTTAGGTCCCTGAAACAAAAACTGCTGTTTTGTTCTTCATGGGGCCTAGACTGACTATGTGCTAGCAGCAGAATCCTCAAATGTATTTGAGTATAGTGTATATATATATATTTTGGATACATTAAAGGAAAAATATGTAGGGCTAGGTCATTTCCTTCTGCATAAAAAAAAATATGTTGTGAATCCAACCACTGAGCTCCTGAGGATTTCAGTGTTGAACATCACTTGTTTGAGATTGAGCTTGATTATTTGTGTATGTGTTTGGGGTTTTGGTGTAGTTTTTTTGGTGGATTCTTTCCTCCTCAAAACAAATACAACATATTGTATGTGTTATTTAGACATACACACCCATTATTAAAAACATTATTCTTAATATCAAATGTAAATGTGGACAAAAAAAATCTTACTTCAGTAGCAAACTTGGAAACTGCGTTTTCCAACACAGTAAAAAATGATTACTGTGACTCTTCATCCTGTGAGAACAGAAGTTTAGGTTGTCCTTATACTGGATGGTCACTTCCTTACCTTGTTCCCTGAAGGAACACAAAGAAGCTTGTTCAAGGAAAGATGGCTGGAATTTGTGATGGCAGGAGGAAGCTGTGGGGAGAAGATTAATGCACAGGAGATGTGTGTAGAAATGCAATTTGAGAGGAAAGGACTTCAGTAACTGTGAGCAGGGTCATGGAACAACAGATTTGTAGAGAGAAATAGAAGCAGAGAAGTTGGTTGGATAGGAGTCAAGGCAGATAGGAGATGGAGGAAAGAGAATAATGAAGACAAGTGGAGATTCGTGGGGAGCTTGAAAAATTATAACTGATGGAAAACTCATGGAACCCTGGGAGAGGATACTTTACCAGAAGAGTGGGTTTTGGCAAAATACATGTGTTTAAACTGTTCTTTTGCAGCTAAAAGTATCTGAGAAGTCAAAATGGGGAGGGACATTTGTGTTTGAAAAAAGAAAAGTTTCTGTTTGTTTTTTTGTTTTTTTATTCTGCTTCCATGGTGTTTCCCAGCAAAGAATCCAACTTTATTATTTTTCTGCAGTGTGTCTTTCTCAGGATCATAAAGTGCTGAGGCTCTTGTAAATCTAAAAAAGGGAATGCTTTTATGTCCAGTGTTCTAAAATATTATCTGAGCAAGAAATCGTCCCCAAAACCACAAATCTGTGTATACTTGCATCTCTCTTGCCTGCCCCTCAGATGATTCACTATACTGCTCCTGTGTTTTTACCCCTTGATAATCCAGAACAAAGTTGTAGTGTTTATATCTCACAGCTGCTTGCTCTGTTTCTCTCTCAGCTCTAACTCAGCTAGCCAACCTAGAAAACACCTTCTCCCTCACTTTTTTTTCCCCTCCACCTCCCTTGCCAGGGAACTGTTGCTGGTTGTTTTTCTTCTCATTTTATCCCCCAGATATCTTCCCAGGTTGCCACTTTTTCTGTCAGCAAAGAAACAAGCAGCCTCTTTTATCTCGTTTGCCTTTTATCTGTTCTCAGCTCTCTAAGCTATGACCTAGGAGAAAAAACAGTCATCACTTAAATTCACATTTAGGTGAAAGATCAGTCATTACCTGTGCTAGCAGCCCATCTTTGATACAAGCTCACATGAGAGCACGAGGGTACAGCCCTCAGTTCTGTTGCTGGGAGGGCTGTAATTAATGAGAGCAAATAGTCATTATAGGAACTTCTTTGCTGGGAGAGTGGTGGTTCCTTCATTTGTTAACAAGCATTTGAAAAATGAACAGAAAAACATGCAGTGATTAAAAGCCACTAGCTGGGTTGCTTTTCATATCCAACCATAAACTCCCTAATTCAACCCTGACAAACTGAAGAGTATTTTGTGATAGTACAACTATTAAAAAGGATGCAGTTAATAAAAGCTTTTTTTTTTCATGCAGTAATGGACTTACAATAAAAGGTCTCAATCCTGCAATGTGCTGCAAACATCTGTAAGCTTCAGTGGAAAGCTGGAGGTTCTACCCCTCTGCAGGATCAGTCAGGTAGCTCCTCTGCTGGAATCCCAGAACTCTGGAACTTGAAAGTTTCTGCTTCTGCTTGGGATTAAAACATTAAAATTCCTCCTCTTGCTCTCATCCAAATTTTTGCCAGCTACCTCGACAAATTGTTCCCCTAGGTTTAATTAGCACTAACAGAACAACAGCCTTTGCTGTGTAATGAAGGCATCCAGAGCAGCTACAACCCCCCAACCCAAAACAGAACATCTTTGCTGTCCCATGCAGCCATGCATATTACCCTCCTGCTCTGCAGTGCACCTGGACACATCTAGCAAGCACATAAGTCTAATATTAATTGCCTTGTATATGTAATAATTGATCACTAAAAGCACACATTTATTTTAGGATTTTTCTAAACCTTCATTGATTCTAGGACTTTTACAAAAATCCAACTGGAAGGATTTTAAATGTCTCCCATGTCCTTTAATATTAGCAAATAATTTTTTTGTCCCTAACCTGCTGCTATCAGTGTCTTAATCACTAGGTCTATGGTTGCAGTATGCAATGAGCTAAGAGGGGAAATAACGAAACAGCATTAAAATAAGATATCGAGTTACTTAAAGCAAAGGCATTTCACTGTATAAAACAAGGAAAATATTTAGGAGGCTTTCCTGTGAACAAAAATTAGGAATGCTGCATTGTTTTGTCATCTCAAAGATGCACAGAATCTTCCAACAGAAGTTACATTGCCTTTCATCAATTTTAATGCAGCTTCTAGCTGTAAAACTCTGCAGCATACAGATGAAGGAGTCTGGACATATTGGCATGCTAAATCATAAGCAATCTATTCCCATTCTGCATCATTTGTTTAAACTTAAGATTCCAGATCAACCTGCAGAAATTGAATGACTTGTGAAATTTGTTGCTCTCTAGAAACTTTGATGACATTCTTCCTTATATGTTTGATAAATTTCCCGGTACTTGTAGTGGGAAAATATAGATGAAAATAACACGTGGGCAATTACTGGTTGTTTTGGACCAATTCTATCAGTTAAGTAACTATTGGGAAAGAATGAACACACACACACACACACACTACTGCATTTTCTCGTTTGGTTTTTAAACTTTTTAGAAAATTCATGAAAAACGACAATAATGTAGGATGCTGTTTCTTTTTATAGCAAACTAATTTTCTAATTCAGAGTTATAGGGTTAAAGAATTTCAACCCAAAAGACTACATTTAAATTTTACCTTCCTTATTTAGGAATTCTCTGGTACAAATAAATGACTGCAAATTTGCTGCAAAATTTGTATCAAGTGATGAGTCACCTGATAAAATGCATATCTGGTAAAGAATCTAAAAATATGTATTTCTCATTCTTAATGTGACTGTTGTCTATATATGGACTACTTGCTTGGCTTTTGTGAAGAATTCTTTAAGAGAAACTTAATGCAGACTACCTTTGATTCTTTCTTTCATATTACTTGTACTGATTGTTTTAGATTTTACTAATAACTAAAGAAGGTTATTAAATCAGGCATTAAAATACATATTTACTCTTAATTGGTTTCAATCTAAAGCCCACTGACTTCAATTAATTTGGAGTCTGGTTAAAACATAAAAAGTACTTATTTGTGTTTTAAATTAGCCTTAAATTAGAATCTGTATTTTAGGTCATAATTTCATAATTAACAATAAATTCGGACAGTGATGATTTCCTGTGAAACATTTATTTGAAATCTTCATATTAATATGTCTTTGCTAATCTATACTACGAATGTATCTAAGTTTCTTTTATTTGCCTGATTTGTGAAACAAAAATCCGGTCTTGCCAAAAGTAAGATCAGGTTTTTGTGGAGAAACAAATACACACTGACTTCCTAACAGCCTGACTAGGTTGCCGTGTCATCACACGTGTTCTGACAGTCACTTAAATTCAATTGACTTCAGTGAGAAGTTTGAGCAATAATAGACATTCATGTTTTAGGAAGTTGAGGAAAAATTGCTGAGAGATTTGAAGCCCTAAGAAAGCAATAGTAGAATGCATGTAGATCTGTAAATGGACTGTGAATCATAAATATTTTTGAGACATGAAGTTTGACACAGAAAAGCTGTCTGTTAAGACAGAGCAATCACTTAACAGACTTTTTTTCCTGTTTTTTTGGTTTGATTTATTTTTAACAGTGTAGGTGTTACTGTCAGCTAACTGTGTGCCAATGGTAACTGTTCATCTGAACTAATAAATATAAAGAACCTGAAGAATGATAATTTTTCATTTCGCCTACAGGCACATGATGACCAAAGTATCAAGATAAAAATGTGGCTTGCATGGTTCTTGACACTGGAAAAAATAAAAATAAAAAAAAAATTAAAAAAAAGCCCTAATGACCCCCCCCCACTTCACCTCATCCTCACTCAACAAAACAGAACAAAAAACCAAACAATGACTAATATTGCTTATTGCTAATTTTAGTATCTGGTTTTGGTGTTGTCCATAAATATATTTTTTTTCCTTTTCTTCAGTTCAGGAACCAATGCACAAAGTTTGTGCCTGCTACTGACCTCAGTACTACTTGAAAATTCTTTTTTCTTTAGTTAGTTCCTTACGTTCACAGTAAGTCACCATAAGTACAATCGACCCTTTAAGTGTGTTTTTTTGCAAGGAAATATTTTTAACACAAAGACCAGGTGTGTGCATCTACGATGTCATCTTGGATTCATTACTTTGACCAGTTTGTACTTAAATAAGTGGCTGGGAACACATATCAGTTATATCAACAGATCATGAGTCGTTTTATTATTTCAATGCTAATGTACCAGTGATCAAAGGTCAAAAAATTCAGTCTTCATCCACAAGTCAGAAGTTTTTCTGGGTGCTTCCACATTTTACAGTGTTATCTAAAGTGTTTCTCCCACATGACAGTGCTGAAACCTCACTGGTCCCTTCAGGTTGTCACACTGGAGTACAGGCAGACGAGCCTGAGCCATTCCAGTGCCATCTCAGCCACAGCTCATCCACTCATCCCTTCCAGCAGCCATGGGGTTTGAACTTCAGGCCTGATCCTATTTTCTCTATTAAAAGCATCCTCTTATTGCTGCAGATGGAGAAATCTCATCAAAAGTGACTTTGCTTAGATGGCTAAAGTAGCTTTGATAGGATAGTATTAGAGTTGGTCCAAGTCTGGTGTATTTTGGAGGGGAACTATAAGGGCAAACCTCAGACCCTTGTGTGATATTGAAATGCTTAATTGAAATAGACTGTTCCATTAAAGCATCTCACTGCTGAGCTGCTGTTTCAACAGCAAAGAATTAAATGAGCTCACAAATCGGGCCTCGCCAACAAATTGTACCTGTCAAGTCTCTGTCCCTCTTTACCAGGTCATTGTGCAGAATTTGGTCTCTTTCAGTAGTCCAGCTTTCTGGTTCTTATTAAATTTTTCCCCCTTGGTCTTGAAAGCTTCCTGAAAGATTAAATTACATTGTGCAGCATACCTGAAAGAAAGAGTAAGGTAATATACCCTCAAATCCCAGAATAATGCTCTAACTTTCACATTTTTTGCTGTGTTCTTTGTGGCCATGTTCTTTCTTTGCTCATACCGGAGGTGTTTATAGTGTTTGGGGAGACAAAAAAATAGGATCAGTTGGTAGAGGCATCATGATTTATGTCAGTGGGTAGCATGAGTCTTTATGTTTAAGTTAGCTTTGAACCAAATGTTGACTGCTTCAGATTTAAAAATGGTAAAATTGTAGCTTTTCTTCAATGAATCTGCTGATCGTGGCTGGTAATGTCGGGAGTGACTTATATGTGCTTCTGTGGAGTTTAGCTTTCTTTGAAAATACAGTTAGAACTGTGGTTTTTGAACTGGAGATGCTCATATTTGTTACTTTTTTGGTGCAAGTTAGTGGCAGGGTGAGCAGAAAGGTGGGCAGCGAAACGGAGAGGCAACCAGCTTTCAAAAGGTGACGCAGACCGGAGAGAAAAGCTTGCTCCTACCTCACCCACTCGAGCCTGCTGTGTGTGTGGAGGGCCGGGCTCCGAAGAGTTAAAAGTGTTTGTTTCACAGGAAATTGGAAGAAATTTATGTGCGCAAGTGAAACTGAAAGGTCGAATGTGTGACTCATATCTATTGACAGATGGAATGAGCATAACATAAGAAGACAGTGACTAGAAAACAAGCAGGTTGTGTGAAAGTATTTTTAGAGACTAATTTCTACCCAGCTGTGTCTTCTATGAACAGAATAAGTTTGTCAAAGTTACCTCGAAGTTGCCTAATAGGTACCCCGTGGCAATTAATTGCATTGATATGGTTTGAATGGGTAGTTCATCCCTTGGGATGAAAACAGAGTCTTTTAAGAGCTCTACCTGAGACTTTAAAAAGATGGAGGTAAACAAGAATCAGGAGAACATACAAGTTCCTAATAGTGCTCATAAACTTTTACATACCCACTTACTTTACCTCAGTTCCCCTGTTGACTCCCACTTCTGTGCTCTCTTCCCCTCTCAACCTATCTTTTTTTCAGCTTAAAATATATCCAACTTGCTTGTTATATAATAATGACTCATACTTTCATTGGCTTAAACTTTACCCAATCTTTCTTTCGTGTCATTTTTGTTCTTTAAATTGAGATTTAGCCTCTTCAGTTTTGGGTACTACATTGTGGGTTTTTAAGTAAATTCCACTGATATAGCTGGGAAAAAATGATGCTGCAACTCAGTATACAAAAATTATTTAGTAATATGAGGATGAAGACTTGGCAGTATTTTACATGCTATATTCATTTTGCTGGACAAGTAAAGAAAAGTAATGTATAGAAACCCATAAATGTTTGATAGCTGTAAAGTCTTCAGCAAAATTTGACTCATATTTAGGTATGAGCCACATAGTAAAATGCATGTGAGTGCTCATTTGTTTCTTGCCTGGAAAAGCAACTTGGGCACATAATGTTGTATAGCATACATACTACTTGGCTTGTGTATTTTCTAGACCACGGGGTTAAGTTCTGAGGCAAAACCCTCAAAATTTAACAATAGCAATTATTTTCTACTATTGCCCTGGTGTACCCTTTCGGCCAGATGATCACAATCAAATATATTATGTACACCTGAAAAATTACATTAACAGGTGAGAACTTTATGGCATAAGGGAATGTGCTACTTTCCAGACCTCTGCTCTCATCAGGTGTAAGGATGGGGGGCAGAACTTGTATCTTCATGAGCCACAAAGAACATTGTGGGATAGGGTAGGGACTTTTTCCTCAGCTTGTGGAGCTCACTTTCTTCACCCCAAGCTGCTGGGTTTATTTTACGGGGTTTTTAAAAATTACTTTTATTTATTTTAAGGCATCTCCACTTCCTAGGCTGTTAAATGCTTTCCCTCACATCCTGACTATGAGTTGGACTCCAGTTCCCAGACCTCCTGCTCCATATCCAGGTGGAAGAGTGCAAATACCATGCACTGCAAACTGATTAATTTTGTTAAAGAGAGGGAAATGGAAAAGAGGAGAGAGAACCATGTCCCAAACTGGGATATTTCAGCAATGTCAAAATCTGGATTTTTATTTTTTTGGGGGGTGGAGATCTCTATAGACATAAACTACTGCTGGTGTATTACATGTTGCTTACAAGGTTCTCACAGGACAACAAATGGAGCCTGCTGGAGTGAGGCAAACATCTGATGTTCTCTTTTACAAGAAATTAAATCTGCAGTAAGTTAATTCTACAAATTCACTGTCATGCTAAATCACCGAGCAGCAGTGCAAGCAGAATGGATAAATCCTTCTGTTAGTATGGCATGTTGCTGCAATTAACATTTTCACTGCACAATTATGTTATAAGATAGGATCTATAAAGGTGAAGAGCATAACTTGTTCATTAGAGTGGGCAGCAGGGAGCAACAGTAGAAATGTGTTGCAAGAGCAGGATAGCTTTTTTGAGGTAAGCATATGCATATACTGTATTCTATTGTCTATAATCCTTTCTCATCCAGCACATATGCTATTAGTCTACTCCTCTTCCTGGAGCTCATCCAAATACTAGCAGCATCATTTCCTGCTTAGAATGGAAAACTCAAGGTGAATAAACAGCATCTTCTGCAAATAATCCTATAATATTCCTACAGGAATTATGTATTAGTGAAAAGCTTTTATATGAAAATAAAACATTGAATGATAAAAATTAAATTGAGCAATTCTTGTGGAAAATTTTTTAATTCTGACTGATAAAAACACAATAGCAAGTTTATGAATAGAATTGTCTCTTTTCTACTCATGATCATCTTTATTTTAAATTATTGTTCTCCCAACACTGAAAAAAAAATCTATTTTCTATCTCTTCAGTTGTATGCTTAAAAAGTAGTGTTTTCTCAGCTTTCCTTGAAAAATCTGTAGGAGAATACTGTTCCATATTACAAATATAAACTGAGACCTAAAATCCCATGTACAATTAGAACTTTAAATACAAGTAGAAACTGCCAGGTTACTATAAATGTGAAGATTACAGTAGTGGGTGCCTCAGATCTTTTTTAAGATGAAGGGAATGTTCCAAGTGCTGCCAGTATGTGGTAGAATACATACCCTAAGTTCATATTTTGAGAGTGCATGAGTAGTCCAATATGAATGAGAGCGTATTTGGTCCAGTATTTGATGTAAATCAGTTCTCTTCCTCTGCTGTAGGGAGATTTATGCTGATTTGTACAATTGGTGGGAGGCAGATTACAAGTGCCAACATACTTCTTCCCCCTCTACAGTTGTGCAAACATTATTGGTGAACACAGAAAAGAGCCCCTGCCTGGAGTGTTGTTTTCTGTGGTCCACCAAAGTTTTCGCAGTTCTCTTTGCTTTGAAATCTTGTCTGCATGAAGGGTTATGAAATTTAAAACCTTCCATTTGTTTTAATGTCATTGAGCAGTAAGTGACTTTGTGAAACACTTGAAGTAGGTTTTGGCATTGTGCTGGAATGGCAGCTTCCCACAGTCAATGGAAAAGTTGCAGGTGGTTAATAAATAGTTTTTACATAACACTAAGAATATGCAAGACATTTCTTAAATAAACAAGAAGAAAATACAATTATGATTTTGCAGATCTCTAAGTTTAGGAGAACCTATGGCTGGGCCATAGGAATCTTGGCTATTTCTTCTGCAATAAATGCGCTCCAATCCTATTTCTTTTCTACTGTAGATTCTCACTCCACTTTTACAAAATTTGGGAAACTGTTCTTCATAACACTATCTCTACTTCTAATATATCATTAAAATCTGTGTCAGGGTATATCCTCACCTAATCCAAAACCACTGCTATTAGGATGATTAAAACTTAACCTCATCACTGTATAAGAGCACAGTATCTGATCTGCAGCATTTATGTTTTGATTCCACTGAATGCCTTGGTATTGCGTTTTACTCTGAAAATCAAATATTCTGTGAATGCAGTTGTGCAATTCAACTATGTACCTTTGAGTTGAAACACCCAACCATGTCCATGCCTATGTCGTCATAGGATTGTTGAAATGGAAAAGGAAGAAACTAAGGTGAACAGAGTCAACCTCCACCTGAACAGATTAACTCTAATCACCAGAAAGAGACAGACACAGGTTCGTACATCCACATGCATGGTTGCTGATGAAGTTGTCCATCTTGAAATAGTCATCTCTTAGATCTTGCAGAATTCTTCTTTCCCCTTTTTACCTTGTTTTTCCCCAGTCTGATGCATTAAATTCAGTAAGAACTTTTACCCTTTTAGCTAGAAGTTGGGTGGTAGCCTTGCATACGTGCCAAGAAATGTAAACCTGGAAAGTTTTTGAAATCAGCAGTAGGAATACTGCAATTAAATTTTAATAGGTGATCTTGCTTTGTTCAGTGACTTGTCTTTAGTATTCTGTTATAGGTATTGAAAACTTCACACTCAGAGGTATTATTTCACAGGTGACAAGAGCTCCCACACATTCCTTTGGGAATTTTTAGGCTCTTGCAGCTCTTATGAATGGGAAAAAAAGCAGGTGCAGACAAATTGATGGAATTTTTATGTAATTCATTGGATATCCAAGCATGCTTGTGTACATCAGCTGATAGCTATAAGTGAAGGTACACTGCTACTTATAAAGGTCACTGGTGAATAGGTCATATGCCTGAAAGTGAGATTGTGTTGATTCCCTTTTCCCCTTGCTTATCAAAGAGGATAGTACAATGAGTGGTTGGACACCAGTACACTAAAGGGTTTTCTGTGTCTAATTAGTTTATTTATGTTTTTCTGAAGGCTTACCAGCTGTTGGTGTAGGAGTAGCACTGCATGTTCATAGTATTTCTCTTTTAACCTCTTACTACTTTCAGTGAGTTTAATCTGAGTGTTTACTTACCTGTACACACAGTAGTATTTTTGGAGATTGTATTGGGCAGTGGGTACTGGAGACAAGAACCTTCAGGTCCCTAAACCCCCAACATTAAACTGTCCCAAATTTGAATTAATGTGGTGCAAACTGTAGTCTTCTCACAAGTTTGTTCAGGATCACCTGTTACTACTCTAATGTGCTTTTTAGAAAAGTAACTGCTAGCCTTCCATGCTTCATAGGTCCACTGAATCAAGAAATACAGTAAAAATCTGTCAGAAAAACCTCCCCAGATGTGTTTGCCTCTGGTGAGTCAATTTGCCTGTGATTTGATCCTGTGTTTATTTAGTAGGCTGGAATTTACACACCTGAAAAAATATCACAGAATAAAACTCAGGACAGTCAGAGAAGAATATTATGAATAAGCATCAGGAGGTGAGAAACAGGAAGGGAGAGTGAGTGAAGAAGGACGGCATCTACCTACTTTGTGTACAGTGAGCTTCATCCACAGTGGGAGAGCTCTTAGAGAGATTTTCTTTCTGTTTCCATTCCTTGTCCATGGCCTTTTATTTTACAGCAATAATTTAGCTCTCCTTCCTGCAGCAGGAATGATGATTTGAACAAGGTGAAGTGGAAGAGCTGTAAGGAATACTGCAATAAGAGTTGAGAGAAGCAGGCTTCCTCAAAGGGGTGATTCAAAATGTTAGTTTTCCCACTGGATATACTTTGTAGTTATGTTTTAATTCTCCCAGTTCTTCCAGGTATTTTCTGTTGTTACTATGAAGTTTGTTTCACCTTTAAAGTGTGTGTGTGTGTGTGGTGGGGGATTGGGGGCAGCTCAGGTAGCTGACATATAAACATTCTCAAGGAAAGCTTTTAGAGCTCATAGCATCATTCAGTATACATTTTGAAAATGTTAATCTTTTCAACTAAATAGCAGCTACCATTGGCATATGAGTAGTATGCACTTTGTATCTTGGAAAAAGTGTTACTAGTGTCAAAGGGAGGGGAATTTACTCCAAAGCTGTGCTACTTTATTAATGATATCTTGATAGGTAAAGGTTGCAGTGGATTTACATGGCCCAGCTCTCAGATGCCCACCAAGCCACCCTGTCACTCCCCTCCTCAGCAGAACAGGGAGTAGAAAATACAACAAAAGGCTCGTGAGTCAAGATGAAGACAGAGAGATCACCCAGCAGTTGCCATCGCAGGCAAAACAGACTGGACTGGAGGAAATGAATGTGATTTATTACCAGTAAAATCAGAGTACTATAATAAGAAATAAGATCAAATCTTACAAAACCTTTCCCCTCTTCCCAGGCTTAATTTCACTCTAGACTTCTCTACCTCCTCCCCAGAAAGTGGTGCAGAGTTGCAGTCAGTTCATCCCATGTTGTCTCTGTTGCTTCTTGCTCCTCACACACTTCCCCTGCTCCAGAGTGAGGTCCCTCCCATGGGAGGCAGTTCTCCATGAACTGCTCCAGTGTGAGTCCTTACCACAGGCTGTAGTTCTCCATGAACTGCTCCAGTGTGAGTCCTTACCACGGGCTGTAGTTCTCCATGAACTGCTCCAGTGTGAGTCCTTACCACTGGCTGTAGTTCTCTATGAACTGCTCCAGCGTGGGTCCCTTGCATGAGGTTCAGTATCTTAGGAACAGGCTGCTCCAGTGTGGATCCTCCACTGGATCACAAGTCCTGCCAAAATACCTGTTCCAGTGTGGGCTCCTCTCCACAGGTCCTGGCAGGAGCCGGCTCCAACACGGGTTCTCCGCAGGGTCCTATACTCATTTGATATCCACCTGCTCCTGCGTGGGGTCAAAGGGCCATGAATGCAATATTCAGATCTTGTAACAATTCTTGTCATCCTGTACACAAAAATGCTTGTCCTGGGCTCTCCTAGCAGTAGTTACTTAACGCTCCAACACCTTTTAGACAGAAAAAGATGTGTGAAGAAACTTAAGGGCTTTTCTTCCTGTCACAGTTTAGAACATGTCTGAGACAAGCAAAAAACAATAGCAATAAATGACTGAATACAAATATTGTGCTTCATGATCCTCATGAAAGGTTCAGGCCTAGCTGATAATAGATTGATCATGTTACTGTGTGGCCTGACCACAGAAATATGTAACTGCCAGTCTGGTAGCTTGTAGTTTTGCAGTGCTCTGCATTGCACTACTCTCAGTAGTAAACCCCACAACAAGCAAACAAACAAATAAAAAACCCAAAACAAAACAAAAAAAAAATCACTCCAACATTACATGCTTTCTGTGAAGAATGGTAATAAATTGGAGATCAGAAGAATAAGGTTGATAGTCTAGCAGCTTACAAACAGAGGGGCAAACCAACTCACCTCTACTTTCTGCTGCTATTTCAGACCTGCTCCCTTCCTGCCACCCCCAGCTTTGGGAATACCACCTTTTCCCACCTCCCCTCAGAAGCCAAGCATCTGCTCTGCCATGCTCTGGAGCAGTGCTAGTCTGAAAGGAGAACCATTCCTGACTCTAACCAGAGATGGGAAGGAGAGGAACACTTTTCCTGTATTAGCTATTCTTGGTGTGGAGCTCTTTTATATCAGTCATTGTATCAGTTTCCCATCTTTGCTGAGCTGACATGTCCAAGTTCAGCTTCAGCACACAGTACAGCACATCTCAAGTGCAAGAGCTGACCTACCTCTATCCTTAGTAGTTCAGTGTCCACGGGTCCTCTGAGAAAGCTCTCAGACTTCCATCTGTTGGGATGCAGCACTAATTGCAGTGACTTTGCCCTGAAAAACAATTGTCATCAGGCAAGTTAAGGCTTTCAGTGGGTGGTAGAAAGACACATCAGTGGCTTTTGAAAACTGTGTGGAGAAAGACTAAAAAGAAAACTTGAGCAGTCCATATTACTGGGTTCCCTGCTATGAAGAAAGATGAAATCCAGGTACTCACATGCAATATTCCCTGAAAACAGCTGAAATGATAACTCACAGGTTATTAATCTGTGAACTGGAGCCTTCTTTTGCTTTTAATAAAAGACACTGAGAGAAATTAATTCTATCTAAAACCACTGTATGTGCTGTGTGCCTAAAAGCAGGCATCAGTGGGTTCTTATAACATCAGAAGTCCCTTAGTTATGGCTATAAGCATGCTACTTGATTAAGCCTCTATGTCTGCTATTGTTTTTTCCTTACTATTTATTTTAAGTGAACACATTAATTTAACTGAAAATGCCAGGTGAGTAATGTGTAACTATGGAGAAATACAAAAATTGATCATTCTGTTAGAGGAATTAAATACTCTTTGTGCATAAATTCTAATGTTCGAGTGCAACTAAGAAATAAACATGACTTATTGCTGATAATGATGAGTGTTTCAGAGACTCTGAACTTGTCAGAAAATCAGCTGTCTTCTAGATATTAATGAGAAACAAAAAATATAAGGATGTATTTATTAACAGACCATTCATAGAGTCTGAAACTAAGCGGTTTGGAAAAGTACTACATTGTTTATAGTAATAAAGGCAAAGAAACACCAGAGGAAATATCCCTGGGGCTTAATCAATGATCAGCATATGAACATAAGTCAAAGATTGTTTAAAATTGTTCCAAATGAGGAATAACTGACGTCAAGAGCTTGCTTGACTTCTTACCTGCTTCACACTCTGGTCTCCTGCAGTGAGAAAAGTACGAACAGAACACTTACAAGCAGACTTTCACAAACTGGTTGAGGCTTGGGGCTTTTTATTTGCATTTCACTTAATTTATTTACAGGAGTATCCTTCAAGGGAAGAACTGTCATACACTGGCCAATCCATACATCGTTAACATCAACAGATAATGAAGCCAGGAACAAGTAATCGTGTGCTGTTAACACAGAATTGCACTTACACTCTGCAAGCCACAAATGACATTTGGTCAGTAACAGTGGGTTTTTTTGTGTTAGCAGTGTGACGCAGGTACAAGGCCAAATTTGTTGTGTCCCCATGGCCAAAAATGTTCTGCAGAATTCCTTCTGCCTCTCAGTCTTTCAGAAAAGGAAATGTTGAGGTAGGGTGGGAAAGGGATTCTCAGAATATCGGAGCAAAGATGCATCATGCATTCATATAGGTGCTGTGTAGTTGTTGTTAACCTGACAAAAAGCTGCCTGGTGACTGCCCTAAATCCCATATTCCTGAGAATTGATGAGACAGTATTAATTTCTGAATGTGGTGTTGTACTCTCATCTTCTATGGACACATTAATTTTGACTCTAGGTCAGGAAACAGTTCAAATCATGAAATTTCCTGGCTATTACTAATCATGTGACTAAGGTTCCCTGACATTCAAAAGTGTCTCTTCGCTGTTTTCCAGAGATCCTAAAAGCAAGTCTGAAGTTCATCTTCTAGAAAGTTTATGCACACTAGGGAAACAACTTGTCTTGAGGGAAAAATAAAAGTGACATTTCTATGACTGTTTAAAAGTATTGTTTATGCAAGACTTACGTAGTTTTCCATTGAATCTATTAAATGGAAATGGAATGCATTTAGAAAAACTAATCTGAGAAAAGGAAGAGTGGATTGTATCACCTGTGAAAAGAGAGGAAGTGTTATTGGTTTTGTGCCAGCAGCTGGTCTATTTTCATGACTGATTTTTCCTGTTAGCAGTATGGAAGCCCAGGGCAGAGCACTGAGCCCACAGCACTGCAGAGACAAAAAAAAAAAAATGAACTGCAAAGGCAAAACAAATATTTCCTCATACTACATAGACAGATATTCTCCTTACTGTCTGTTGTTCAGTGATTAAAAAGCCTTCCACCTCTGCCAGAAGCTTCTTGCCTGTGACCTTGGAAGTTACCTACCTGTGCTGTCCTTCAGTTTTCCACTTTTCAACTATTTTAATTTTCAGCCTACATATTCCTATCTGCTTCAGATAAAGCATTATTCCAATGGACAAGAGCCTTGTTCACTATACAGACATAATACATCCCCTGAAGTCTGCCCAGGCTTTGTCAGGAACATGCAAGGCAGAGTCATCTGAAAAATAGCTTGTGATTGTGTTTGGTTGTTCAGTCTTTTGCTCCTCTTAATGCAGTCACCTGTTACTTCAGTTGGATTCAAACTTGTTTCAGAAATGTTAAACATAAATAGATAGGCCTGCCTGGACTATTTTCTTTTAAAGATATTGAACATATGGAAGAATAATTTGCTTCAAAACCAGATTCTGCACAGTTTGAGTAACTTTTCCCTATTTCTGTGTCACTGATTTGAAATAGAGCACTCTCGGGAATAATGGGCCAGCATTTGGGCCTGCAAGGGCATTGAACGAGTAAACACCAGAAAAAAAAATGCACAGAGGGTTTGCAGTTTACTTAATTTTGCTTTCATTATGTCAGCCTTTATCGTTGTGTATAGCAAGAACCACAGTTGAGAGCAGACTAAATACAGCCCAAATACTGCCAGCTAGAAACTTCCAGCAAGTTATCAAATGAAAGTGCTGTCTTCCAGCGTTTCAACTCTAGATGTTCTGGTAGGTCTACCACTCACAGCCTTCTTTTTTTCTTGGAATGGAGTTGAGTCTCTTACTTTCCAAAATGAGTTTTCCATCTGTCCCTCTGGTCTTCATTCTTTCCCTCATAGTAACTCTATTAGAGATAGAGAAGTGTCTAACTTCCCTGGGATCATAACAGGCCTGGCAAGGTTTTTAGTATATTTTTCACGGTTTGGGACTTTTGGGAAGTTGAGTTGAGTTTGGGTGATTTGCTTAGGTTTTTTTGCCTATCATTGGTAGAATATATCAATTTAATAGGTTAAATTGCAGTGGGCATTCCCAGTTAGACATACCTGACCTTCGATAAAATTTGACTGTATCATATTTTGTGCACAGGACTTAAAAAACCCAAGCATGTCCAAGTGAAATAGAAATGTCTTCTTTATTTTACAGTGTGATAATCAAAAGTTCACAATGATCTTCTAACCCCTTGGAGGTAGTGACATTAACAGTGCTTGCTCCCTCTAAACATTGAGGCTTCTGTGCCTTTCAGTCACTACAGTTTGTCTTAAAATTTAATCAAAAACTCTCTACAGAGAGGGAGGATGAACTGAGTTCTGTGAATGTTCTTTCCTCATGAAACAAACCAGAATTCTTTTTTTTTTATTTGTACTGTATGAATGGGGATATGGGAATGACTCCCTTGGGGTTTTTTCCATCAGAAGGGCATGTGGTTGTAAAATGGCCCTGAAATTTTATTTATAGAGAAATGTTGGTATCTGGAGCCTGTCTGTGAGAAAGCTGGTGACGATGAGTCCTCACACTTCTCAGCAGAGATTAGACGGGATCACAACCATCCTGACATCTGCACCTCTTGCCTTCTCTAGGCAAGCAGAGCTGAGTGGTCTAAGAAGGCATTTGATTGTTCATGTGTCCATTGCAATAGGAGAATGTTTTCAATGTTTCATTCTTCACACCTACCTAATAAGATCACAAGATCCATATTTTTGTGATAATATAAATATTTACACAAACTTTTGTCTTTCATCCAAAGCGCAGTGGGTAAAAGAGAGCATGTAACAGCTGGAGAGGTCTGTATGTATGGGATGATGGTATCAGAACATAGCCTATAATTGTAGATAAATATAGGTAAACCATAAAGTACCATTAGCATTAGGACTCTAAAAGTGTCACTGAAGAGCTGTGATACTTACTCTGTCTGTGAATCTGTACATAGGCTGTTCTAATCATTGGTCAAAATCTGGAGCAAATAACTGAAATCATGACATTTGCTAGCTGAGTTGCCCACGTATTGCTTACCTGCCAATAGTGAAAAGTGCAAGCCTAACTGTTATTGACCAATATATTTCTCTTGTTGGTTTAATGATAATACTACAAACTTCTCTGTTTGGGGGTGAGGTTCTGAATTCTCTGCCTGAACCTCAAGGGCACCCTGGAATCATACAAATAGAATTTTTCTGCAGGTCTTGGACAAACTATAATTTTCTTTGCCTACATATAGGTTAACTGGTTCTTGAAAATTTGTTCTGTTTGCTGGCATAGGCTTCTTCCTAAAAAAATGCTTTTGAATGTAAGTTTAACGTAAAAACTATTCCAAAATAATCCCTACATCATATGACATTTATCCCTAATGAACTTCTGCTTGATATGGTAATTATTACAGAAATAGATTAAATATTAGAGAATCACCAAATCACAGAATGTCTGGGGTTGGAAGGGACCTCTGGAGATCATCTAAGTCTGATCCCATTCTCTTGACACCTGCCCTTAAAATATTAGAATGTGCAATAACATTTGTGATACTAAGAACAACACCTGATATTTAAATATTAATGTTTATAGTGTATCTTCATTTTTCCATCTTACAAGTGGGGCATAAGGTTAAGAAAAAAGCAAGGAAGAGTGCAGAATACATTTCATAGGGGATTTTTCTCAGTTTGGTATGAATTGCAAGACTCTCAGAAATCTCCTCATATATTAATTTCTCTTATTAACATTTCTAAATTAAGCCATATGGGTTGGCTTATGATTTTAGAACAATCTAGTGTCAGAGGTGAGAACTGAACTCTTTCTTATTCCCCAAGTTTCAGGTCTGTTTTTCCTTTAAATCTTCATTTAAATGATTTTTGTTATGAACTTTTAGAAAGAGAAATAGCATATAAGCAGAATCTTCAGAGTGCTTGGAGAAGAGAGGGCTCGTAGTGGTCATGGCTCCTGGAAGAGCTTCTATGGTGAGAGTATTTTTTCCCTGTTTCATCCTTTACACAGTACCCATCCACAACATCACTGCAAATACTCCAGCCTGTGTGCTAAATGAATTATTAAAGGTGAAATCTGGCCCCCCTGATATCAAACAGAATTCCCTCTGACTTTGGTGGACCAACAGATATCAATTACCCCACGACTTGTAAACATGCAGATGAAGTACCAGTACAGAAAAGAGAGTGAACGTGGATGTAGAGGTTTGTTTGCTTAGTAAAATATGCCTGAAACCAGGTACTGTCACTGCAGCTAAAGGTATCTGTTTTCAACTTTTTAGCTTTCTTCTAACACATCAAAATCGAACTCTGAGTCTTATGATCTCTGTACTACTAAAAGTGTTTAAAAATTCCAAAATAAAAAGAAGCAGCTCTGTAGACAGAGTTTATGATTTAACCAAATAGTACACTGAGACAGTGAAAATTATTAGCAGTCTGTCTCACACTGTATCTTGCTTGGGTTAGGGAAGTTAACAGCAAAGATGGTGTAATCTTACAAGCTGACTAGGGAAAATTACAGAATCCCTTCTGAATAAACAGCATTAGAAATGCCTTTTTTTTTTTTTCCCATATACTTTTTGGTCCCTAGTAAAAAGATTTAAGTTAATCAAAACCTTGTAGATTAAATAATTAAACCTGTAGATAACCACAATTTTTTATTGTTAATTAGTCATAGAGAGGTGCCATTTTCATAGGATGCAGAGTCCCTAAATTTAGCTGTGGAATATTACATTGATCACACACAAAAAAACATCATTGATTCTCTGGGGAAGGGTTGGACGTCAGTGTGTGCGTTTTGGCTCAGACCACCTTTCACCTATTAAAGGGGGTTCCAGTAGATTTTTATCCCTGCTGCACATAGCAACAAAATGTGATTTGCCATCCTTAACCCTTTGAACATTCTCAGCATCTTAGCAGGATGATTCACACTTACTCAGTTACTTTGCTTTCATGCCCTGTATTGTATCTGAAATCTTTATACCCAAAGTGCTGCATTTCTGTCCTCTGCAGCTCTGTCAATTTTTTTAATGTATGTTATGCATGTTTAAATATTTAATATACACTGAAGCCATTACAGCATGGCTGTAAAAAATCTGTAATATTGTACCTTTCTACTATGACAATTGCTCCTTTCTTTAAATGACTTGTAACATTTATAAATAAAACTCTAAAATTAAACTCTGCATAATGCAAAATGCTGCATTTTGCTTTACCTGTTTAAGTTTACCAAAGACAGTGAAACAAATTAAAACACTGTGCAGAATATTTTTATTGCTGTGTAGATCTTTGTCATTATGCAGTATGATAATTCTCAGATTCTTTTTCCAGCAATCACTAATTAAGTGTAACAGGCATGCATCCAGACACTCCTGAATTTTAATCTTCATGTTTCTTAATGAGTTGATCAAATATTACACAGAATGTAGAAAAAATATGGGACTCATTTGAAATACAAATATACAATTTGTATAATTGTCCAGCTAATAAATTATGTCCAAATATTATGATTTTTCCTGCAAACACTTAGGGATGTGTCCATGAAAGTGGTGGAAATAATCTGTATGTGTACATGTAATTATATATTCTATACACATAATTTTCCATAAGGATTTTCATAAGCATGCATGACACTGCATTTGTAGAATACTTTTGAATCTAGGCACATGTTCTGCTTAAAAATAACAGAATCTATTAATATTAAAAAAAAATGGTATATAATTAAATTTGACAGAAGGAAAATTTATACAAAACAATAGCCAATCCCCCTAACTGCCACCTGACTGTAGCACCAGCCTTTCCTAGGTTCAGGAAAGATGAAAGATCCTCTCTTTTTGCTGATGGGAAACTCCTGGCAGCTGAAGTGCCTGATATTTGACCAGCTTTAAAAGGTATTGCATGATTTTCCAGAGTCAAGCAGCTTCCAGTAGTCCAGATAAGCTTTCAGTAAAGATCTAAACATCCTGCTGCTTAGCTAAAGTGACGTTTTGGTGTTCAATACCACTTAATTTTGCTTCATTCTTCTTCATCTTAAAAAGCATCTACACAAACTCAATATTATTTATTGAAAGAAAAATGAAAATAAAAAATTGTCAGTTGTGAGAAGCATTTATTTTTTCACATATCACAGTACTGTGCTTCTGAATGATGAGGGACAGCCAGAGCTCTGGCTCTGCTTTATTCTGTACAATTTGATTTAGTTGGGTTTGGTTGATATTTTTATTTTCCAAACCCTTGGGCTCATGGAGGCTGGGAAGACCACAGAGACAGATTGCTCAGGCACTGAAGAGAGAGAATGTCTTGTGCTATTTAGCATCAACTTCTCTGCCTGGATTTTACAAGAGGGACAAAAAGAACGAGCATATGCAGGAAATGCCAGTCACGGCGCTCCACATACAGTTGGCAGGCAGTGGAACTACTTCTGCATTAGCAGGTGGATAGCTAGGAATGGGTCTGCAGAGAGAAATAGCTGGTGCTGAGGGCCTGATAACCTCTTACATTGTGGTGGAATGGCTTTTCTTCAGACCAGCTCTAGTCTAGTCCCACGGGCTGCTGCCTGCCCCTCTGCTGCTGAATGTGGCAAGTGAGCTCCTGCATTGCCTCCTCCAGGTAGAGTCCAGTTTGTGGTCAGTGAGACCTGCCACAGTGTGAACCAAGGCACAGTGAAAGGGAATGTCAGGGACTCAGCTCAGAAGGGTTTTTCTAACCTTTGCTGAAACATCAACAGCCTTCCACTCTCACTTTCTGTGTATCGGACACAATAAGTGAATGTGGACGGATCAGAAGGAGCTTTTAGGAAAAGAATGTTTAAAACTAGATTGATCTTTGGCTCTTACATGTAGCTATGAAAGTAAAAGAGGGCAGGAGAATCTCCATGCTGAGATCTCTCTCTTTCCTTCTTAAGAATTCTCCTCCAAATAAGAGTCATTGTGATATTTAGCTGCTTACTATAATATACTTCACAGTGGTGGCTGAAACTTTGAGATTAAGATTTATTTTTTTAGATATTGTGGATCATCTCCTGAATCAATTCAACTCTTCGGATGCTGCTAAATAGATGTGCTCTTTTCAGTGATAATTTAGTTTAACAGATTAATTAAAAATAATAACGTAAATTTAAGTGAGACCAGCAGTTCCTCTTGCAATTGGACTATCCCAAGAACAAAAATTTCCAGCAAAGAATGTTCATTGAGTAGAGGCAGAGTGTGAGATATTAAGAGGTGGGTCAGGTAAAACCAAAAATTTTCACCTCTGCCTCTTCCATAGCAATGAAATGGGGATCTTGGGAGACTGACAAATCTTCCCCTCCCGCTCTTCTTTTCCACTGGAGTCTCCTGATGCATGCCAGTTCTTGAGTATTTCCATAGGCTTTCCAGTGTTCTTCATTGTTCTTTTATCCTCTAAAAAAGGTAAAGGAGGTAAGAGCTTTTAGAAATTACAAATGCAGTAGCTAAAAGTTGTAATCACTACATCTCATCCTCCTGCTTTTTTCTTCTCTCCCTGTGAATATTATATATTCCTTTACACAATTTCATAGTATAAATCTTAAAGAGCCAACCTATCATTTTCTCATGAAAATATTATCCTGGGAATTTGGACCTGTGAATTCAAACTCCCTTTTATTACAGAAGGGGCTAAGCTGGTCAGTCAGAAAAACATGATTCATGTTTTAGATGCAAAGTTCTTCCCTCAATTATCAGTAGTATTTTCATGGGAACTAGAAAGCAGCTGTTAGAAGTAAAATTTAGTGAAAAGCAGAAAGGCAGACTAAACATTCACTCCATGGAGTTGTTTCTATCTGGGTATACATCCATTATATGTGGCTGCAAAGGCTAAACTGTCCTTTTTAAAGCACTCCATCTGCAGTGTGTCAAAAATAGTGCTGTCCTGTACATGCTTAAGTTTTTGGCAGCGAAGTGACACCTTAATTTCTTTTACAGTAAATATATAGATATGTTACACAGTGACATGTAGAGCAGATGTTTCTAAAAATGCAAAGAAATTCCAGTCTGTTCATGTTGATGTAGTAGCTTTAGTCTTTCAAAAAAGAGCTGGTTAGGCAATGCAATCATGGTGCAAGCATGAATATTTGAAGAGCCTGCAAAGTCAACACCTTGTATCAATGTGTACGGCCATGACGTCTGTGAATAAAAGGAAAGCTTATTTCAAGTTCCCCTATAGAAACAATAAAGCATTCCTTTTAAAAGTTTTCAAAGTGAGGGACAATTCTTGTATTCAGAGTTCCAGCATAACAGGCTTGACTCATCGATAGATGACACATCAAGCACAGGGAATTTGAAAAAGCACTGCTTAACCTCACTAAAAAAAAAAAATCATGGTTTTGAGAACAGGAAATAAGGAAAATTGCTTTCTGATCCTTGACTCCACTATGCTCAAAAAGGGTAATGAATGTTCTGATAAAACACACTTCATTGGACAAATAAATCTGGTTCAAACTGACAATGTTACATAAAGGGATGTCTAAGTCTGTTTAAAAATCATCTTGAAGCACAAAAAAACCATACAAACCAGAAGTCCAGTATAAAATAAGAAATTAAGTTTACCTGTGCATTAATTTTTTTTGTTTGCTTCTCTTGTAAAACCTTTTTTGTAACCTCCTTGTCTTAACAGACCAACCCAACAGTATGAAAGTATAGGAAATGAGGAAGGGTGTCAAAATCAAGCCCCTAAACTGCAAAGTAGCCAAACAGACTTTAAAAAATCAACCACAGACACGTTCCCTCAAGGCCCAAATACGACACTTGGCCGTTCACATGTGGACAACCCCAGGGATGAGAATTCCTTTTGTCTCTCACACCAAATAGAGCAACATGCTATCTTGCATCTCGTTTACAGCTTTAAATTAATTATAAAATCGCAGCTGTACCAGATCATTATTACTGGCTTGATTCAGTCACTTGAAAATAAGCATCACTTGCCATTTGAGATGCAATGGAGTATCTGAGACAGCTGCACAGGGTTTGGAGATTATGTTCTATGGAAACATGTAGCCTTCTGGATTAAGCAGCTGGAGGCCAGTGTGAATATCACAGGCCATGTCAAAAAGCACTGGATACTTGTTAAATACATTGAACTTTATGTTTTCAGTGTTTTAATGCACCTCAAACACCTTCAAAACCAAGGGGACAGTAAGCTTCAGGATTACTTCTTTGAGCCCTTAAACCCTTAAATTGTGTCAGTCTGCATAGTATGAATTGTGTGTATCAGTCTTTCCTAAGGCTGCACACATTTGTTGAAGGTAACAGAAGTTATTACAGTTGGAAAATTTATCTGTTGTTAACGATTAATCTCATAAAACTAGCTTTTTCTTGTTAAAAGAGTGATGCATAAATAGAATCAATGCAAGAAGGAAGAAAAATCTGTATTTTGCAAAGCATACCATCCAGATATAGTTTTCCATTCCCCTCCTGAAAAAGGACTAATTACACGAAGCGATGAAAGATATAAATATTGATGAAACATTTAGGTCTTGAAAAGCGTATCTACTTGGGTAGGTAATGTGCACATTTGCATATTAAAATATAAAATAAAGCATGTGTACAGAAATTCTGCATTGGAATATCTAGAAAGCCACTCACAGAAATGAAAGTAAGGCAAGCTATTCTGGGAATCAAGCCTGTCATAGTTAAAAAAAAAATAAATGTCCATAGCCTATAAGCTTCTTGTGTATTTGTTCCAGATAAAAAAAAAGGTTTTAGTAACCAGGTATTGGCTGTTTTAAGAATTGCGTGAGTGTCAACTCGTAAGTTTTTAGCAAATGATCTGAATGCAGCACACAATACCATCCATTTGGGAGAACTCCTCTACTGAGTGCAGTCTGACAGCACGAAAAAAGGCTTGGAAGTGTTTGCATTTTCTTCACACTTGCTGAGCAAACTGACAAAACATTAAGCATCACAAGTGTTAACACTATTTGTTTACGATGAAATGGTAGGTTTTCCTGCAAGAGCAGAAAACAGCAGTAGTGAAGTATCACATGGTGCAGCTAAAGAAACTCTTGGGAGACTTACAAAAAAGCTAACAAGACAGGAATCATCAGAGGAGAAAGATTTGTCAGCCAGCTGCTTGCTTCTAAATTTGTGATGTACATTTAATATCTCAACTTTGCTTTTGTAAAGACTTGTGTGTGTCTGCTCAAATGTGCTCTAATGTTGTTGTCCAAAACATCATTGTACATAAGCAAAAGAATTTCATGTAAAAATTGAGACCATTGCTTCCAATTGTCTGAGTGATATTTGTACTGCCTTGATTCAGATGAATGAAAACAAAACAGAAGAACAGGAATACCTACTTTCTGTAGAAGCAAGGAAGAATAAAATTCTTATACTCTTAGCAATTTGTATCAGAAAAGGTGGTTTTAAAATAAATCACTGTTTTTTTTATGCTAACCTACTTTCCCTAATATGTTAGTCACCATCCACAAAACCAAACTTTCTATCTCGTTAGTATATTTATTTCTCAGTAATTCTCAACCATTTATTGTCTCCTGTGTTGTGAAGAACAGGATGTAATCTGGTATGAAGATAGCTGAGAGTTGTTTAATATCCATGGTCAAGCAGGGAATTTATCTGGAGAAATGTTTTCTTGGAATCCTTCCCCTCAAAACCTGAAGCCTCTCAAGATCTTGGCATTATATATGGATGCAATATAAAGATAAACTTGTTTGGGACCCATGAGGTTTTCATAGAATAGTTAAAATTACACAGATGTACACTTGAAAATTCTGTCTTGTTTAATTGTGTGCCTGGAGATGGATTTTTGGGTACTGACATTTGAAAATCTTGGCCTTTGCCTAGAAATTATTCCATGATAAATCTGTTCAACTAACAAAATTTTATATCCAAATATCTGTCATAATTAACAGAACCAGCATTGATGCCCTGTCTTATATTCAAGTGTTTTCTTATATTTTGTGATTTTCTTTGTGTTTGGATTTTCTTTACCAGTAATCAAGGTGGGTGGAACTGTACAAGAGGTTTTTTCCCAGTACTCTTGACCAAGTAAATAAGCAGAAGTTTTTAGAGTTTCAAGCAATTCTGCAGATGCAAGAAACTTCTTGCATAAGAAAAACTAAATATGTTAGACTAGAACTTACAACTTCTTCCACTTAATAAATTTAGTAGTGATGAAAAATATGACCTATATTGGACTTGAAAAACAATAAATATGTAAAAGATGCCCTGAAGTTGTTTCAATTTTCAACTGAAAATTCTAAATTTTTGAGATATTTTTACTTATTTTCATTTCAAATTTTTCTTCACTTCCCATTTCTTTCTTTTCTTTCAGTGAGAGGGTTGTAAAGCTGGAAAAGCATGTATGAGAGGTGGGAATGGAAACAATGGAACAATGGGTTGGTTAATCTTTCCATTAGTTTTATCAAATTAGCTGCTAGTGAAACTGCTTGCAAGCATCTGCGATTTGAAAGCATAGTTTTTGTACTTTCATTGGAAGTAATTCACTTCAGTACAACCACATTGTCAGTGTTGGAAAACAGTATTCTACTTATAGTTTTATAAAGTTGAACATGTGGGAAGACATGTATGCCCTGGGAGGGCAAGAGACAACAGGCATAAATTTTAACCAGAGATGTTCAAATTTTGATTCAAGGAAAGCTTTTTTTGACCTTAGGGCATTGGAATAGTGGAACCAATTGCTCAAAAGGATTGTATATTCTCCAAGATTTTTCAAGGCATGATTGGTTGAAGTCTGGAGCAACTGTGTCTAATCATTTGGCTGGCCCTGTTCTGAGCAGAAGTTTGGACTAGGTGAGCTACCAGCATCTCTTCCAATCAGGGTTATTCCATGTCTTTAAGATCCCGTGTTCAAGCTTTTGTTGTCTGAATATCCACAATCCTTTTAAGGCTCTTTTTTTTTTTTCTCTCTCAAATTACCAAGTAATACACAACTTAAAGTGTATATATCCAAGAATTGAAAACTGAAGGGAAATGACTGCTACCAATGAAACCAGAATTTTATGCAGGTCTAAGAACACAGGCTGTGATGTGTTTTGGTAATGGACTCAATCCCTGAACCTGTGCTCTGGGAGTATGGTGATCCATGTGCATGGTGTGTTGTCACTTGCCTAAATCATACAGGGACAGTAAATATTTAGAAAGGAAAATTTAGCTAAAAGATGGTCACCTTTCGTTCCACCTGCTGTAAATAAAAGGAAAGAAAGAGTCCTGCTTTCTGTCAGAGATGAGAGAACTGGTTAGCTGTGTTAAGCTAAAGCTCATCTTTATGACTAGGCCTCAAGTCTCTACCTCTGAATTTCTTGTTACTTGGACACCTATAAGGCCCTTGTCTCTTTGATCTCATTCTTTATTTTCTTTGTAGGCCAAGCTGTCCGTGGACTGGCACTACATGCAGGTAAAAACACAATTACACGGATGTAAATAGTTTACACTGAAGTGACAAGTTTGATTTGAGCCTTCATGAATATTTAATAGAGGTAAAATGTGCCAGATTAATAGAACTTAGGCCTCAGACTCGAAAAAAATTATTTTTTAACTCTCCATGGAAAAAGTATTGATTGATTTTTGTCCAAACTGACTTCTGACAAAATACAGAGATGTTTTCAAGAAATCCAAGAAGAAACTTCCAGAAGCAAAATATATTAAGATGATATATCACTGAAAACAATTCTGTTTTCATGGATAAAGTCATAATTTTGGCTGTCAGAACTATGAAATGTCTCTGTGACTGTGTATGCACAAAAGTGAATAAAGAAAGTTAAGTCTTTACACTTCTGACAAATACTTATATTTGCAGTGTTCTGTAAATAAAACTCCTGCAGAAGATATATTCAAGACAGTAGCTGATTTTATGCCAACATTTTTAATCTATTTCTTCTGTGAACTTTTGCAGAGTTGTTGCAGTTATTTTCTTTTAAATGAAAAGGGGATCCCATATTTAATTTCCTTCTGTCTACAGATCAATAATTTGATATTCTTCTTGATGTTGGGTAGAGTGGAATTTTTTTATACCTCCCACATTTAATTTGAAGTCACTTTCATTGTAATGAAAGAAAATTTAAAAGCATAGAATAGTGCATTTTGAACATAAACGTATAAAAAATATTACTGAATGGTTAACCACCTGTTCTGGTCAAGTACAGAAGTACTCAAATTAAAAGTGAAGTTGAACATATTAAATTTTTTTCATATTGCAAAGTTCAGTTCTGTGTCCCAAAACCAAAGTAAGCCACCTACACTTGTATCTGTTTGTATTGCACTACACAACTTTAAAAATAGAGAAAATTTAATTATGTAAGTATTTGTTATGGAAATGTAGATTTGATTCTTATCTTTTGGGGCTCTGTATCCTCTGGGAAATATCCTTTCTATTTGGTGATAGATGGGAAAATTATATTAATAGAAATAAGATTTAGCCAAGTTATTAAAATTCTCTGAATCTAAAGTAGGGCCTAGAAATAATGCAGCAAGGCCTCTTTCCGCTTTAAGTCCATAGCAATTTCTCAAATTTTGAGGAAGTATTTACCTGGGAAGGTGGGGAGAGGTTGAGGTTTAAATATTCTGTTTGTTCTTTATTTGTGTTTTGAATGTTTCAATTCTAAAAGGAACTGATTGGGTTTTTTTGTTTTTTCTCTCCTTCAAGTTACATCTATCTTTAAAGTCCAATTATATTTATGAATGAGTATTACAGATGTCTTACTGAAGTTTGTGGTAACTTCAGTTAATTTAGTAATTCCACTGTAAAGACATAAACTGGACTTTACAGGAGGGAGGCAGTTTCCCCCTAAATACCTCTCAGTATCACCAAAATAAAAAAAAAACACTGAAGAAATCGAGTTCACATCATCAGAGCTGCAGAACAACACACATCTTATTTTTCCCCTTAGTACTCCTCACGGCACTGACTGCTCTTTGCATTGAGAATGTTTCTCATCCTCATGTATGAAAAAGGCTGTTGTTCTTCTCAGGGTCTGAATCATGAGCTTTTACAGGCAAATGATCACTGGTGTTGGGTAAGCAGGGATTTATGCTCTGCAATTAGCAATCTACATGAAGTGCATTGGCCCTACCTCAGCTTCAGTATTTTTTCCCCCAATAGATTTCATTATGGCCAGAAGATTTGTCCTTGTTGATCAGGCAATAAAGCTGAATGGAACTGAAGAGAAACATTGAGAAAGCACAGCCAA
Source organism: Corapipo altera (assembly GCF_003945725.1). NCBI lineage: Eukaryota > Metazoa > Chordata > Aves > Passeriformes > Pipridae > Corapipo > Corapipo altera. Next base: position 1,631,582 of record NW_020884952.1, read on the forward strand.
AGTAAGTAATTGATTTATGCACAGAGCATCTGAAGGATTTCTTCCTCAGCCTTCTGTTTCTATCATATATGACAAGATTCTGATTTAGCTGCTTCTTGAAGCATCTTATTTAGGTAGGTTTGGATTTGCTTCACATGGTTTGCTTACATCCCCATCATTTTAATGTTTTCAAAATAAATTTTAGATGAGCCTGTAGATAATAAATTGCTTGAAGTCATCCTGTGCAGATAGCAGTACGGTATGCCCCATGTAAGAAATCTTTGATATTGAGATCTCATATTTGACATTTCCAGAGATAGAAATAATCTCCATCCTGTCCTTGGACATGGAGGATTCTAAAAGGAATTGAACTCGGATTCCGTAACTCAGAGAACTGATTCCTGGGGAACTTCCCAGTTCTGTTCTTTTCTGATGGGAGGTAAAAATATAGCTAAAATGAATCAGACATAAAAGGAAGCTTCACTGTCTATTTATTCTTTCCTTTTTCACCTCCTAAGTGAGTGAAAATTATGAAAATCTATGACCTCTTGTCACTCTGAACCTGTAGAAGCTTATTCTTTCCTGAATCACATCTGTCATGGCCTGACTTTTGTTTATTTTAGTCCAAACTTTGATGACATATCTGTGTAATGAAATATCATTTGTGGTGGACACCAGTTTCTCACCTAAACAAAGATATCCTGCATGAGATGGTCAAAGGGAAGGAACTGTGGAGCCAAGGCCAGAACTTTCACTATTGTGAAAGATCTGAACCATCCAATTCAAATCCTTATTGTAGATGCTTGCATCACCTGCCTTCATTAGGTTAATGAAATATTATCTTATAATAAATATTTTTGCTCCCACTGAGGATCTTTTCTAGACCTTCAACTCTTCTTTTTAACTTATTTATGGACAGCTTGGGCATACTTGTCCTGTTGACACACTGACCTTTCACAAAGCCTATTTTGTGGCTGGTTTCTGCTCTCTGACATGTTACTAGGGAACAAATTTATCTCCTTCATTTGCTTCTTGCTCTTCTCAAAGTTTTTATTCCGTTTGGAAAACTAAACCATTTTGGTCTTATTTTTCTCTTAATTATTCTATCAATTCTTCCATTTCTTTGCTCTGTTCAAGCTGTTCTTATTAATGATGGATAAATGCCTGGAGTATTCCAGGTAAGACTTTATCTTCTGAGAATCTCATGTTTAAAATTCAGCCAGTGCCACTATGAATGTGCCAGATTTCCTTCTTTTTTTTGGAGAGACTAAACCAAATATCATGGATATTTAGCAAATAAAAGGTCTACTTTTGCAAACACTGATGCTTAAGGTGGCATACATAATTATATCCTCTGCTGTCAGTCGACATTGTTTCTACTCACTAAAAAAAAAATCATATTTTTATGTCTTTGCTTGAGGGGGAATGTCTTGACCCTGGTACTTGTCCATCTTTAGCAACTTGTGTACAAACAGATATTATATCTGTATATAAATAGGTGTTAATTCTTTTAAATCCAAAACTATGGGCCTGATTCTCCCTAGAAACCAAGCACAAAACCATGCATAAAATGCTTCCAATCCTGGAAGCATTCAAGGGGAAGGTCAGTCCACTTGTATCAGCTGATCCAGAATTTGAATTGTACGTATGTTGTTATTTGAGTAGCGAGTTGTATTTTTCCCTGAATTATTTTATGGACAGGACAGTATATGTTCAAAATCTCTTCATAGGTCTTATCCCTGTTCTTTTGCTTACCTTACACATATTATCTGTTTTTTAGGGTTCATCTCAAGAAGGAATTTATAAAGGAGGAAATAATCTCACACTAGCAAGGCAGATGATGAAGTTTCTCAATATCTGTGTAAACATATATAAAATTCTGTAACCTGGACCCAAGGTAATTGTTAAAGAAGAATGGCCTAAAAGAGGATTCTGAGTCTGACTTGTAAAAAGTTTAGGAGTTAACTCATGACATAAAAAAGGGCAAAATTTGATAGCTTGACAGTGGGCAATTCAACCTGTTTAAAAAGATTTTGACTCCTAGCTCTAATAATTACTCTTCCTTCTTTCCGGATACCAATGCCAGGAGAACTCCAGAATAAGACTGTAAAGTGCAATGGTAAAAAGGAAGTGTTGGGCTTACAGACAGCAGCTTTATCAAATGTAGATAAAATTAAAAAACTGTGAAGGGAGCAATGCTATTCACACACCAGGATTAAATCTAGCCCTTTGTCTATCCTGAGGCAAATCTGATGTAGAACTATTAGAAAGTAATGTTTCCGTTGAGACTTCAGGAAATAATTTAACAGTCAAATAATTCATGTCCTTGGAAATCAAATGCTGTCACTTTGCCTAATATGCTGTTTGGACATGGCTGTACACAGTATCTCCTGCAAGACTTCACTGGAAAGCAGCAATATTCTGTCTGTGAATTTTACCTGCTCTGTCTAGACATTATATTTCCCTTTCTCTCAGGTATTTTCAGCTGCTGATGTTGTGATGCAATCCATAGTACCCCATGAACCAAGGGCAGCAGTTGCATTGTAGTTGGTGTTCATCAGATATAGAAGAAAGTCTGACTGAAGTTCATGCACCCACATCATCTACTAAGACTTACAAGCTAAGGGAGAATATTTTTTTCTGGAATGAAATTTAAGGCCTCTTAATGCGTTACTTATCATTTCCTTGAAGGGCATTGCTGATTTAGAAGTCATTGTTAAGCATTTGGCTGTTTTGGGATCAACAGTTTTTTCAACATCTTCCTTAAAACCTGGTCAAAAAGAGCTTAGTTTAGGAGCTCGCTTTCAACAAATATAGGTCTAACTCTTATGCCAAAGTAATATTTTCATAACTATTTAGTTATAATGTATTCTAGTGAAGTCAAAGACTATCACCTCAGCTAATATAGGTTAGCAAAGCTCTGCTGGTTCCACTTTCTTTTGTGATGCTGTTGCAGGATATGATCTTTCAGCTGCAGAAAATAATGTAGAACAGACTGGGGCAGACACACAGTGAATGCAGCTTTTCAGGGGAGCATAAGGACAACAGTTTTCACTTCTGAGCAGTTCTGTTTAGAAAATGTCAGGAGAATGGATTATTTATGTAATAAAATTTTGAAGGATTTGGCAGAAAATTAATTGCTGGTATAGCATCAAAGCCAACAGTTATTTCTTTGAGGCACTTCTATTTCATTTGTGTAGGTCTGTATGCAGTGTGTATTATTCACTGACAAACTATTTAGTCTTTCTTGCAATGTAAGTTTTATACATTACTAATTTTCTTCTAATTAATTTGTAATACTCAATTGCTTTTAGATGTTGCCATTGATACTTGAAAGGAATAGCTGGGGAACATGTTACTGCCATCATAAAATTCCATTTTGGTGACTTAATGTATCATCCTCTTCATTTTCAGACTTCTTATATGTTGTCCCATTCTAAAAGTCAATTTTTTAAAAACTATAATGTGAACTTTATCTGTTAGGCATCACTTTGTACCTGTGTAACGGGCTCAAGTGACATGAGAACACTGGGAAAGAACACTGCATTTCCTCCCTGTTTGCTCTGTTTCTGCAATACCCTGATTGGTATTAAGACATGCAGTTCATTACAAGTTTTTAGAATTATGTTGGAATAATTTTGGTGTCCTATTCAGTCTTTGTTCAAAATAAGAATATTAATTAGACCTATGAAAGATATATCAGCACTCAAAGAATAGGTGTCATACAACTACTTCATTCCATCATAACAGGAAGTAAATTTACTTTAGTCAACTAATTTGGATGTTTGTTATGAAATTATTCATTGTTTGGGTACAGCAGTGGGACTGAGCTGGCTGGAGCAGCAACTGTTGCTCAGAAAGGAAAAGAGGAGGAGACTGTGGGGTTTGTCCTTCTTCTTAGTCTGAGGTCAAAGGTTTGGTCATTACAGCTTTCTAAAGGCAGGTATCCTGTGTCCCATACTTAGCAGGGGCCTCCCACACTTACCCTCTTGAAATTTGTGTTCTGGGGCAGCTCTGTTGGCCCAAAGGAGCACGCTCTGACACTTTGGTTCTTAAAGAGAGGTTAAAGCTCTGTGACAGAAAAGTATGAGATTAATTTCTTGGGAAACAGAACAAAATAACCCAAACCTTGCTTATTTCATTTATTTCAATACCAGTCTTTCTCTCATACCCAGAAACTCACATGTAGGATGTTAAAATTGTTTGGAAATGATTCTTCTGGGTGTGATGTTGCATTGTTTTGAAAATGTTAATCTTGCAGAAATTAGCTTTGTGAAAACATAGATATTTTGCAAGATGTGTATTGAGTAAAGGATTAGTTTGACTTCCATTAAACTGAATGTTCAGCAAGAGGTTTAGGCAATTCTTCTGTGTCAGAGGTGTTCAGGTTCAGTGGTCTGCTCATGATCCTGCCTGCTATCCATAAAATGGGATTTGGTTATTGGACATAGCAACAAGGCATAGGAGAGATTGTTGGGCTGGATCCAACTACCTCAAGAAAGTAATTTTATTACTGCTGAAGTTATCATATTCAGGTGAGGGGTTTTATCTTGAATATTTTCTAAGATGAGACAGGAGTCTTGATTTTTATAGTCTGCTGAGTCCTAGAAATTAAAACAGTCACCAGGGCCTTCCTTACTCAGGGTGTTTGTGTGATGTTTGTTGACTTAGAACAAAAAAGCTGGGTTTCTTCCTTTCTTTTATGATTTATATTTTCTTTCCTCATTAGAATACATTCATATGTAAATGAGTATCTCTCAATTTCACTGATGTTCTTGTATCAAAAGTCAGATGCACTGTGGAACATTTTATTTCCTTTTTTTTCTGTAGCCTATATCTTCATTAGTCTTCCTCTACAATCCTATCTCCCTGAGGTGTCTCTGAAGAACATCTTATTAGCAGTGCTTTCAGATGATATTTGATCTCTTGCTAGAGGACTATTAGAAAATTACAAGATTAATTTTCCACAATTAAAATTTGTCCTTAGTCACAGCCTTCCATCTGCTGCACCTCTGTCAGGAATGGTAACTTTTATGCAGAAAGACACCCTAGAAATCCTGCTTTGCTGGAGTTGTTCTTCCTTCTTGAGAAGCCTGTTCTGCTATGCTCCCTTACCAAGGCAGTTAAGATGGAAATACTGGTTCTAGTCTGCCTCAGTCTTCACTGGAAGCCTTTTCTGAATTTTAGAAAGATCAGAACATTGTCAGAGTATTCAATTTTATGGGACTTTAAAGATCATATTAGTTCTATGATAGAGTATTTTGACCGCAGAATAACAAGGCTTTGATTAAATAAATTGTTCTGTTTTCAATTTTATTGAATTGTTTTGGTTGTTTTGAAAAACTAAGAGGATTTTATCTTCAGTCGAAACTCTTCTCAGCAAATAAATAAATTCTAAAGTTAACACATTTAAAATTTATCTATAAATATAATATTATTAATCCATTCATTCATTCCTTTATAAGGCAAAGCAATAAATATTACTATCCCCAGTAGAATATTCAGAAGAAAAGTCTAAAATATTGGTGGCATGTGTTACCTTTAATTTTTCTTTCTTTCTCCTAGTGTGTCAAATGTGTGCTTATAGTATTCTTTTTTTGGGACCTCAATTTGAATTTATTATAATTATCTACTTTTTCTTTGTTACAGCAATATCATACACAGGTATGTTATTTTTAGAACATTTTGTCCTTAAATCAAATCTCATGCCTGTTCCTTTTATGACCCCTTTTTGAGATCTTTTTTCAGCAGCAGCAGTCATTCTGCAATCTGTAGTACGTGCTGATATTTAGCAAAGAAATATGAGCAATATCTCCTCTGAATGCATAAAAGAGCCTTTCCTCAAAGTATGTATTGCTACTTTAAAAAACTTTGACTAGAATCTCTAACTAAATTTATCTAGTTTCTCTGAGATCTGGAGATTTATTTACATCCTAAATATATTTTAAATTGTAAAAGAATACATTTTATCTCTATCTCGTTTTTTAAGTTTGTGTGGAGGTATTTTTGGGGAGGTGAGGTAGTTCTTATTCTGTGTAATAAAAAAATTAAAATTCACCCTTTTCAACAGCGTTCCATGAAATATTACTGTCATGAGAACAATACTGTACTCCTTCAAAACAGTAATGCATACAAAGCAGCTTTATTTCCTTCAGTGGAATTAATTAAGTTCTTAATTGTACATGTGTTCAAGGACTCTGAGAGAATATCTCACAAGTCAGACTGGCACTGTAGAATCTTGAAAAAAACATTTTTCTGCTGTTTTAGTCTCGTTTTCCCATCTCCTGAACTTTAGAGTGAGAACTGGCAATGATTTCCTACGAGAAAGTTAAGGACGTGAATGTACATCCCCTGTCATGACCACAGTTGCTAAAAACAGATTATAGTGATTACTCAGGATTATCCACTGCAGTGATAATGTGAATAGAAATTCACATCACATGTCTGACATTTGCAGGGTGGTGGCAATCATAAAGAAGTGTCTCCAGACCACAAAACCCACATTTGCCACACAGGCTTTGTGATGCCCTGTGCTGCACAGGGAACTCGCTGTGTCACTGAGAGTTAAGCTTTACTGACACTTCCAGCTGCCAGACCCTTTTCATTTGCTTTATTGTACTCCTTTCCCAAAGCTGATATTTTTAACTTGAGACGAGTTGCCTGAAGCTGACATTTTTTGGGGAGTTTAGGATAAAATGTTTCAGCCATACCTGAGAGCAAATACTGGTATAAACCTGAATATTTTTTCTTCAAATAAAATAAAATAAAGGCCTTCTGGACATTTTGTTGACATCAATTCCATACTCGGGAACAAAGATTAAAAATTAATTAAAAGGCTCTGAAAACCTTGTTCAGCATTCTTTGACACGGGTTTTTGAAAGCAATTTTCATGAGTGAGTCTGCATGGTACTGAAGTGGTACAGTAGTAAAATTCAGAAGCTGATGAGGACTTTTCTCTGAAATTGCAGTAATGGTTCCCTACATTATTCAGATGTAATAGTTCATTTTAATATAAATTAGTTTTAATACAGTTGGTGCCATGACACAGTAGCAAGCTGTGAGCAAGTGACCTTACTTCCACAACAAAAATCTGTAAATTGGAGAATAATAGCATTTAGTACTTACAGAATTTTGTAGAGCAATTGTCTTGGTGAAACAGTAAATGTGAATTAGCATTACATCATTTTAAGTCATATAGGGTATATAGATATGACATATACATCTATATAAAGAGAGATAAAAAATATATAGTTTTTTGTAAGTTTAATGATTTTGCACCATCCTTTTGCATAAGTACCCTACTACTTTCTATGAGTGGTTTTCCAACATTGATATATATATATATTGAATATATATTAATATATATATATATATTGAATATATATTAAAAAAATATATATATTAAAATAAGGTTCACAAAAAATCTGAGTTCATCAAATATTATGAGTATCATACACAGAAGTTTGTCTTTAGCTGAGACATGTATTGCCTTGGCAACTCTAACTCTCCAGTTGTCTTTCTTGTCATTTTTTGATAAGTGAAGTATGTCACTGAGGTCCATCAGTGGGAAAAGCACAACTGTTGCCTCAGAATTAGAAAAAGGACTGTTCAGCAGTTTTTAACATTGTTAAAAAAACACAACCTGGTCTAGGCAACTTAGTAAGAGATTAAGATATAGAATGAAAATGCAATGTAAAGTGCCTTAACAGATCTTTACAATAATCATAGAAGGAGAACTCATGATGTAATAATTCTTGGCATAAAAAAGGTACAGCATGGATTTAACTGAGAAATAGCCAAAAACTGCATTTTGTTGTCCATAACTTAATGTTTTAGAGTTAATTTTTATGGTGGTAGCTCCTTATTTTTGCCATAGGAAGTAGACAAAGCTGTCAAATATTTGTCATTTTGTTACTGTCTGATCTGGGTTATCCACTGGAGTAAGAGCTTGCAAGAGTGGCAAAGTTCCAATTGGAAATGTATTATGAATTATGTGAAAGAAGGTATTGCACAAACTAAGAGGAGGACAAAAGACAAGGACAAAGGCCTGTTTCCTTGATCTTGACCTTGAGTAGTCTTTATTACAAGAATAGGGGAGTATAGCCTTTCCTTTTATTTTTTTTTTAAGGCTGGAAAATAAGAACATTTCCTGCTGACCTGAACAAATGTGTAGAAAATGCTTTGCGCTGAGAGGTATTACGGGTAAGTTTGGTTTGTGAAATGTCAGTGTGGGTGGACCTGAGATGATTGAAAGGCGGGATGTCATGAATTCTTTATAAAGATAACTTGCCCCAAACTCCATAACATTTGTGAGAGTTGTTCATGGGTGGTATGAATAATTATCTGTGGAATTGGTATCTGTGGTATGTCTTATTATCATTTCTCTGCAAACTCAGAGAGAAATGAATGTTCCATTTCTCTTGGAGAGATGTCTTTGTTAAGCATTGGCATTGCTGTCGAGCTTTGGTGTTCTCTCATCCTTGCAGGTTCTTCACGGTGTATAGGAAAGGAAATATTCCTATATGGATTGAAATTCTTTTTGAAACATTCTTTTAAGAGAAATTGAGCCACGAGGAAATATTAGAAGTAGAGAAATGAAGGAATCTGCAAATCTAAGAATATTGTCAAGAAAAAAAAAAAAGACTGTGCAAGGAGAAAACTGCCACTAAACAGATATGAGAAGTGTGTGGTCTGTCTTTCCTACATTGAAAGCATTGCCCAAAGTAAGTGAAAGAGGTAAGTTACCTTCCATCTTGTGCTACACTCCCTGCTCAGTGAAAGTTTTCGTCTCTGGTGACCCAATGGATGTGTTATCTCTGGATTTCTGCATAGTCCTAACAACCAACCCAACATGCACATTTATGAGCGTTCTAGCAGAGAAACACAGGGATCTGCTGTTTCGGGAACGATGACCCTGGTGGCTCTGGAGCATGAAAACAAGCACGATGGAAAGAGGTGCTGCTGAGATTAGGGATGGAAGCATTCTGCAAAGACTGCTGGAGGACTGCAGACATTAAGAGAGTGTTTCCTTGCACAGAGAAGACAAACCTAGTACAGCCTCACCAAGCTGCTGTTTAGGGGTGGAGCCTGAAGTGAGTCATTAGCTCTATTTTGTCCTCGGATAGCTAACTGAAACAAACCAAAACAGAAACCGAGAACAAGCTGCAAATTGAAAATGAATGCTTTATACTGAATATATATTAAAATAGGATTCAGAAAAAACCTGAGTTTTGCACCAATATAACGTTCCAGACTGGGTTTAAAATGGTAGCTGGGAGCAGTAGCTGTGATAGTGAGTTAAGTTTCAGTTATCATGATGTATTGCGTATTTTTGTCAGCTCTGGATCACTATGGAAATATGACTTTCAGAAGGAACCAAAAATACTTGCTCTTTTAGTGAGTAACAATTTGAAGCACAACTATATATAGGACAAACAGCTCTTTTAAAAAAAAATAGTAAAACTCATATTACATGTCCTGGGAGAGAGTACATACCAGAAAGGAGAGCAGAGTTAATTTTCAATTCACTAGCTCTGAGATCAGCTAAGGACCTGAGTTAAAGCCATGTTTTTAACAGTTAGAAGAATGTTTTATTTTCCAAGGTAAGAGTATGCTGATGTAAGATATAACAGCGTGGATGAAGAATATATGCTGAAGCATGGTGGAGATCAGTGGCTTCAGGAGCCAGTAGGACAGATAAATGTTACTGTGGGTTTTGTATAGGCCTCAAGGTCCAGCTTTTTAGCACTGGTTGGCTGAGTCCTTCAGGTTTCCATAGAAACCTTTTGTATAAGACTTTAAATAGAGGCTCTGCATGTACCCAGAAAATAAGAATTCTCTGGTGTCTTTGGTTACAAGTGTCTTTTCACCCAAAAGTCAACTCTGATAATACTGAGAAGATCAGAGCTACTCTGGAAGGAGCAGTGTGATAGAGATAACAAATATATGTATTATTTATAGCATTTTGTGATTTTGGTTTATCTTATGCTTTATATACATAACCTGTCCAAAACATATAATCCTCCCAAAAGTTTGTATGCCTCATTTCATAATACATGAACATTAACTAATTTGTCATTTCTTTAGGAACCATAACTATTTCTTACAGTTCTGAATGTTCAATAACAAATGTCTTCTATTAAAAAAATCATCATTATTGATAGAATTATACTTAGAGACCATGAGGCAAGTTCTGCCATCATCTGGGAAGGTGATACATAAGTCTCACAGTGAAGACAGACACTTGTGTTTGTTACACAGAATCACAGAATATTCTGAATTGGTACAGTTCTTTTCGTTTGTGAAATTTTTCTCTAGGGATGTTTTTTGCTTGGATGGTCCATTTTTCATGCAACAGCTGAGGACGGTTTTTTCTCTTGCCTTTGCTAAAAGGTAAGTTCAATTAAAGATTTTTTTTTCCCCCAAATAGGCACTTTGAAGTTTCACTTTAAAAAAAAAAACAACAAAACCTTAAAAATTGAAACTTATATTTTCTGATAGGTACTTTACATTTCCATTGTTTTTCAGGAAAAAAAAAAAAAAGACATCCAAGCTTCTTTTGAGAAACAGACAGGGCAGCCACAGAGACAATGGAAAGTGATTATTTTTCATTCACTGGCTCACTACACCAACTTTTGAAGGCACAATTAGTGTCTTCTAGAAATTGGTTTTGAAAGGATTAGTTCTTTATCAATCAATAAACTGTACCTTTTCCTTTATTTCCTATAGAACAGTGAGATTATATTTGGGGTTTCAGGGTGCAGTGGTTTTTTGGTTTTTTCCTTGTTTGTTTGATTGGTTGGTTGGTTTGGTTTGGTTTTGTGGGTTTGTTTGGGTTTTTGTTTGGTTTGGGTTTTTCCTGTGGTAAATTGTTTGTCTATTTGAGTGACAGACAAAATTTTATTATAGTTATAAACAGTTATAATAACAGGACATGGATTTTAGAGAAATGTTATGCTCTTAGATATCCTGTAAACTAAACCCAGGCTCTTCATTTACTTTATTCTTCCAGAAAGTCCAATTTGTTCACACAGGTAATTTACATGTTGCTGCATGGGAAGACCTTAGTGATGAAGATGAATGCAGTTGTACTTGGAGCTGGGAACTTCATGTACTACCACAAATTAAGATCCAATGCAAGGAAAACTTCTTTTTTTTCAACAGTACACTTATAGTATTCATGAAACTGGTCCAAACATTCACCTTTCTAGATACAGGCATGTCAGTTATTTCCTACAACTCCACGAGTTATTTAAAGGATAGAATGGAAGAGAATAGAATAGAGTAGTTCTGATCAGAAGGGGCCTTCAGCAACCATGTAGTCCAACTGCAAGTAGTGGTGAACAGGTGAATCTCTAAGGGTTATTTGGATGAAGCAGTTGGCTGTATGCTTTTCTGTGAGTGTAGTAACCAAAGGGGAAAACAACCACTAAAATCTGCCTAGTGGAAAAACAGACTCAAAACCAAAACAGTTGCTGTCAGATAACTTATCAGCTGAGCCTCTGGAGTAAATTTAGAACAACTTGTAAACTAGAACTACTTGTAAACTCTGATAAGTTAATAATAAGTATATTTACATAACTCATGATGCTTTACAGATGTAGAATCGCAATAACTGTACAAGTGAGGGGCCTATTACTGGAACAATTCCATAGTCCATGGACTATGGAATCATTCATGATTCTGTGGACAAGGTCTGTTTAAAATAAAAGCACTGAATAATACTAAGGTTATCCACTTAACAACCATGTGTATTAGAGAGAGATTGCCAGTCATATTAAAGGAAAAAAAAAATGTTTTCTTTCGTTTTTATTTTTGGTGTTCATAGAATCATAGAATATACTGATTTGGAAGAGACTCATCAGGATCATCGAGTCCAAGTCCTGGCCCTGCACAGGGCACCCCAAGAGCCACACCATATGCCTGAGAACAACGTCCAACACTCCCTGAACTTTGTCAGGCTTGGTGCTGTGATCACTTCCCTGGGGAGCCTGTTCCAGTGCCCAACCACCCCCTGGGGGAAGAACCTTTTCCTGATATCCAACCTAAAACTCCCTGACTCCGTTTCATGTTGTTTCCTTGAGTCCTGTCACTTGTTGTGAGAGTGAAGAGATTGGTGCCTGCCCCCCCTCTTCCCCTCACCGGGAAACTGTAACTGCAGTGAGGTCTTCCCTCAGTCTCCTCCAGGCTGAACACACCAAGTGCCCTCAGCTGCTCCTCACACGTCTTCCCCTCAAGGCCCTTCACCATCTTCGTTGCCCTCCTTTGGATGCTCTCTTATAGCTTAATGTCTTTTTTACATTCTGGTACCCAAAACTGCACACAAGATTAAAAGTTAGACTGCCCCAGTGCAGAGCAGGACAATCAGCTCCTTTTTCCTGGCTGGTGGTGCTGTGCCTGATGCACCCCAGGTTTTAAAAAAACTTCAGAGAGTTACAATATTTTGTAGTTGTACGTGGAAACAGCTAATAAAACCCTTCTAAACCACTAACGTTTTCAAATATTAATTACTTGATCAGTCCTGTGCATGACTTTGCATGCTTCTCAGCTCAAAGATCCATGAGGATGAATCTTTCAAACCTTGTCTTGCTCAGCTCATTCTCATTTAAAGACAAGATTGTATCTTGTTGAAATGCAGAGAATTATAGATGAAGGATCCGTGACAGTGTCAAAGAAAGGTGCAAGTTAATTTGGATGAAGGTTCAACAGCGTGTCCTGAGATAGGACAGAGGAGTAACAGCACTGTGTTGAATTACACCAGTCAATTTGTATGGCATCTTACATTCAAAATGATTTTCAGCTCTATGATTTAGATGGTTATATCACTGTACTTCCTTTTTCATAATCTCAGTAAGATTTTTGCCTTAATACGGCATTTGCCAAATTTCTCACACATCCTTTGATAGATCTCTCTCTTGTTCTTTGTGTAAATTTAAGTGCTGCTCAGGTAGAAGAATGTGATAGTGTACTAGAAAGCCTAAAATGCCACAAGCCCTGAAAGATGCATTGACTGTCTCTTCCATGTGGTGTTCTTTCTTGGAAGCTGAGTGCCTAGAGGGGGATGTATATCTGAGATTTTAGAACAGGAGTTTAACACGTTTCACAAGAAAGCACCTGTTACACCTGTTAAGAAAAAACCTTACCAGCAATAGTTACTGTCTAGTTAAGCTCCTCTGGACTTGGTTAATATGGGATTTTTTAACTCTATATTTTCTTGTTCAGCACCAGATGAATATTTGTGTCCATAAATTTTCAGAATTTTTTTGAAAGATACATACAGAGATGGAAAATTTCTTTTTCTGTTTGACCTTCAGGATAAATCTTCGCAGTGACTGGAAAAAATGTCAAGCTTTGAAACAGCATTTGCCATCTCTAAATCAGGTGTGTTTTTCTGTGAGAGAAAACTACATGCAATTCTGATTAAAAGGTCTAGAGCCCACACCAGTTCTAAGACTTTGTCTGTCATTCACGCCTCCTAATTAGTAAATGTTATATTCCCAGGGAACTCTAATTGAGTTATGAAGCAGTTCTCTGTGGAATCGGAGTACAATATAAGAGAGCCAGGCAATTACAAGCTTTCCAGACATGTCAAACACAAGCCTGTCAGCAAGGACTCCACAAATAAGAAATCTTAGGTCTTGAAGGAAATTTTTCATTACTGTTCTCTCCACATAGAGTCACATTCCAGGATGTTTCCTGCGTCTTTTATGACACAGATCAACTTTCTGCAGTCACTAGAGAGGGTAGATTGGAAATGACTCAAATAATTACATATTCCTTCTGAAAATTATGTTAATAGTTCATCTAAGAATAATATGAACAGAAACTTTTAACAGAGTTGGCTTTGCAGAGCTAATTTTTTTTCTTTTGCTGTAAAATTTCCTCCAACATTATTTTTTCATTATTTTCTTTTTTCTTTTTTTTTTTTTTTAACTATCCTGGCCTATTTGCTGCCTACTGACTTGGCATTTATTAAGATGATTCAGAATAATATTTTATTTGTTGCTGATTGCCTCATGGTTTGTAATACTGAGCAATTCATAGAAAGAATAATCTTATCACTGTGACCTTAATAACTTTGTCCACTGGGGAAAGAATTACATGTATGAAAGCAGTTACAGAGCTAATTTCCCAGTAGATTGTTTTGTTAACTGTATCCTATTCGAATTTACTTTTTCGAAAAAGAGAAAGGAAGTTTCTTTCAAAGTATTGATAAAGTTCTAAGCTTCTTTATTGGGTTAGATAATTATTTTTTAAAATGGATGCAGAGATGGGCCAAGCACCGAAGCTACGTAATATATTCATCTATTGAGTGATTCATTATTCCAGATCTTTCCAAAAAGCTGAAAACTGTACTGTATATATCTAGAAAGCATAAGAAAGATTGTGTTGCAAACATGCAGGTGTTGCAGATGTATGGCCAGTGGTAAATGCGACGACGTAAACAATGTAATAATGCAAGAGTCAGGACCAAAAAGTCTTGAAAATAAATAAAACTTCAATTAATGAGATCTCAAACTATGTATTTTTTAAAAATTGCATAAGCAGCTGGCCTATAACGAGCCATACTTTTAATCAAATTAATGAGTCTACAGTTCAGCACTGCTCATGACTCAGAATAAAGTCTTTCCCTACAGCACAACTTCCTAACAACCCTTCATGTATCATTCATTACACACAGACTAGTAACACTATGTAAAGCACAAGGACTTAGAGGGCAAGAGATTTTGAAAATTTAACAATACACAACTTTGGGAATCCCAGCTTTGCATCAAATCCTTTAAGAAAAATTACTTAGAATGCTTATAATAAAAAATCAACTCTATATATTCACTCATTCCATGACAATTGTCTGTGTCTTCAGGTTTCTTTCTATGAAATACTAATCTTGTCAGACAGCGAAATAATATTTGTTTGAAACACAACAATTTTGCAAATATTGTTGCACATCCTTTTTTTTTTTTTTTAATTATGTTCAGTATTGACAGAAACCATCAGAAATCTGAGTCAGCATCTACCCAAAGAAGACACAACTTTACAAAGCCTGAACTGAAGGAAATGATAGTAACTGCATCATCAATATGATGAAAGCTTCCTTGGAAGGGTAATAATAGTTGCAGAAAGAAGTAAATTATTTATGTTAGATTCAGATTAAGTTTTGAGGTTTTTTGCCACCTTGTACTTTCTCCTGCTTCTGATAAGAGTTTAATTACTGAAGTTATCATATTGACTCCTATCACATGGTTAGACTTCCAAATGGAAGGCACAGTTACAGTGGTGCAGGCTCCTAGAAGAAGGTGGAAGAGCTGAGTATGTGTCTTTAAGTTTAAAAGAGGTCTCAGAACTATCATCAGAGTGCTGAAAATAAAGCTATTTATTGTTAGTCCTTCTCCAATAAACAAGTTGGTGTTTGATTTTCATTTTGAATAACCAATATTTAATATAAAATTATCTTGAATCAAAAAGTGCAAATAACTTTGAATCCAGAGCCGTGTTTAAATCAGTTTCTTGTATTTGTTTTGTGCAACCCTTGTTTTGTTTGTCAACCTAACTAGCTGTTTCTCTTCAAAGTTAGCAAGACAGCATACAGAAACGTCTTTGAAAACACCCCTGTGCTAACAGGGACTCTGGGAAACTGGAGTTTGCATCTGGCACTTGATGTACTTCCTCCAAAAGTCACTCTTCACAGGAACGGTGAGCAGCATTTACAGCTTTGCAGCATTATTCCCAAAAGTGCTGCCTGACTCATGTTCATTTGAAAGAGTTTTCAGCTCTAGGGAAAATTACAGAATGTACTCTATTGTTGTAAAGGACTCTGCTAACAATGCCAGTGTACAGCCAAAGACAATTATATTTTTTAAAGAATATTACAGAGATATAACATTTTCTATACAGTGAGATTGGCAAAAGTATATGTGACATTTACACAGAGCTGTAACATGCCATAGTCTACATAAATATGGAGGTGTAAAAAATGAGTTAATGAAACTTTATTATATAAATCTTATGGCACAATTTATAAGAAAAGTAGCTTTTTAAGGTGGTATAAATTATATGTCCTTTTTCATCATCTTCTGCAAGCATGAAATTTTATGCTTTGACTTTTAGTAGCATTGCAATGGTATTAAAATGATACTTTCAATGTTTCATTGTGTTTGGGGTTTTTTAACTGTGAAAACTTATGTTATTTGAATGTGTCAAGTAACACTTGTTTTATCTTGAAAAAAAATAAATATTCCTCAAATGGGAATGGAATGCTCTTCACTGGGACAAAAAACTTAATCCTTAGGGGTTTTGTGTTGCTCTGGCAAAATACTCTCATTTTAAATAAGTTCTGAACATATTAGAAGTTAGAACATTAGAAATGTAGGAGTCTGGTTCCTTGATTTCATTTCCAGTTCCTCTGCCACGTAAAGGTAAATTGGTTTATTTGCTTTTAAAACAAAAAGAAACGAAACCCCCCTGTTTTTTTCCCATTTCAGCAAAATTTGTCTATTCAAGTTTGTGTTTGTCATCTTGAAACCAGGTTAACAGAATTCACGAGCTACACAGTATCAGACTCTGAATTCTGAATGCATATGTTGTTAAATAATTTTTCTTTTCCCAGCAAGCTAAGACCCACCTTCCTTAATATGGGAATGCTTGGGTGATGTAAGTACAGATAAGGAATATGTGTTCAGATGTTCCAGTGTTAATTCCAGTGGAAGATGATGGAACAAGCTACCATAAGGAAAAGAGCAATAACAACAATTCTTCTGTATCCTCATTCAGTATGTTCCTTCAATAATCAGTGAACCGAAACTTGGGGTTAAAACGACAGAAAAAGGAAAGCACTATACTTTCACAGGTCAAGATTCTATTCTATAATGGAAAAAATACAGTTCCCCTCTCTTACAGGTAAATAGAGTCTTTGTTTGAGTTGTGGATATCTGTATTCTTGGCTAGCAACTTTTTTTCTGTATATTAAGAAGGGATGTTGGAGAGAACCCCTGTCACCTTCAGGAAAGTAACAATTACTATCTGATCCCAAATTCTAATTGTGAAATATAATGAATGTAGGTGGAATAATGATAGCTGATCAGGGAGCAGTATACAGCTCAGGGAAAACAGTGTTTGGAAATACTCTTTTGTTTTGATGAAAATAAGTCAGTCATTCTGTATTTAATGAAGAAATTTCTTAGAACTGGATCTCCCCTTTTCTATGGCAAGGAAGGAAAATGGTCTTAAACTTTCAATATAATTTTATTTTTTATGTTTCTGAATGAAAAAGAGTTGGTGAGTGTAAGCCTCTGTGTCTCACACCACTGTGATGCTATGTTGTGGTGTTGTGGGTTCTTTTCTTTTTTTTTCTTTTTTCCTTTATTTTCTTTTTTCTTTTATTGTCTTTTTTCTTTTTCTTAATTGTATAAAATACATTATGTTCTTCTATTACTTATTATGAATAATCTCTTCTGAATGGAACTTCATCCTAATTCAAGTGCCACTAAAATAAAGGTTAGATTCTCTGTATGTAACTTCAGTGGAAAAGCTTTTATAAATTACTTTATTGTTTCAGAGGCCTTGGAGAGTGTTGTTGTGGATGGCAATGAGTGTGACTCATCTGGCTATAGAGCTGGAAGTGTAATATTAAAGAAAATAAATAACAAGACTGAAAAGAGCATTAAATGAGGAAATGAGGCATGAATGCGTGAGACAGAGGTTAGTCTACTGCATGTAAGTAGATACCACCTAATTACTTGGGAAACAGAACTTAGTGAGGAAAGTGCAGGATCATGAATGATCTAGAAGCCCTCTAGGATATGCTTGACTTCTCAAATGTAGTAATTTCCCTTCCAGCAGCAGGTGGGTGCCTTACTGCCGTTCTGCAGTATATGGGGCAGGAGTTTGAAAATCCCAGCCTTGAAAGGAAATGCAGGAGGATTGTTGAACGACAGGTTCTTGCTGCCTTTTTTTTAAATTGATTTTACTACTTTTTTATATCTACTGTATCTGCTCTTATGAGGAGTGTTTTTGTGTTGCTCATAAGCAGCTCATCATACTCAGTTTTCAAAAATCATGGGAGTTTTATTATTTAAAAAATAAAAAAAGGAAAAAAACGCCCCAAATCATGCCCTTAGTTTAAGATTTTACCATGCGAACTTTTAACATACTAGAGTTGGACACTGTAATTTAAATTTTGTTGCATGAAGAATTGAGCTGTAAGCTATCAATGCAAATAGGGTAGTGCCCATTTTCTCTCACTTTAGCAGAGTTCAGAGATATCCTTCTTGGCCAGGGAGGGCATCACCATTCTCATTTTTACCCCAATTGCATGCGTTACTTTTAAGGAGCCCTTGCTCTCACCATACCTTTTTTCCCCCTCCCCTAAAACGTTTAAACTTTTATAGGCGTGAAAAATAACTCTTCCTGATCTGTAAAGGCACATTCAGTTCACAAACTTGCCTTTTTCCCTTTTATCAGTTGACAATTGTCTGTGGGCGGAAACATTTTTGCTTTCTTATATCACTCAAATGTGTTTATGTTATTAAGTTAAAGACCACAACCAACACCACCCCCCTATTTTATGCAAACGTTACTTGGACAGTCTGAGTGCAATAAATTATACCTCCAGTAAATGTATTGTTCTATACCTGTAGTAAACAAATAATTAGGTCATTAGGGTATTTTGTTGATGTGTAGTTGTGCTAATATTGATGAAAGCATTGGCATGGCCAACCCTGTAAGTGATGTTACATAAAAAAGACTTAAATGAGTGTCATTTACCTCTTTCAAAATTCAGTGCTTATATATCCATGAAAGGTAAGGACACAGAATGAAACTACTTAATAATTTGTGAACAAGTTGTGTCTACAAAAGACACAGAGATTAATAAGGATGTGCTCATTAACATTCCGCTGTTTGAGTAAACAGTTTTTACTCATAGAACCAAATGAAATTGTTGCAGTCCCTTTCTTTGAGGCTGTGAAACAGTTGTTGCCAAAGCCTGCTGGGAAAACTAAGAATAAAAAATATATAAGCTGATTGATTGAACATATTATTGTATTAAATACGTATTAACGCATTGAGTCTAATTATTTCTTATCAAAATGGATTAGAGGAAGAGATTTTTATTCTGCAAATTGGACTTTGGATTTGGAAATCAGTGAGAATTATATGAGTCTAAGTCTTATGAGAATCTTTATCTGAATTTTACATCTCAGGTTTTAGGATAGTCTTCAGGCAAGGCAGAGGCCTGTAGGCCATTCCACAGTTGAAGAACAGGAGGTTGCAAGTCTTTCTTTCCTGAGTTCATTCTCACTCCCCACACTTCCAAAGATGCACGAGATCACATAATTAGTTTGCTTGCTCAGAGACTCACCAAAGCCCACAGTGACACTGATCTGGTTTAGCTTCAGACTTGTCTGAAATATCACAGATGCCACTGAAACACGAAGGTCCTGGTAACTAGAAGGAATTCTTAACCATGGGCAGATTTCTCTCCCACTTTATTTTTTTTACAAGATGAGCTGTGTGGCAAATAATCCGCTTTCCAAAGTTCCTTCATACAAGCTACTGGAATTTAACGAAAGTTGGAGTCTTGACAGATAAAAAGATTAACATCTTATAGTGTTTGTTATTTGTCTTACACAAGCTGGATAATTTCCTATATGTCTAAACACAAATAAAGCAAAATATTGGTTCTGTTCAACCCTTTGTAAAGGAAATTAGAAACTAAATTTAGAGACACCAATTATAAAGACATTTTATACTAAAGTATTGATAGTGGTTTATAAAACAATTTCGTTTGTAAAGAACTGACATATCTATAGTGTAGATTTGGATATTTCCAGGGAAAAAAAATTGACTGTCTATTAAGCTTAGATCATCTGGGGCTTGGATACAGCAAGAATATAATGGGTGTCCTTTCAGATATGTTTAGTGTTCAAACTCAGGTAGCATCTGAATGGAGAACATAAAGAAATCTTTACAGGCACGAATGTGGAGGATAATTCAGGTTTCATACTCCCTTCTGCAGTTTATGATGACTGATGGCAGTTCTACCTGCTCAGGACAAATTACTGTAAGGAGGGATATTCAGGTGAAAGGATGGTTTAAGTCCAGCACTCATATTAAAGAGAGTTCTTCCATCTCCTGGCATATTCACATCTTTCCCTCTGCCATATGCATTTTCCACCATCTTGCAATTCCAGATGAGAATCTACTGTATAGTGGGAAGGAAGAACAACTGGAGTGCAGTGTACGTATTACAAACAAATTCCTCTTTTTGACTCCTACTGAGGTAATGACATCAAGCTACAGTTTCATCAAACTACTTCAGCAAGACTGACAGTCAAATGCAGATTTAAGAGTCCTGAGCTGGTCAGTTAGAGAAGTTTCAGAAATAACTGAAGGTAAGAAGTATTATAAATGAGCAAATTATGTACACAGAAAATCATAAGTATGGAAATTTAGGAGAATGAAGAATTGATAGCCATTTTAGGAAACCAGAACTCCCAGTGAATTTTTACTAAGCTATTTCATACAAACTCCTTTGCTCATGAAGCACCAGTCCTTGGTAAGGTGCCACAATACGCAACGAGTAAAATCAGAGATGCAACACTTTCTACATTTCATGTCCTTTACCTGCCATTTTTCATTTCACTCTTTCCTCCCTGAGCTACCCAACAGAAAGCAAAGGCCTTCTGACCACCCTTGGTTTGATCTCTCTTCTCAGAAAAGAAACTGTGATTCAGCAGCAGTAGAGGTTACATGTAGGTAATTTTTCTCCCTTGTTTAAAAACATTAGCTGGATTAAACTCTAATACATTGCCTTTATTGTAAAAAAGACCTTATCTATTCTCATGGAATTGTATCAGTCTGGCAGAATGGTAGGTCCTGACTCTTGTTCATGTTTGAAGTCTCCTCCCTCAGCAGATATTCACCAAATACAGAAAATGTTCTTTCTTATGTTTAGTGAGAAAAAAGTCTGTCTTATTAAGGTAAATGAACCTGACAGAAATTAATGTGTACAAGTCAAAACCGATCCAAATATTCTATTTGAGAGTTGCAGTTAGTCTCTTCCAACAAAAGATGGCAGTGCTCAATTTTCTTCAAAACTAATGTCCATTCATTGAAATTAAATGCTCCTAAAAAAGTTCACTTGTCTTTGTCCAGAATCTACACACTTGAAATCAATATTTGTTGTTACTGGTGAGTGAACAAGCTGGCCCTAGATATTTAAAAAAATATGTACGTTTCTACAAGAAGCCCCAAGTGGAAAAAAACTAAGTGCCAATAATTCACAAAATACTCTTGAAACCTCTTGGAGTCCAATTTAGGATTAATTATTATTTTATGGAAGCAGTTTTTCCATAATTAGGAAATGAAAGGAAAACAGTTTCCAAGATTCTCTCAGATATATCTTTTTATATGCAATATATATTAACCATTTAGATATTAATTCAAATGCCTATTGATCAAAGTATGCCTTTTCCTTGAAAGTTTCTGCTTATATTATGCCTGTACCCAAAAGCAGAGTTTTACATATATTTGAACTTCCCCAATGCCTCCTCCTCTCTAGTTAGATAACTCTGTGTTTTAGGGCTTTGCTAAATTTAAGTAATGACTATCATGTATTAAAAATTAGGAAGACAATAAAAAATAAATAGAATTTATTTAGTGTAAAAGACAATCTAGTCCCTGTAGAAAAAAAGTATAAAATAAATTTGCAAAAAATCTCTGACCCAGATTAGAACTTTTACCTGTTACCATGACTAAAATATAAAAAACAAACAAAAGCCAAACCCAAAACATTAATAATCATTGTAATAATAATATGTGAATTTCAGAAAGCAACTGAGGTAATAATTAGGGAAAAAAAACTTGAAATACCTAAGCATAATATAAAAATACACAAAATCCTGCAATTTTTTGTCGTAGTCTTATTTTAATACGATCTAATGTGTCAAATATATAAAGATAACTTGAAATTTCCCGAGGTAACCAACTGCTTTATGTTAAGTGGCACCAAAGAGGTTTAGAGTTTGGATAAAGGGTACAATTTACTTCCTGCCGTTTTTTTTTTCCTGAGAATCAGTGATGGGGAAATTTCTGTATATCAGAAGCTTTATTTCACATACTTTTTCAGCTCTGGGTTTGCTTTCTAAAAATACTGCCATGCTGTGCTTTGGGAACACCTTTCCTGCTCATTTGCAATCCTTTCCATACTTCCCTTGAAAACCGAGAGTTGGGTTGGTTTTTTTTAAGAGAAATAAAATTGCTGAGTGATTTTATATTTCCTAAGAAGCTTCTTCAACACGACAACAAGGCTTTGTCAGAAAGGAAGAGCTGGATTTTGTTCTAGCCATGAGAAACTATTCAGAGTACAGTGAAACCCAAAGTGATGGGCATCACTTTGAATGGGATCAGCAGCAATAACTGGGAAACCTAAATAAATAAAAAAATAAAAAATAAAATCATGGCAAAACTGAAAGCTGTAATTCAAACAAGATTGTGGAAATGTATGAAAATGACTTTTTAGCAATTCAAACGATGCTGTTTCAGAAGGGCTGCACTGAATTTTTTGTTGGCAGAGGAGTCCCTGGTTCTTATATGTAGCTCACTAGGTCATCCTTACCAGCAAATAGGACAATGATGCATTGATAAATACTCATCATTATTCTCATTGGGTAGGAAGAAAATGGTGTTTTTACAGGTCTAGGTACATTTGTACAGCAAGAAATCACCTTACCTCATTAAAAATACATTAGTGCTTTGTTTATCTGTTCAGAAAGAGGGGTTTTAATGAGATTCCTCTTAAATTACTGTTTTGAGAGAAACAGTGTATTAGATAGTACACGCATATTTCAGTATATATGCAGTAAATAAAAATAAAGCTTCAGCCAAAGGAAAAAAAAACGCATAATACACTAGAAATTAATATTTAAAAATCACTACCTTGTGGCTTTTTTTTTCTCATTGGGCATCTAGAACTTGTTCTAATATACCAGTCTTGGAATGGGGAATTTCTCCAAATGTATGCAAGTAAATAAATTTTACTTTTGCATCCCATATCTTTTGGCTTGTCTTATGCTCCAAGGCAAACTACACAACAACTTTACCCCTCATTCCTTTTTCTTGACCCTCCCTGTGCTCTTACTGCATCACTGAAAGGCTCTCTCTTCACACATTCCCATCATGGTTGTGTTCATTAGAGGCGGGAATGAAATGAGTGTGAATACTCCAGGGATGCTGCAGGAAACACTCTTCCTTAGGAACTGGACTTTTTGCTCCCTCCTTGCTCGTGGAGAACTCTACTGACTCCTGTCACAACCCCAACTGCCAGGTCTTCCCCAGGCACAGCCAAACAGGGGCTCAACTCAGGAAATTCCTGTAATTTTATTATATTTCAAGTGCTGAAAACATTCATTCCGCTGCCAAAGTTCTTTCGGAAGGAAAGCCAAAGTAATATAGAGTAACAGAACTCTGAGGAAGAGATTGAGTGTGATGATCAAGATTAATGCAAAAGTTTAACAAAAAGTCAATCCTGTTTTGACAGTGAATAGCAGAAATCTCAAATGTAAACTTCCCCACAGTGACTTAAAAATGTATTTGATTCTTTACGTGAGGGATGTGATTTTTGTGGTGGACTGGTCTTTCACAGTTCTGCATCAGCAAGTGAAATGATATGGCAATTTTATGAGATTCATGGGTTGCAGATGTTTTCTCAAAAGTTTCCATTCTTTCACAAATGGTATCACAATAGATTTTAAAAAGTCAAAATTTGCCACAGGTCATCTTATTTTTTTTTAATATGCCAATTTAGATGTACTGAAAATAAAGAACTACTGTGAAATTTTCATTCACAAGGCAGGTATTTTTAACACAATGTGGAGATCACTAAGATATTTCAGGTAAGAGATATTCTGATTTTACTTGTTCCACGAAAATAATGTATATTAGATTTTGTGAAAATCTTTGAGACCACTCTAATTTCAGCATATCCAATTAACAACAAAGTTACCTCACGGTATGTCTAAAAATATAATAATTATGTGTTCCTTAAGATGTGACCAAAATCCGTATGCTAAATGGACAAGAACAATAAAATGTAATAGAAAGCAGATTTCAGGGTATAGAATCGCTGTTTTGAGGCCGAATTCCTCAAATAAAGCTGTGATCTCTTATCTTCAGATTCAGTTATATGTTATGGTACTGGTTGCAGAAACTACTGCAGATAATTAAGAAACTCTCATTTGGGCATTTTGAAGACTACTGCCACTTGTCACGATATTCACCACTCTGTTAATGAAATATTACAGATTTGAACACGAGCTATACCTTCTTTTATACTGAAATAGCATCAAGCATGTGGGCAGAATAGCATAAAAGTAATTTTTCCTAAGAATCACTGAGCAGGGTGTTCTCCCAATAAAGCCCTTCGCTCTGAGAAAGATCTATCATGAATATTTGTCAAATCATCAGAGGAAAAGTCATTTTAGTTCTTATCCCATCTATTGTTGGTCCTTCAATTCAGAAGCAGTGCCTCTTTACGTCTGGTTTGGCAAGTAGTGCCTCCTCTTCCTCATATCATATGTTTTGGCTTGAATACAATAGTTTCTTTTTTTATCAGGAAAGATCTTGGTGCAGGAGTCTGCCCTGACCCTGATGCTTCCTGACTCTGATACTGGAATAAATTTCTATTGGTTTTCCTCTGCCCTGTCTCCCAACCCTTTTAAACTCAAACTTCACATACACAATCCAGGTATTTAGCGTAAAATTTGGCAAAGGGCTTACCAGTCTAGGACATAAATGAGAATTTAGATGTCTAAAACCATTGCTTATGTGTTGATACCTACAACTGGAAGTTCTTCAAGTCATAAGGATTAAAGATCACAAGATGCCCATTGTATTCCAGCAAATCTGGAAGGAAATAAACTTTGACTGTACCGTGTATTCCTAAATCTGTGTGTGCATTTTGCACACACAGAGTCATTGGAAAAAATGTGAAAGCAAGGGTAAAAATTCAGGACTCCCACTGCCAGGAGAATATCCCCAACCACTGGCTATTACAATATTGTTAAAGAAATGAGTAAACCCCACTCCCAGCCTCTGACAAATGAAAGTTTAGGCACTCGACTACACCCGAATACGTAGAGTTTGGATCACATTGTGAAAAAGCCAAGTCTAAAAAGAGGCCATAAAAAGAAAGAAAAGTTTTCTAAGTTCAAGGAAAATTGTACTTTAGTTTGTCCAAAATGAGATATTTGAGACCATTTTCTCCAAGAATAATTGACAATCCTGTATTTCTACTGGAAATGGAAAAAAGAAATATTAGAAAATTTCTGAGGAAAATGCATTCCTTGTCTGTTCAACTTATAAAATGAAACGAAAATTTTCCTAGGTTACCAAAATTCAAAGTCAACACTGTTTAATTTCAAACACAGTAGTATTGTATTAAAGCCTTTTTTTCACTACAAGGTTCCTGAGCACTCAAGACTGTTCATACATAGAGGAAAACAGAACGTTCTTTCAAGTTCAGGTTAATTTAAAGGAGCTAAGAGTTTCTTTGGTAAAACAATTTTAATTGCTTCATTATTTATTTCAAACAGCATGCTTTCTAGCATTCTTGGACTCAAATCAGAAGTATTAATAGCATAATACTATTTAAAATAGTACGAAAAAATAAGTATAGTCTTCGTCCAGCCTTTAAAAATTTTTTTTTAATAAATGGTGATAAAAGAAATATAGAAGTACACTATATAGATTGTAATACTCAAAAGAAAAAAATATTTTAACTTCTGGTGTTCACTTGCAACAGGGGCAATTAGGAGTCAGTCTCAATTTCCATTAAATGCAATTTCCATGTGGTAAATTCATAATTTTTCATGTAAAATAAGTCAACTTTATGAGTTTAGGAGTCTCAAAAAATTACATTATTCTGATTTCTATGAAGTCAAAGAGAAAAACAACTTCAATTCTCACACTTCCTCAAGGTTTACATCATTATAATTGAAAAGAAATAGTATTTCATCACCGCAAAATTTTCAAATGTTTTAAAACCTGTTTTCATTCATTTAGTTCTATGTTATGATTTCTCTTATATCCCTAAATTTAAGGTGTTGACTTCTTTCATCTGAAAGAAGGGATAGAGGAAACCTCAAGTTTATATGTTGGGGTTTCATAAAATCATTCCTGTGGTTTTGAAGCCATTTGAAGCCAGACTGTGACTTCCAAATTTTATGAGTGTAAAGAACTCATTGTAAAGCAAAATAACTGTCAAATGCTCTATTAGTTGTTATTTCTGCTTTGACAGTATCATTTCCCCTAACACTATGGCTGTAAAACTGGCTCTTTCCTAGCATGACAAAAAAAATCAGGTTTCATTATTCCAGCACAACCTTGAAATGAATGACATGCTGTGTAGATTGTGTCCTACCCAACCTGTCTTTTTGGGGCCTTTTAGAAGAAAGGAGCTGGATGGTCCCTCTTTCAGGTCTTAACATGTAAGGACAAAATCACGTTAAAGATTCTATCTTATATTCATGATTTTGGGTTTTGCTTTTTTTTTTATAACTTGGGTTCCTTGATTCTCTGACTATATGACTTGAAATAACCTTTTTCTCCTCTTTCTTAGCCTTCCCTCACCATATGGAAAACATATTGTGTAGGGTTTTTTACACTGGCTTTTCATTTAACTGGCACCTGTTTCTAATTTCAATGTTGGGGGTTATAAACTGCTAAAAAAACTTAAGCAGATGTGAATTTCGTTTTCATGGTGAGAAGGCAAACCTGGTCCAGACATGCAATAATAAAATTTCAAGTGTGGCAATTGCCATTCTTTTCTTTCTGGTCCATCTGATGTTTGAAAGGGATTTTTTTTGCGGTGTTATTCGCACATTCTCTTTTAAACTCATTCAAAGTACACATTTTTGAAGACTAATTTATTCCAATCCATGTCAACATGTTTATTTCTATAGGGATATATAATTATTAAAATTTGAAAAAATAATTTAGTTGATGACACATAAAGGATATTTGGGTGATTTTTTTTTCTCCTGACTACAGAATAACTAAAGAGACATAAAAATTCTATGCATTTAAGGACAAAGAATTAAATCACTCGTTCCATTTCATCTAGTACATTTAAGTCATGCTTGTAAAGAAAATCAGGCCTAATATTTTTAGTGAGATTTCAGTTTTGTAATTGTGTCCTTGAGGTTGCCCTATAGATGCTCTGGAAATTAAAAGAACAGTCTAATGGTTAATTCCAATCTGCATTCAAGTTCAAATTGTTTCTTTTCCATAGAATTCTCATGACTGACAGACTTCAGGCAAACCTTTCTATTTAGTTGAGAACTCTCCATCTAAAAATAACAAAAATTATTTTTTTGACACATCTGGTTTTGGCTTGTTTTTTTTTTTTGTGGTGCTATACTGATCACTGGGAATATTTTGTGCTGGAATGGTGTCAGTTTTCTGTCCTCGTGATTAGTATTTAGCAGTAAGACACATTTTCATATATTTTGGGGTAATTAACATGAAAGAATGGGTTTAAGGTTTGTTTACCTTCCTCATCATCCCTGACTCCAAAAAAAAAAAATCCAAGAGATATCAGTTGGTAAATATGGAGTTACTCAGCTTCATAATTCTACCTTCCATCCTTTTTCTGGTTCTTCTCTCTACCTTTCCATTATTCATCTCCACATACATAAAAATGCTGAAGAGTGCTCACTATACAGACCTTCTTGCTGCCTTTAAACATTATGCTTGCTCACATCTGCAATGCTGCAACGATCAGCCAATGGAATTAAAAATTCTTGATGGGTGAGACTCCTTTTCATGAACAAAATACAAATAGGAATTTTGCCCATCTCAAAATGTTATGATATTCATCCTCAAACTTGTGATTTAAAGCAAAAGAAGTACCTTTTATAATTCATAAGAACATTTTTTCAAAGTATATACTTATTTCACAACCTAACAGTCTAATTCTGATTTCAGTTTCCTCTTCTGGGGGGTGAGGGTAGGCACCTTATTCAAATGAAAACTGGGACCAAGCCAGTCACAGTCTGGCTTCCACTGTGTACAGGGCTTGAAGGATTGAACCTTTGGCTTTTGACCATTTAATAAGTAGATTGGTAACAGCAGTGAAGGGTTATAGGGTGCAGTGGTGAGCAGCCCGTTTTCTGTCAGTGGACAATTCCAGGAGACAAATTGTGAAACAAAACTAACTCTGGGCTTTCCTCCTTATTTTGTTCCATGGAGGTAATTAATGACATTTAATGATAGTTGTCTGAACCACAGTGAAATAAGGGTTAGACTTGATGATCTTGGAGGTCCCTTCCAACCCAGCTGATTTTATGATTCTGTGATTCTATGAAATACCTCTGGGCACACTGGCAGGATAAGGGTGCTATGAATAATTGAATAAAATGCCCCACAAACAACTGAAATAACTCTACATACTTGATTTCATAGATCAGTACAGAGATTCAGTGCAACAGTGCCTCACAAGGAAATGCAAATTGCTATTGAAAAGACACATTTAAAGCTGACAATATCAATTCCGTCTTATGACTGAAGTTTATAAATAAAATAATTCACAAGAAATTCCTTTGTTTCAAATAAGCAAAGTTTCTTTCTATTATTACAAAAAACAATGTTATGAGTAAGAAAAGAGATGGAACAAAGAGACACAGCTGAAGTGGAGAATCTCTCTTGCTGCCTGCTTTAATTCTCCATGTCAATCTACTGTCCATGACAAATTGTGCTTGAGGGTATTCTGTATAACTTCACAGAGGTGTTTGAGCTCAAGATAATCGGAAAAAAAGAAAGAGCATTCTCAATTTTATTTTTTATAAAGCTGTTTTGGAACTTTAGGGACTGTAAACACAGTCTAAACACACTTGAAAACTAGAAATACACCTCCATCTGTACAAGTCCTTCTCTCTCTCTCTCTCTCTCTGTTTATTCAGACTATGTATTCACAGTCTGTTCCAGAAGTATTCCTGATGGTTTGTTCCTTTGGTAGCTTTCATAACTTTGTTCCAATGGGTTGTTATGTTTATGACATTCGCTGATAAGGCTCTACTTCAATCCCTCCCTAAGACCCAGCAGAACAGAGCCAAAGCAGGAGAAAAAGAGGCTGTTTGCTCACAGACCATTTCATTCTGGGAAGTCCCGTGCCTCAAATCTATGTAGTTTACCTAAGACTGTAAAGGTACCTCTTAAACCCTTCTATATAAGGACAAAAGGTACTAGAGCTCTCAGATTTTCTTGAGTATAACTCACTGCAGACTATACATAAAACATAAAAAGTTCATATAGGGTTAATGTACATTTTAATTAATGGTCACTTATTAGAGTTCTATATAAATCGGAAAGTCAATGGTAACATCTTGCTGGCCAGTAACTTGTAGTGACAGCAGAACTGTATAGAACATTTTTAGATCTATTAATCATTAGGCAGCAAACTTGTGTGTGCCAAATAAATCTACATATACGAAGAAATGTGGGGTTAGGTCTGTTTCTCCTGTAACACAGCAAACAAAAAATTCTTTAAGGGGATAAAATCTCAGTAAATATTTTTTTTAAAAAAATACACTGTAAAATACACTGCAAAGTTACTTATTGACAAATCCACCAACTTGTCAGTATTTACTTACATTTTTTCAAAGTCTTACACAGACAATAGAGTGTCAACAGTAGATTTCAACAGCATTGAAGAAATGCTGTCAGAGATCTGATGTGTCTTTGACAAACTCTTTGTCTGAAGTAATCTCAATGACAAATCTCAAGAACAACTCTCTGTTTGATCACAGGTGAACCTTTTTTAGAAGAGAAAATTAAATTTAATAAAAATAGTTAAGAATCCCTGAAAGACAGTGGTTTATTTGGTCATACGAAGAGTCACTCTGGTTTTGATTTTCCTTTATGCTTTTTTTCTGATGTTATGGTTGTTCTTTCATTTCTTGAAAAGTACTGGGCTAGTCTGTGACTAGTTTGTGACTGATCAATAAACCTCTACAATGGGAGAAGACTGATGGTATATGGCTGAAGGTGATACACTCATGAAGGTCAGGGAAAAATAGAGGGATGGCAGTCAGGAAATTGGACACAAATGGAACCAGGGGGTGGCCTTGGTTCAACCGAGTGGAACCAGTCAAGTGAAAGTTTCTGTCTCAGTTAATCATGAGACTGTGAGTTAGCCAGACTAACATAAGGAAGTATATGCCTGGCTCAAACCACTTGTACTGTGGTTCAACTGTCTAGTGCAATTCCTGTATTCTGTGAAGTGTGATTTGCACACGTATTACGATTTCAGAGCGTTGTGAATTCGCTCGGCTAAATCAAAATCCTGTATAATGTCAGGTATCTACAAACAAGAAAGTCCCTTATTAAACATTCAACCCTTCATGTGTGAAATAACTAGAAGGACCTGGTTGGAGAGTCTTGGAGTTTGACAGAGTTATTTACCTCCTTGATAGTAAAACTTAAGAGTGTCTATTACCTAAAAAGGAGTGGGTTTTTTTGCTTCAGTGTGATTAATTCCACAGGGAACTCTTTTGTTCTCCTTTTTGGTTAAATGCTACCATAGTGATCTCTGTTTAGTTGGAAAATTCTACACACAACTAGCCTTCAAGTTGTGTGTAGAAGACAGGCAGACCATGCTAAGTGCCACATGAATCACAGTCCTTCATTTGATCTCAACATTTTTAGGCATACTATTAAAAAATGTCAGATTTGGAAACCTTTCATTTGACATTTATCTGAAAAACCACAACGTAACTGTATTTAAATGTCGAATGAGAATAAAGCTGTATTCTTATCTGTATAAATATCAAATGAATGGTTGTTTCCTCTGATATTTAAGACTCTGAATGGGTAGAGGTCAAGCGAGGTGGATCCCCTGACAAAGGTTGATATCGCAGAATTCTGAAGTAGTACCTCACACCTGAACCCTGGGGTTCGTTGCCCCAAGTGCTCAAGGTAGTGACAGGAACAGAATCTTTCTGAGGCAGCTGTACCCTTAGCCAACATAACACTTTATTCCTATTTCCTTCCCCAAATTCTGCTTTTACATGACATGATTCAGAGAAGGAATGTCACTTTCCAGGGGAGAACTCAATTCACTAAATTATTCTTTGTTTTGTAGGATGCCTCATTTTCACACTTGCTGAAGTAGTACTGCAAAACACAGTTAAAAATAAATTATATTTGAATAGGCCCAGTAGAGAGATAAATTAATATATCCAAATTTTGTATGCCTCTCAGATTAATGGGTCTGCTTTTTCTCAGGTACCAGCAGAACAGAATTAATACCCAAGTAAATTTTTGTTAACCATCCCATATGTAAGAACATTGACTGCATTATGAGTAATCTAATATTATTAAATTAACTAAAAGGATCTCAAAAAAATTGAAAATGTGTACTTTGATACCTAAATAGGTCCAAAAGTCAGCTTGTCCATGAATAACAAATCACTGAATCATAGAATCATTTAGGTTGGAAAAGACCTGTGGGATCATTGACTCCAACCTTTGACTGATCACCACCTTGTCAACCAGAACGTGACACTAAGTGGCACATCCAGTCTTTTCTTGAACACCTTCAGGGATGATGACTACACCAACACCCTGGGCAGTCCATTCCAATGTTTAACCATCCTTTCTGTGAAGAAATTCCTCCCGATGTCCAGTCTGAACCTCCCCTGGTGCAACTTGAGACTATGTCCTCTTGTCCTGTTGCTGGTTGTCTGGGAGAAGAGACCAACTCTCACCTGTCTACGAGCTCCTTTCAGATGGTTGTAGAGAGGGATAAGGTCTCCCCGGAGTCTCCTTGTTTCTGGGCTGAACAACCCCAACTCCCTCAGCTGCTCCTCATGGGGCTTACCCTCTAGACCCTTCTCTGGCATTGTTACCTGTCTCTGGACGTGCTCCAACACCTCAGTGACTCTCTTGCAGACTTGAGGTGCAGCCTCACCAGTGCCAAGTACAGGGGGACAGTCACTTCCCTGGTCCTTCTGGTCACAATATTCTTGATACAGGCCAGGATGCCACTGACCTTGGCCACCTGGGCATGCTGCTAGCTCATGTTTAGCCAGCTGTTGACCAAGCAGCGCTAGATCTCTCACCTTGGGAACCAAAAGATTGTTGTATGGGTCAATAAACCAAGCGAGCAAAGTCTTCCTCTGAAACATAAAAGACCTCCTAATTTTGGTATTCGTTTGTTAAGTATCCACAACATAAATATATCCTATCCATAGCCATAACTAAACTGCTAAGTGGAAAATAAATCGAAAGGACCATTTTCTATAAATGTATATAGTATTCCCGTGTGATATCCTAAATATATTGGTGGAATGCCTAATGCTATCATAAAACTAGAATTGTTGAATTCACAGTTCCAATTGTCAATTCTCTTATGCACTGTAAATGGAGACTGTAAAATTTAAACATTATAAGAATTTTTATTTTACAACACCTTTCTGTTTCAAGTACATTAACATACTGTAATTATATAATTATAATACTCAAAGAAAGTGGAGTTCAGGAAAAAGGCTTCTATATCATCTCATTCCCAAAATCACTTCCTCACCTACCTGGCAGGTAAATCACAATATGCCTTCCCCCCTCCATCAAAAAAAACCCCAAAACCAAAAAACAAACAAACAAACCCAAACAAACAACAACAACAACAACAAAAACCAACCAACCAACCAAACAAACAAACAAAACCACCAAAAAAACACCAAATACCAGACTTCAGAAGACTTCCAGGAAAAACCCCTTAACATTCCAGCAGACCCTCTGTTGTGTGCCTTATGTAGCAGTCCTTTCACCTATCCATAGCAATACGCTAGAATAATGCTTTAAACATGAAAACCCCTCCATAGTCAGATCCTCAGCAGTATCTTAGGAGATTTAGAGTTGAGAAGAGCCACCTCAAACCTTTCCTTTCTGTACTATCTTCTTTTCCATTCACTCATCAGAAGCAGGGTTCTTTTCATATTGCTGGAACTGCATTGCCTGGAAAACCATGATACACTCTTTGGAGTCTAAAATGTATGTCCAGGTGTCTTGTCTTGAGCACCCAGAGCTAAAGCACGGCTCTCCCTGCAGCCTGCCTGCAGCAAGCTGTACCAGAAATCACTCCTCAGACCTGCCCCCAGGACAACCTGGGCATTAACCCAAGCAAGGCATTCCTCTGGGTGACAGGGAACCTAAAACTCAATCATGTAATGCTGCTTGCAATTTCAATCCCCAAAGCTGCTTGCAATTTCTCATCTTGAGGCTTTGCATAAAACAATAGTTTTTTTCTTAATTTCCCTGAAATCCTACTCCTGTACAAGCAAGGGAATTTAGGTTGGATTCATATAGTCAGTAAATACCTTATGGTATACTTTTCAAGTAACTAGTGAGTAAGGATGATGTAGAAGGACCTAGATACAAGCTGGAGTCTCTTCTTCCCCAGAAGATATATAGTCAATTCAACTTCTTTCTCTATTCCACTCTGCAAACACAGGAAGATGTGTGAAATGAACAAAGTATGTGTATATAAGCATGACGGGTAAAGAGTGTTGATGTTGAACCTGAAATGAAACTAAGGAAAGCATATGAAGTGTGAAACATATGGCAATGCATATGTATGAAGTTTGGATCAGGATATGCATCACAAAATAGTAATAGGTTTTTATTCTGGGAGAAGAGAGTGATAAATCAAAGGGGAATAAGAACCTCACACTAAAAACAAGAGAAGTTGGAATCTCCTTCCTCTTAGCTGTTTGGCATTTCCTCTTGAAAGAAGCGGAGGAAGTATTTAAATATTTTATAACCTTCATTATTGGAACATACATCTCTTTATTACATTTTTGGAAGCATGTGTTCTATTTGAAATCAGTATGGATGTATAAATATTTTTAGGAGATGATTATTCTCTGTATGTAGGTGGAGAAGAACATCGAATTAGTGAGATCTTGCTTTCGTGAGTAACAGAGCAGCTGGCATTATCCTTCCCTTCCCTCCGCCTCCCTGGCCAAGGGAAAACACCTCATATCCTCAACTTTAATTCCCAATATAAAATAAGAAATGGTTTTGGCTTCCCTCTTTCCATCTGCTTCTCCAGGTAATATTGAA
The DNA here is from genome assembly GCF_003945725.1 of Corapipo altera. NCBI lineage: Eukaryota > Metazoa > Chordata > Aves > Passeriformes > Pipridae > Corapipo > Corapipo altera. The sequence goes on from NW_020884952.1 coordinate 1,665,677, forward strand.
ATTACATCTGCTATGTTTGCAATTCTTTTAACAGGTCATTGCTGAAGTGCAGGGAAAATAAAAAGGAATGCCATGGGGCTTCACAGAACTGTAGGAAACAGAGGAAGAAAAGATCTTTTAGTCTACTTCCCTGCCTAAATATCTGATTTGTTATGAAAGACATTTAGTCACAGAGACTCAAAAGTGTTCCCTAATCTTCTGTATCCTTTACACATAAGCATCCAGGTTCAGATGCTTAACAGGAGGAGCAACTCCTTTTTATCTAACATGACCACACAACCGTACTTAGACCACACAACCATGAAGATTAGGTACAACTGCAAAATCTGTGGCAATTCAATGCCCTCTGGTTTTCCCGTTCTGTATTTAGGTGGTGCTAGTGAAAATGAAAATGTCCACTAGTGGTGCTGAAAAAAGAACATACTCCCCAGTACTGGTAGAATATAAACTTCTTTGGAAGGTCTCAAGTCCATGAAAGGTATTCAAGATCATTATTGGGAAAAATCTCCAAAGACTTTATTCCTGCTCTGTATCGAGATGTGGCAACAGAAGAACAGACTCAGGAGATATACTATGTCTCTAGTTTATCCAACTGAAGCCTTAATATCTTTAAATCTGGTTTTTTCTTATATTTTTTTTAGACATTCAACAAAGTCCAAAGCTCATATGGCTCAGAGACCTATTCTGTTCAACTCTTCTGTGTACTGTCCTCCTGCCTGGATATTTTGTTTGCATACATTAAAAGAACCAGATTTGATGGAACAGCACTGAATTGTTGCACCTGAAAATCTGACCCAATGTCTTCTCTAAGAAACCACTGCAGAAACATAACAACTTCATCTTTTAAGAAAAGCATAAGCTCCTTCTCTCATTGTTGCTCATGGTTAACAGAAAAGGACAATTGTATAAATCTCACCAGAAAAAAAAGAAATAGTCATGATTCAGAAAAGGTTTGAGACAGGATGAAAGGGAAAGTAGAATATAATCAAACAGCAAAAGAAATATCATTATTCTATTATTTTCAGTAAATTATTTCTACTAGAAGACTATGGTTACTGGAGTGAAATCTCCATAATAAAACTGACCATGGTTCACACTGCAGAGTATTTTCCAGTTGCTTATGTTCTCACATAATTCAAAATATTTGTATCTTCTTCTGAAGGCTAACTCAGCATAATTCAGGCAAATAGAGATGGCCACAAAGTCTTCAAGTTAGTTGAGTATTTCGTTTGATAAATACATAAATATATTTAGCGACAAACAGACTGCAAATTATTTTACTGTCTTCTTACTTGTTTGACATCAAAACCTTAACATTAAATACGAACATAAATGAAATTTAAAACTGGATTCAATCATTAAAAAAATGTGTAATATAAAATTTCTACTTTATTCATGTAGTTTTTTTTAGAAAGATGGTGATCAGCTTCATAGAGAATTATGAATCTCAATTTTGAATGGCCTGTATGCTTTGGAGTTCTGTGGCAGATTTTGCTTTGGCTCCTTATAAACATTTGGGTAATAAACAAATTTTTAATCTAGAACAATGTTTGGAATTTTGAACGATGTCACATTCACTGCTCTTTGAACTACATACTTGGATAGTAGCCATGGAAATCTGCAGGTAGTGAGCTGCTTCAACAAGCACTCTGAAAAGTCTCTAACACTTGTGTGTCTTATTCTCAGATAGCAAACAATAAAACAGAGAGGCTCAGATTAAATAATAATTTCAGACTTCTTTACTCTTCTTAGTAACTTACTTTAGTCCTCACTTTTTATGCCTTTCCAGGATTTTTGCAGTCACTGTTTTGGCCATTTCTACTGCCTCCACTTTCCGTTATGTCTCCTCCCAGGTAAAAAACAACATACAAAACCTAAAAACCCAGTTACAATACATAACTAACAAAACTATGTCCACTATACTTTTTTTTTTCCCTTTGGTTGCATGATGCCAAGCCTATTATTTTCATTTGTAGTCTTAAGACATCTGGAGATAAGGAACATGTCTTTTATACTCGTACAGCTCAGAACACAACAAGCATTAGACACTGATTAAACCCTACTGTCATATAACTACTTTATCATTGTCATCCATACTAAACAAATACATTTGCTTGAAACTAAGCATGTTGAATTAGCAACAACATTTAATAGAACCTTTTACTTCACCACTAACAGGCATGTTAAACAAATTACACTGATGTAAATCTGGAATGATCCTATTATTTTTAGTGGAGTTAATCCAGACTGATATAAATGTTAACTGAGAACAAAAAAGGGTGGAATCCACAGGGAAAACAATAGAATAAATGTGGTTTAGATGTGCATATTTATTTTGCCCAGGTTTCTTAACAGACTCGAGGCAATTCTCTAGAATGTAAAGCCTTCTGATAATCCTGTACCACAATTTACTTCAATTTTAGAATAGTTATTTACTGCCTTTCTGCAAATGCACATGTTAATTAAGTTGACTTTGATTAATATATTATTTATAAACCCACAGTACCAAAAGGTCACGAACTGCAAAGTCTTAATTTCTTGCGATTTTGATTCCAAACTATTTATTAGACAGGGCTACAAGAAAGAGCTGCTGCCTGTGGGAGAAGTGTCACTTGCTGGTCATTTGAATCCAATTATGAAGCACGTACATGCAGAACATTCCAAAATAGTATCACTGTCGCTATGACTGCATTTCCCTTTAGTCTCCATATTGTTACATTACCCAACACGAATTGCATCGAGCTTTTGTTTCTTTTTCTATCCTTTTTGAAGGCAGTCTAGGAATTTCCTGATAGAGTTGAAATGGAGCAATAAGTACAGATTTTCCTGAGTGTCCCACAGACACGTAAGTCATTTGGTTCATATGTGGGTGGTCTTTGACTTATTCAGCGAGCTCTGCTGTAGACTCTCAAACACATCCAACCCAATTAGATAGATGCACAGTATGGTCTTTACAAAATATCATTCAGCCATGTATCCTGCAACAAGCAATTACAAGTCATCTTCAGGGCATTGATTTATTTCTCATTGCCCTACCAATTTAACGACCTTATGATTTATACTGATTATGGAAGTCTCTCCTTGGCAAGCAAAGTAATTATCCATCCATCTCAAATTCTTTAAGGGAAGAAAAATGTTTATTTTCTGTCTGCATAATCAGTTTTATGTCATTTCTAATGGCATGACTCCCACATGCACTGAAGATCTATGTAGTAACTTCTAATGTCTCACAGAATGTCAATTGTAAATGCAATTTGACAACAGGTTTAACTTCCATTGTCTGATTGTTTGGCACTGTGTAACAAGGATGGTTAAGTCCTCTGCTTGGAAATGCATGTATTGTCCTAGAATAAAACAACGGACAAATTCGGGGGTCCAGTCATGAGGCCTTACAGTAAGAAAATTAGCAGGCTTTATATACATTTAAATATCAACTGTACAAACAGAGGTTAAAGAGCAACAGGATGGATCATGCCTCAGAAAAAAAAGGATGAAGCACATGACCTGCCAGTGCCCCTTCTGCTACTGTTTTTCTATAATTGTTTGATTTAGAATAGGGATTCCAGCTTACTGTGTGTGAGTTTATTTTGAAAGAAAACAAGTTTTATTGGGTTTTAGTAGGAAAACTCTAAGTAGCATTACATTAGTTGCCAGACTAATATGTCCTATGTGGGCTTCTGGAAAGCTTATATTATTTGATTGTGGGTTTTTTGTTCTGGATATTTGTTTGGTTAGTTGGTTGGTTTGTTTTGTAGAAAACAGAAGGTTCTTAAAACCTGAAGACCAAGGAGAGGTTAACATCCAAGGAAACTGAGTTTTACAGATGTGCCAGTGAGTTCCCCAAATTTTACTCCTTCTAAGCCTTGCTCCTCAAAGATTATTCACACACAGTAGGCCAAATCACTGCTGAAGTCACCTTATCTTTTTCATTCTCTCCTCCCAATCACTGGAGATTGACAGGTATAACCTTTATACATTAAAAGCCACAGTAAGATGATGAAGGAAGAATCACCATTCACAAGAGTTAGATGAATGATAGTCATGGTTCAAGTTGGGTACAGAAATGAAGGCAGTGAAGTTCCAATGTGCCCAACATACAGCATCAGTGACGCAAGCAAGATTTCAGAATTATTCCTGTCCATGCATTCAAGTTACTTGAAATAAAACTCTTCCACTGTACGCCAAAAGATTTTGGATTTTACAGCTAAGCCTCTGCTCTTTACCCATTTGTCTCTTGCCTTGAAGTTGAGAAAGAAAATCTAGACAAATTGACAAATCCTCTTTCTCCCTAAAACATGAAATTACATGTTTTTAGAAATGACACATCACATACAACTTTTAAATCCTGAAAAGGAAAACCTTCATACTTTCTTAATGCAACACTACCTGTCGTTTGACTAGCCTGGTACAGAGATGATATGTGAGTGGCTCCCACTACACCTTTCATTACAGATAAAAGCTTATTTTTCTTCCTGAGATCTTTAGGATAGAGCATTTTTTTTATTAAAAAACCCCCAAACAAACAAACAAACACAAGCAAACAAACAAAAAACAACCAAAAAAACCCAGCCAACCAACAAAAAATAACCCACTACTTCTTAATTAGGAATGAGACCAAAATTTCTGATTCAAACTACTTACTTCCTCCTATGCAAAATGATTTAGGTAGAGCAGAAGACCAACCCTGAAGGGTTTTTTTCCTCACATTCTCAACACCAATAGTTTCAAACACCTAAATAAATACAACAATTAAGGGTAGCCTCTTCTGTGGTAGACTGCCCACATCCAGGTAGATTGCCTTTGGACTTCACCACCTTCTGGGCCCCAGGTGGTGCGCTGTTGCCATAATGCATTATTATTATTATTATTATTATTATTATTATTATTATTACACACTTTTAAAATTTCAAAGTGCCTGTAATAACACAATGGCTTCATTGCAACCTACCAGAGAGATGGATTATGTAGCACAAAACTGAGGTGACAGAAGGGGCTGAGGGAGTGGCATGAGGGGGCATGTGAGGGTGCTAAACATTCCAAGATAGTTTTTTTTAAAAGACTGCGTAGGTAGAGGAAGCTAAATTTGATGCACTGATTTGATTCATCCTGCTTTATTTGGGAGGACTCCAATTCCAGCTTTTGAATGATCCACAGTAAACCAAGGAACTGAATGAATGACCAGGGATCCAGTGCTTCAGCCTGCTTCCTGGCCATCATTGACAGCTGAGACAGTCCCTGTGTAACAGGACCTAAAACACATATAGGACACATCTCAGTTCAGAAATTTTAACTTCCTGTTTATATCTTTAACATATGATGTGAAACAATGTCTAGCTCTGAGAAAATATTGCAGTATTAAGAACAACAGTTTTGAATCAGGCCCAAAGAAAGCATAGAAAGAGGTACTACAGGACAAAACCACAAAAAATGGAGACTGAAACCCAAAAAACAGACACATAGGAAATCAGTCTCAATTTCGTTGAATTAAATATCATCAACCAAACGATGTAGAAGTTTTCAGCAGATTAGTTTTTTGTTCACATAAAATTTCTCAAATTTTGGAGTTTCATTCAGTGTTGAGGAAGATGTATGGAAAAATCAATACAGGACAGAGAATGCAGAGAGCCACTGTGTTAACAGGCAGTCTTATTAATTGAAATTCTTCCAGTGGAGTCAGATGATTTCATTTCTATGTTCATCCCACTGGGCCAGTTTAAAATGGAAAACTTCCATGGTTGTTTAACAAACTTGCATTTTAACACAGTTAGATGCATGGGGATGCACTCAGGAACTACTCTTGTGCACCTTATTTACAGAATGTTTGCAGATAGATGTATTTTCAAGGCATGGATCTGTATATAAACAGACCTGGAGTTATCACTACTCCCAAATCGATGCTTTGCTAAGATATTTAATTGATTCTGGCGTTCATAATTTGAAGACAACAGATTAGGATCAGCGGTGTAGTATGTTGTGAGAGTAGCAGATTACTGCTTTTGATTTTGATGGTCACTTTTCAAATGAAATACAAAATAAAAAGAAACCACAAGAATGATGCTACAATTAAAAAATTTAGCCTTTCTTCACAGATTAAAGGCACTACACTGAGAAGAAAGACTGGAGAACTTCATCCTAGTTCATAACCATCCCGATGCTGAAGACTCCTAATGTGGTAGAAAAGAAGTCGAGAAATGAACTCACAGATTTTACTGTGGCAATTTATTTTTGTCCCACTCCTGTTTTGTTTCAGGTTATTTCCCTGCAGCGTAGCCTGTAGAACACAGTGTCTGCTCTTGTCTCTGCAGTTCCACTTCATAATTCAGAATCTTAGCTTAAAATCTACTTTTATGAGTCACTCAAGCTAAAAGGCCAGTTTGGTCCACACTGGCTCGGATGGGGATGCACATTCCATTGACTGACTCTATAGTTGGGAGCAAAGTCTTCAAAAGGAAAAAAAAAAATGGATCAGGGGAAATAGTTGGCACTGGGAATGGCTTGAGGGTCTGAGGCAAGATTTGACAGTTACTCTGCTCTGATCTTTTACATGTGTCATGGAAGCAGGAAGTAACGAAAGGTGATACTGTAGAAAGAGCATTTTATAAGCAAAACCTATTGTAGGTTCGTGAAAATAACTGTTAGGGAGACTGAAAATAGCTGGCAATTGCCCATTTTTGCATGCAAGACAGCAGTCTTCTTGGAAAACATGTCATGCAAAAATTCCATTCTGAATTTTTTTTTTCTAGGTTCCAAATATTTTTCACTCCTTTTAAATTAAATTGAGGCACATTTTATAACAAACCACTAAGTTATTATGTTTAGACTACATATGAAAAATATTTCAACTGTATTTTTGTATTTTTCAGATCAGAGTATTTGTGGAATACTATGTATTTACAAATATTTTTTGACAAGGAGAAATCAGTTATTTTCCAAGTATTTTAATACATCTTTAACAATTAGTAAATTCTGACATGAGACTTAAAATAATGGAATGCCTTTGTGGTTCATACATTATCAGAGTGCATTTGGGGAGGTTGGGTGTTACAGCTCATTGTGAATCTTCACAGCCTAGAGATTTGTCAAATTTCATAGACCCAGCTAATCACATATGTACTATTGCATATAATGTATAAATAGTAGTCTAACAATTTTTACATTAATTATTAAAATGCATTAGACATCTGAATTCCACATTTAAAACATACCACGTCTTGAAATACGTGAATATAATGCCATTTACAGCATCCTGAAACAGCTATTTCCACCTACATTTCTGCATTTGTCCTTCAAAAATTATTTCCTATACCACTGATAAATTGCACTGAACATTATTTAGTTCCTGATTTTAGGTAAGTTTTCTTAGAAGACAAACACATAACCATATTTGCGAGACTATCCTGCCTGCTTACCTTTCCCACTTACCTTCCTACCTGTCTCATATCAGGTACTTCTAGGAACCCATCACTTGATATCAAGAAGCAAACACAATGTTTTGGGACACTGAATTTCACTATAAAACAAGTCTTTACCCTGTAGGATTTTTTTCCTTTTTCTGTGGTTCACTCAGACCTCCCATACAGCACCTGGACTTCTGCAGATTCCCTCACCCTTTATCACAGAAGTGCTTCATACCCCAAGTATACAAGACCTAAAAATGGAATGTTTTGCAGATGCACTGAAGAGAGAAAAGAAAACACAACAGAATTTAAAAACATACTTGAGATGTGAACAGTGATTCACCAGTTATTTTTATATTGGAAACAGAATTTATACAAAAGTTAAGTATGTCCCATGAAGGACAGGTATGTTGTCCTTGCAAACATTCATGAAGATGAGAGATAAGGAGAAAAAAATACCAAATTCTTAATCTGCTGTTTCTCCCATCCTTTGTCTCTGCAAATTGTATAAGTATGATATAGAAAATTATGAGAACAACTGTGATGTGTTTTCCTTGTGGATCTTGTTTTTGGGTTTGGATGCAGTTGTTATGTGGGTTTTGGTGGTGGTTTTAGTTTTTTTGTTTTGTTTTGCTTTGCTTTTTTTTCCTTAATATTAATGACATTCCTACTCTTGACAGCTTCAAACTATTTTATCATGGAAAATATAAGGAAGTTTGTTTATGTCGGAAATGTCAGGGTTTTTGGGAAGAACACATGGAAAACAAATGTTTGTTGTTTGAGGTTACAATGTAAGTTAACCAATAGGACTAATATTACCTATATGTTATTACTTAAGAAGAAACTCTTCCCACCTTTGGCTTCACTGATTGGATAGTGCCTATATTCCAACCCTATGCCTTGCCTCCCTGTCAGCATAAGTTTCCTCTTTCCAGGAAATTGGAAAGCAGTGTTAACATAAATTTAAAGGGACCATTCTCAAACCTCCAATGAGCAGAGATTGCCAGAGGTGGAGTTGTTCTTTACGTACAGGAATTTACCTGTATTCCATTAGTTTTGCCTGATCAGAAATGTAGCCCATCTTACAATTAGAATGAAAACACATTCCAGCATAACATGTTCATGTTGTTTTACGTGAGCTCACAATAGTTCCCTGAAAAAGTGAAGTTTAGCACTAGTGGAATTCAAACTAAATTACAGGTTAGCAATGCCAGAAAATCTCTGAGGAGCATGTACAGACTAATGCCATTCCTTGAGAAGGACTGGACAAAGCAGAGCATTTGTATAGGTATCAGTAGCATCAGGGAAAGGGCAGTGGCCTACCAATGTTTATGCTTCTTGGACAAGGCCAGTTTGAGGGACATAAAGACCACCAAACTGCACACAATTTATCATTTGCCAAGTACAGATTCAGAACTGTTATAATCACCAACAAATGATAAATGTAAATCCCACACTATAAGAAATTTATATTGTCTTTATAGTTTTTTTCTCCCTATGAAATCCTGGGCTTGTTTACAGAGGGAAATTAATGTGGAGTAAGCCACACTAGAATGGTTAAGCAGGTTGCTTTATTAATATATCACTCTTAGACAATATTATGATACAAAAATTTTTAATAATGTCTTACTTTAGGGAGTTAGTGTATTGTTGCTAGCTCATAACAAGTTCTGTTCTTAGCCTTCTGTGAATCAGTTTGCCTTTGTAGAGCACTCCAAAGCCTATTCCACAGTTACATATAAAAATAGGTGGTCTCATTAACCATTAAGGAGCTGGCATTTTTTGGTTGCCAAGAAGTTCATGATCCATGTTAACTCACAATATAGAGGCTGTTTAATATCTATACAAGCTTCTAGCAGGCTGATTAGTTAAGATATAAGGTATTTTTATCACCTTAAAACTCTAATCATATGATGACATGAGTTCTTCAGCTTGAGTGTAAGAATGCTTTGGATAAAAGTTGTGAATCTTTGTGTCCTTCATTGTTTTGTATACTGTTACTGTACCCCTTCTTAGCCATCATTTATCAAAGACACCCAACATTTTCTATTTCTCTGCATGTTGACCGTTTGATGTTTACACTTGCTTTTACTGTTAAGATCTGAACAATTTTTCTTGTACCTCAGTGCCATTATTGACTCCTGTTTGAAGACACCTCTGCAAACAAGTATCTAACCACTGTATGTCATAAATGTTGTCCTGTGATGAATTTTTCTATAGTTAAAATTATCATATGCAACTAGCTAGCTGATCAACTCAGCTATATACCTGACTAATCAACCATGAGATTTAGAAAACTTAGGTTAAAAATTAATCAAATGCATGTAATGATTTTCTACAAAGACATTACTAAAAGGCAAAAATCAAACTGTTTTAATTGCTTCCTATAATAGTAGGAAAACTTCTTGTCAAAGAATTTGGTATTTTATTTTAGTATCTATATGGTTACTTTTCAGCAGCGAAGTAAAATAATTTAATGTTATTACAACAGTAACTGACAGTGTTAAACATAGTCCAAATCAAACAAAAATGTTCTTTTTTCTGGTGGCAGAATTTTGTAAATTACTAGAGAGAACTGTATGCACATTTGTACAATGCTTTTTAAGGAGAATCCAAGTAATCTAAATTAATAAATTTCTAAATTACCGACAGAATTGGTCCACGTTTAAAAACAAATGCTTTTATATACATGTATAAATGCTTAAATGGGGCTACCTGTGTATGTGGAGGGAGGAATATTAAAAGAAAATCTTAAGCTTTTGATGTAACATGACATCGGTCACACAGTGCTATCATCTACCATGGTATTAATAGGGAAAATATTTGAAGTACCTGAATTCAAATTCTAATATATATTTAGGCACTGTTGTAGCTTTGGCCTTTAAAATTTGATCTCCGATTCTCAAAAACTTTTATGTTATGTGACATTGAGTTTTCGTATAGGAAATTTCACTTTGGATCTTTGCTTCAGAAAATTGATTTTAACTTTTTTATACCATTTTTACAAAAACACATTGCTAATAAGAAGTGGTGTAGAATGTAATATTCTTTTGGATCTTTTCTGTGGATTTTTAAAGCAGGTAGTATGTCTGTTATCTTGCTGCCAAATTAGTCCATCGACCTAAAAAGACGTAGCAAGTTAGAGCCCCTTTTTACCTTGGTTATACCACTGGCCTGTAGAACAAGAATTTCATTTTTAAGGCCAGTTAAATCTTATTATTAACATAAACCATCCCTCTAAGTGTATGAGCAAAGCCACTCTAAAATGGCCTAATTTTTTACCTCTGTGATGACTGCAGTGTAAAAGTGTTTTAACAGAGATGCAATTCTTCTTGTAAAGTGAAGAGATGCCACTAATATTAAAGCAGAGTTTTGATACCTGGACTGCAAATTAGGAAGATATTTATAGTCATCTAAGTTTCTGGAAAAAAATTTAGTAAGAGTCTTGGGGTCCAAAAATGCCTGATGTTGATGAATCTTGAGCAGGGTACATAACAGACTGTGTGGCAGAGCTGCTTGGCTGCACTAGAGGACTGGGCACAGGGATCCCAGAGAAGTTCTTTCATTTGCTGCTATGGAGACACGGTTGAAACTAGGACTGTTTCATCACTTAACAAGTGAAACAAGAACAATTCAGAGGTATTTGATTAATTAAAGTCTACTTATGAATCTTGTAGGTTTGACTTTCATATTATGAAGTACATATAGACAGTGCATCATGTAAACATCATATAAAATGTTAGAAGGTTAGTGGCTCCTTATTAGTTGATAGAAAGGAGAGTTCTCTTTCTTTGGTATAAGGAACATGCTCAGAGAATCACATGATCATTAGGTTGAAAAAGACCTTTAAGATCATCATCCAACCACAAACCCAGCACGTCCCTAAGTGCCACATCTACACAGCTTTTAAATATCCGCAGGGATGTGACTCAATGACTTCCCTGAGCAGCCTGTTTCAGTGCTTTACCACTCTTTCAGTGAAGTAAGTATCCCTCATATTCAATCTAAACCTCACCTGGCACAACTCTAGGCCATCTCTTCTTGTCCTGTCACTTGTTACTTGGGAGAAGAGACCGACCCTCACCTGACTACAACCTCCTTTCAGGCAGCTGTAGAGAGCAAGAAGGTTGTTCCTGAATCTCGTTTTCTCCCAGGTCCCCCAGCCCCTCCTCATCAGACTTGCACTCTGGACCCTTCCCCAGCTCCATTTCTCATTTGACTTGATGTCTTTTAGGCTTTTACACTGCTGTCTATCCTCACAAAATCTGAATGACTGGACAGGAGGCAACTTTCCAGTGAATGAACGAAGCATGAGCCAGGTACTGTGTACCTCAGCAGTCTTCCACGGGGAAGTGGGTCAAAATAACAGTCTTGAACTTTTTAGGGAGCATCTTAATTAGCATTGAATGTACAAGGGTTAGACAAGGAAGCAAAGGAGTGTGTTTGTCTGTACTTTCTGACCCTCATCAGCGCTGAAAAAGTCACAGAGCATCAGTTACTTTAAGTTTGTGTTTGAGTTACATGCTAATAATGTGAGATAACTCTTTACACAGGGGAAGGTACTATATCAGAAAATGTTATCATTGTGCTGAACAGGGGGTAATGGAGTTGCAAGTGAGGTCAGGAGCAGTACTCAGTACCAGTACTCAGAATACAAATGTTCCGAAGGAACTGCAGACAGTTCATATGTAAATGCTTTGAATTTGCAAGCACAGCCTGTTCTTTCAATTCATTATCTCATACTTTATGCTCTGCCAAATTGCCAATTATAATACTCAAAAAAAAAATCTAATCTTAAGCAAATTGTAGAGAACAGTGACATTCATAACAATAGACTAATGCCAAGTATTTTAGTATCAGCTGAAGGATATGTGCAGTTTGGGGTTGAAGGAGCTAATGAGTCAGATTTGGGGTTATCCATTTTGGTACAACTTTTTTTTGGTGTAGTTTATTTTTTAGTTTGTATTGCTTTTAATACTATAAACCAGAGTATTTTCAATGGAGCTTTTGCACTATGCAAAAGGCACTCAAGTTCCATTCAGGGAACTCCAATTTTTATCAGCAGCCTAAGGCACTTAACAAATGTTTGCAAACATGTTGAGGGCCCCTGATTTTTCCCGTGGTTTCAATGAAAGCATCAGGTTTCTCCATTTCTTTTGTACCTTTTTCAGATCAACAAGAAGTTGAGTGTGTACTCTCATATCTCTTTAAAGTAAAAATGAAGATCCATTTTGCACTATTTGAAACTGGATTATAAAAAATAGACACTCAGCCACAGAACTACAGGCCTATCTCATGCTTTCATTCAGCTGATCTCAGTATTCATTTGGCTACTGAATCCTGAATTTTGTTTTTTTTAAAATTAAGGAACATGCAACAGCAGTTTTGCAACATTAGAAAACATATATATTTTTGGTTCACAGTCCCTTGTTATAAAAACTACTACAGTGCTTGACAAAAATTTGCTCCATGAGTACTTTGTAAGCATTTATATTAATATGTTTATTTATGTTCATGCACGTACAGAGGCTTACAATCTCATCAAAACACAATCAAATCACCTCAGCTGCAAAATTCTACTTGAGTTAACAAAGCTAGGTGTATTTATACTTGCTACAGACCCAGCCTAAGGATTTCTGTCAGTAAGGCCTGATGCAATGCCCACTGAAGATAGTGAGATGACCTGAAGAAAATACCTGGAATGCATAATTACACAGAACACAAACTTTATAGAGGGAGGAAAAGGATATTTTTCTTTCCACTGGATGAGAGATATCCTCAGTTGTGTGAAAAGGCCTGGACAAATTTCTTTTTAACCCACACCACGGAATCACCTTTATGTCAGGCTTCATCTGTAGAATTCTTACTCATGTAAATAATGTAGGGCTTCATGTTTTCTTCAATTACTTTTAAACCTTTGCATTTCTCTTGAAGTAGAAGACAAAAAGGAGCCTGATTTTTGCCCTGTTTTTCCCAGTGTGGAAAGGGGCAGGGATAGAAGGAGAATATTTTTTAAGTGAAAGAAAATGTAAGGTTGTGATTTGACATGAATTTCAGATGTTATCAATAAAATTAAATGTGTAGTATTGAACATCTATGAAGTCATGCTTTTCATATGAATACTGGGTACCCTAGAGATTTGTCAAATTTATAATAATTTAACTGCCATAAATGAGACCATTCTTAAAAACCTTCTAAGTTAATAAGTCTATTGAAATAATGGATCTGTTTTTCATGAAAATTCCTCCTATCTGAAGCAAAACATCTGTCTGCTCATTTGTGCAGAGAGACACAAACTACAGAAGGCAACAACTGATGTCATATAATCAAGCAGGAAAGAAACAGTTACTGAAATAGAGAGAATTCTACACGATGTGAAATATTTGTATTGCACTTTTTTTCGTGTTCATGCTATCAAAAAGCCCGAACAGTCAGTGTGCACATATAGACGACGGCATGTGGAACGACAGAAGTAAAGGAAAGACAGTAACAAAGTGTTTGAAAGTGGTGGTTGTACTGGATGGGGACTGGTTTGAGATCCTTCGGTGGGTTCAAGGGAGCTGCAGTGAGTGCTGTGAGTGAGCAGTGGAGCATCAGCACAATTTGTCAGAGCACCTGAGCAATCGTCACTGCTCGTACAACCCACAGATCTTCCCCAGTAGCAGAATGGTTTTGCAGAACAAAGGATTGTCCTAGCTAGAATAGCTGGGACCAGTTCATCACTGTATGGGTGTAACCCCAAACTGTGTATTCTATAGCCTTCCATGCCATTTCCCAGAAACTGTTATCAATAGAGCATTTACACCATCTGCTCAGAGCAAGCCTGACTCTTCAGGCTATAAACTGGGTGTTAAGAGGCCTGTGAGGTAGGAGGGTGCCCCCTGTCCTCACACCCATTGTGGAACTCCCTGCCCTGAGGGAGGTACTGGGTATTCCTGCCTGAACCTGAGGATATATATAATCTTGGAGTCTTGGGACTTTTTTACCCACTCGTGGGATCCAGAGAAGGACTGTGACCACCACTCTCAACCAGACTGCAGTCATCACTCTTGACCAGACTGCAACAGCACTCTCACCAACAGGTTTTTTCCCTCTCCTTTTACTTTGGATTCAGGGGGCCCAAAGAACACCACTCTGTTCATGCCCCAGGGTGCTGGGTTGTACATTTGGGTTTTGTGGGTTAAAACCAATTGTTTGTCTGTATAATCGTACTTATTATATTATTTTAATAAACTGTTATTCTGACTTATAATCTCTCCTTTGAGTTGGGTTCATTTCCCCTGCTGGTTTACCTTTAAACCAGCACAGGATTAAAACAGAGTAACTGTCATATAAACGTTCCCATTTTAAGTTTGTCAAATTTTAATGACAACAAAGAAATATGTTTACTAAGAGTCTTGGGGCTCCCTTTTTATTACCTGGAAGTTGGTGTTGATTTCTCCAAACATCAGACAGTTATGCCTTGAAGGGTTCCTGTGAGGGATTGTTACTATCCCTCTACACAAAAGCAAGAGAATACAAAGGAGAGGCAAATAGATTATGTATATAGTCTGGAGTGTAAGGATTTCTGCATGTCCTCTGGTAGAGCTAAGAATAATAAATTGCCATGTTTATTTTTCTTGGTGATGGGATATTTAGAGAAAAACCCGTGTTATGAATGGTAAAACAAAATAGGTTCTTCGCTTAGCATATGGATTTAGGTTTCCACTTCATTTAAATTCTGATCAAATTTTTAAATTTGTTTTTATTTTAAATCTAACGGAAGACCTGCTTCTAGAATATATATCCCACAAAACCTTTCCATCTCCTCACAGTCTCTACTACTACAAATCACAGTTTGTAATTGAGGAACGAATAACTAAACCATACAAATAATTGAATTTCATTAGATAGGAAAATATGAAAACCCCAAAAATATGTTATTGGGAAGCCAAAGAACTTTTTAAAAAGTTCAGACTATGTCAAATTAGAAGACATTAAAGAAAAAACATCAAACTCACAAATAAAAATGACCAGTGATGATTAGGAAAGCTATCCCATGAGTATATTAATAAGATGTAACTGAAAAAAAAACCTATAAAGAACTAGAGGAAAATGGCTGAGATTACATGATAGAAAGTGAGTTAATGAAAGATAAACCTGCTACCCTTCCAAAAGGTAGGGCTGGAAGATAAAAACATAGCTAGTTATTTTAAGTATGAGAGAATAGGCACTGGAATTATTAAGAGTGAAGAGAATGTTCTTATGAGAAAATAAATTTTGGGGAAAAATCATTGAAAATATTAAAGCAAGTTATTTTGTGGCTATGAAAATCAAGATAAAAAGAAGTTTGTCTTAATTTCAAAGTGTAAAGAGTAGTTGCCTGTGAGGATATACAATCAGCAATCCCACTGAAAGCAAAATGAATCATGAATAATGTAGATCTTTTTTGGAAAAGAGAAGGGATTGGTGTAGACAAAGTCACTGATTCTAGTAGGTCTATCCCCCCCCCTCACACTGAGCAGCAGAAAGTGGAAAATGGAATTATTTGACAGCTCTTAGCTCTTACTCTAGTACAACCCAGACAATGTAATAAACAGCATATCCACAAGAAGAAATGTGTTGTCTCATAACCCCCCAGCACAAACTGGCCAAAAGCAAAGGACTAAATCCAGATTCCACATGTGGAATTTTCCATGGCAAAAAGTCTATCTCTGTCTAGTGCACCAATAGGACTGTAGCTCTCCTCTAAGTGATGTGATCCTTATTCTTTCTATTCATCACAGATTATTTCGTCATCTTTTGCCAATATAAGTTTGATCTTAATTTGGTAACTTTCATTAGTGGATGGAGGAAGGATGAACCAGCAGTTTCACACTATCAAGAAAATCCCAAATTATTTCCAGACATTATACAGATTTATTTTTTTTTATGATTTTGAAAGACTTATCCTTTCTATACTGCAGTTTAGGCAGGAACAAGTTTCTCACTTCACAGGTCTGCAGATGAAGAATTATTATGATGTTGTGATGATAAAAGGCAGATGTACAACTCAAGATAGATACTAATCCAAATGTCTTTGAGTATGAATTCATAACCTTCAGGGGGGTTCCACATGTGGAAGTCTTGGAGAACTGAAATATTAGTTATTTAATTATTAAAGAGCTATTTCAGGCAAGTGTTATTCATGTGAAACAAGTTTTTTGGTCATGGCACTACTTCTAAATCCTCTATTTTACATTTCTTATCTGCTGGGGTTTTGTTATTCTTATTACAGCGACCAAATTTATGATCAGCAGAAAGAGAAAACAATGCAATGGAAATTATGACCCGGGCCATTGACCAGAAAAACAAACTTTTCCAGATAACAAGCATTATTAAAAGCTAAAAAAAATGGATAGAGGGAAGAAGTGAACCTGAACAGGTGTTCCAATTCTATATGCAACAGAAATACCAGGAATAAAATTATTAAGTGTATGTCTAAAAAGTGTAGTGCTGAAAAATAGGACCAATGACTAAAAAAATTATTTTTTTTTTACTTTTACAACATGGTTTTCAATTTTAATATCCTCAAGAAAAGACATAATTTTATTAAAAATATCCTATCAATCATAATCTATCTCACAAAATACCCTCTTGCTTTTCATACATCACTCTTCACTCTTATCAATGTTTCCTGCCCTTGTGACAAAATTTATTGTCAACTGAGTTGTGGCAATTCAAAGCATTTATGGAAATATGTTGTAGATTAATTCAGTTGGATTTTTTTCCAATTAAATAACAAACGAAAAAACCCTGAAAGATATTTTCTGACCCAGGTAACTCCATGTGCAGAATTTGGCACAACGAAATCTGCAGCCCAGGGTCGGGAACAAATACCTAGAAACAAAAAACTCTAAAGCTGTCTGGTTTAAAAGAAGAAAGAATCATATCAGAGCATGCAGGTAGGAAGGCTATATTAAAGAGAGATGTTGAAGAAGCACTATGATACTTGTACTCTAATACAATCTTTAAACGGGACTAAAATGCCGGCATAACTCACTCAACTGAATAAAAATAGAATCTCTGACATGTCACAGAAATACTCATGAACAAAAGGAAAAAAACATCTTTTTTAATGTTAACCATGACCATCTTAGTATGGCTCTTAAAATCCCATTCTTATGCACAGAGGTGAATAAACAAAACAAAGAATGACCTTCAATCCTTAGCCTTTATTTGCCTTGAACACCCCTCAGAGAGCACAGATAATTGACTTTTTCACCTTCACCCCTTTTTTTTTTTTTTTTTTTTTGTGACAAAGGGCATCTGGGACATATATACAGAAAAAACCAATGCACTATGCAAAGGAAAAACCTCTCTGTAGGGTGCCACTGGGAGCCCAGTGTTGCTTGGTCTGTTCAGGTGGGTGTGGTGCCCAACCCCACACGTTTCCACATGCACTGTGTGTCCATGACGGGTGCTCTTTTTTCAGGGCAGGGAGAGAGATCAGTATTGCTTTGTTGATGTGCTGTGGGCTATCAGTTTATAGCATGATAACATCAGGGGCAACGAGGGTAATTTGGGGTGTGTATTCAGAGCTGCTCTCCTACCCTTACCTCTGGCGCTGCTTTTGAGGGCCCATTAATAATCATACCCAGTCTGTGAGGGGGAACAGGGAAGGATGATTTTACCCAGATTTTCACACCCTTTTTGTCCTTAAGGCCTGTTACAACAGTTTTTGAGAATTTGGAATTCCCTTTGGATGTTAAGGAAAGCGTGTTCTTGTTGCTAAGTCTGCCAGGCCTCCTCAGGGCGGTCCACACCATATTTAGAGATACAAAAGGGATTTTTAGTCAGGTCTTTTAGAGATCTGACCCAAGGGTGGACAGTCATGAGTGGTATGGAACGTGGGAGAAAATGGGTCAGCTTTTGAAGGACCTTTCTGTTCCGGTGGTTTGGAAGTTCAACCCTGAACAACTACAGGATCCTGATAAAGTGGCAGAATATTTGAAAGAAAAATGCTGTCACAACCCCAGAGAGCTACAGAGAATACTATTCTTAAACCACAACAGCCTGGTTTGTTTAGTCCACTCCTTCACTACCTTTTTATAAATATATGTACATATATATATAATAGGAAAAAAAAAAAAAGAAAGAGTTCTTGATGTACATGTAAGGGTAAAATATGGATTACTTGATCTTGACCGACACGAGAAGATGTGAAAGATTTCTTTGCTGTTTCTAAAGCTTTCAACAACCTTTGGCTGGTTAAAGCTTCCTGGCCTCTCATCCCTGCCATTTTATTATCTCTCCTATTCTCCTGGCATAAGTGTTTACTCATCCACACTGTGAACCAAAGCAGGGAACTGATCTCACTGACAGGTATCCAGCAGAGAAAATAATAGGTTTGAGATGGTTGAGCTTCTCAGCTGCACAACCAGCTGCCCCTGCACACTGAAAGGGAAGGGGAGGAATTAGAAGTTGGAGGGTCAGCCTAATTAAACCAGCACTGCTGCTGAAAAGTATGTACATTCCAGAGCAGCCTCAGTCATCCTGAATATTGATTTATTGTTAGACAATACCAGAGTGCTGAGGTTTACTTTGATGATTTAATTATTTTTTTTAGCAGATATCTTGATTCCAATGTACATCTTTTAACACAGGTTTCAGTGGTGAACCTTGTAATTTTTACGATGTTATGGTATTTGCCATAGGATTATATAGGTCTTGATTAAATTAATAGCTTTGATGTTGATGTTTTAACAGGCATATCATTTAAATGTCTGCATGGTTTAAACTCAACTGGGTTGGTTTGGGGTTTTTTCTGTACAGTTGCTCAGTAAACTGAGAAAGAGAAAGTAAAAGGAGCATATTTAACAGGCGCCCAAAACCTGTGTACTCCTTTGATGACATGTGGAACTGATAACTGGACTGAGAACAAAGCTGGGAATGCCTCAGGATCCTGAAAGATGAGCCAAGGAAGTGAACTATATAATCCATGTTAAAAAAAAAAATGGCCTAACAAGAATGCATAATGTTCTGATTTGATCAGAGGAAACTAAAAGCTTACATTTGCAGGGATTTAGCACAAAACTCTTAGAACTGTTTTCCCTGTTGGTGCTGGGACTCGTGATACTTTCATGAGACCTCATGTATTTTACAACGTGAAATGCCTTGACTCAGAGTTATTACATTTTTTAACCTTTTCCTTTTAAAGCTCAAAGGCAAGATGCAATAAATCTTGCAGACTACTTTGCCACGGAGTGATATGTATGTGTGGTGTGCATGCCCTGAACCAAGAACCAGAGTTTTATTAATCAGGGTTAGCAAGTAACGGTACCTATTAACTACTAAATAATAGGACATATTCTTCCTTCAGTGACCCTTTATTTGTCTTTAAGAAATCTGCATAGAAGGAAGCTTAAATATCCTGCTGCTAGTTTTATTGTCTTATTGCATGTTTCTTGAAATTAATAAAGTGTTTTGTGCAATCTCATAACAGAGATTTTTATAAGACCTACCAACATTGCAGCTTTCTACACTATGTAAAGTTAAAATGAATATTGCCATTTTATATCATAATACTTACCTAGTTAATACGTGGAAGGATTAGCTGCTGTGACATTGGATGTTATACAAACCTTAGGTTACACAGATAATTAGAGGCTGAACAGGGCACAAATAAGAACAGCTATGCTAGGCTTCTGCTCTATACTGTCCCTTGGAGAAGTTCCTCTCTGTTCACTGACTACTGTGAGAAGTTAGGGAGATTTAGTCGAAGCTAAAGAATTCTGTTATATTGCCTGTTTGACAGGAAAAAAAAAAACGAGATTCATAGCCTCAATTGATAATTCGCATTTAAAAATTAATTTTTAATATTAAATATGTAAATCTGCTACCCATAAATAATTCCAAAATGTTAGTAAAATAATTTTGTACACCTCTTGCAGGTACCTGGTGTGATTTTTTGAGTGGTCCTGTGCAGGGCTGAGAGCTGGACATCGATGATCCTTGGGGCTCCCTTTCAACTCAGGATATTCTATGATTCTACGATTCTACGATTCTATGATTCTAATTTAATCTTCAAGTAAAATAGAGAAATAAAACGTGTTCATATCTGGGTCTGGAGGGTAAAATCCGTTTGAATAACTGCAATATCCATATACAACAGACTATCATTACTATTTCAAACAACTGGGAAAAATATGTAGCTGGCTACAATGAAGTATTGAAACAAATGGAAAAATATTTGAGTGATATTCTTGAAACCAAAATAACTTTCTCGTAAAACTAAAATAACTTCCTTGTTACACCTGAAACATTAGACAAGAAAATCAATACACAGAAGTAAATTAAAGAGTAGTCTAAAATGTTTCCTGTGAAGCAAAACAAATCAGTGCAACCATCTACATCTGAAAGGGAAACATTAAGAACTCTTGGAAAACTAGGTGAGATAAGAAATCAATATTGAACACAGACTGTTAGAGAACACAGAGCCCACGTGTGGCAAAACACCCGAGCTGAATTCCGAGATAAACCTATTTATGTGGACACATTATAAGCCTTGGATAGGAGGCAGCAGGCTCATGCTAGCAAGGACAGTTTTGAAGTCCTGATTCCACAGACGTCCCTCTGAGTTCAGCACCATCTTTTCACACAGACCCTTTCCCTTCTCCTCTTGTTACCCACCAAGTTGCTCTCAAGCAACTGCTTATGAAGTCATGTAAACTGCACCAGGGAACTCGCTCAGCCTGAAAACAAACCGGGGGAAAATAACTACACAGGACAGAAATGAACTGTTGACACTGTGGCAAGAACAGCCTGACCTGACACTCTTACTGAGAGAAACAGATGAAACAACGTGTCATAAATGAGCAAAATCATTGTTAATTGTGCTATTTAAATATAAGTCCTCAGTCCACAACGAACAGTTTCTATACAAAGCAAACAGAAAGAGCTGCTTAGTTTCCTTTGAAGAGATTTCATTTATTGGACTACAAACGTGGTGTTTACTTACACCTCTTGTTCTAAAAGAGGAAATACTGGGTTTGTGCCAATACTGTATGTTTCCTACTTTTTTCAGTGGGGAAACTAATGCCAATTTTTGCACGGGTCTTTCAAGTCTGTAATAAGCTAGGCTGGCACAAAACAGATATTTGAAATGGATGAGTACTTTCTTCTGAGCTAAATCTGAATGGTAATAGAAACAAAACAGGTTGATTCTGGTACGTAAATCCCACACCTATTAGTTCTTCAACCCTAGGGGAAAACACAGGGTGAAAATAGAATGAAAATTATTCAACTTTGAAGGTTGATCCTCAGACCCTGTAAAAACTAGTGTTTTAACCTACCTTGTGGCAATTAAAGTCTGAAGAGTAAGTTCAGGTGAAAGCGATCAGTAAGCACCACAGATTCTCCAGACAGAATTCAGAAAAGTTTGTGTTTACCTGAAACAGACTTGTAATTTGTAAATATAGAGCTCAAAATTGCCTGTCAGTGAACCTTCCTTCCCTTTTCCCCCAGGATGCTCAAATATTTTGCCTTTACACTGAATGTTTGAGTATTCCTCTTGTCTTCTACTTATCAGGGGAAGGGGGAGAAAACAAATGAGGTACATTTTTACTATATGTATTTTTCCTTATCCTTTTCTAAATACTTCCTTTTAAAATATTTTAATTTATGTGAAAGTAGTGCTAACAAAGATCAAAAGCCTAAGAGGGAATTCAGATATCTATGCTGCAGAAATTGTATGGGGAAAAAGAGAGACACTTTGGCAGCAATCCTTACTCATCCCTCTGGACAGTGAAGAATGATGAAGAGCACATTAATTCCACTTTTATTCATCACAGATTTTCTTATATACTAAGCTGATAATGTGTTAATACAGGGAACTACCCAGATATGCTATCATTCAGTATCTTACATGGCCGTGATAACTAAAACTCCAATGCTGAAGGAATTTTCTTTTTTCCAACCAACATTCCTTTATCTCTAAGTGTCAGCACATGCTTATTTGAGTTTAGAGCAAATAATTCCAACCACTGTATGCATTCCAACGTTATGCGAATGCATTTCCTTAAAACTAAGCTAATAGTTAGGAAAAAGACTTTTAAAACTTCCCAGGATATTCAGGCAGAAGAGGAAATAAACAAAAATATTCAATTAATGGCAGCTTGTGAGGCCCCAGTCCCTGCCTTGGAAGGCTGGGGATGAGACTTTAAGCCGTATGTTTTATAGCTTTTAGGATTTTGTCATCCTTTATGCAAAGCATAAGACAACCAAGATATCCCTGCTGATACTTAGCCTGAAGCAATACTACTGGCAAACAAGTACTACCTGAAACAGAGGCTTATGCAGCAGGGTTGTACACCAGGACAGAGATCAAGAGCACATTATGTGTCAAATGCTCTGCAACTATATGCTACATATTTATTTTCCCAGGAACATATTTTTAGCTGTTACAGCATAACAGTACCTCATGATGGCTGGTGCCTTGTCACCATTGGTGTTGTGAAGGGAGAGAGCTCTCCGCCAACAAAGAAATTCTCACACCAGAGGGATTCCCCTGTGTCAGAAGTCAGCTGCTTTACCAGCACATGCAGCTAAACAGAACAGCTGAACAAAAGTACAAACTAAGAATGTACAAAAAAGGCCCTAGTTTAGCACGTTGAAACAAGCAGCAGCTCTGTATGATGCCCTGTATCACTGCCAGCATGCATGGAATAGGAAAGGCAGCAGAAAACTGAGGCGGTAACACCTCAGCAAAAAGTGAGTTGGAGGCCCACTGTCCTGTACCAGATTCAGCTCAAAACCTGCACGTTTTCACCATTCTGAAAGGGTGGGACCTGAGGATGTCTTCCTATATTATGCCTTGGCAGCCAAAAAGCCTCCCTTTGAGGTGGTTGTTGCTGAGCTAATTAACTGAGTTGCTAAATGATTGGAGTGAATATAATAACTATTCATATTTTGATAAGTGAATTAGTTATCAATTCAAAAAAAAAGGTCTGAGAAAATCTTTTTCTCAGGTGTTACTGTACACTCATTTGTGAGGGTGTGAGGAAGACAAGCAGCTCCCTGTACGATCATATAGTTTTTAAGTTACACAAAGGCAATGAGATGTATGCCAGTAATCCCAGAGGAGATACATTTTTGCACTGTATTTGGGACAGGACTGAGATTATCAAAGGAAATTGCAACTACAAAAATTCATAGGAGCTCATTATAATCTCTCATACAGCAGATCATGTCCTGGGCATGCAGGATGAAAATCTCACCTATTGGTCCTGGAAACCAGGCTCACCCACGGACAGGTTCCTCCCTCACAGCACAGCTATTCCCCTCGTAACACAAGGATGGAAATTCTGCTTCTGAAGTTAGTAGCAGTTCATTCTCCCCATGTCTGTGCAGCTCAGCTCACCCAGTCCTGTCCCCAGCAAACTTTGAGGAGTATGCGTAGACATTTTACATACGAGTTCAATAAACGGATTTCCATCAAACATAAACTACCCAACAGAGGAACAGCTTGTGTAAAGCTATGCACATATCTGCCGTCATCACAGACCACTCGGGCTTTGCTCTCATGGTTACCATGATATCATCACAATGCCTCAGAGTGCGTATTGCCTTCTGTCTCACCACAAATGTCAATTATTAATGCCTGCTCATCATAACAGCACATCATCTAGAAATGCTTTTTCTTTCTCCCCATATATCTTAAAAAAAAAAGAAAACAAACTTCTCTCATAATTTCTAATACAAAAGCATATGCAGGAAAAAAATTACTTGCAGATGTCCAAAAGAATTTTCCTCTCTTGGATTATCTGGCCTGCTGATTACCCACAAGAAGTGTGGTGGGTATTTATCACCAGAGGAGAGAGAAGCAAGGCAGGTAGGAAATGTTTATACAAGCGAGACAACTAACTGTTCCTCGTGCCAAAACAAACAGGTGCAGATTTTATTGATGCAACAAACATGGAAACAAACCCAAACAAATACACAGTTGATGGGGGATATTTCTGTACCACAAAAACAGTACCTACAAAGTTAAACAAAAGATGTTCTGTTTCTTGGTGGTAACTTGGGACTTATCCTCTACCTTCTGAATTCCAACATGAAGGATTACACCTGGGGAGTTTGAAGAACATTATCCCACAACAGCTGTTCCACTATACCTGAAGGAAATTAACTGGCATGTTCAGATCACCCTTTTTCAAGATGGTCTGACCTTAGATAGCAGACAGAGATGCACACCAGTAGTACAGCCAATGGAAAAGCTACTTTAGCAGCCTCTTCCCATTCATTCAATGGATAGAATACACTACATTATTGAGGGTGTTACTGGGTACCCCTCCATCAGGTCCAGAATCACATCAAACTAAAATGCTAATGTAGATACAACCTGGAAGATTTTGTTAAGCATATTTTGGATTAAATTAATTTTCTCTCCTTTTCACTGCTTTCAAACAACTTAGATTAGTAATTTACCTTCCTGCTAAACTATTTGTTCCCTGTAGGTCAATGTAAAATATTTGTTTGTTAAGGTTATTTTTAAGAATGAAATACAGCTAAGAGTACTGAGAGCTATGAGGGTTGTGTGGCAAAGCATGCATGCTTACCAAAGAGGTGCAATAAACACTTTTTGAGACTATAAAAAGGCCTGAGCTGCTTTCTAAAAGCAGAGGTTTGATATGTCTCATCAGAGCAGCTTGAAATTGGCTGCAAAGGTGCCTATAAAAATCATTGAGTAACATTCCATGTTCAAGGCTTATGCATGTTTTAAGAAGTCTTGTAAGCTTGAAGGAAGATGTATTTCAACAATTCTTCTGGCTGAAAGCCTGAAGTGGATGGAGAGGGGTAGCTGTTTCACACTTGAATAGTGATGAGATGTGACAGGGTTGTGTCACTCCTGGGGAGCTGGAGGTTACGGTATTTCACTGTAAATTCCTGTCCAGTTGCATTTCCTGACCAAAGACAGACAATGAGATTATGCCACACATCCAGCCTCAGAGCTGACACTCAATCTGATGAGACCACTAATAAAAGAACAATTGATGGAGACAGCTGAAGCAAAATCTTCCCATACACCTGTAAGACCCCAGGCCCCGAGCTACAAGCTTACCAAAAGGGTTTTACTTTATCAATATATGAAGCTCCAAAAATTCACCCACCAAATTTTTAGAAGAACCCTCGGTTCTTTTAACATCTTAAGAGAGAGTGCAAAGGAGAAAAAGCTGCACATGTTTTTCAGGGTGTACTTTTACTGGTAAACTTTAGAAAATGAGAGAAGTTGGTGAAGGTTTTAAAGGGTAACGTTCAACCAAAATAAAGCATTCCACAAAGCACTGACTTAGCAAATGCTAACATATACAGCTTAGCAAAATCCAGCCCACTGTGTCCCAAGGCACTCGAAATGTCAAGAAAAGAGATTAGGGGAAGAAGGAAAGAGAAGAGAAAAAGAGAAAATTGTAGCTACCAGAGTTCTGTGAGAGTCACGTGCTCAGGTGGTAGGGTTTGGAGAACCATGGGGAGCACTTGTTGCTGCTTTTATTTGCTTTGGCCCCTGTGGTCACATCCCACCCAGGTGGGACTTGGGTGTGTCAGCCTTTCTGGGGCTGAGTGTGGTGTGGGCAGTGCTCCCTGAGCCCAGGGACTGACAACTGCTCTGGGAGGAACCAAAGGCCTGGAGTGGGACAGGGCACCACCTCACCTACATGAAGTTTGACCTGCTCCTTTCCCCCCAAACATGCACACACTTGAGTTGGTCTGAGCCAATAATTAATATAATAATCCAGTGTCTCACAATACCTATTACCACAGTGATTATTGCTCACAGCATATCTACTGGGTGCTTCATTTCACCAGTTTGGGGTATGGAGAGGCCCAGACTGAGGAAACTGGGGCAACCTGCTTATGTTACTGTGAAACTTTAGGTATCCACTCAGTAAGAGACCCTCTATGGTATTCGGCTATAGAGAAGGTTAGATGGGACAACCAGCTTCCATTTATGCCAGAGGAGGAACATGCCAATTATCTTTAAATAACAGAATCACTTTTGAAAGCAGTCAAAGCTCCCTTATGTATCTCTATATCTCAAAAGCCTGTGGTTGTAGATGTAATGTGGGGTAACTGGTGCACTGTATTTTAACTCCCTGGCTGCCTCTGCACTCACTTCTGCAGTCAATCCTTGAAACCATTACCTGACCTGAACTGCAAGTTCAATCTTTGTTTCTGATCTCCCTGCTGCCCAGAAATGCTTCCCACCCCTAGAGAAGGAAAGGCAGAAAACAGAACAGCATAAAGACTGCTGCTTCATTAAACAACATCAGGGTCTACAAGGATTTCCTGCGGTACTGCAGCGTCTGGCTGTGGAACACCACAACAAAAGGCAGGTGCTGCCTATTTCTAGGACACTCATGTGATGGGCAGCAGGGGTTATAACCTCTCAACTCCTCCCCCCAGTGTAGCTTTTTATAAAACTTTTCTCTTGGTAACGCTCTCCATATTGAAAGAGGGGAATGGATTCTACAGAAAAACTAATATGCTCAGTGTAGCTCACTACAGCATGCCCATCTTTTGTTTGACTTATTGAACATTGTGTAGGACCATCTCCATAAACACTTGATGGTCTCAGCTCTCAATAAATGTTGAGACTTTTGTTTTCATTTAGATTTTTGTCACTTAAGAAACTGCCTTAGGATCCTGAATGTTTTTGTATAGTTGTTCTTGTTCATTTTTACTGCTTCTTTATTGCTGTCATTTCTCTAGAAATACCTGCATATTTATCAGAGATTACTTACTATTTTTTTTAATTGAAAATGGTTTTGTTATTCTGAGAAGTAGCAGATCACTGATTTATTTAGTGATCTTAGTGACAACTATTTTTAAGAGTTTTATGAGGTTACTTGATTTTCTTTTAAGAAATCTTGCTTGAATCCAAGTTTTGCCACCATGCTCTATCAACTGAAACATTTTCTAAGTTATTCAAATAGAATATTTTCTTCCCCCTTTCCTATGTATCTGTTGCCTGTAAATGTGTACTTCTCAAAAATATTCCCAGCTTCTCTTTCTTGTAGCTGTCTCAGTAGGCCATTTTAGTGATTAGTACATGACATCTTTTAGTGTACTAGTCTATGTGGACTCAGTCTATTCAAACCATTTACCATAATTGCTCATTTCACACATATTTTGAGCAACCATCTAAAAACAAAAATGAGAAATCCATATTTCAGAGCATGCTATCAGCATATACCAGTAGTCTTGCAAGTGTTAGTTTCTCTAAGTAAAACAGGAAATTGTTACATTAAAAAGAAAATAAGAATACTTATACATAATATACTTAATTTATACCAGACAGCTCCTTTTCTTATCAGTAGCACTTAGAAAATGCTTCCTTACGACACCTTTAATTTCTTAAAGTGAAACAGAAAATCTATACCTCTGAATATTCTTTCAGATTTCTGTCTAATGCTATAGAAGGAATTCCTTTCTTGTCCTGGGACAACTAGTGACTATGACAATGGTAATTGTTTAAAAACAGACAATTAGCAGATTAACTAAAGAATTAGTAGACACATGAGCATGCAGAATAATAATTTGTAATTTCTTAGGAAATATTTTGCTGAAGTCAATCCAGAGAAAGTTTGGGGAGATCTGTGCTACTATTTAAAACAAAGGCATGACTCATTTGTTAAGCAGTCAGGAAGAATCAGGTTGATCTTTCTATTGAGAAATAATTCAAAGTACTCTACCTGCAAGATGAGTCAAAGTTCTTCCCTATACTTCAATTCCCGGCCTGAAAGATCTGTGATATTTAGCTCAAACTCTAGGTAAAGACACTGTAACTCTTTGAAACTTCTCCTTTGATACTCCTGAAGAACCTTTTCAACTTAACTATTGTGTCTACCAAATCTTACCTGAGTACCTGCAGTAACAGCCTACAAGCCGAATTCCTGGTCCGTGAATGCTGTCTCGTAGCAGAAGTACTTGAGGACACGGTTGAACACCTCAGCAGGAAGAGCTGCTTGAAAGTCCTTTCCTATGACCAAGTATCAGAACATTCCCTTAGGAAATTGCACATGAAATGGGAATGATGGGTCTTGGAGACTGCTGCAGAAGCAGTCTAGACAGAAGCAGACCTGAAACATATATTCCAACATACCTCATTCTACAGTCTGTACAAAGATGCCTTCATGCCACATCCAGATGTCAGCAATATCTACCCCTCTAAGTTCTCCAGAACTCTCTGGGGCCTCTCTCCTTTACCAGTTTGGTCACGCCTCAGAAATGCAAATTATCTGCACAGAAAACCGTCTTTTCCATAGACATGTTTAAAAGTTTCATCTACTTCTTATGAGATGCTGTAGGGAATATAGTTTCTGTCTGGACTAACAGAGACAAAAAAAGAGATAAATACTTTGTGGAGGAATATAATACTCTGTGAAGAGGCACTTTCTCCCTTGATGAGGCAAATATGTTCACATACTGTATAGTTCTTCACTCCTGGGAAACGTGGCTGAGACCATGTCCAAGGTAATCCTAATTACAAACCCCAGTGTGGCTGAAGACACTCACACTTTTGCTCATGTTAGCAAAAGGACAGCAACTACCCGTTTGATCTGTGTGGTTACAAGTCCTAAAACATCGTGCAAGTAGCCAGAGTGACCAACCTGACTACCAGGCTGGCTGACACTCAGGAATCAAAAAGCTATGGCATCCCCTGAAGCTGTTTGTTGGCAAGCAGGTTGGATAAAACTAAGATCCTATGGAGATGACTCAGAAGCATCTAATTATGCGAGGATAGTCCTAGCTGGACTGCCATCATGGGAATAAATTTTGGGAATACTGTTGCAGGGCAGAAGTGAATTTGTCCTCTGTTATGCCTGTTATGGAAATGAAATGTTGAGGTTTTAATCTAAAGCTTTCAAAACTCATTTTGTAAAAAGTACTACTGCCCTCAGGGAAATATCTTTGCACGTTATTCCACACATTCCTACATGTCTGTCAGATCAAGGGTTCTGTAAGCATTGTCACTTGTGGGTTCAGAATATGGGTTCAGGCACTTAAGACTTTTATTGTGGTTTTTTGTTCTGTGCTTTCCAAATCCAATCAGAATTCAAGATTGTTTAAAGGCAGTATCATAGATGTCTTTTCTCTTTCTCTCTCTCTCTCTTTCTTTCTTTTTTTCTTTCTTTTTCTTTCCTTCTTTCTTTCTTTCTTTTTCCTCTTTCTTTCTAAGCTTGTGGTTATCTTTGTAGAGAATAAAAAAGGCAAAAAATTAGAATCACAGAATCATTAAAGTTGAAGAAGACCTCTTAGATAATCGAGTCCAACCTTTGACCAAACACAACCACGTCAACTAAACCAGAGCACTAAGCTCCTCGAATGTGACCATCCAGACAATACCTTATCCACCAAGTGATCCATCCATCAAATCCATGTCTCTCCTGTTTAGAGACAAGGATGTCATGCAGGACAGTGTCCAATGCTTTGCACAAGTCCAGACAGGCGACATCAGTCGCTTTTCCCTAATCCACCAATGTAGTAACCCCATCATAGAAGGGCACCAAATTTTTCAGGCACAATTTGCCCTTACTGAAACCATGTTGGCTGTCACCAATCACCTTCTTATTTTTCATGAGCCTTAGCAGGGTTGAGATGAACTGGCCTGTAGTTCTCCAGGTTTTTCCTTTTTTCCCCTTTTAGAAATGATTTTGTCTCCACATTTCCGGTCAGTAGGAACTTTGCTGGACTTCCACGACTTCTCAAGTATGAGAAGCTACCCTACAATTTTTGAAGACATTCAGTTGTTGCAGTTAAAATTTGAAAGCCACAGAAAGCTGAAAAACACTCTTGCAGGCTGTAATTTCAAAAGTACACAGATGTAATGTTCCCTCTCCTGAAGCCTCTGTTGTCCAATAGAGATCTCCATGGAGTGTAAGAATTCACTCTAGATGTGCAAACATGCAATAATACACAAGTTAACTTCAAAAAATAATACAGAAATCAACATTGGATATTCTTAATATATCACCTTTACCTGATTAAAAAGCATTATGATTTTATCACTTTTGGTCAGACAGATACACACACATTTTGTGTGTATGACACACACAATACACACACAGAAAATCACCTAATTTAGTCTTATAAAAAAAAGAGAACTGATATCTTGATTGCTTGTTCCATTTACTAACCAACTTTACAACTAAATCCTTTTGTATATTATTTGAATTTATCTTGCTTTCTTCATTAGATACCATAATGGTTTTTGGTACCTTGTATTGCATAATCCTGCCAAATTTAATGCCATTACTTAAAAAGAAGCACAAAGTGAACTGTAATGTAGAAGTTAACATCTCAATAAGTTTTCAACTTGTTAGTTAGCTCCTAGCAATAGATGCATGCCTGCAAGCATTTTACTTTATACTGGTACAAGTACTAAGACTTAAATATTAAGTTTTATATGCTTTTTCTGTTGCTGTTTCTTGAAGACTAAAAATGGTTGTCCAACTAAAACTGTGACAATATATAGATTAGAGCTTCCTACTGCTGCATCTACTACAACTTTGAAAACATACTGCAGCAAGACAGAACTTTAATATTTCATATGTAAGGATCAACTAGCATACTTTGCATATGCACACTTATTTGTTGTCACACATGATAACGGGAGACAGCAATTATTTTTTATAATTACCATTTAAAGTTTTGCCATTTAACATTTTGTCTGTATACCAGAGGGAATGGTATCTATGGTAAGTGTGGCTGGTACTTTGAAATTATAACCATAATTCTTCAAAATTTCTAAATGATTGCTGTAAATTTGGACAAAAAAATCAACAAGAACTTCAAAAAACACTATTAAAATACAGTTTATGTAACTGATTTCAATTCCTGATAACTATTTCAGATTTGGATAGTAACAAAAATTAACAAATCACAACAGCACAAGTGTAGGCTTTTTGTTGGTAACAGCAGTGACTTTCCTGCAAAATATTCACAAACTGCATAGAGCCATGAACTCTGCTACTATCATGAAATCCTGAGATGGAGTATGAGCTTTCCTAACAGTAAGAGAGACTTCTATGCATAAAATTTGTCGACATACGTTTCTAAAGAAGAGAGTATTGGCCTCATTGTATTCCCGAAGACAAGAAGATCAAGGTTTGGCAGCACTGAAAACTTCAGAGAAATCTGTTCAAAATAATCTAATAGAAATCTAATAATCTAGTGATCGTGCTGGGACTGTTACTGATTTTTTTTTTTTATTTACACTATAAGTATTTTTACTTCATGGAAACTGAAATACTCTTCACCTTCTATTTCCTAATTAAAGGAAAAATTATTTTTAAATATCTCATTAGTTTTCAAGATATATCTTTAATTTCTTCAATAATCAATCCTTTGTCAAAAAATATTCCCAGCAGCAAACATTATCTCACGTTGAACAAAGCCACTTAAAAAAGAGATTTATTTTGTATCTTTGTGTCTTCACATTTTCAGTAGTTCTGTATTTATCTTTTGAAGAGTTTAAAGGGAAGAATATATTTGGGATTTTATTTTCTTCAAAAATATGTGCAGTCTGAATTTTTAACCACTATCTGCAACAATAACAGCTCAGCTGCTAGGAAAGGTTATGTTCATGTGCTGTATCACAATGTTTGTGGACATATTTGTTGCCATGGTCTTTCTTAGAAAACTTGACTGACAGTTATAAAATAAAACACATCTTGGTAAGGTCTTCAATCTATTCACATTTTTTCCCATGTATTTGTCTGCTTTTCTATTTCTTCAACTATTGTCTTACTGGTTTAAAGAAATATTCAGGATGCAATTTTGTATCACCATTGTTGCAGCTTTACGTTTGTGTGCCCAGCTTCACTGGCTACATAAATATCTATAATCTCTATAAATTTACATATATATATATATAAAGTATATCTCACTAGGATTCCATTTTGCATAGACAAAACCAAGAATAACAGTTCTGTCTGCTTTCTGTAATGCTCTTCACAATAAAGCCAGTTTTCACTAAAAGACAGCACTACATGTATATGCCTTGGGGGCAAGACTACTCTTAACACCTCTAATGCTACTAGTGCATTAAAGTAAGACTGGCTATGTTTTCTGCAATATGCTCTGTATTTTACTCTAGTCATACAATCTCTGCAGTTGCCAAACTGCTTTGTTTCATTCAACAAGGAGCTGACATTTTCCCTGAGAAGTGTCAGTCTATAGTATTGACTTTTTCTTAGTGCTTTAATTAACATGTGCATTGCAAACTCTGATCCCATAAAATATTGGTAGAGACACGCAAAATAGCAGTGCTTGACAGCCAGCCTTGCTACCACTCCCATTTTCGGCAAAGGTGCAGGGGAAAGTACCTCTCCTGCACAAAGCACAGATGATTAATTAAATGTTGGCAAATTCCTGGTCTGCACCTAAAAGTGAACACATTTGGCTGTGTTAGAAACACAAAAAGAGTCAAATCAGACTTACTAGCAAAGGTAACTGGTCTTATATGTAGATTCAGTCTTATATTTGGAGAGGTAAGCAAAACTAAATCTAATCTAAGGTCAGAATAGTGACTCTCACAACTTCAGGATAACTAAAATTGGATCTAAGTTCTGTTCTCAGAGTCTTGAAGAGTGGCCAGAAGAACACACAGTTTAATAATAAAGCCAGAAGAACACACAGTTTCCCCCGGACTCTTCCCCTACAAAATATCTGCCGGCCAGATTCATTGATGTGAGAGCAGAATGGAGAGATCTGTGGGTGAAAAAATTACTTTTATGGGCAGTCTAAGGCAGAATGTTGAAGACTTCAAAAGAGATTCAAGCCTATAGGTTTTACAGAGTTCCCTGGCCACTGTGATAAGCCTTTCCACATAAAGGTCAAATGTGTTCCACACAATTCTTCCTACCAGCTGTGGAACAGCTGAGTAAGATTGTGAACATGACCCTAGAGGCTGGTGAGTAGGATGTTTTCAGAGAAAAATGTAATCTGTTTTGGAAACAATATCCTCCAATATACATAAGAGAAGGACTTGAGATTATTTGCTAACTCAAAGTGCAGGGCCATCTATTTTCACTGTCCTTTGGCACAAAGTTACTGAGAAGTAAGGAAGCAATTACTGTGGGATAAAAGTAGTCTGAAGGAAGACTACAGAGAACTTGGTGAAGCGCTGTACATTTTGGAGAGTTCCTAAAGGCTTCACACTGGGCCAGCTCAGCTTTGCAACAACGAAACAGATATGTCTTCCAGTTTAAAAAAAAATAATGAAAAAAAGTTTAATTTTCTTTGGAGCATTTTAGAATTTCTCTCGGTTGTCTGCACTCCCCCAGACCATGTCAGGTAAGAGGAGTGTGTGGGGGGAGAAGAGTATCCACTTGCTGGAATCTGGATAGAGTGAGAGCAAAAGCAAAAAATACCAATTACAATGCAATTACTCCTCAGGCATGAGTGTACTGGAGTGCTACCCACTCACCAACTGCCCATGTCTGTGGGTTGTCTCTAGTTTAGTTTTACTATAGTTAAGGAAATATTGCATCACTCGTCGTTCAGATAGATGGCATGAATTTAACTATGTTTTCTCCTTGTTATTTTAAAAGACATGTTGTTTTTAAGCTGTTTTTTTCTTGGAAGACAGACAAGTACAGCTAGTTTGACAGCACAAGACAAATTTATCCCTATAGACTCATTTGTTTTGTTATTTTTATATCTAAATTGCTGTACAGATAATTCCAACATGGATAATGTGCCACCTTACAAAGCAGGTTACAGTAGGGCAAAATTAATCCAGAACTTCCTCCCGCCTCCAATTATGTTTATGGAGACTTGAGTATCCATGAGTTATTTACATTGGAATAAGCTCAGCCTAAATGAAAGAGCTTTGCAGAATAAGATATAAATCTGTTAAAGAGTACTGGGAATACAATAAAAGCCAGAGTCACTCTTAGGCAACTGAGCTAGATTTTGAACTAAGAAACATAGGAGTTTCTCTGATATTGAGGAGCATTAGAGCACAAGAATAGGATAGAGAGGATTAAAGACCACTAAATTTTCAAATCTTGTCTCAGACACAGAGATAAAAAGTACACCCTGTTCAAAACAAACAACAAACAAAACCAAAAGCACAGTGAAAAGAAACCAGTGGCAGGTCGCTTTGTTCCAGGAACACAGAAAGACAGGAAACTACAGCCCTTCATTTGTGATCATCGTCATGATTTAACTGGCGATGAAGTACCATGCAACTGCTTGACCACCCTCTTCATTCATCCAGAGGGTTGTGGAAGAGAATTGGGAAAAAAAGTAAAGCCTGTGGGTTCAGAAAAGGACAGCTTAATAATTGAAATAAAACAGAATGTAATAACAATCAGTGTAATGAAAAAGGAGACAACAAAATGACAGAGAGAAATAAAACCCAAGAGAAACAAATGATGCACAGTAATAACACTGCTCACCACCCACTGACTGATGCCCAGCCCATCCCCCATCAGTGATCTGTGGGTCCTGGCCAGCTCCCCCTAATTTATGTACTGGGCATGACCTTCTATGACATGGAACATCCCTTTGGACACTTCAGCTCAGCTGTCCTGGCCATTCTCCCTCCCAGCTCTTTGTGCATCTGCTCACAGGCAGAGCACGAGACCCTGAAAGGTCCCTGACTTAAGTCAGCCCTCCTTGGCAACAGCTAAAATATCAATGCGTTATCAGCATTATTCTCCTACTAAACTCAAAACACAGCACTGTACCAGCTACTAGGAAGAAAATTAACTCTACTCCAGCTGAAACCAGGACGTTAATTCTTCTGCATGATGATCATTCTGTGGGAAAAACAGCACCCTCTATATTTTCTACTCAAGAAATCCTGTGGATTTTTTTCTTTTTTGATCCCCTCTGTCACTTCATAAGAAGAAGTTACACTAGGCTTCCAGAAGACCTGCTTCTACCATAATAATACTCAGTTTCTTACAAGGACAGCATCTACTAGACAACAGTGTAATCTGCTTAGGTGTGAGGATTAAAAAAATCAGTCTGCTACAAATATAATGAGCAGGCACTTATTTCAGTAGAACTCGGTGACGTCAGATATGGTCTACTGAAGGTCAGCAGTCGAGATGATCTACATTATTACAAGTTTAGAAAAGGACCAAAAGTTCTTTTATCTGCATTAAATGTCCCATAGATTATTTTGTTAACTTTTGCAAATAATTAATTTTAAAATGCTATATGTTTTGGTGATCTCTCTCGAGGAAAGAGAGGTTCACAATTCAGTAGAAAGATGCAGCCATTATTCTCTGTGTTCTAATTATTTATAATTGTAGATCTACAGTGAAATCCACCTATTTTCACATAGTTTGTTCAAGTAGACATATAATCATACTCTTAAAAGATAATTTTTCTCATATATCTGTATAAAATCATAGAATCACTGAATGGTTTGTGTTGGAAGGAACCTTAGAGATCATCCAGTTCCAACCCTCCTGCTACGAGCAGCAACATCTTTCACTAGATAAGATTGGTCAGAGATCCATCCAGCCTGGCTTTGAACTGGAGTGGGGCATCCACAACTTCTCTGGGCAACCTGCACCAGTCCCTCACCACCTTCACATTAAAGAATCTCTTCCTAACATCCAATCTACACTCGCAGTTCGAAGCCTTTCCCCCTTGTCCTGTCACTACAGGCCCTTGTAAAAAGTCCCTCTCCATCTTTCTTGTTGGCTCCCTTCAGGTTCCAGAAGGCCAAAATGAGGTCAGGCCTAAACCTTCTGTTTCCAGGCTGAACAATCCTAATTCTCTCAGCCATTCCTCGTAGGAAAGGTGCTCTGTCCCTCTAATCATCCTGGTGACCTCCTCTGGACTTACTCCAACAGGTCCATGCCCTTCCTGTGCTATGGACCCCAGAGCTGGATGCAGTGCTCCAGGTGGGGTCTCACCAGAGCAGAGCAGAGGGGCAGAATCCCCTCCCTCGACCTGCTGCCCACCCTGCTTTGGATGCAGCCCAGGACACATTTGGCTTTCTGGGCTGTGAGTGCCCATGGCTGGGTCATGTCCAGCCTCTCATCCACCAGCGATCTAAGTGTCTTACAGATAAGGCAGTTCTATGATTTTATTTTTTTTTTCAATCAAGCTTTTTCAAACCAACTGGTCCTAAGGTTGGGGAATGTTATCATGACAGACAGGTTTTGAGATTTTTCGCTTTTAGCATAACAAGCACATATGACGTAAAAAAGGTTTGGAGCAGAGATGTTGTAACAGACCTAGAAATGAGTATGAAATCTCTGGGGGTTTCTTGATACGGAGGTGATACATTTTCACTTCTCCAAAAAAGCAAGGAGAAGATAGGTCAAGTGGGGAGGGGTAAAAAAAAAAAGAGAGAGAAATTACAAAATTTTTACATACATTAATAGCAAATAAAACCAGGATAGAGTATAAAATGGAAGCTAACACAAAAGGAGCTAAGAAATAAAAAAGAGGTACATAATTTTATGAAGAGAAGAGAGAGGAAAAAGGTTGGAAAAGAACAAAAGAGAAAAAATGCCACAATGGGTTGACTTGATTCCCTCTTAATCAACATACTGAAATCAGCCTTACAGCTGACCAGAGGGGAGATTTGTCATAAGTAAAGCTTACCTTAAAAAGTAAAGCTGAATCATTTTTGTTTCCATTAAATAATGTATATTAAAAAAAAAATAAAATTAAAAGGTGTGCACCATGACACAATTCATTTCAGACTAAGCAAGGGGAAGAAGTGATACTGGTATGTCAGTGTGTCTAGTTCATGCAGCAAAAAGGTTATATTTTGGTACTAGTACCGAACTCAACTGCTCTTTCCATCATATGAGTCATATCAGTGACATAGATCTATTTTTTAAAAGAGTTATAAAAACATATTTGCAAAATGACTGTCTTTGAATGATATCTTACCTATTGATTATGACATTCAGACATGATTAATGTCCTAAGCTAGGAGAATTATTAGTCACATGCTGAAATGCAACTTAAAAAGTGTGTAATAGTTTCTGAAAGATTATTCATGTGCTTGAACTTATACAAGTGCTTCTCCATAGAGAAACCTAAACCCAGATGTATTTCTCATCTTCACATCACTCTGTGCACACTGCAAAGCATCAGCCACTTTGCTATTGATATTTTGACTATTTGGTGTAACTCATCAGGTCCTTTTTTGGTAATCCTCCTTTGTCTTGAGAATTTAGGGAAATAATTTTGACTTGCACTTCCCCATACTCTAGTGGCAAAGAAGAGTTGGCAAAAACCCTGACTAAACAGTACTCTGGAGGCAAAATTAATAAAATCTGAAATGCTGAATGAGGAGTCATCTAAGTCATCCACTAGAAAAATCCTGTTGTGCAGAGTTACACGTGAAAGGTGTATGTGAAGGGAATGTGGACTTACATACGTCTACCCTCAGCTGGCGTGTAACCGACAACCATTCCTTCCCACTGCAGAATCTACATCTGCAAAACCTCTCCTGAAGGTGGGTACTCACAGTGACTGCTCCTCAGGACACACAAAAGGAACCAAGCAGCACTACAATGCATTTTTCGGACAGTACAATGGTTAGGAACCTCGCCCACTGTTTAACACATCCAGGTCCAGCTGCCTTCAGGAGCAGTTGCATCAAGTCAACAACAGACTTCAGGTTTCAATGACCCAGCAATTATTCACTGAGATGTTGTCTGTACCTGGGTGAGACAAACAGCAGGTAGTTACTTGTACAGGTAATTGTTGAGAAGCACCTAGGAAATGTCTATGGCCAAGCTATCCTTAACAGAGAAAACCACTGACAAAACAGTGCCTTTACTATTATTCATCGTTATTAAATAAAAATATTTTTAAATCAATAGCCATTTTGAGTTGTACTTATCAGCAAAAAACCCCCCAAAATTGGGAAGAAACATATTTCCTGATGAACCATTGTTTGCTGCCTGGAGGCTGATACTCTGAGGAAACCTGAAAGTCCTCTAGTTATTTTTTGAAAGGGTTGATTTACGAACAGTGAATTTTAATGAGCTAAAATATAATCAATTTTCATAATTTACTGTTTTTATGAAATTTAAAACCATACAATTATGCATATTGTAGTAGTTAATACATATATATGTGTAGAAACATAAATGAAAAACTGTGATTTCTGTTATCTACAGATAATCTTATAATTTAAAGGCATAAAAGATGATGTGCTGTTTTTTTCTTATCACACAAGGCTTTAGGGTTTAAAATAATTTAATAAAGATTTCTGATGAAGCTGGAATAGTTGGTGACTCATAGGTCATCAGTGGGTGGCAGGTGAGAGAAGGGAAAGCCTAAAGCAGTTAAGGTTTTAATGAGACCCAGAGCTAGTTTCCAATTCAGAACATTCTTAGTTATTATTTTTTCCTGTTATTTTAACCAATACACAATGTTAAATATATTCTCTTTTCTCAACTTTCCTTTAGTCTAATTTGTTCTTTCCCTTTTCTCCAGAGATTTTCTAAAAAGCAAAAAGATTCTATTACAGTTTTAAAAAATAAAAGCTCTGGTAAATAAAATTACATTTTAACCATAGTTATCCTTAAAAGAGAGGACTTTAAAAAAAATTTAAGAAGAGAACTTCCAGTTATCTGTTTTGTTTCTTAAAACTTCATAAGTTTTGAGTAAAAAATACTACTATTAAAATATCATAACTTTAGGCATGCATCTTATACAGCATATATTTATCTAGGATTGGACTTGTGAAGAGAAGCCAGAATTTGACAAGCTCCCACAAATTCCCGAGTAAATTCAGCTGAAGATGTTAACCACTTTGTATTTCCAGAAAGCTATCTGCACCACTTTAGCTGAGATTTCGTGACAGGATTAGGATCCAGATTTCTGGATGTTATATTTCAACATATCAGACAGTTCTACCTAAATTATCCCAAGTACATCCCCAGCTGAGTTGCTGAAGCTGATCCTTTTCTTGTCTTTGGGTTTCAGCCCTAACCTTGGGATGGGGAATCTCTCCTTCTCTCACCGTGCAGACAGGAGGAAGCCATGTCTGCAGCAGCAGTTCCTTAGGAGAGGCTAATGACTGCATGAGTCAGTTGGACTGACTGAATAACAAGACAGTGAAAAAAACATGCAGCATTGTCCCCAGTGGCAAATAGAAGCCAAAGATAAAGTTTAAAGAGTTTTTGACTATGTGAACTTTTTCAAATATCTCCTTCTTCACCTTTCGTAGGCCTTTCCACAGTGAAAAAAAGGCCTGGCTCCACAATTTTTTCCCCTAGAAACATATATCCCCACTGCACACTGGCAGAACATCTGATTCATTTACTCCTCATTTAAAAAATCTTAAATAATGTAGCTCTGGTACACTCCATTCTTCTTCCACTCTCTTTAGCTTCTCCAGTCTATCCTGTTATTCTTCTTCAAGGAGCAAACATGATCTCTCCTATTCACACACAGGAGCAATAGAACCCCTCGTGCTAAGCAGGAGGACTGGAGGGCAAATAATATATATGGCTCACAGTCTGCCAAAATCAAAACAACTTCACAGCTTTTCATTATCACAGAAACTAAGAGACAAGGCAGAAGAAAGTCAGAAGATCTGTCCACACACACCTCTGCCTCCCTTCTATTTTCACAAAATGAAGCAGTTGCTTCATTGATTGAAATATCTTTGGCTGAGCTCTCCGCCTGACAGTCTGGAAAGATGGTGTTCTCTCCCTTTCCAGTTGCATAGGACCTGCATGAAACCCCCAGCTTCTATCTACATCTAGAAGATACATGGTTTCTTATATATATGGTCTAAATAAGAGAATAAGTAGTGTTTCTTACCACGGTAAAAGAAACAAGCCAATTAACCACCAACCCAGTAGCAGCACAGAACTGTGCTATCCTGTCCAGAGTGTTTTGTGCAGCACTGGCAGCATAATATGCACAAGTTTGTTACTCTGTTCCTATCAATTCATAAGGGAAAACCCTGATTCTGCACCAAAATGACAGTTTGATGCTGAACTCTCCTGCAACCTCAACTTATCTTAAAGGACCTCCAAGGCATGTTGAGTATCACCCCCAAACTGAATAGAGACAGAAGATTACTGCAATCTACAAGACTAATGGTTAAATCCAACTCAAATCTTGAATGCTTTCAGGATTCAAAATTATTGGATCATAACTCTTAAACTACTGACACTCATATGAGGATTCATCCTAGTCACCACACTAAGGCTGGGTATTGTCGTGTTGGTGCATTGAAAGAAACCAGACCATCAGATTTTAATCAGACAAGAGTGTGCAAACATATTCATCCTTCCTGAGCTTCCACATTAGCATCCATGGTGTCTGAAGGCAAACATTAATGAACTTCATATTTTAAAATCTCTAATGTGAAATGGTTAATTAGAATGACCCCAAGGCTCTACCTGCTATTCACATCTGTTTAATAACCTCTGTGCACAATATTTCAGAAAGGCCTTAGGAGCAGTAAAAGTGATTTTGTGTTTCCTGATTTTATTTTCTTTTTCTGCAGAGCTCACATTCAGTCATTTTAAAGAACATGTTTTCCACATTGCTGCTTCCATGGATGTACAAAAGTGTCTTAAACAGGAAATTCAGAGGTGCTCTCCAATATAAGAAGGTAGGACCAGGGATTGCTTTGAACTGGATTTCATTAACAAAACCTACAAATAATTCAATGACTATTAGTATAGATTTTTTCAATGTCATTAACCAATGATTTGTTATTCTTACTGTCACTCTCCTAGGCCAGGAAAGGAAGAGAGCATTTTGGTAGGTATTGTACACAGTGAGGGAGTTCCTTCTCTTTTAAAAAATAAATTATTTCAAATTTTAAAGAGAAACAAGGAATTAAACAGAAGAAAATGAAGGGGTCGAGAGTGAAACATAGTTATACAGCCTGATGTGGCTACCTTGGTACTCCATGGACTTACTTTTTCTATGCACAACAGTGAAGAAGCTCATTGAATAACAGATGACTTACCATGATTTTATGTTTAGAGGGAGGCCCTTCAAAAATATGCATGCTGTTCCATTTCTAGGAGACAGTGGCAAAGAAGTGGTTTTGCATGCAAGGAATCAACCAGTTCGTAGTCCAGTTATGATCAAAAGCAAAAACCCTACTGAAGAAAAGCAAAAAAGGCCAGCTATAATCTAGATCATGGTTTCTGGACAAAATTTACATACTTTTCTCCCTAAGTTTAGAAAGATAAATTTAAAATTAACCAGAAAATAATGTTGCTGTGACATTATCAAAGTTGCAGCAAATTTAGGGTTAATTTGTCATGATAAACAATATCTTGTTACTTGTAATTCCTTTAGTTTGCAAATACGGAATTCCCAGAGAGCCTGCTGTTACTATGGAAGTTGATATAGCACTTTCAAAATCTTGCATATAATGATGTCCAAACATCAAAAGAAAGAATAATGTAATACACAAACCTGGAAGGTAATTTTAGAGTATTAATTAATGATACACCCTCTAGCACTGAATTTTGTGCATTTGTTTTAAAATACCCAGAATCTATGCACATAATTCTCTCATTATGTTGGCACTGTACTTTTAATTCAACGTTTCTTTTACTAGAAAACAGATTTTTTCCCCCTCTCTTCTTTGTCATTACTCCATGGTGGTGGCGGCAAACTTCCCCACTTCCAGCACTCTGGAATTGTCTTAATGTTCTTATACTGGCTGTGGATTCTCACCTAGGCAATCACAGATTTGTATCCCTAAGAAAAACTACTACACCACTCTGTTTTCCCTCAGGTACAAGCTGAGGGAAAGAGTAAGGAATCTCCCTGGGAAATCTCTGCACAGATCCATTCCAGCCCTTCTGTCCCCACCCAAACCTTTCTGTCACCTTTGGCTGGGCTGCACAGCACAGACCATGACAGAGCCACTACTGCTGAGGAACTGTACTGCAGAAAAACTGAAAAGACTGCTTGGTCTCCAAGCTTAAGTTTTCTTCTAGTTGTGTTCCCCTTTGTCCCATAACTCTCACACTAAGTTCAGCAAGTAGCACAGGTTCAACACAATGATGAAGAATTACACAACTGGGGTAACTCAGCTGCCTGCTAGCAAAAACACTCTGCAGGAAAGTAAAAAATAAAACACAAATGTCATGTATGTACTATCCCAGAGCAGCAAGGAAACTGAGTTTAGGCTTTCCAAGCTGTCCTTCATAACAGCAATAGTATTAGTGATCTTACCTGAACTTCTGAGAAAAGGTAGTCAAACTCAATTTTCAGGTGCATATCAAACATGTTCAGGACCCTTTGGAGACTTAAAAAATGTGATTCTGTGGAAATTAAACCATAAGTCTTCATAGGAAACAGGTCTGCATGATGGTGACGTAATGCTTTTGGATTTCAGTAGAGCTTTTGATACTCACACAATATCCTTCTGGACAAAATGTCCAGCTCACAGCTGGATAAACACATCGGGTGGGTGAGAAATTGGCTCATGGGTCAAGCACAGAGGGTAATAGGGGGACATCAGACTGGCTACCTGTCATTTGTGGGGTTCTGCAGGCCTCCATCTCAGGCCCTGAGCTCTTCAACATCCTCATGAATGACTTGGACGCAGGACTGGAAGGGACACTGAGCAAGTTTGCAGATGATACGAAACTCAGAGGAGCTATTGACTCTCTCGAAGGCAGAGGGGACCTGCAGACAGATCTCGACAATCACCAACCATAGGAAGTTCAACAAGGGTGAGTGCCAAATTCTGTATCTCTGACAGGGTAACCCTACCTATGTATATAGACTGGGCAATGAGAAGCTGGAGAGCAGCACTGCAGGAAGGGCCATGGGGGTCCTGGTCTATGGCAAATTGAATATGATTGAATATGAGTCATCAATTCATATTCATATGCATCAATTCATATGCATCTCCTGGCAGCCAGGAGGGCCAACCGTGTCCGGGGGGGCATCAGGCAAAGCATCACCAGCTGGTCGAGGGAGGGGATTGTCCCGCTCTGCTCTGACCTGGGGCGGCCTCACTTTGAATATTGTGGCAGTTTTGGTGCCTGCAATATAAGGAAGATATTAAGCTGTTAGAGGGTGCCCAAATGAGGATGGTGAAGGGCCTTGAGGGGAAGTCGTGTGAGGAGCAGCTGAGGGCACTTGGTGTGTTCAGCCTGGAGGAGACTGAGGGGAGTCCTCACTGCAGTTACAACTTCCTTGTGAGGGGCAGAGGAGGGGCAGGCACTGATTTCTGTGGTGACCAGAGACAGAACCTGATGGAATGGCCTGAAGTTGTGTCAGGGGAGGTTTAGGTTGGATATTAGAAGAAGGTTCTTCCCCCAGAGAAATGGTTGGGCACTGGAACAGGCTCCCCAGGGCAGTGGTCACAGCACTAAGCCCTGACAGAGCACAAGTATTTGGACAATGCTTTCAGGCACATGATGTGATTCTTGGGGCTGTCCTGTGCAGGGCCAAAAGTTAGACTTTGATAATCCTAGTGGGTCCCTTCCAACTTAGAATATTCTGTGATTCTGTGACAGTTAGCTCATTTGAAATAGTGATACATCTCTGGCATGTGAACTTCAGACAACTTCACTGATATTCATGGTAGAAAGCTATGGCCAACATGGCCAACATCTCTGGCCAGCCAGTAAATTGTAGTTAGTTTGTATTGTGGACACTTGCATTAAACACTTGAT
This sequence comes from Corapipo altera, assembly GCF_003945725.1. Classification (NCBI taxonomy): domain Eukaryota; kingdom Metazoa; phylum Chordata; class Aves; order Passeriformes; family Pipridae; genus Corapipo; species Corapipo altera. Next base: position 1,709,703 of record NW_020884952.1, read on the forward strand.
CTCCAAAACCATCAATTTAGCCACCTAGAATAACAATTCAAACGCTACCCTTATTTGCACAATTATATAAAGTGAAAAAAAACCCAGATTTTTAATCTTTGTGAAAAATAACATTATACTGAGCTCTAGGAAATGTACATGAGGAAATGTTCTGAGAATTGAGTGGAGTGGCAGCAGGCATACTGAATAGTGGAGAAGGAAGAAACGTCAGATTTCTGAAGGGTTAGTCAAACCACCCAATGGGCCACTTGATCATCACTGCAACAATATCCCCAAATTAGATTGTGCTGAAATACTCTTTCTCTTCTGCTAGGACATAAAATCCTGTACTTTTTTTCAAGGGAAAATTTTCTTGAGATGCAGTCCTATTGGAAGAATCTATTCATTTAAGACTAAATCTGAATGTCATAAGTATGTAAGAGAAAAATGCAGAGTTATTCTTTCTGCCAAACAAAAATCAATGTTCATATGCTAGTAAAGTTTTGAGAATAGCCTCAAAAATCATATATTCATATTGATTCCTAATATAAACTAGGCCAATTTATTGCCAAATTTCATTGCAATTTAATTGTAAATGATTCACTACTTACTAGAGAACAATGTTCCAGCTTTCATTTCTAAAATTCTTCATTGCTTCAAATTCTTACTCTCTTGGAATAGATTTCTAAAAGTTTCAGATTCTTATTGTTTAAGAAGTCCTTTTAAAATGAGAGCATATAATAGAGGGCCAGCAGTTGTTCTTGTGTGCAGTGAGCCTAAACCAGCAGGTAAACACTTTGAACTTTCTTATTACTAAAGTCCTCTGCCTAGGTAATACACAGCTGCTGTCTGAACCTGCTGAATGAATGTAACTGGTTGCAACTTCGGCGCAATATAAAAACCTTTTACTTTTCCTGTTCCTCCTGGGAAATGCCTACAGTGACCTCTAACTTTATGGAATCTTCACTATAATCTTATCTTTGTGTACAAGAGAGGTAAAGCAAAAGAGAAATGTGCCAAAATCAATGGACTTGCACCCCAGCACTCAGCTTTTTTCAACTTTCAGCTGCAGACTTCTCATTAAGGGCTAAACATTCTGCTGCCAGGCAGCTGGGCAGCAATGAGAGAAGGTGGCCAAGTAGTTCTCAGGTTTCTGATCTTTTCTGCCAACCTCACTGTAGGAACCCAATGTTTAGTTTATTGCCATGTAAGAAAGGTTCTGCTAGTTGAGAAGAATCCCAAAACAATGACTTCCTCTTCTCTCTTCCCTTGATATTTCCCAGCATACTCCCTGCCTGCAATTTTCAGCATAGACTTGGCAGGCCAGGGCAGTAAAGCAGGTACAGAAGTCAAAACACTATCCCAGGTAGTCTCCAATGCATATTGTGTTTGATGATGTCCTGTTAACTCAGGGAGTATATTTTTGCCTTTACTGTCATTTCTGTGCAGAGTACCAGGGGAACAAGTGATCTCTAATGAAATGAGAGTCGGATCCTGAGGTGGTATGAATCAGTACACAACTCGTAGTGTATGAACCAAGAGAAGAATACAGTCCTCCAAATCTTATATTGTTTCAAATATTCCTCTGCTGATTTCATTGCTCATAAACTGATCAAGGTAGGAAATTGAATAAAAAATATTTTTAAAGGCTACTTTAAAGCTAATAGGAATCTTGTGGGCTGGTATCCTTTTCCACGCTCACTTAGTTCTACAAAACTATCACAGAAATCTCAAACTTGGGTTGTTTTTATGTGAACTCAGTTTCCTCTCCCCCCATTCCTCCCAGCCTTCTCACAAACACAAGTACAAAATGAGACTCCCAGAGTTCTTTCTCATACCTTCTGATAGAGCTGGTGATAAGTTTATCACATAGAGCTGGAGCTGCATTTTCTAGTTATGAATCATACTACTAGGCTTTACAGTAACAACTATAATGTCTCTTTCTCTCTTACTGGAAAAAGTACCAGATTTAAACATATTGAATTTATCCCATTTCCAAGAATCTGACTAGATTTCAGACTGAAGTTTCTACCATAGTAAGTCTCTCCATATCTGTTGCCAAAACTTCAGCATTTGCTTGCACATTTCTCTTAAGCTGGAAATGAATCCTGAGCATGCAGCATCACCTTAAAATATGTTTCTGAGGTGTGGGAGGAATTTCAAGATCTGAAAATGAACAAATCACAGAAAATGTCTTGAAGCCAAAACATGATGATAGAATGACATAGTGACTGCGTCATGATTTTTTTTTCTGGTTAGAGCTGCCAGCGTTCACTCTTCTAGAGATTTGGTATGTGTAAAATAGAGCAAAACCCTAAAGCTTCAGTAAAGTTTTATAAATGATGCAAATTTCTCTTTGGAATTAATCATTCACACTTTACTTTGAAATAAACTAGATTTTGATATAAAGTACAAGTATAGAAAAATTCTTTAGGTCCTAGCTTTCAATAGTTTCAAGAAAACTTACTCTAAATGGTCTACTTTTAATTCCCTGCCTGCAAGATTGAAGTTAGAGTAACTTGCAAGCTTCATACCTGTAGTAGGTTGGCTCCAGCCAGCAATTAGACCCACATCAGCCACTAGCTCACTTCCCCACACCATAAGAGGGAAGGATATTGGAAAAGCAAAACAAAGAAAAAACTTGTGGGTCAATAAACTCTTTAATAAGTGAAAAATTAACAAAAAACTCAATACACCCTAAGTGATGCAAAGGAAATCACTCACCACCTTCCACCACCAAGCTGATGCCCAGCCAGTCCATGAGTAATGGCAGCCCTGGAAATACTACAGCCTACTGATTTTATTGGCAAGAATGATGTTATATGGCATGAAATATTCCTCTGGTTACTCAGGGTCCACTGTCCCACTGTGTCCCTTGCCACTGCCCACTCCCAGCCTGCCCACTGCACAGGCAGAGTGAGAAATAGAGAAGGCTGTGATGCTGTGCAAGCACTGCTCAGTACTAAACCACTGGTGTGCTACCAAGACACTGTTTTGCTCAAAAATCTAAACCACAGTACCTAGGAAGAAAATTAGGCTCCTAGGAAGAAAATTATCTGCATCCAAGCCAAACCCAGGACAATGTTTAAGGCACCACAAGCACCAAGAGTGACTTCTCCACTTCTGCAATGCTTTCCTGTCTTTTCAGTGCAACTACCTAACAACAACAAACTAAAAAACCCACTGTACTTATTTAGGTGATTTGTGTGCTCCTGAATCACTAGCTTTTGTCTATTCACAATAGCATTTCACTTGGAAAATTGCACATCCAGTATAACTACTGCCCGCCTAAAGACTTCCCGTTTCAAGCAGTTCAGGTATCTCCCTTGATGAACAGAGAGGTAACAATCTCAACAGTCATTCATGTCACCAGGATGGCACTAGGCCTTGGTGAAGGCTGTTCATGGTGTTCCCTCTGAAGTTTCAACTCTGATGCAGTCCAGCCATTCGGTGAGGCCCGTCTGAGAACCATATTACGTATTCAGAAATATTTCACTTGCGGGTAAAAATTCATTTCAAATCAGTGCCAAAGCTTTTATTTGTCTCAGCAGAACCAGGACTTTACCACATGTTCCACTAAAATGCTACCTGGCCTAAGTCACAGAATTACAGAGGCAAAGAATCGTAGAACATTAAGGGATTTAAAGGGACCTTAAAAGATCATCCAGCCCCAACCCCCTCTATCATGTGCAGGGACATCTCCCACTAGACCAGGTTGCTCAAGGCCTTATCCAACCTGGCCCTGAACACTGCCAGGGTTGGGCCATCTCCAGCCTCCCTGGGCAACCTGTTCCAGTGTCTCACCACCCTCACAGTAAAGAATTTCTTCCTAAATATCTTACCTAAATTTCCCCTCTTTCCATTTGTACCCGTGACTCCTTGTCCTATCACTACAGTTCCTGATGAAAGATCCCTCCCTGATTCCCTGTAGGCCCCCTTCAGATAGTGGGAGGTTGCTATTAGGTCTCCACACATTTCTCATTTTAGCCTTAATTTCCCTGTACCGTTCATTAGCATTCATAGTGTGGTAAGTGTTGTCTACATGCTTCACTTTCCCACTCAAAAGCAGTCTGCCTGTTCAAGCAGCAGAGTTTCAGACAGCAGTGAGATTGCCTGTAAAAACTGCAAAGAAAAGTCTAGACATTCATGACTTTGTATTTTATGAACAAACTAGGAAATATGTAGATAAAAAAATCACTAGTCTGTCACCACAGAACATTGGTACTGTATCAATAGGAACTGATGTTAAATCTAGTGATTTAAAGACTACTTTTCCAATTTCCTTTCCTACATACTGATTATGGGTTTTAGAGCAAATCTAGTGAGGAAAAGGAAAAAGAAAAGTAAAGGGAAGAGGAAGAGGAAAAAGGAAAAAGAAAAAAAAAGAAAAAAGAAAAAGTACTCAGTTAACATGAGACTGGACTATGTCAAAATTTTAAAGCTACTTACAGGCACAAGATATATTATCTGAAATGCTTGAATAATTGATGGGCACTGCAATGACCATCCAAGTTGGAAGAGGGTAAGGATGTAACAGGATGCTGCCCACCTAAAACTGAACTGGGAGAAGAATCAAGCATGTTCCTTGGAACAATACTAAACCCTGGATATCTGTTCTCTTCAGGTGACATTTACTCCATATATTGGTGTTTGCAAAATTCAGCAGTGAATCCTTTTTACTCTTTTATATGAAGACACAGACACATACAAGGACAAAATTGAGCATTTTTTACTGTTTTCCATTTTTTTTTCTTTCTAAGAAAAATAAGTGAATTTCTAAAAGTTAGAAGAACTTCTTGCTTCAACAAGGATCTCAGAATTTAGTCATATCCAGACCTTAAGCAAGCTGGTACTTTACATATGGACTACAGAGGAAATGAATGCTTAGTTATAGTGCTTTGTCAGGCACCTTTTTAATGAAAAAAAAGAATCAGTGCTTTGTTCCTAAAAGTAAGGCAACAGTCTTTCCAAATCTCATCCTAAACTGACGTAGAAATCCATGGTGAGAAGTCTTTATACTCTACCTTGGTTTTATCAATTTTTGATTTCCTTCTGTTCTCACTCTTTCCTTTTCTAACTTCTACCTCATCTTTGATTTTCTCTCTCTTGCCTATAGCCACTTTTTTTTTTTTTGGCTTAGATTCTCATTGCAGGTGATAAAAACCCAAGTGCAACTCAAAGCGTTAATTCAGAGTCTGACAGGATATTCAGAGTCCTCAGCTGACCATGGTAGATTAACATTCAAACTAATATATAAAGAGTTACAGAGAAAAATAAAACAATGGTCCACAATATCAACTTGTGTTGAAGACCAATAAATCCTAGTTAAGTCTGGTAAAAAATATGAGCATCTGGAAGCCACAGAAATGTTAGAGAAAATAGTTATGTTATCACTTGTTGATCAACAGCTAGTCTAAAAAAGGGCAAAACACCAAAACAACCAAGCTCCAAACAAACAAAAAGAAAAGAGGGTTGTAGAGGGTGAAAGCTCAGACACGAAAAGGAGATGGGGAAGAGCCATAGCAGGAACACACAGGTCGTACGTAACACATGCTTTGGAAAATGGAACCATTCAGGGGCCTTGCTGCTGGGACAATTCCACCAGAGCAGAGAAAGCAACCACATAAAAAAAACCTGTGTTGGAACATTAAGTTCCAATACATTTTATGACTTATAAGCTGATTCTCTTTTCACTTTTACATACAACTGCATGTGCAGTCCAGCAGGAGTGTCACAGCCCCCACAGAATTCTGCACACTTTTTTACCTCCAAGGTTACACATACTTGGACTCTGGCAACAAAGCCATCTTAAGAAGTCCTTACCACCGTGGTTAGCTGCTTCTTTTGTCCCTTCTATTCATCTGACACAACTGTTAAATGAGTGTGGTCACAAGCTGGTGGACTGAATATATTGTGGTCAAAAATGACCCTGTTAAAGCAACCCCTTCAAAGATCCCTGTAAACCAAATCATTTAATCATTGATCTTGTTACCTGAATGGTTTTCTAAACTACTGCCTCAGATTGAGGGGAATTAGAAGATTATTAGGGGAAAGCAACTACAAGCAGCTAATAGATGCAGGATATGACCTCTTGAAAATCAAATTTCAGTCAAACCCCTTGCCCTGTGGCATTGCATCCAGAACACAAATTTCTTAGACACAATCTCATCCTCAGAGAAAAGCTACTACAGCAAATAAAAAATTATTAATAAAGTTACTTTTTTATATTTAAACAGTAAATTCTACGTTCCACTCACTAAATATTCATATCAATAAGCAGGTATACATAAGCATTAGTTTTCATACATGATGCTGAAGTCAAACATCATAAAAAGTATCCATATAAATTAAGAACTTCAAAAGTCTCTGATTATACATTCTTTCCCTAAAAAGAAGTTGTTTTTAGAGATAAGTTGATGTCTTTCTTTTAATAAAGATTTTTTTTTCTATTGTAAACAGAGACCTTGTTCATAATTCAGAATAAAATTTAATTAGGCTATTACAGATGTATGTTTTCTTCCAGTGTTTTCTGAAAGATCACTATGTATTTGTATGTGCAGTATGACATACAAAGGGAGAAAGTCAGGAGTTCATTCCTATGATTCTTTATCAGAGACCCTTTTCTGTTTCCTAAAAACTAATTAGAATACTTTGTCTACTGGGAAAAGGAATAATTGGACATATCTGCCCTCACTGTGCCATGTCACAAAGTGAAAAATCCTCACTAATGGTTCCTGAAACACCAAGGTAGGTGGCATTAGATGATTCACAGAAGACAACCATCTCTGTAGATTAATTATTTTTATTTTGTTCAGACTTGGCTGATTTATTTTGAACTAGTCATGGGGTAGTTAATAAATGTCATTCACTTCATTAAAAAACAAAGTTCTCATCTGTTGTAAATAGTAATCAAAGTACATGTAAAAGAGCAAAAGAAGTGCTGTCTGTAAAAGTGCTGTCTCTGCTTAGTAATACAAACCACCAGGAAATTAAGATTTAAAATGGCATATAGACTTTTCAAGGAATTGTTCCAAGTTTCACTTTCCTGATAATATGGAAAAGCTTGCATTCATAGAGAAAAATAATAACAACAAAAAAACCCACCCAACCCATTGTCAATTCTGATATGCCAGGTGACTAGCACACAGCCAACCACCCAGCAGAGATGGGCTGCCACCCCTTCCAGACTGAGGACTGAGGCAGGAACAGGTAGAAGAATTGTTAGTCTGGGAATCACACCCAGGCTCAGGCACTGAGCTGCACAGGAAGATATGGCATTAACTGGGTTTGGGGGTGAGGAAAAAGAGCTCAGGCCTGTTAGAAGGTCTTTGCCTGGTGGTTTAGCAGTGACTGCACAGAGTTTACAAGAACTCAGCTGTTTCATTTCGACACTTAATTCAAGCACCTAACACTCTCTTACAGCCATCTATAAACACCTTCACTGAAGAGATAGCTGAGGCTTTGAGAGATTTAAGGCCCAACACAAAAACTGAAAGTCATATGGAAGACAGAAGTATACTGAGATAATTGGACACTTAGGCTTTATTTGATGGCTTGCATGTGGAAGATAATTCCACAATACACGGCTTTAAAAGCTGAACTGACATGAATTTTCCTCTCTCCTATCCTCACAATCTCATTTTTATCCCCACAAACAGTTCTGCCTCCTCTCTTCTGCCAAAACAATTGCTTTAGACCACATGATCCACTATAAGTAAGTTTCCTTATAGCCAGAGTTTAAAAGACTACTACTAATAATAGGTTTTTAAAGTTTTCCTTAAAATTAAACTCCATTTGACTACCTTAGGTGAGGGTGACTATCACACACTGGATTTTGATTACTCCAGAGTATTCAGTGTAGAATAGATTTATTTTGCTGTACAAATCTGAACATTTCCCAAGTCTCATCTAACCCTACCAGAAAGAAAAAACTGAGAAAAAAATTACTTGTTCTTAGAATGCAGTCTTTTTCTTTGCTAGACAGGGCTGCTTGCTAAAAAAAAAAAAAAAAAATCATTGTTTGTTGACCTTTTATCCCCTGCATGATAGTTCTGTCTTGCTGAATGACCTGCTACTGGCTGCATACATTGTGCACACTGAAGGTTCCCAAACTCATGAAAAGTGAGACTTGGGCATCCATTGTATTGCTTGAGGAGCAATACAGGCACATGTACAACAGAGCAGCAGAAGCTCCTGCTGCCAGGAGTTCAGAAAGCTCCTGGGGTCCACATCCAAGCTGGCTAAGCCAGTCAAGGATCAGCCAGAGCTCCACTCATCTTGTTTCCATTGCGGTGCAGCAAGCCAACTCGCATAGAAGAAGGTGGGACTTCAGCTCCAAAGCAGCAGGACATAACCTTCAATTCATTTCTTACTTTCACCTAAAAGATACAGTTTAATCCTCATGGATTAAATCTATTTTACAGTAACCAAAGGCCAAGATAAACCAATTTCACCAAATGACTGGCAAAACATTTCTAACTCTTATGACTAATATAAAATACTTCCCAAAGCAAGGGACACTTCTCAGTTGCTTTAGCGTAAGTGAAGAGTAAACTCTTTGTTTTCCTTTGCCAAAGAAAGTAAACTACCCGAGACTGGGCAGAATAATAGAATCATCTTCTCATTTCAAGTGCAATAATTGTTTGAGACTGCTTTTCTTCAGTGTCTGAATAAACTCTGGTGAAATTTCCCACCCTACTTTAAGTACTCTCTTGAAAAATCCACTTATTATTATAATGTTCCATTTTGGTGAGATTTTTTTCATATACATAAAGTATTTGAATAGATTTCTTAAATGCATAACAGTATTAGTAATGAAAAATATTATGAAATATGAATAAACTTGTTCTTACCTCTTTGCTCAAGGTTGCCCTCATACCTTAAATGCTTGTTTTCAGACTCTAAACATTAAGAGAGAGAGCACTTTAACAAACCAATAAGAAGTGTGTCTACCATATGATAAGAAAAATTTACCATATCGTAAAAAGAGAAAATAAAAGATGTACGACATTGTTACAGTGGATTTCTAAGCTGATGGCTTCTGTATATGAACCAGAAAACAAAAATCAAAACAATTTGCTTTAGATAAATTATTTCAAATGATTGGTGTTAAAATACTAAAACGTTGTACAAAAAGTAAAATAATTCAATAGAAAAACAATGTACTTGCTGTATAACTTTAATAACCTTAAGAAAAGAATATTAATACTGACATTTTATTAGTTGTGCTTAACATCTCAGGATTTACAGGTAGCCAGCTTACATGGAATAAATACAAGGTCTAAATATTAAATCATAAAGAAACAAAAATCTTGCAATAATGAGCATGAACCTCACATGAACACCAGATTAACAGCAGCTGTGTGCTGCCTTTGGGAGGAGCCTCTTCCATCATCTAATCTCCATTATAAATCTCAATACAAAGATGGCACACAGCTTTTACCCTAATTTTGTTACTTTAAAGGTAACTAAATTGGTCTAATTCTCTACCCTCTTGTAAATTTTGACTCTGAGCTGAAAAGTTAACTGGTTTTTTAGGTTCTCTTCTATAATTACTCTTTTTAATTCTTCTGTGTTTGATCGATTTATTTTGTCCTAAACTAAGCTAAAGCATCATGAAACATAACTTACAAAGTGTGCATTTCAATAAGACCTAATGTAAGAGTCTATTAGCATTCCTACTTCCATCAGATTTCTTTGCAGGCCCTACTCAGTCTCTGAGTGAGGTCTCTGGACAAGATATTTGTACAAAAAGGTTGATTAAAGCGTGTTTAACACCCTATTATCATCTCCTGTTCTTTTTGCCTTTTAGATATCTCTATATTTTAATATAAATAAATAAACAAATCTAGCCTTTGAGAACTGGTTGCTATGTGGTCTGAATCATGTTCCTTCCTACTGTAACTCCTCATGTCCTCTAAGACACTAATCACAAACTAAATCAAAAATGACAGACACCTCCATTTCTCAGGTCTTCACGCCCCCAGAAGGCATTTAACAGTGTGCAAAGGCAACAAAGGAAACCTATTTTGATAGAACATCCCTGGGTTTAGTCCTCAAGGAACAAATAGGATTAGATACCTAGAAAACAGAATATCTCCCTAGAGCTACCTTCCTATTTCTTCAGCTTTGCAGATTTACTGGCTGGATGCTGAAGCCAAAATTTATTTGTCTTCCAGTTTTTAACTGATAGACTGGAAAGGGGAGTTGAGGTGGGAACCAAAGGTGTTATAAGAATACTTTTAAGAGCGTGACTCACATTAAGAAGTGAATGGGGGCTGAGCAAAGAACATTAAAATAACCAAACCCAGGTTCTATAAAAATTTGAGTGCTCTCATCTCTTGTTAGCTTTCAGAAGAACTTAGGGCACTTAGGCCCTAGAATAGTATCTCAGCTGTTGTTAGGACATAGAGAATAAAGCAGGACTAGAAAAAAGTAAAACAGAGTGAGAAAAAGCTAGAAAATAATTCCTTCTCCATAAAAGCAGTCCTGTTAAAACAGACAAACAAACATCACAACACAAATCTATCAAAATAATTTAATATTAATCATATACTGAAAATTGCTGCTCTATATCGGCTTCTGGGCTTCTTTTGACATAATGGTAAAAAAAAAAAAAAAGGAAGCCTTTGGTTATTTACAGATATACCTGAAAAGGTCTCAGATAGTCTTCAGGTTCTTTTTGAAAGTAGAAGGATTTTTCTTGGTAAAAATTTACCTGACATAATTCTCTACTGAATAATACATTTCTATCATTCACTGAAAAAAACAGCTGAGCCAAATCCTCTACTACTACTGCTGTCTATATAAAATGGGCCACTGGACCATTCAAAAAGTCTTTCCCTCAGACTTATCTTCTTTCATATTTTTTGAGACTTAGAGGGTCTACTATGTTCTGCATTCTCAAGGAATTACCATTTAAGAACAATCAAGTCTCATATTTGACCTATGAAACTAATATTTTAATATCATATCTCTAAAGATACAAATGCATGACCTCATCATAGACACACCAGAGCAGTCACTACTGGCAGATTCAGTTACCAATGAAGTTTCTCAGTTGTCTGTGCTCATTCCCTAGACATACATGAGACTGACTCCCTTGTCGTCTCTCATGGAATTTTATTATGCAAAGCAAATGTAACTGGCAGAATTATCAAGTCATAAATTTCAATTAAGCCTTCTATTTTTTCTCAGTGAAAGCAGGGGTACCTGCTCCTTTGTCACGTCTCAGTTTTTGCTGGTGTACCACTCTCTGCTGGTTCATCTGTAAATAAATGCAGCAAAGATTTAGCAACACCTTCCGTTTAGTTGAAGGTGTAATTTCAATTGGAGGTGGTAGCCACTCTATGCAAGGGATAATTCTGGTGAAAAGTGGATGGCTTAGAAGTTTTTATGCAAACATTAGAATGCTTCACATGCTCCAGAACAGCTGAAACACCTGCAAGAAACCAACCTCCAGTACAGCGTCTGAATGTATCAGTAACTTATAGGTCAGGACAGCTGTCAGCTTTCTGGACTGGAAACGTTGTAGGTGTTATGGAAACAAGAGAGCTGACCCAATCTGTATGTCGCTGGAATAAGGCATCCCATGGGTCCTGCTTCCTTAGGGTCCATCAGCCAGTGCTATATTTCAGGTGAAGGGTTTTAAACTTTGTTTCGTTATGCACTAATATATAGCTGTATAAACTTTTATATAGAAACATGTGCACACATACACAGAAAGACTTAAAAGCAAAATCACAAAAAAATCCTGCACCCTACTCAAAGCTATCTTTTTTGTTGGTTGTGTACCAAGAAATCTCAGCCAAAAAATGTTATATGTATTGCTAGAGTTAATATGACCAACGGCAAAATTCCAAGAGCTGCATGCTAACACAGTAATACAGTAGATTAAAAAGGGAGGCTTCTGTCTTCAAAATTATTTTCCATACTGTTCACAGTAAATGCAAGACATTGGCCAAATTTCAAAACCATTTAGCATTTGATTACATGAGCCATGTAATTTGGGAAATGAAAATACCCACCACTCTGCTTCCTGTTTTCTGAGGAAGTGATCACTTTGTGGATGAGACTTCAGAAAGACACTAATGCCCATCTAGAAAGGAGCAAGTGGAAGACAGAGATGCTGAGAGTCTGTGTATCCCAATTATCACATCTGCTATGCCAATACACCTCTTACGAGCATCCACGTCATTTTGTCTCAAATGGTCAGTGTTGTTCTATAGAAAACAGTGGGAGCTATGACTTTTCTAGCAGCAGGAATGGTGTCCTGAGCAGAAATAGGTGTGGGCTAGAATCAAAGACCCACGTGACCAAGATGACACGAAAGCTGATGAGCAACTGTAAATAGGAGCTCCAGGACAAGCTGGGTTTGTGTCCATCAGTCCTGCATGCAAGTGAAAAACACAAAAATTCAAATGAGGTTATCTCATCTTTGATCTGTTTTCTTATTTATTTTTAAAATTAATATTTCAGTAGTTCAGTAGTTTGGTAATTAAAGAGTAAGGAGTGTTTGGATTATTCCACTGTAGACAGCTCTTTCCTAATGGGCTAACTTTAATGATAATAAAAGCAAGTACTGTACATTTCTTTGACCTTCAAGGAGAGAAAATTGTGGGCCAGAATTAAGCCATACTGGTACTTAAGTCCTTGCATTACAATATGTGACGTGCTCACATTGTCCTAAAACCAAAAGGAGTCAGGACTTTCCCTCAGTTTATCTGTTTGCAAATAGTTGCAATAGATGGGAAATGTTCTGGAAAATAATACAAACCAAAAATTAAACCCAAAGCTTGTGAAGAGTTTTAATAATATTGACCAGCAGCATTCAGCTTTATTTGAAAAACTCCTATTTCTCTGCTGCTTTAAAGTGGAATTTAGCTTTCCTAGTTTCCTTTTTACACACTGCTATTTATGAATTTGATGTGGTAGTTGGCTTGACAGATGATAGGACTGTTTGCAAGTTACTCATGTTTGGATCCGTATGTGAAAACTTCTATCCTTTTTTAAGCACTAACCTCATCTTTTTTTTTTTATTATTTTTATTTTTTTCTTTTAATGAAAGCAGAACTACCCTGGCTTTTTTTTTTTCTCTAATTAATCTTCCTTAAACATATGGCAGCAACTCAATGATTATAAATGACCCCTAAACTCGCTGTGTATATTAAGGCCTAAAGCTAATCTCGTGGGGTTTTAAATTTAGTTTCATTTTTCTATAAAAAGTCTGACTATTGTAAAATTATTTTAAATTACTCAATGTTCTGCTGGAATGCTGTGCGTGTGTGTGTGTATTTGTGTGCACGCCGGGGCCAAGGACAGAGCCAGAATTGCGTATTTCTCATCCAAGGGAGAATACAGACAGCGAGAAAGATGTAGCACGGTATGTTCTTGTCAGAGATCACACACAAACTGCCTAAAACACAGCTTATGATCCTCCCACAATGGGATATTTTTACTATCCTTAATGACGCCAGGCAGGTGTTTACAGTTATGATGTATGTCCGTCTAAAGTTGGAATTAAGCACAGACACAAAATAGCAACGCTTGACGCACTAGACCATGACATACTGTACGCACTGCAATTAAAATAAACTCTACTCCTGATCTTTTTTTCCTTTTTTTTTTTTTCTTTTTTTATGAGGAAGCAAGAAAAGCTATGAAGATGCTTTCTGGTTTGTGGTAAGCTGGAGACTATTCTGAGAAGCGTAAAAAAATAATTTGCGGAATGAACTATGTTTCTCTAAAACACCTTTTCAGCCTTGGCTCGCTCTTTGCCAGGTGATTTTGGAGGAGGAGGAAGGAAGGGAGCTTTCCATCTGTTGAGGTGTTAGGATTCTAAACACGTCCCTAAGTTAATTTTGACTCTTTAAAGTGTGAGATAAGTTAATATACTCTAAACCAATACATCATGTCAATCAACAGCGCTTTTCTCAATATCAGCCCACTCATTTCCGCCGCCTGCTTGCTGGCTCTAGAGGCTTCTTGCTCTAAAACTATGCTTCCCCTAAGAAATGAAATGTTCAGAGGGTATCAACAAATCATAGATGTCTCTAATAAAATAAACATGAATAGCGTGAATGGAAATAGAGAGGCTGACATTGTTTGTTCCCTTATTGTGTTTATGTAGCATTTTACCTAAATATTTGCAAACATTCAGAAATACAAAGTAACATTTTTTTTTAAAAGAAGCAGAAGGCAAAAAATATTATAAAGAAACATCATCTATTTTATAAAATAACACTAAAATAGATACATCCCACGATATCTTTTTTCTGCATCTATTTCCAGTCTTTTCAAAACAGGCATAGAAGTCTCTGAAGTATATTAACATTTGCCAGATACTATAAATCCAAAATATTTGGAATATTATATCATCATCCTGTCAGAATGTATGAGCAAACTTACTAAGTCTAGGTCTGCCTATTCCAATGTACTTTCCTGAAGGAATCGAAGAACGTAGTGAACATACAACGTTATGCTTTAAGAATCTAGAGACTTACAGAACCTTGAAGTTGTACCTGGACCACCAGGTTTAGTAGGAAATTCAGGAAGCATAGTCCATAAATCTACCTAATCCCTCTACATATTTGTTCTCTACAATGTTCTGTGATAATGGGTTCCACAAATATAAATAGTGCAAAAATCAATTTCTTCCATTAACTAGAAATTTATTTACAAGCTACAAATTTTAGTCAGTATATCAGTTTACACATTTGCATATCTTTCTGCCTTGTCTCCTACCTCTTCTCCAAGCTCCAAAAATGTAATTCATTATGGTTCACCTTACAGTCCATATGAAAGATATTCCATGCTTTTGATCAATCAAGGACTTTCCAGTTTTGCTAGGTTCTTTTCTTAAATTAATCAAACAAAATTGCATGCAGTATTCAAAATTTAAATTTACCAAATGACACAACTTTACAAACTAATTGATCCAGCAGTACGTGTTATTTTCCTGATTTTCTTTAAATTCCTCTGCTAGTAATACCTAATATTCTATCTGCTTTTTAACCAGTGATGAACACTGGGCTAATTTTTTAGAGAACTACTAATAATTATTCCCAGTAGGAATTACCCAAGTAAAGGGTAGAAAAAGGAAGTGAGCATTAGTAAGCACAGTATAACACCAGAGAACATCTAGTTTATTATTAAAGTGTCAACTTAAGCATTTAAGTAGCTGAAGAAAAATAATACTCTCTAGTAAATATTGTTTTTTCACTTCTCCCTTCCCCACATTTTAACATAAAAAGGATAAAAAGCAAAACCAAAACCAACACTACTCCCATCACCTCACCACCCTACCCCATTCTCCCCCCAGAAAGCCAAGCAACCCTAATACTAATTTCAATATGAGCCTCTGATGCAGCAACGTCTTGGGGACATGTCTAACTTTCAGAATGAGTCACAACACTGTGACTCAGAATCAATAGTAATTTTAATGTGCAAAAAAAATTAAAATGTCTCAAGATCCTTACTTAGTTAGCATCCTGTTTCACTAGGTATTGCCTTATGGTTTTACTGGTAGAAAGAACAGAAGTTCAGCTGCCTTGATAAAGTGGTCATGGGAGAGAACTTTCCCCTGTGGAATCCATGGAGTCTTGAAACAGTGGAGATTTATATACACCCAAAGGTCAATAGACTCCACACCGCTAGCAAGAAAATAATGCAGATTTTTTTTTTTTTTTGATCAAAATGAACCAGTACCCTAAAATAATTTGAAATAATCATATAAGTTTGCCCTGTTTCTTTTTGTTTCTTTCCACTAAACACATACCTCTAAATTGTCAGCTTACCATCTGTTTCACATAATGAGTTCAAAGTTGTGTTCAGGTACCCATTCTGTCTGTTTTCCCACTATTGCAAATCCCATGCAAAAAAATCCTATGGCATTGTTTCCAATGCATTCACAATGAGACCCAAGGTTACATACTGAAGTATGTAAATTTATGTCGTTGTTTTCTACCTTGTAGCAAGCAGAATATTCATTCAAGTTTTAAAAATGTCACCATCTTCTGCTTGCACAAATGCAATACAGGAAATTTCACATAGTCCCCAGGGACTAGCTTGGATTCCTGCTGGAAAGGAACTGATATGAAGTTGATAGAGGTGACTGGCAAACCCTAATAATTATCAATCTGAAATTGAAGGATGAAAAGGAAATGCATATTATTGGATCTTACAAAGAAACAGATCCTAATTAATAGTGTTTCCAGGCAGATCTGAAAATTGTTAATTTTTTTTGGAATGGGGACAGAGTATTCAGAATTCATTTCCTTAGCACTTTAGAATACTGTTTTGCTTTTGTTTATTTAAAGGAGATAAACATATAAATACGTAAATATATTAGTAGAAAATATTATCTCTTTATTTTGACAAAGAGAAATGAACATAGGCACGTGATCTAAACATAGAAGATTAAAATAATAATAGTAATAATAAGGGGGAGGAGACGGGCAGGAAGAGTGATTTCCTTATCTCCTCCAGGAACAAAGTAAGACATTTAAATTTTTTAAGTCTATAAAAGACATAGGTGAAAAGTTGCTTTACCAAGTTTTCTTATTCACCTTTAATATTTTAAGTTTGACTAACTTGAGTCATTGAGTGGTTCCCTTCCATCCGCAGACTGCTTGCATGGGACTCATCAACCATTTTTAAAGATGTCAAGGTGAACAGGAGCCTGCTCAGCTGGTTATTTCTTAGATTGGAGAGTTTCCAGATGTCCAGAAGCTCCTGTGTTTTGCTGTTCTATGAAGGGAGTGCCAACAGAGAAAGGAAAGGCTGTGGTGCAAGGCATGCATCACCACTACACTGATGCACTCACAACTGAGGAGATTCCAGTCATATACACCCAACATTTCATCCCCAACAGCTAATCTAGCCTCAGGGGGCCCTGGAGCAATGCAGGGAGCTGGATTAGCTCCTTCACAGAACTGTAAAAGCTTCACGGCCCAGAAAATGCTGGAGGCAGAGGAGCGGTTTCCATTTCAATAAATGACCACGGTCATCGAGGGATTTGGAGGATTTCGGTTTCTTCACGGGAATCCTGGAGTGACAAGGGAAACCAAGGGGACCCTCACAGATTTCAGATGCCAAGTATGGGCCAGATTCCTCTGCAGGCAGTCATCAGGCCACATTTCATTGGTTTCAGCCTTCTAATTCAGGGAGGCAAAATAGGCATTCCATAAACACTGATGGAAGATATATAAAAATCAATGATACAACTCATTACAACTTCACTTTGGCATGGTTGCATTTTCGTGCTAAACCACAAAGCTCCCCTTTTGTATGA
This sequence comes from Corapipo altera, assembly GCF_003945725.1. Lineage (NCBI taxonomy): Eukaryota > Metazoa > Chordata > Aves > Passeriformes > Pipridae > Corapipo > Corapipo altera. Next base: position 1,726,972 of record NW_020884952.1, read on the forward strand.
TAGTTCCTTAATTTGCCTCATATAAAACTAGAACAGTAGTGATGTTATAGTACTAACTTGAATTACAAGTCCAGTAAGATGTAAACTGAGGTCAAGAAAGGAGAAAGGTCAGCCTGACAATTATATCTTACAGTCTATCTGTTTCTTCGTTATTTGAACAAATTAAAACAGTTATATGTGTGTGTATATATATATATATATATAAAATATGTGTATACATACAGAAGTATCTCTTATATGTGCTTCTGTATTTCCATCACCTATAATCTACTGTAAATGTCATGTTGACTGTTAAACTCAAATATATTTTGAGGAAGGCTTTGCTTCTCGACCATTCTTAGCTGCATAATACAGACATTTTTCTGACTGAAAGCAAATCTGATCATCCATGCTCACAAATTTACCTCTTATTGTTGTGTGTTTGTCTTGTTAATATTCAAATATGCTTTCCCACAATCATGTGGGGGAAAAAAAAAAGCTTTAAGCATTTAAATAAAGCCTTGTAAAAATAACTTCAGGTACCTTGTGATAGGAAAACACTAACAATCCAATTCTCCCTCTCTCTCTGACACACATACACAGAGTGTAAGTCTCTTAAAGCAACATCACACAGGGAAAATAAAATTTTGAAAATCTAGCAAGGACAAATAATAATCAGAAAATTATTTTTAGATGTTTAAAGAATTCTGTACAATTTTAAATTCAAACACTGAAGTTACAAAGGTAACTTTTGTTCATAATGTCATGCTGCAAGAATTCTACAAATGATTCCTCAAAACCTCAAATACTTGTGCCTTTGTAAATTGGAAAGCAGGACCAGAGAGTAAACAGCAAAGTGTTCTGTTTATGGAATAGAAAGAAATAAAACATCATAGAAATAATAGAAATAAAAGCTGAACCTACCTGAAACACACCTTATGATTACAGATGGAGTTTACACCTTCAAGAACTTCGGTATGAACAGTAGCTGTAAGCATATAGAACAAATATCTTTTCAAACACAACAAATGAGTGATTCACGCCTAAATTTCATGTTACTTATTTCAGATTAAATCTAGGAAATGTCACTGAAGTGAATAGAAGGCTGATTACAAAAAGCAAAAAAACTGGCCTACTATATAACATTAAAAAAAGCAGGGACATAGGATCACTCTAAACTAACATGGTTGTCAAGCAATCCAAAGCTGCAGTGTGAGTTCAAATATAAATTTCCTTGAATCTAATAGTATCTATGGGGCATTCAAATCACCAAAGGCAGCGTCTGACTTTGAAACACTTTCTCTCAGACAGAGTCCAGTTGGTTCTGATTTTTTACTTTTAATAAAACTTCTGTTGCTCAGCTTTGTCTTTGAACTTGGGCATTCATCTAATTTTGTTCCTATTTGTCCATTTTTTTAAATCAACAATGAAAATGTCTCGCAGAACTTACGATCTCAAAAGAGCTCGACATTTTTCTTCCTTGCCTTCAAGATGCAATAAGAATTTTCCGTTCCCTTGATTTCAAAGTGTGACTAGTTAAAGACTGATACAGTGACGGACTATGTGATGCTCACTATTCTTAGTTGTACACATATCAGTTCAGCGGCGACAACCTTTGCTTTTGAAATCTAAGCACTTGAGAATTTCTGAAAGAAAATTAGAGTAATTATTACATTATCTTCCAGCACTCAGGCACAGAAGGAGCAGAGTTCATAATGAAAAGTGACTAAGTATGGTGATTAAATTAATTTTAATTCAACAGTACAGGACACATGCAACATCCAATATTAGAAAATACACAAATTATCTCTTTGCTTGTCTGTACAAAATTTACATAAACTAATATATGATACAAACTCAGTCTATTTAATAAACTAAACAGGTTGTCTACAGTGTCTTTCAGATATATCTGTGGCATAATTCAATGTGTTTTCATCAAATGATCCACCAGCACCTTGAATCAAGGGAAAAATATTCCTTCAGCCATAAGGGATTTAATTCCTGGAGTTTTGGAAGTGATTAAGTGCTAGACCATACAACTCATTCACAGGAAATGAAATCCAACACAATTTTATTCCCCTCAACATGTTTACATACTCACTGAACTTCAACTAGCTAGAGTAACCTGACATCTTCTTTAAAATTCACATCACTCATCAGCAGAACTTCAGCTTCCCAGTGTAGGCAGAGAATGTAAATAAAGTGCTGGTGATGTCACTATTTTCCAAAGCACAGTTTTTATGAGCTGACAGGTACTTTCTGGCTTCTGTTGACGGTGGGGTAATCCCACCATGATTGTCATTGAGAGTTTCCAGTCCAATTTTTGCCAATAATGGAACAAAACATAATAAATAAATAAATAAATAAATAAATAAAGTCCAAAAAAACCACACACGAAACAAACAAACAAAAACAAACACCAAAACCAAATCAAACAAAAAAAATCAAAAAACCCACATGACAATAGTTCTGAAGACTAAACTCCCCTAGCAGTTGTCTCTCTCAGATGGTGTTGTTGTTTTAAAGTCATATCACCAGAAAGTGTATTTTCTAATAAATACATGGTACTATAGAAATTAATTTTATTTTTTTTTAACAAAGTAGTAACAACGCATATTCTGTTAGCATCACAATTGGATAAGTAATTTTAGCACTAAAAAATGCCTTGATAAAATAATTTTTTTTAATGTAGATTACGCTAAGGGCTGGTCTGTCTGGCAAGGCACAGCTGACACAGTGAGAAAAAGTATTCATAGCACTGCAGTTATATCCAAATAGCCCTGGAGAACAGACAGGTTTACAGGTTATCCCTGTAAAATTAAGGGGTTTTTCAGTCTTCAAATATGTGCTCTGGTAAGACTACAGCAAATGATGGAAAAACCTCACTTGTTCCTTAGGGTAGAATTTGGGACACATGAGACATTTCTTTGACAGACTCACTCAAGCAATGCAGCCCTCAGCTCACTGCATGTGAACCACCCAGCTCTTATTACACCATAGAGCATCTGCCAAGAAAATACAATTACACTCCATCAAATCCTAAGGCTAATCTGAAAATCACACCTAAAAGAGGCAGAGCTAGTAGAAGAGAGCAGTCAATAAACATTAAGAGGTGAAAGCTATGTGGATAGGTCCAGGACTTGGTGAATGCCCTTTTTACTATAGACTCTTTCACAGGCTCTGTAGACATCAGTAATGCAAAATAAAAGGCATTTTAGGATGTGGCTCTCCTGTGCTTAAACACAGGAAAGGAAAACCTGGAGCTAAGTACAAGAGCAGTCATTCATCCCATGCTTTTTGAAACAAGTCCACTTAGTTCTAAGACAAGTTGAAGATGAGATGAACAGCAGTATGTCTATTGTATTTCATTAAAGATTTTCTCCAAAGCTTTTTTCCAACTATTAAATGAAGGGAGACTAAGAAATCCATGTCAGTGATATTGGACAATCAGCCACGTAAACTAGTTGGGTCTATACTGTAGTAAAATTTTAAACCACAGTTACATACTCTCTAAAGCAGGGGGGGAAGAAATCAATGAAATTTCACCACTGAAAAGTAAGACAGACATTTGAAAACTTCAGAAGACCATGGTTCTTACTTCTGGTAGTGTGGCACCTCCAGTTCACAGATGGCTCTTAAATACCAATGGACTGGGTTTAATTGTTAGGAAAAGGCTGCTTTGTTGTGAAATTTGCCACATAAACTGCTGAACAGTTATCAGTACATTCAAATAACATAAAGTGCCACTAGTTAGTTCAAGGTTCAACTGCAGTATAGCTATATGATTAGGACATTTGTAACTCTTAAATTATGTCCCTCATTAGCAAACAGTCACTGTACAATAACATCTTTAAATTATGGTTCCAAGCTTCCTTAGATTTAAGTGGCAATCTCAAGAATAGGGCATCCGTTCCTGTTATTTTAGCCACTTCCATAAAAAAAAAAAAGGGAGAGAGAGAGAGAGAAAAGAAGTTTCTGTTTATTTTAGCATATGTCATGAAGAATCAAAAAAAGTCTGATATTTTTTTATACCTGTAATTCTCACAAACTGGGCACCAAACACTTTTTTTAGAACTTCAGTCTAGTATAGAAGTAACTAACCCATTAACTAACGAAATATTTTCTGTGTTACAAATGCATGTCTCAAGAAGCCAAAATACTCCTGAAATATAGAGACTCTTGAGAAATTACATATTGCTATAATAAAGTTAGCATTCCACCTGTGTGAGGTTGCTCGTATGATCCCAGCACTGACAGGTAACAGACTGTGAGAGAACACTGTCCAAAGACTCTTGGGTTTCCCAGTATTTTTTCCATCTATCTAGTGAGAAAATTTAGCATGAATACTTATGATCAATTCTGATCTTAACTGTAACCCTTTGATTTCAGAAAGTACCCAGCATATGCTGAGGTAAACTGAAAACATCAGAATGACCATTAAGTTGTTCATGGTATCATAGCAAAACTTTCTTTTTTTTTTCCCTATTGAGTAAAATGGAGCACTAGACCCTGTAAGTGCTTGTTCTACCTATTTATCTAATGCTAAACACATTTTTGAGGAGAATGCAACACATATGTGGAACATCTTATTTATGACAGCTATTCTGCTCCATGATAAACCTACTGGTGATTGTATGTTGCTATGCACTGACTACACTTTCTTCTTTAGCATTTTCTTATTATGTGTTGTATGGATTTATGACATTTTTACCCATCAGTCCTCTTACTGAGTAATTTTGGTTTTTTCTCAGTTTGAATGAGAGAAGAAACATACTTCAAAAAAAGATAGTTGTTTAAAACAGGCTTAGCTTTTGGAGAAACAGCACCTATTGACAAAATATAAAAGCAAATATAAGAGCAAATCTGATTTGTCTACTTCAAAGACAAAGAGCCAAAACCAGCTTTAAAATAGCACAAATCCCCACCTCATATTAGAACACTAGAAAGCACATACAATACTCATGGACATATAATGCTCATGGGCATGTACTTGTAAAAAAGATGGTACCTGGAGAATACAAGAAACACACAGTAGTGAAGTTTCCAAATCCTGAATAGTGGAGAGAGGAACAGTGAATGGATTGAACAGCAATTGAACCAAACCTGCTGAATTTTTCTTCACTGTCAAGGCAAGTCTCACTAGATGGCACTGTGACACATCCAGAGAAGGTGCTGGAGAGGCTGTTTCCCTTAGTGTTAAAATCTAGGTTCTAGTTCGGGGGAAAGAAGAGCTGAATGTTTGCAGTTGCTTGTTGGAGTTTGTGTTTCTGGGATGCTCTCTGAACTTCAAATTCTTTAGGGTGTTAATAAAGCAGATAGGCTCTCTGGGAATATAGTTTAGGTAGAATATCTGAGTATGGAATGCTGTAAATAGGACAAGTGGTATCTGGAATATACCAAGCATTATTTTTCGTTCAAGGTTCTTGTGTACTTATGTACATACTTTTCAAACTTTTCAAGTGGTATATATTTTAAATTTACTCAAATTTCATTTCAGCTATGTTGACACCCACAGATAACTTTTGAGACACCAACTTAGTGGTTTGGGCAATGGCAGGGAGTGCCAAGAAATTTGGAATTCAAGCTAAGCAGTTATGATTACATTTCTTTGGGACAGCCCAGCCCAACAGTGTGTTCACAGTGCAAAGCTGTGGAGCCTGATTTTTGCCCAGTGTACTAAGATGTTCCATACAGTCTCCTCTCCCATGACAAGGTGGGACAGAATGTGGAATCATATTTACAATTCCTTGGGACACTGTTTTAGACTGATATAAATATACAGATGCAAGCAGGTTTTAAAGATGCAGACCATATTATTATGAAAGCAGACAAAAATGATGACAGTGTTCCTAAAAATGAATGGAAGCTGGGTAAAGCACAAGCTTGTCTATATCAAGGAGCATCAAATTAGTGTCTGCAAGGCTGGCGGGAGGAGAGAATAATTTGGCAGCAAAAGCTATTACAAGAAAAAAAAACAATGCAATTTAAAACAGATCTATTACCTGGCACCAAGTGCAGACCATTGTCAAGAATAACAAATCTAGAAATATTAAAGAAGCTGATTAAGATATTTATATGCAACTAAATGGTTTGGAAAAAGAAGAATAGGCTTTGATTCCACTCAGTTTTCCTTTGTTCAAACAGATTACTCTGTTGGTATTGGTTCTGTTATTATAAAGCAGCAATTCAAACATATGAGACCCTTTCTTACTAGAGATGCTTGTCTCCATGATTACATTAAACCCTGGGGAACTGACACATGTTGACAGAGGAGAAGCAGATCTCTAGCTGGAGTAGGCTGCACACTGCATAATTTTGTATTCTGTTTGGATAGGTAAGACCCACAAAACCAATCATTTATATAAATCTGATTATGTACATTTTTAACGTATTCACCAGAATTATCAGGGTTCATGCTTTGAGCAGAAGGTAAACACCCTTGGTAGCAGCTTCATACCACCTCTGTACCTCATTTGAGATTACATTTTTCAGTATAAAGAGAGATCCGCTTGTTCATCTGGCTGCTTATGTCACCAGAGGAAAAACTTAATTCTTGCTATCTCTTCCATTGTTGCTAGTTGTCAAAAAAGGTAACATTTCCCCTGGATTATGATGGAATTGGAAAATATTTTCTCACAAGCAATAAAGAACAAAATAACAACTCTGTCTACTGAAAAAAAGAATAAAGTTTAAAAGCTTAGGTAAATGTTTTGAAAAACAAAATTTGAAGATTATAATCATACTTGCAAGCTTACTGAGAAATGCCTAAATTTCTTAGTATAATTTGTTTTCTAACTTCAGCTCATAGCAGACTTTTTGACTTTGTAGATCAAGTTTCACCTAGAAAAATTAGAAACTTCGAACTCAATTAAAATTGATGATTTGACTGAAAAACCACTCTACTATAAAAAAGAGTAGAAGACATTTCAAGACATCCATGACAGGAAAGAAACATTATTTTGACATTGCAGTCCAGCCACTACTACTCTAAAGTATTATTCTGGCTAAATAGACACAATTTTTTTTCTTTTTTTTTTTTTTAAAGCATCTTTTTGCCCATTCTCAAAATCTTTTTTTTGCTTTTCTTTCAGATAATCCCATTCTTCAAGCAGGTACTCCTAAAATTCCTGATTCAGTCGCATTCACCGCTCAATCATTCTTTTCTCAAAGTGAACACCTTGTTTTCCCCCAGTTATGGCTTCCTCTTTGCGGATGACTGCTACTCAAAAAAAAAAAAAAAAAAAAAAAAAAAAAGATAAAACTGTAAAAAAAAAAAAAAAAACACCTTAAATTGATGAAATCTCTTGCTCCCCCCAGAAAAGCATCCCACAGAGCATACACACTGGATCAGCTGATCTTTGCTGGAAAAAAAGAAAGATAATGGCCGTAGAAAAACAGGGTGATGCAAGTCCTGATATAACCTGAACAGCAATTCCACTGCACAGGCCACAACAATGACAACAGGCAACATAAATATCACTTTATACAGGCCTGTGAACTTTGAGGAGTACATGAGTTTGCTATTATGTGAATTCCTTCAAGAATAAAAATATGAGCATCCAAGCTCTACACGTGAGCACTTCAGTTAATGTATTCTCCTTTCCATAGGACAGACCAGTGAATGCTGAGATTGTCAGAGGACATTCAGGCTAGGAATATAGATATAAAAGAGACCTTTCATTGCGTGGCATGAGGGCCTAAGACAACATTGCAAAATTTAAACATATAAAGAAGTAGATACATAAACAAATGTAGATATATAAACCTCTTTTAGCAAGCCCAAGGTGCTCACAGGTAGTCTGGCTCCTAAGACAAAAGTTCGAGTCAGCACCTTGAAACAAAAAGTTAAGTGGAAAGAAATACATGAAAGTTCAGCTGTGTAGGGCATATTTAAAGCTGTTTAATATTTTTGTGTCCCTTTAATAGAACACTTTGTAAGAAGCAAACATGTAAGGAGACAAATCCACAAGAAAAGTTGTTATATCTTGATTTCTTAGAATTAGGTATATAATAAAATGTCTACAAAATTATCAAATTCTCTTGACTACAAGTAATGCTTTTCTTAATCAGAAACTGTGGGGTTTTTCTACCTTGATTTAAAATTACGATTTCCCAGTACAGATAGCAGTTTTGGTCAGTAAGAACACAACATATTTGGTTCAAATATCACTGCAACCTCTCCTTCTATCACCTATTTATAAAAAAAGAGGTAATATTACAGTATATGTGCCCATATGCAAGGAAACCTTTAGCTTTTTTCAAACTTTGTTAACAACCTGATTTTCCTCAGTACAGTTCTTTTAAACTTATATCCATGTAAGAGAGCAAAATGGGACAAACAGGCTTTGCTTGCCTAAAATTGACAAAAGTGAGAGAAAAATGAGGTCTATCACCTTTAGCTGGCACAGACTGATTTATGCTGCTGGCACTGAAATCAGAACCAGGTTTACCAGATTTATTTTTAATACCTGTTGGGGAAAAAAAGAAAATTACAAATTGCTCAAAACACACTGCTCTAACTGGGTACCAGCAAAGGAAGATAATACTTCAAGAAGAAAAAAAGTCAAGATCTTCCATAATAAATGGAGGCTCATGTCTGTACTGATAGCAATTCTTTTAAAAGGTTACCTGTGAAGCTTCCTGAGCAGGTAACTGGCCCACGTTATACCCTTGGGGCACTTCAGCCACTAATTGGTTGATGAGTCATTCTTTGTTTCTCTCCTGGTTTGTTGCTGCAAATGCAGTATATGCCAAAAAGATATATTTGTTGGAATTCCTTGTTGAGAGGACATATGTCAGCACACAGGGAGAGGAACTAGTGAGAAGGCCCTTTTCTTTCAAACAGTGTGCTTTAAGGAGAGTGTGCACCAAAATAAACACACACATTTCCTTTTGTGTTTATTCTGAAGTTCTTCTAACAACTTTTATTGAGCCAATTTAAAAAAAAAAAAAAACACGGAAAAAACAGAAGGGGGGGAAAATGGTTAATGAGGAAAACCTGAGAGATTGAGAAGAATGAAAATTAAAGAATGAAAACTAACTACCATATCCTGGAGACTATTCACGAGAGGAACTATTTCAGGTGTTCAGAGATAACAGACTTCAACAATAAGTGAAATGTAAACAGAAGTGAATGACGAATTTTGTCTATTTTGTGCTAAGGAAGAACATTCAGAAAGGCAATATAAGTAGCTGATATAAATTGTCGTAGCACTCTTGACATCAACTAAAATGCAATAGTTTTCCCATATTTATAACCTCATCAATTGCTATCATTTAGGTGCAAAAGTGCTCCACTACACTTGCACTTTGTCAACCACATTAACATTTTCTCCATAACAGGCCAATGCCAGTGGAAGAGTTGTTGCAATGCAAGATCAATTGGTATCACCTGTGTACTTACATCTTCAAATGCAGGAAGATGAGAAATCAAAAAGAATTGCCAAATTCTACTCCTCACCATCCACCATCACTCCTGATTTCTGCTCCTCTACACAACGTGGGCAATGTTTTGCATTGGCCATGGCAGGAGTCTGAAGCAGCTCTACTGAAGGCATTAGAAGCTGCTGAGTGGTATTCAGCAAGTCAACAAACATTGCCATCCTTCCCCATTTTGGAAATTGAAGATTTCCCATGACAGATCCTCAAGATGAAGTTCTTTGAAAAAAAAATTACAGTTGCTTACTATTTTGTAAACAAGTTATTCATGTGTAAAAGCAGGGTGGTCCATCACTTCCACATATCCCACATGTGACTAGTAAACAGAGAGGGTACTGTTGTCTTCAGACATTGCAGAAGTGGCTTTACATCTCTCCTCCATTCAACCTTTACGACAAGAGAAGCACATAAATGATAATGAGACTCCTCACTCTCAGCTGACAGAAAAAACATTTAGAAACAGCAAATTTTCACATATTGCAAGCTGATCAAAAATCTACTGAGATATCAGCTCTGTCAATGTGGATTTTCTAAATCACATTAAACCAAAGAGATTTGAAATTTAGTAGTTTTTCAGCACCCTCACAGCCACAAATGGGATGTGTACAAATACATGTCATGATGCATTTATGACCAGTTTATTCTGCAAAAGCAAAAAACCAACAGTATTAGCCGTGATTTTGTTATACACACTTAGATTGATATCTGTGCTTCTTCCTGTTTGGTGACCCCCATGACTGACAATCAGCATGAACCTGAGAACACCAGCAATTTATGAACCTGCTCAAAGAGGTTAAAAATCCTCATATTATAACCAGTCATATCTTTTCTTCCAATTTCTGCATTAATTTGCCAGACTAACTCCTTACTGACCATAATAACCTTCATATTTAATACACTTAAACCAGGAAATATTATTGAAATATTTTTCATTATTTTTTGTCATTCCAGTGTCCAAACTTTCAGCATAATTTGGTTTAAAAAAAAATAAATCAATGAATCGTGACTATTTACACCTGCCAAAATTCGATCATTTTTCATTTTTATGGAAACCATAAAACCTGACAAAGCAGGAGGTGTTTATAGTATATAGAATACAAAACAAATATACACTGTTTTGCATATGACACTTCTTAACACCTGCCTGGGTATTTTGCCTAAAGTGATTAGGGCTCTGTAGTCAAAAAGCAGTGTAAAAAAAAAGACATCTCCTCCAAAGATACCCAGACATGGGCTGTGTCACAAATGAGTGTTTTATAATCACTTAAAGAATCACCAGCAAAGTTATTGGCAAAAGTAAATTTAATAAAGAAGCGAAAGCGTGACAAAGTTGTTGGCAAGGTTCACTCTGCTGTGTAAAAATGGTTAAAGCATGAAGAGAAAGCAGAATAAAATCTAAAATCAATCAATCTAAACCCAGAATCAACTCAAAAAAACTTCTATGGGGTGGGGGCGGGCAGTGAGAAAAGGATAAGGGCAGGAAAAAGTAAGGATAAAAAGCAATAAGGAAGGTCCTCTCATTGAGTCACAAAGTTCAGAGCACATCCCCTTGCTAAACTGAGCCCTGGACTTGTCAACAGCCACTGGGTTGGTCAGACAGGATTTTCCCTTGGTGAAAGCCAGCCTGGCTGCCCCAAATCACCTCCCTGTCCTCCATGTGCCTCAGCAGAGCTTCCAGGAGGATCTGTTCCATGATATTCCCAGACACAGAGGTCTTATTCCACTTGGGTTTTTATTCAGGCAAGAAAAATAAGTTTCCAAGGCTGTTTGTTAAAAAATACGAGCTCATTATCCAGCACAGGTTCCTGGAAACAGACAGTGTTTCCCGTGAGCTCAAGAGAAGCTTAGTTCAGGTGCTGTTCATCAAGGCCAGGGTCTAACAACCCTTTCTCACATCAGAGCGTGGCCTGAAGATGGGGATGCACCACCACAGGCTGTAATCCAAATAAAACATCCAGTAAATAAAACTAAACCATTATATATACAACGGCAGATGTGTCTCCCAGAACTTTTTATTCTCTTATATTTAGAGAAGTCACAGATCCCAGATTCCAAGCAGTCTGATCACGGGGAAACATGATTTCCATAATCTTACAGCAGATATGCAATGTGACAGTAGCCATCTAAGAGATATATCAAGGCTTGGAATGTTACCACACCTGTGCCTTCATGAAGAATATGTTTAGGATCATCAAGTTAGAAGAACTAAAAGAAAATATATGAATAATAAATGGATCACTGATCCACCATGCAGCTAAGCTTTTTTGTGAATAACCTCAGAGAAACTTAAGGAAAACAGCAGGCAGCAACATGAGTAACTGTGGAGTGATACCGATGCAGAGTAATATTACACTTGCCTTGAAAACATAATTAAGAATAGAACAGAATTAGAAGAATAAAATAAACAAGGGGCACCTAAAGAAGTCAAACAGAAAAGAATTGAAATATATGAACATTCACTGAACATAAGAAAATGTAAGCTAACACCTGGAAAAAATGTACTTATCTTCAACAGATGAGGAGACTTGAAAGCAAACAAGTGGCTAGAGATTGTGATATTCCAGGCAGAGGGAGAGAAGTTGATTTCAAAGAGAATTTTATTTGAGAATTGGTATGGGAGTCATTCTCCATGAATGAAAACAGAAAACCTCACTATAGAGCTCCCCTACAACTTCATGGGAAATATTATATTCTAGTCTGGGTGTGTAATTTAACACACATATGAAGGTGTCAAGGGAAATAGTGAGAGTGAAACAAATAGAAGAGAAAGAAAAAAAAGAGAAAAACACTCTATCCTACTGCAATAAACTAAAATTTCATAATAGTTTCCAAAGGAAAAAATGGAAGTCAGTAATGATATTCAACCTACTTAGGATGCTGCCATCAACTGCTCTTTAGGTGGAAACTTGGAGATGTAGAATAGCACTGATGTTTGAGAGACATTATAGAAAATACTACAGATAGAATCTCATCAATGAAAAAATATGGAATAAAGCTTGCTGTCCACCATCTAGTTTTATGGGGTCATTTTTGCAATTCATCTACTGTAGCATGGTGATCCATTTCACTTGAGCATATCTATACAGGGAAAAACAATCTGCAATCTCATGAAGGCTTTTAAACTCTTATTTTTAGCATCAAAGACTTTGACTCAACATGAGCAGAAAAGCTTTAAAATCCTTGTCCTTTATCCCAGAAGTATTTGCAGCTCTGGAGTTATACTTTATTTAGCCCACCATATTGATATTAATTTTCAGTGCTGCAAGCTGGAATGTCAGTGTACATTAACACCTGATCTATAAAGGGAATGCTGAGATCTCACTGGAAGTATTAGTCACCGTGCCCTGGGAATGCAGGGTGGTTTTGTTTGTGTTCTTGGCTCAAATACCTGAGCTAGACATGTCTAGATTCTTAATAAAACATACACACACCACCATATTCATTGTCTAGAAACACTTCAGGATTAGAAACTTTCTCCGACTTATTTAGCCCTTACTAACCTCCATGATATGTTAATTTTTTTTGAGGGGCAAGAGGTCAGATCAGTCTAACAAAAACACAACTGCCTGGAGCATGTATTCTTCACCTATATGTGAGTAACCTGTTTTCCCTTTTTCTCTCTTTATTTTTTAGGGAAGCCTTTGATATTTTTGCTTTTAACAGGTAAGAAGGTAGCTCAAGATTTCCACTGTCACTAAGTCCACAGTTAACTTGAGATCTCACAGAGAAATCAGTCTCATCTTGGATTTATTTTTTTTTTTAGGTTCATAATACTGCATATAACAACAAGGTGATTTCTCAGTCTTATTGATAGTCACCTGGCTACTCCAGAGGGCATTTATACCTATTTACCTTCTAGATACAGCCCTAGGTAACATTTCATTGCATGAACTACTCTCTTCCATCTGCTCTCACCCACCAGGGACATGGAACTCTCAATTATAAAATAAAACCATCAGTTACCCATACTTTCCCCTTTTCATCCCATATTGCAATTTTACAACTTTGCATCCAACTTACTCAAAAGTTATTTGTTTTACAGTGAAAGCTTTTACTTTTCTTGGGATTTCCACTCCCAGAATACATTTCTTCATAAATTCTGTAGGTCTGACTACATTGACGTGTTTTTTTGAGCCCCCAACCCTTCTTGTGTTGTTGTTTCTTTGAAGCAGTGCTCAAGTGGTGTTGGTTTGTTGAAGCAATGGTCAAGTACCATGTCCTCTACTTCCAAAGAGAGGTTTTATTGAAATGGAAAAAAAATAATAGAGCTGGTATTTTCTGTATTGCAACTAGACAAGTGCCACAGTTAACTAGTCACTAACCCTTTAATCATAAAGAGAATTTGTATTTATTTGCTGATGTTTTATATATAGTATTAACTGCATAATAAGTTGTTGTATGCTTACACATGATCATAATGAAAACCAGGAAGAAAAGGAGAAGAAATACCGTGTAATTAAAGCCAAGGGAAAGGAATAATATAACATCAGATACAGTTTCCATGGAAATAAAAAGCTATGAAACCTTTTCTTTAGTGTTTTCAAACAATTCTCTCTATTTAGACACCTGAAGCAGGACTTCAGTTACTATACAATTAAAACAACTAAGCTGATTTTTACCATGAAAATATATTCCATTATGTCACGCAGACTTTCTGACCATGAAATGTATGAAAGCTCTCCAAATGAAAAGCACATACCCATTCTATAAGCTCTTGAATAGCAGAAAATTTTGGAAAATATCAGGACCTTTCAGGAAAAATAAAGAAAATTGCAAGTTGCCATAAATGTGCTTCTAATATTCTATTTCAAAAAGGTACAAAATTCCAGGTATCCGCTATCATCTAAAAAAGGAGATTCACAACAGACCAGGAAAAATGCCTCTGAAACGATAAATTATCATAAGAACACCAGTCCCAATCAGCTTCCTGTTTGATGATATAATCTACATCTGTTGCTTGTTGAACTTGCATTTTTTGGGGAATGTAAGAAAGGCCCAGGTACTGTTAGAAGAGACTCTGTGTTTCATTAGCTCATTTGATAGGTTGAAGGTTTTATCCATCTCCATGCTCCCCAAGTGCTAGGAAAAAGTTTACATAATAGTACTGGAAAACCACAAACACACATTCTAAATTATTAAATCTCACTTAAATCATTCTATGTCAACATACACAGGAAAATATTTCACTTTCATGTAGTTAGTCTGGAGTGCATTACATATCATTCCTAGAAATTAACTCTGGAGTTCATAGTAAGACTCCTGGTAGTTGAGAGTTTAAATATGCAATTCCCCAGCCACAACAGCACAAACTTAACATTCCCTCTTTTTGCCTTGTTCAAGTAACACTGCAACTATATACATATATATATATATATCTCCACATAACCCCATCCATTTCATAAACAGTTCAATTTTTATAAATTCAGATGCATACATGCAATTGTCATATAGATAACTTTAAAGCACTGAGCTTCTCTCATTTTACACCTATGTTAGCATTCTGTGTGAAATGATGGAATAGCAGTCTCCCTCTTCAACTAGATTCCAAAGCTTAGGCTCCAACAGGAAAAAGGAAAAGAAAAAGAAAAACACACAATATTTACTTTGCAACGGACTTAAAATATTTTGGGTTTTTTGGGGTTTTTTTCGAATATATGGTTCTTTCCATTGTCTAACATTCATGATTTTTTTTTTTAACGCAGATAGTTTTCAGAAATTAAAAAAAAAAAAAAAAGAAGAAAGAAAAACCATCATAAAACAGAACTTGGGGAGTATAAAGACTCATAGGCCTCCACATTTGCAGCATTTTGAAAGAAGCACATATATTTTCAGCTTCAGAGTACAACTTGGAGACAGCAGTGAAAGAAATCAGTCTTTCACTCATTAATTTGATGTGAGTACCTTACATGAGATTATTCATGACTATGAGATGTGAGATGCACATTTTCTGTACTAACAGATCACCAAAGTGGATTTCAGACTGTATTACAAGCCACAGAGATCTTGTGTGGCAGTCACAATTAATGACTTGTAAAACTATAACCAGAAGTCTTACTTGCATTGCAGAATTTTCCCTGGGTGTTTGTCAGTACTTGGTGCTTTAGACATCTACAGCTAAACCTCTGCAACTTCAAAGCAATTCTAGGTCCTCGTCCCTTGGTTCCCAGACCAACACCTCCCCCACCAAAAAACTCTCTAACATGGTCTCTGCCATACTTGTGAAGAATCAGTTACACAGTATTCAAACTAAAAAATTCATCCCTGTTGATGCCATAGCAGTGCAAAGAATACAACCTACCACAAAATGTCATATATATGTAAAGTCACAACGATGCCTTTATGCCCTTTTCCAACATGTTGCCTACACATCTCTCTGTCTCCTGCATAACTCAGCTCAGGGAAACAAGGCAATATATCTGGTCAGTGACAGTCACACGCAAACTACAAGCAACTCTGTAATCCTTCAGAAGTATAATGAGACAGACCTGCAAATTCTTGAATACAATAGACAATTTATCATTTATCTAGAGTCGTAAATAAAACTGGAAGAAGAAACATATATTAAGGGACACCTGGCTGGACTGTTCAGGAAGAGTTTAGAGCAACAATGTAGGTGGAAAGGTGTGGACAGACAAGACTAGAAATGCATTTGGAACTATTCTTGGTGAGCATGTTACACAAAGCCAAGGAAGAAGGATGGGATACATCATTTACATTCGCGTGCACAAGTTATAAAATAATTGCTTCTTTATTAAATTGAAGCCTCATGGGAAAGACTTTTCTGCTTCAAATATAATTAATCTCAACAGTCTTTTAAGAGCAAATGAGTGAGCAAAATGAAAAGCAATGTTTCTCGCTTGTCAACAGGTTGAAAATCAAAGGGGCCTTGGATATTCTGTGATCAAGAGCCTGACAGATAAAACAGAAGTAGAATGTTAATTGGCATTTAATTTGCTTTTGTGGTAAAGAACAAAATTATTGTTTCCATTTAGCTAAAAGATATTGGGGGAGGGAATCCATTATTTCAAAAAAGTCTGTTCAATTGATGCTGTGTGTGTATTAGGATGTCCAAAATAGGTAAATCCTTATTTCAAGAAGTACTATGTTTAACCAATTTTGCATTTAGAAAAATTGATTTGTTAACAGTTACAGAATTTTGTTAACAGTTATAGAATAATCATGAGATTACATATTGCTTTTGCTTGTTTTATTTCCACAAGCATCACGTGCTTGGATCTTTTCCAAGAATGTAACCCATTAAGTGACTAGATATTTTCCTCAACCGTCACTGCCTTAAGTGAGGGGAGAATGAGAAAAGCAAAAGGTGCAAGTGGACAATTCATCACAGCAAAAAAATTCTCACAAGTGAGCAGATTTGACAAGAATGTTAATTTTGAGTCTCTTTTTGAAGGCTAGAGGTACAACACAGAACAGAGTCAAACAACTGGCAAGGTATTAACTTGTGCTAAAGGACGTGCAGAGAGTACTGCAGTCTTTGGCATGATTAAAATTCTGTGAGATCTCATATTTTTTTATGATAAGTGATGGAAGAGAATTTTGTAAAACCTCTGTTAGATACTGCTGCTTTGAAAATCTTGTGGACTTGGACAGGTTATAATAAAATGGAGATCAGAGACATAAGTCTGTAAAAAAGACACTTGTGACATCCAGAATTAGAGCGAGAAATAACAACAAGCCTGAGATCCAGCAGGGCTAAAACAAAAGTGTCAAAAGATACAACAAAAAAAATGATAGAGGAACTGGCACTATCAGATTCCTCCCCCTCCCATTTTATGTTTCATCAGGATTTGGAATAGTCCTCTGAAAACAAACAGTACACAGCACTGTTATAAAACACCTTTTGGAAGCAACTATTACTTCAGCTAACTTTTTTGAGTAATGCAGTCCCTAAATTTCTGTACTGTAAAAAAACCAAAATCACCAAAGCAATCAACTGCTGAAGCAGTCACTGCAGCAAAAATTCTATGAAAATATAACAATTGTAAGAGTCCTGCAGTATATACTTTCATTGTAGACTCCATTCCAGGAGTATATAACACATGCTTCAAGGTAATAACAGACCCAGACCCACAAATATACTTCCAAGATCTTAAATAAAACTGAGGTTGTCATTAAAAAAAAAACAAAAACAAACCAAAAGGCAATTTTTTTTTATGAAAGCACAAACAATTGCAACGTTGGTGCTTTATAAAATGATAAACCCCAACAAAACACAATTCTACAGGAAACAAAAAGAAAATAATAGCTGCATCTTTCTTCAAAAGAAAGAGAAAATGAATCTTTTCTCTTGAACCATGAAGAGCTAAATGCATGCTCACCACATCCCCATCCATCTCACCAAGATCGTGTATCTTTTGTGACATGAGAAACTCACACAAACGCAGAATTTGCTGAAGTGTCTGCACCCCCCTCACCCAGACTTCTTCCTTGCACACTACAGGTTCAGCCCTTCTACTCCCAACACAAATAGCACAACCTAGGGTGGAGGTCTCTCCTAGAAGTCAGTTGTTCAGGAGTGAACTGCTCTTTCAATCCCCATTTCACATGTGGTTTCTACAGCACAGCTCAAAGTCAAGTAGAATCTCAGATAGATAACCAAGGCCTATAAAGTTTCCTAAAGTTTTAGCTCTTGGAACACTCTGGCTTCTTTACTGTAGGTCTGCATCTACTGCTGGGTGAAACAGGTGTCTGTCTAATTCCAGCAAGGTCATTTCAAATGATCATGATTACATATGAAAAGAAAAAGAACAGCGATCTTTTCAAACCCTTGTAGAAGTCTGTTTGCCAATTCCCATGTTTTAGCTTATGGTTTGCTTTTTGGGCACCATTCACATACCAAACCCCTCATTTTATTTAGTCTGAGATCCTGATTCAAAGGAAGGATTATTAATGATCCATAACTAAAAATAATGTTATTATAATAACCTTATTTGTATGACAGATATTAAAGTCATATAAGCTTGTACACATCACCAGACTCAGAAAAAAATGTAGAATATATTTTTCTCCACCTAATTCTATGCATTGTTAAACTAATTTTGAGTAGGAAGTAGCAAAACTTCAGAAATAACAAGCACATGCTACAACTCATGAAGCTCCTGAATTAATAGTACTAAACTGTATTAGAAGGTATACTATTGCTTTTCTTCCTTTGCAAGTGAACATAATTTGGTCCTCTTGTTAAAGAAATTAAAAAAAAAGAAGAAGAAGAAGGTGATCTACAAAGAGAAAACTTACAGTAAAAAATAAGTAAAAAAATAACCTCTAGTGTATCAAATTTATGTTTTCTGATAAAACACAATAATTTTTCTCAAAGGAGATAAAACTGTTTTCTAGGGAAAAGATTCTAATGAACAAAACAAAAGGAAGCTCTGATCCTTTATCACATATGCTCCTTTTAAATACTGAAGAAACCAAATCTTACTTGAGAAATTTAGACAGGACATGCAAGAAAAATATTTGTTAGAAGTTATTAGGTACTAAGAAAAATTTCTTAATAGGTCAAATGGCTTCGTTCAATACAGATGTAACTGATAAAAGGAAAAAATCAGTCAACAAAAAAAGACAAAGGGAAACAAAGAGATTCACTGGGAGAAAAAGAATCATTAATATCCTAATTATGTATTTGTAATGCGGACCTTTGTTAATTCTCTGAAGTCATACAGTCATCAACCTCTGACATTTTGCAAAAGACACCTGTATATTCATAATGAGGATTTGTGACATGAGATACTTCAGTATTTCTTTCCTACATTTCAGGATTTATTTTGAGGATTTCCTTTTAACCTTTTACTTATAAGCAATTCTTGACCCTCCCCACTTGCACAAAATGCCTCTCCCACCACGTCACATTATTGTGTACAGCTTCATTCTTCTCCTTTATTCAGTAAAAATAATAAAAAAAAAAGAAATAAAAAAAAGAACACGCTATTTCAAGTGAATAATTATAAAACATCAATTTTCTAAACAGCCAATGGATTTCCAGACAGACAGGAGAGACTGTATCAGTGAAATGCTCTTCCTCTCCCTGTCTGAGCACTGAGTACAGTTTTGAACACCTTAATTATCCAAGTAGTCGTGAACAAACGAGATCTCTGTGAATAAAAGCACTTCTATATGATTTCTCAAAATGAGGAAAAACCTGTTGATGAGTGTGTGCTGTTTTACAGATGTATATGCAAACACCACAAAAAGACAACGAATCTGAGAAATAATGTGCAGAACTTTCACTGAGGTCATGCTGAATAATATGATGTGTGAATTTTTCTGATAGCGCATGAGGAGAATTTTAAATGAAGAAATGTCACATACTGTCTGCTGCAGAGAAAAACACTGTTTATTGCTTCCTCATTAAATTTTTACCAGACAACTAATGCTTTCAACGTTTAAGAAAGTTAAATAAGGATAAGATTTTAAATAGAAAAAATCCAAAAGGGTATTTTAAGAGTCACATAAATATTTTGGGGGTGGAGTAAAAAATCACTATAATCTATATTTCATTTTCTTATATTAATAATTACGTGCTATATCACAATGTAAATGTTATGATGAAAATACTAGCCAGTTGATCTCGAAATCCAGCCCAACAGTTCTTATGTATTCAGAACAATATATAAATATATACAGAAATGTCTTCTGTGTCAACAGGAAACTAAGCATGTGCTAAAGTGCTCTACTGTGTTACTTGGCATAGTATTCTATTTGAATTGCTTATTCCTATTCTAAATCTAAATAACAAAAGGGAAAAATAACAACCAGAAGTTCAAAAATAATGCAAAGAACCTAACAGAAATAAATATGCTCTTACTGCAGTCCTCTAAGTGGGTTAACTTGGACCTTGGATGCAAAAGCTAGGAAGCATCAAGTAGGAGTAGGGAAATGATTTAATGGCAACATCTGGCATTAGTGAGGCTTCTACTGATTCATTTCTCCATGATTCAGAAAGGTTTCTGACAAACTAGGAAGGGTTCAGAAGGAAGTAACAAAAATAGTCTTAAGTCTAGAAAATTATGTGCTGCACAAAATTAAAAGTTAAATCCATATATTTTAGAGCTCAAAAGGTAATGGAATGGTTATAGTATCACAGAAAGATATGCATACAGAGAGATTGGTAACATTGTAATATTGTTTTGCCCTCCCCACTGTTGTGAACCAAAGATATGAAGTCAATTGTAGATATATTTAGAATAAAATAAGCTGCAAAATTTTAAACAACAGGACAGCTAAACACAACTGAGACATTTTCTATTACTGAAGGTTCTAATATAATTGCTAAAAGAAACATACATTAAAAAAATTCTAAGGATTTCACAATGCTTTTCTTGGTGAAATCTTCATAGCTTGTAAAACAAAGATATCATGCTAAGTCTGAATCTAAAATTGACTGTGAGAAAGGGTCTAAGTATCTCTTCATGAATGGTTCTACTAGTTATTGGATCTGATTGGATTTGAGCAGAGATTGTATAGCACTAGACTGAAGTTCAACTTTACATTCTAAAATTTCAAAGTTAACATTTTTCACTATAAAACAGTTACAATACTTTTAGGGTTTTTATACTTTCTGTGATACAGTGAATGAGACCTGACTTGGGGACATCTACAGTCTTTAAACATTCTTACATATGTTTATTATCTGCTACTTTACCACTTACATTTCTTTTTATAAGACTTCACAAACACACTTGCTAATTTGATTAAATCACATTTTTCTTTGTGTCTTTGAAATAAACTTAGATAAAAACTACACAATGCCATACATACCATTCTCCTCTGCTAAGTATTTCACCTCTGTCAGCATTCATGGCTATTTTGAAAAAATATCACACCACCATCTTCTAGAAAGTGGGAAAAATAAAAGTACCAAATAGCCCTTAAGGTTTGAAAACAAGTTGTTATCCTCTGTATGTCTCTCTTCCTGTAATAGATTAAGCCTCAAAAATTTCTCTATCATAGTTCTGTTAGTCTTAATATGCCTGTGTTAGGTATGCATTACTCCACTGTAGTTTGCTTGTATAATGAGGTTTTCTATTATTGCTGGATCCATTAACTAAAAAAAAAAAAAGAAAATATTAATAATCTCTTACATATCTCTGCTACCACAGCTTCATCCTGATACATTCATGTGTCATCTGCAACACGCTCCAAAAATAAAGGCACAACCAGTCAAAATATTTGCATACTTCCTCGTGAAATATTTCACACAAAGACTTAACAGGCACAAGTAAGCCACGATGAGTATGTTCACTTATCTACATGAAAGTACTTTAAGAATTTCCTGGCATGTAGAAATAAGAAAACCAAGCCAGACACCAATTTCTGGAATGTAATGTAACCCATCAACCTTCCTTTTCCTCTGTCCCTCAGAAAGGCTAATCACAGAGTTCCACATGAAGTGGCACGACCCACCTTATCAAATAAGCACAGACCTCAACAGGATAGGGAAATCTGGGGTTCTTATGTTTTGATGGACAATACCAGTTCACGTAGATCTTTCCTTCATTCCACTCTCTAGACTGGAAAATGAAAAAAATCTGACATCCATGTTAGCTGTTTTAATTTAGATTCACTGCAGGGAACTAATGGGAGAGAGGGGAATCATGTTTCTCTTAGTTGTTTGATATTTTCATCTTCCAGACATATAAGAAACAATATGTTTCTTGCAAAATGAAAAAAAAATCCATGCAGAAAGATCCATACTATTAACCTACTAAATTAATTTCTCCTGCAAGTAAAGTAGATAGACTGGTACCAACATGAATAGGTAGACTTCTGTTTAAAAAATAAGTGCTTGTTTAATGATGCTTAACTTAGTGGAAGAGTTCAAACAGGAATATTTATTTCCTAATTTCCTTGTTCTGTTAAGTGCTCAGCACTCATTACACAGCAAAAAATTAGAAGCATTCACGCACCTTTAAGGATCAAGTTCCATCCCAGAATATAGATATCAGCTAGTATTACAGATGGAGGGCATAAAGCAAACAAATGAATTCATGTACCATCAGAATTGGTGTACAGAGGTTAAAGAAAAATCGATTACTAACAAGTGATACATAAGACAAAGGCAGAGGAAAACAACCAACATAGAAAATTAATCAGAATATAAATTAATCTTCTTACCTAAGAACAAATTGGAGTCTGAAGTATTGCTTTCAATATACCAGAATGTCAAAACTTTCTGCTGGAAGAATACTGACGTGGTATAGCAGAATTCCTAAACTCCTGAGGTAGGTAGATATTGAAATAAGAAGAAGGAAAAAATTTTACAATTTCCCCTAATTCTATTTACATAGTTCTACAGGTTTTATTTAGCTCATTAGAGACAGTAACACCTTTGACTGCATCTTGTTTGGCTTGCTCAGAGGGTTAAGACTGAACTTAGCTATAAACTTTATAACCATTTACGCACCAAATCTATTGCTTCCATAATGCTATAAAAGGAGATTTAAAAGGAAGAGAGGCTTGACTGCAGAAAGAGGGAGGCAGTGTGTATGAATTAATATCATTAATTGCCTGCATTTATTCACTTGCCTTCTGTCTAGAAAGTTCTAGATTTTAGGCATTTACTTACACATATCAAAATGCTTCCTCCTCATAACTCATCCTGCATTCTATCAGTTTACGAGTCGTAACCTGGAAACAACCTCTTCAGACACTCATTTGGGTGACAACAATCCTGTCATTCCCACAGCCAAATGCTTGAAAAATGCGATTTTTTTTTCATTTCTCTCACTGTCTAATGGACAACTTGCTGCACAACTGTTTACCTGGCTGCTATGGGAATTACCATGTTCCACGCTACCTTATTTAATCTACTGTTAGTAACAGCTGGGGGAGCAGTTCTTTCCTAGGCTCGACCAGATGAACTGTTTTGCAAGCGGGTCATTTCCAAGCTGTGAATTAGGGATCATTCCAAAGACTTGCAGAGATCCAGCGTAGTGAATTTAAACAGTGCAGCACAGTACTGGGTTATTGGAAGAGGGTGTGCAGACATATCATGAGTTCTATGACAAAACACAGCAAACCCTAAAGCAGGTGAAGCACTGATGGAACTGCACAGCATTGGGACAAAATATGTTCACTTTCCAGCCGACTTCAATCCTCTGTGTCTTGCTGGCTACTTTGCAATTGTTTTCACAATTTCCATCTACCTGGGAGAATAGGTCATCTCTATTTCTTAATTTTTATCAGTAAAATAACAATGAATATTTTGCCACCTCATGGATAGACCTGAAGTACTGAGCTTCCCTGTGGCCCTTGTGGCCTCCCACTACACAGAGAGCCTTAATATACATATTCCCTTGCATATCCTTGTCTTCAAATACTTCTACAAATCTCAAATAAATTGGAAAACATCTTCAGGAAGAGTTTTAAATTACTGTAAATCCCTCATAAATTTTATAAAATAATCCATCGTGGAGATTTACAGTGATGTACTTTTATTTGTATTTTATAGGCAGGGAAATGGAAGCAAAACATACTCTATAAAGCTATACAGTAATTCACCTACAAACTAAATTTATAGGTAATCCTGTTGTGTCTCATCATTTACAATAAAATGTCCTCTCAAATGGATAGAGCTTAATAAAGATTATCCATGATTGACTAAAATAAAGACAGGTTGAGTGTTTAAAGTTTTAAGCCAAATAAAGATAGTTAAAACACAATACAAAGATGCTTGGGTTCGTTTTTTGCTTATGCTTTTCTATCTGTGAATGGTTTCTGGGAAAGATTAGCAAAAAGAAAGTTTCCGTTTCACCCTTTCCATCATGCAAGTTTGAAATTAAAATCTTTTTGAAACTTTTCCAAACATTAAGGGTTCATCTAGAAAAGTCTGTGAATAGACACTGATAACATGTAGTATCTTACCAGGTAAAGAAAAGAGAAGGATATCATATGTGTGCATTAGACTATACTGAGTACAGCTATTTTCACATCCTTTTGTAATTTCTAATTTGCTTTTTGTTCCACATTTGAATACGTCCTTCATTTTACTTCTTGAGGAAATTCAGACAGTGACCTCTAGTACTCCTTTGTGTCTTTTAAATCAGAATAATTTGAGTTTTCCATTTAGAATCACAAGTTCGTAAAAGTACTTTGATACAAGTAAGTGGAAGCAAACATTTAGTTCAGGTCAGTTTTTTTTATTGCTCTTACATCAGTGATTTTCCACTACTTCTAATTCTTCACCTAAGAAAATTTCCACAGGACACAAAAGTGACAATAATCACATTTTGAACTGCTTTGCGTGAAATAACTGAAAAAAGAGATACAGCAGCTGGTACTGAACATGTTACACTCTTCCTAGAAGTCTTTATAGCCCTTCTAATTATATAATAATATTAAGATATTTTTATAGGCCAACCTGAGAGGTATCCCAACAATACGTAAAACACAGTGCTTCCTTCCCAAATTGGGCCTGGGGGAAGGAAGTTTGCATTGTTTAAAGCTTCATGGGAAATTGTTTCTCAGTGAGAACAGCCAGTATCAAGGGCTTCTCTCTCCTGGTTAACCACTTCACTCTTTTGGCTGATGGGACAGATTTACATGGCAATTCTTTTTCAATACCTTTTCTTTCTAATCTAGTTCTCTGTTGGTACAACAGCAGCAAAGGTGGCACTCGAAAGTTGAGGCCAAGACAGAAAGGTGGGGCT
This sequence comes from Corapipo altera, assembly GCF_003945725.1. Lineage (NCBI taxonomy): Eukaryota > Metazoa > Chordata > Aves > Passeriformes > Pipridae > Corapipo > Corapipo altera. The sequence goes on from NW_020884952.1 coordinate 1,752,060, forward strand.
TGGTTTATGTACAATGGTCAGGAGATGCGAAGTGGTAGGAAGTCTTCTTTCTCCCCCAAGCTAGCCCAAATATTACACACCACAATAGGTAATAAAACCTATTGGAATAATTTCATGTGATCCAAATCCCATGAAACCTATGTGACTAGCAGCTCTGAGGAGCGCTGTTGGAAGCAGTGAAAATGCTATATCCTTAGGGTTTCCCTAGAATGGCTTAACTTCAGAAGCATCAGAGAGTTCCATAAGTCTATTAAGATTTACTAAGATATTTACTCTTCTTTAGCTGTTAAAAGGAAAGATCTCCCTTTGACCTTTCCTTTTATTTACCTGACATTCTCTTACAATAAAACACCTCCGAGCCATTCAAAAATAAATGCCTACTTAATGTTTTCTGCTGCCAGACCTTATGATTTACTATACTTACTTTACGTTTACTGTATATATTTACTAGACTTCATTATACTTAACATGTTACTTAAAAATTTCATCTTTCAAAAGTACCATGTAACCTTGGAGATAAAAAGAATAGGCTTTAAGAAACTACATTTTGTGTAACTCTACAGACATGAAAAAGGCTTCATGAGATCAAATTAGAACATTGGTAAATCTATTGAGTGTTGAACATTTTTTTCAGATCAATGGATTAGCGCTTTAAAGCCCCTGTTTTATTCAAAGAGAAGAAACTGGATGTAACTGTAGAAATTCCTTCTTCCTTAGCCATGTTTGTCAGACATGCCTAGCCTTGACAAGCTTAATGTAGAATATAAAAACTATGTGCCAAGTCTGGCCAAAAATTTATGTAGTAACTTTGGCCATAGAAGTTCATAACAAAATGTATATATGTACAGAGCAAGGAATGGGGGTATTCTTTCTACCAACCTCTCAGCCTCCAGCCACTTTGATGGGACTTCACAGATCACACGTGCTTTCTAGGAGTATAAGAAAAATGAGGTTCTGAACAAAAAAGTAACTCTCTTTAAAATTAGGATTCTTTCACACTGTGTGTATCTCTTATACAGTTAAATTTTATAAAGATGTCAATCACCAACGTTGTGTTTTGTTACTACATCATGTACTCCTACAGGAAAAAATTTTTTTTTTAAATTCCTTTCATATATTATAGATGAAATTTTTATCAAAGTTTTGTGTTACTCTTATTCACTTCATCTGATTATATTACCTGGATTAGAGTAATAAAAAAAAATAAATAAGCAAAAGAAAGATATGTGATTCTTTACTCCTTTACCTAAGCTTTTGGCACATTTTATTGCACAGTATAAATCAACATTTTATATGTTACCATAGCTCACAGAAAATTTAATTTAGTTTGGAGATTTCTGGAAGGAATCTAACCCTGTTTATAACCATATGGAAAACCTAGAGGATGCTCACTTTAGATTTTGAATTAGTCATTATTCTTACATTTGGCTATTACCATCATTTGTCTGGGTGTGATGACAAAATTGCCAGAAATAGGCAGCCTCACACATGGTACGAGATGTCTCGCTAGGATATATTTCTTCTTCTGAGTCGACAGTTACTATTTGTGGGGTTTTAGATCTTGTTTTTGCCATTCAACGCAAACGTTTAAAAACGTGCTTGTAGGAGTCCTTTAGGACACGGTTCTTCTCTCACAGAAATTAATAGAAAAACTCCTACTGATTTTCAGCCCTGTTACAAGAAGGAACCAACCAAAATAACTCCCTTGCAATTCCCCTTTCTCTTTTTTTCTTTTTTTCCTTTTCTTTTGGCTGTCGGGTACAGACAAAAAAATCTATCAAAGAGCAGACACAGACTTCCTGAATCACTCTTTAAAGTTCATACTCTACATCATTCTCATCTTCCTCCCTTCCACCTCCCCTTCCATCATGAGCATACTAAAGAACCACTTTCATGCCTTGAAATGTTTTCAAATACTGAGTCTGATCATAATTTTCTCTTTGATGTGAAACCCACATCTTTTCCACAATCGTTCCCCTAACCACCAATTTTTTTTTATCAAATCTCCTTTATATGGAAAGTGGGCTTCCTTTCTCTCAGCCCATCCAAAAATGCTGTTACACATCTGGCAACATCAACAATGACTTAAGAGACGGAAAGAAAAAAGTACATTCCTGCTCAAAGAAACTTAATTTCAAGGCAGGTTCCTAATTCAAGGCAGGCATGGGCACCAGTTAAATACAACAGGATATAAGAAGAAACACAAAGCATTAATAATTAGTTTGGATTACAGTGTGACTAGACACATTATCCTTCTGGCTCAGAAAGGCCATGAAAGGAGGTTGAAGGTTGACACCTTCGAGAGGGTTCAAATTTGTCTAGACAGTTGGAGAAACAGATGGTGAAAGTAGAGTCATAGAATGAATTCAGTCGGAAGGGACCTCAGGAGGTCATCTGGTTCAAAGCTCTGCCTGATGCACAACCAGCTTGTTGCATAGTGAATTCTACTGCTGTACAATGAGTTGTACAATAAATACCCAGCTGATGCTGATGACATCAGTTTCCAGTTCTACAGCAGAGAAATAGAAGCTGTTTCCTCAGGAAAAAACACACTAAGGAAGTAGAGAGCACTATAATTCTGGGGAGATTTCATTTCAAGAAGAGGAATTATTCTTACTACCAGAAAGAAATATTTTTTGATCCTTGCATTTTCAGACTTGAAAGCATTTTATGATCTGTTAAAATGAGACCTAAACTATTCCTATCTTCATTTGATAGGTTAATTAATTTTCAGAATGGAAAGAGATTTTCTGAATGGTTGGTTAAGTTTAGACAAGACAATGGTTGGTCATGTTTACACAAGACCCTTCAATGCAATGGACTTTTCCACTGAAATTCTCTTATTTCCTTATCTATGTTAAGACAGGTTTTGCCAGGAATAAGGGGGGAATTTTTGTGATAGAGAAGGAAGAGAAGGTAAGGGAGGCAATATTCCTCAAAGTTTAGTCTGTGAATATATTCAGTAGTTTAGAGCTAGGCTATGTGTTCTTGTGCACCACCAAGCACTTGACCCAGGCTCTGAAGTAATTTATAGCTTTGGTCTTTCCATATCCAGCTAGTAAGTCCTGACCACCTTACTCCTGGAGAAGAGGAGACTGAGGGGTGACCTCACATAGTGTACAACTTCCTCACAAGGAGAAGAGAAGGGGAAGGCACTGACTTGCTTTCTGATAATCAGTGGCAGGACATGAGGAAATAGCATGAAACTGTGTCAGGAGAGGTTTAGGTTAGTTGTTAGGAAATAGGTTCTTCCCCCAGAGGGTGGTTGGACACTGGAGCAGGCTCCCCAGGGCAGTGGTCACAGCACCAAGCCTGACAGAGTTCAAGAAATATCTGCACAATACTCTAAAGCTCATGGTGTGATTCTTGGGGCTGGCCTTTGCAGGACCAGGAGCTGGACTTTGATGATCCTTTTGGGTCCCTTCCAACTCAAAGTATTCTATGACTCTGTGATCCTGCCAGTTAGAACAGCCTAACCCTCGAGTACACAAAGGCGTAGGTAGACCTGAGAAGAAGCTGAAGTAACTCAATAAGACTTATAAAAATTTTCTCCTTTGTGTTTGGGAAACAACCTTGTCTCCTTCAGTAGTATTACATGACAAATACAGCTATCCTTGTATGCAAGAGAGCCTGAACCTGCTACTTTTGTGTCCTCCCAGTGTGAGTCCATGGGGCTGGAATCCAATCCCTGTCCAGAGTGCTGAAATGAAGCAGCTGTGGAAATCTCAAAAGTGTGCTTCTACCTTACCACTTGTTTCTGGCTTAAGTAAGCAGGGCATAATAATTAACACGAATTTAAATGTCCAATAAAAAGGTGGGATAAAAATCTTAGTTTCACAGGTGAAAGATTTGGGGTAATTTCTTCCCTTATGTGGTCTCCCAGCCATTCAAGTTCTTTGTCTTTTCCTTACAGCTGGTTCTGAACACTTTCTGTAATTTGTCTTCAATTTCAACTGCAGAACTACTTTCAAATACATCTCAAGAAATTTGGGATCCACATACCTACTCAACCTTTGTACAAAACTCTTAGAGTTTCAGATCTGCACAGAACTAAGAATAAAATTGAATGTACTATGCGAGATGCATAATTCATAAGCTGCCCAGGTGGGAGGTTCAAGAGTGACAGGCATCTTACTCTAAAGTAATCCCATTTTGGGTGAACTGACTATCCACAGGAACTGAAGATCCAGATCTTCACTAGCAGAATCCAGCATCTTTTGCTCCTTCTGCTTCCAGCCAGAACAAAAAAAGTGCAAGAAACCTTTGTCTCATGAAATGTTTCTGGCTAGCTTAGCGCTTCGGGGTTTTCAAGCAGAAATAAAAATTCAGTTCTCAAGATCTGTAACAAAATAATCAAGGTTTTTCTTGCACATTGTCTTAGTTTTAGTGATGAGTTACTTAACATAATTACTAATGTGCTCTGTTACGATGACTAATGTTTTCAGTATATATTGCATTCCTGTGAAAGAATTATTGGTACAAGTACTATCTAAGTAAGATCTATAACAGAAGATTTATCATACAAGAGCCAGTAGAATTTACTGGTATAGCAATTTTAATACTCCATTCCCTCCCCCAGTTGGGTATACATTAACATCAAGAGAAGGGAACTGATTCATCTTTTATGCTCCTCTGTTTCTAACATAATACATTAATGAGAACTTACTAGCTTTTTTTTTTCCCTCTTAACATGTTGTTAACACTTTCTTGTCACAGTTTTTTGATTTGTGCTGACGTATCAAAAGAATATTAAAAAAATATAAAAGCAAACTTAAAAGTCTATCATCAATTAAACTGCAAATCACAGAATCCTTCAGGCTGGAAGGGACCTCTTGAGATCCTCTAGTCCAACTTCCCTGCTTAAGCAGGATCAGCTGCAGCAGGTTTGCCAGGCCTGTGCCTGGTTGGGTTTTGAATATCTCCAGAAATTTCTAGAGCACAAAGCACAGGAGTGCTGTACCCATTTACTCATTTTCTTCAAAATTTCATAGACATCAAAGAAGAGAAAAGAAAGAATTTGGCCTTCATCTCTGGCATCTATAGAATACCCTTTCCTGACATTGTGCAAACACTCCCTCAATTTTTAAAAACAGCATGAATCATTCCAGAGGTTATGAAATACTTTCTTGAAATCTAAAAGCAACTTTGTGGAGCTTTTCTGATTGTTTTGTTGTTGTTTTGTTGATTTATTGGGGTTTTTTTTGGTGTGCTTTGTTTTTGGGGGGCAGTGGTGGGTAAAGTATAGGCTTGCTTTTGCCACACTTAGGCTACTTCTTATATAAACAAAACATTTTCAAAACAATCAGAGAGCAAGCACCAACCATTCAGGACTTCTCTTAAGCAGTTCCCACCATAAATGTTCATCTTCTAAGAAATCTTGATAAAAACCTAAATTTTGATTCAACAACAGCTAAGAACATGACTAAAAGGCATCAGTTTTGCTGGTCCCATCTCTAAAGATTTTCTATACTTGATGAGCTGGAAATTATATCAAAATAAAACCTATGTCATTCCTATTTCCTGTCCTAAACAGAAATGACCAAAAAATATATCCTTTTCTACATTTAACTTTTTCTTTTTGAAATGTTTAACCTAGGACTTTTAGACTACCACAGAACTTTGAATTTAATCCCATCTAAAAAAAAAAAAAAAATCTGTATCGAAACTCACCAGTTACTTGTTAACAGCATTTTCACGTACTCATATGGGAAAAAAAATTTAAAAAAATAAAAAAAGACTGAAGAAATTGGATACTGCAGCACCTAAAATATAGTTTGGAAAGCATGCAAAAGAAAGTGACAACAAATGCCTGGTATTAGCTGGATAATGCAATAGGTGATAATGACATTCCTGGCAAAAGGTCAGCTCATCTCAAACATCTGTTAGGAGTGAAGGCATTAAAAACAAAGCAGTTTCATATTGTGGGGGTTTGTGAAGACATTTGCTTCTGTTTTGATCTGCCATGGTTTAGACTCCTTGTGCTTTATCCTTCCTGTTTTTTTTCTTTACAGAACTTTAGAGTGTCTAACATGCAAAAACCACAGTGACTGGTACTTTTGTGAATGTTGACCAGTTTTCTTTAATTTAAAAGATGTGCTGAATTTGTCTGGTTATTGATTAAAAACCAACCTGGTCTGTGTTTCAAGACTGTAACAATATCCTACCAGAGAATTATGTTGTTTCCTATTTTGTGAACCTTTTGCAGAGTTTCATTCACAATTCCTGTCTTCCTGACCAGTGTTTTCTGTTGCCTTGCTCTCATCTTCCGTAGCACCAATTTTCGATTCAGTTCAAGATTCATAATAAATTGGTACCCAGAAGCAACTACCCTACTTCACACTGTAATGTTTAAGTGGAATATATAAAAGACATTTTTATAGTTTAGGCAAAAATTTTAGAAATATTTCAGTAAGAAACCTCATCAGATGAATTCTAGGCTTCAAAATGCCTAAATTTACCTTTTCCTAAAAATCTCATGAAACTTTTACAAGTTGCTAGATGTCCAGTTCTGAGGGCAGTACAGGGTTTGGAAGTCATCAGAAAAACAGTTTATGGGCTGAACCTTAAAAATAATTGACTTTATTGATGTAAAAAGGCTTTTTCTAAAACACCTGACTCCAGATATTCATTAAAGGCAAAATAAACAAAATTATGTGCTTCCAATTCCCCCAGAAAGAGTGCCCTTGGATTCCCATAATCAAGAGAGGGACAGTAACTGCACTTATGCAAATAGTTATGAGTTAAAATATGTTAGCGGCACTGGAAGCACAAATTGTTGTGCAGAACTCCATCACACATCTTTGGCCTTCCTTTTTTTTGCAGTGATCTCAATTCAACTACAGGGACCAAGTCTGGCTCCACACCAACCTAATGTGTAGTCTGGTCACTGAAATATTCCTGGGCTGCAAGAGCTCCAGCCATGAAAAGTGTCAGTATGATGGCAGCCAAGAACTCAGGTCTCCTCTGAAATTAATATGATGATTATAAAATTATAACCACTCTTTTTAAATACTTACCCTCTTTCGGAAGCAGACGTTCACTCTTAATCTTTAATGACTGCAAGTGGATGGCATGTAGCCATGATTTAAGTATCTCTATAGTCCAGAGAGCATTAGATGTTCAGAACATTCCCTTATCAGTCACACAGAAATCCTCATTTGGTAAGACATGGTAAAATCCAGATTTTTCTTCAAAATCCAGTTTTTTCTTCACTAAATGCATAAGGACCATAAGCCCTTAGCTGAGAAAGCTGGCATACACACAGTCAACCTGTTAAGGGGACAGGCAAGCCTGGAAAAAATCAGGAAGACTGAGGTGCCTCGTGATGCCACGTGATGAGAAAAGACATAAATGGGTACCACACACTCCCATATCTTTAGTGCTGCTTTGTTTCTCCACCATGGCTTTTCAAGGAGTACCAATAACCTGAAAATGAGCTGGAAATGAAGGTAAGTGGCAGGAATTACCACCCCAATCCATGCCTCCTCCAACTGATGCTGGGTCTTTAAGACATCCCACCATTCACAGAATGTGGGGGACTATCTATCTCGAAATTTTAGTCACATGATCTTCCTACTACTCAGAGCAGAGTTCTTTAATGTAAATTAATTCATCAAAATCAGATGATCAATACAGTTATTGTTAACCCCCCTGCCCTGCCATTAGGGGTCTTATCAGTAAGGACAGTGGGAAAATGTTCTTACTTGCAATGAAATTAAAGACTTCTTTATATAGTTTTGTCACATTCTAGACTTTCTGATGAAAAAAACTAAAATAATATCTTTTTTAGCAAAATGTAATTTATGTACAAACCTGATCTAGTGGAACATATCCTTACCCAAGGTAGAGATCTTGGAACTAGGTGACCTTTAAGGTTCCTTTCAACTCAAACTATTGTATGATTCTATGTACAGGGCTTTTGGACCTTCTTAAAGTCATCGGGTGTTAGCTGATAGTCAGTTCCTTACAAGAAATACACCATGGCAAACAAAAGAGGCAAATCTACAGAACCTGAAGACATTACCAAAATGATGTAAATGAACTGTGGTTTTGAAAAAAAAAAGACCCTTTAGTAGCAAGCAGAAAACCTATTTTACAGGTGCAGTTTTCAGTAAGGGTCAGAATAAATTCATTCATTAGAATTACGGGAGGTAAAATTTTCTTATAAATATTACAGGACCATTAAAAAGTGTCATCATTTTAAAATGGACTTAAATCATATTCATTAATTATTAAGCATTACTCTAGTTCTTCGCTGACGTTTTTTAATGGAATTAAGTTTCCTCAACTGCAGCAACGTAACATCCCTGCTATCTATTTATAAACAACTTTCCCTCAGGTATAAAAGTGTCTTTTCATGGTGGTATCAAAGAAGGTTTTCACTTTGTAGCAATACTTCTAATCTTAAATGAAAGTAATCCATTACTTGGTGAATGAAAAAGACAGATCTAAGGATACTTATGAGTTTAACAGCATCCTAGATGTTCATTCACAATACTACTGATAAAACAAAGTCAGATTTATAGTTGCCTTTTTTTTTTAAAAGGCAGAATGCAGTGTCTTTATTTACATTTTAAAAGGCCCAGAAGATCTGAACAAATGATGTCAAAAAAGCAACCTGTTGCTAACTGTTGATCTTTTCTCTTGATTCCTCTAAGCTATTAATATTAAACATATCCAAGGTCAAGTAGAGTCCAGCTTCATGAATTTATTAAATTTTTACCTTAAATAAAGAACTATACTACCTGTCCATCTTAACCTATCTTATTACTGGGGATTTGTATCCTTACAGAGAACAGCCCATGATATTCCTGGTCTCCCCAAATATGAAAACACTGGAAATGAAAAAAAAAAGGAATAAAATTAGACTAAAAGGTTTGCCTGTTTAAAAGTCCGCAACAAGGACTATGAGCCAATATGTGGATACTTTATACCAGTAGCTACTAGATGTTAAATAGAAGTACCATCTGTCTGAGCAAATTATAAGTTCTATATCTCACTATTTCTATGTGTGCAAGAGCAGGAATTGCATCCTCATCTACCCCACTGGTATGCATTCACAGCAGCTCCAATATAGCTTAAAAATGCTAGTCTTGGAAAGTGTAGAAAGCCTTTGAAAGGAAATTCCTATCCCAGCATTGCAATTAAAATTGTGTTTGCTTAAAAGGATCTCAAAGTTACTGCATCATACTGCCTAAGGTTCTCCTCAATCCCTGAAATGTTATTACTTTCCAGAAAAATCTACTATTAAAAAAGTTGCCATGATGAAAGGAGATAAAATTTAAAAGAAAGTCTCCAAGATAATGCATTTACCTCAAAACCCTAGCAGAATATATCTGTGGTCCTAGACTGAACAGTTCATTCTTCAGGGAGAATAAATACAGAGCTATTATGTAAGAAAGTACATTAGAACAATTCCTCTGGATTACGTGCATATCTAGAGGCTGAACTCTTTTTTACTCAATACAACACCACAAACAGCAACCTGAAAATGAAAAAAATCCAAAAAAAAAAAAAACCAACCAAACAAAAAAACCAAAACACAGCCACTGCAACACAAGAAGGCGACCACAGCTTCAAAAAAGCTGCCGGAGGTAAAGTCTCAGTTCCTTCAGCTTTATGCCATCTTCAGACAAACAGGTTTTCATTCTGACCTCAGCATTTGTGTGCGTCAGCTCTTCCAGTCCTATTTTTGCTTCACTTCTCTCATCTAACAATATCAATGTCCTAGAGAGTTCTGCCTGTTAAATTTAAGTGTACTTTCCTCAGTGCTTAGTTTTTTGTGGTGAAGAATTCTCTGTATTATATACAGGTTACATACAGATATGGAGTGTAACCACGTGTGTTGAATTGCAATTGGTCGAGTTCTTAATTAAATGGCTGTTTTAATATTGTTATTTACACCATTTAAAAATAAAATTCCTGTACGATAAAAGTTTCATTGTCTTTTTGTTGATCGGAACAGACCATTGCCCTGAAAGCCAAACCAGGCATTATGTACTTTTGTGAGCTTCAACCAGCTACTTTCAGGGTGGAGGTTTTATAGATGTTTGACATTACAATCTAATTTAGGATAACAGCACAAAAGCTGGCAAGTCTTTAAGCAAAAATAGAATAGTAGTGAAAACACGCCCAGACTTACAGTTATTACCAAAACCCCATAGAAGACCAACTTTTTGCCTCAAGAAAAGAAGTAGAAGTAGATTGTCTGCTGTCTGCAAAGCAATAAAATCACCCTAGATTCATAATTTATTAATGTAGAAATCTTACAATCCATTACAAGGCCCCCTGTCCCTTCTATATATAGTGGCTGTAGTTTGCCTCCTACTCCCTCAGGTCAATTCTTGCAGGAGTCGACAGAGCTTCCACAAGGTCTCCTTCACAAGTACATTCAGTTTGCCTGCTAGAGACCCTAATTCTTCCACTGGTGAATATATACACACACACACTCCCTTTTAAAGTCTTCTACTGCCAAAAAAATATTTCTGCTAGTCAAATAGATATATGTTTGGACAACAAAACCTTAGGCAGAAGGAGGACAGTAATATAATCCAACTTCTTCTTAGCCACTACATTCTTCTCTTAGACCATTCCTAGCTTTCAGACTACAGATTGCTGCAGTCTATCAGTGCCCTAAATGGTCTCTACCTGCTTGCAAAATGTTGCAGGCCTGACTCAATCCCCTCTTCTTTCCAACGAGGGAATGGTGTCAATCAAGTTTTACATGATTCTAGGATGACTCCTGATCATACAGGTTCTGATGGCACTTACATTGAAGTCCTGCCATTTGGACTCAGAAACAAATATTTTCCAGTCTGTTACCAGGCCAATGAGAAGACATCAGGAGACACCCTGGAAATAGCCTCCCAACACACATATAGGAAGAGCCCTTTCAGGGTCAAAAAGGGACAGCTTTCCTGCTCTTGAGTAAACACTGTGATGCTGCAGCTGCGCTTTTATGTGCATTTCAGGGAAGAAAATGACCCTTTAAAAATAAGCATTTCTCACTTTTCCTTTTAATTCCAATTCCCTTTGAAAAAAAAAGGGAATTCATCCTTTTAGCCTTTCAATGCAAGTCATATTGCTTAATAGAAGAATCAAGTTCAAGGCATTTTAACCCTTTAACTGTCTTTGTCATTAAACTCTTATGAATATCAGTATTTTGTGACATCAACTACCAATAGATTGTGTTGAAGAACGAAGTAAACTTTTCTAATAACAATGATTACTGTGATTTTTTTGCTATCTCCGAAAAAAGCATGAAAGACAGAAGCAATTTATATATATATATATATACAAAAAAAAAAATAGTTTATAACAAATATTTCACTTGACAAAGAACTGAGAGATGTTAAATCATTTAACTTACCAGTGGCTGGGTTATCCTGAACTCTTGTCTGATGAATCATTAGAGCAGTTTGCGTTGAAAGGGACCTAAAAGTTCATAGTGTTCCAACCCCCTGCCATTGGCAGGGACATCTTTCACTAGACCATGTTGCTCAGAGCCCAGATCAACCTGGCCTGGAACAATTTCAGGGATGGGGCATCCACAGCTTCTCTGGACAACCTGTTCGAGTGTCTCACCACCCTCACAGTAAAGAATCTCTTCCTAGTGTCTAAACTAACCCTACTCTCTTTTGAGTTTAAAGCCATTTCCCCTTGTTCTGTCACTACACCCCTTGTAAAATATCCATCTCCAGTTCTCTTGTAGCCCTTTAGCTGCTGGAAAGTGCTAGAAGTTTCCCCCAGAGCCTTCTCTTCTCCAGGATGAAAAAGAAAAACCAACTCTCTCAACCTGTCTTTATAGGATAGGTGTTCCAGCACCCTGAGTATCTTTGTGGCCCTCCTCTGGATTTGCTCCAACAGGTCCCACATGAAATACACTGCAAAAAGTTCATGAAATCTGAAGGAAGAGAATCTTTCCACGGTGTTGGCATCATGAGCAAATGGCACTTCCTAACCCTTGGAGTAAGCAGTACCTATCTTCTGGAACTATCCCTGCTTGAATGGTCCAAGTACAGCAAAACTGAGCGTGGGCCTAAAAACACCCAATACTGAACATTCCCAAAGCTCTTAAACAAAGCAGAATTAAACTCTGCAACATAAGTTTTAGTATCCTGCCACAATACTGTTCTTTTTCAAGATAACTTTATTTCTATCTAGCCAGAAGTCAACTTTATTCTTAGTAAACTTTTCTGTAGAAAAGTAAACCAGGCCACTTTCCACATGTCAGTGTAGAATTACACCTGCATGGCAACAGTACATATAAATAAGGGAGTGCAAAACATTATGCTGAAATCTCTGACTAAATTAATCAAGTCACTCTTTTCGACTTGAATAAACTCACAAGTCAAAACATTTTAAGCACCTACTATATAACATTTGATAGGGTAAACATCAGCTCAGTTTCAAGTAAATTTTGGCTATACCAAGGCACAAGGTCACCAAAAACTCCCAACTTTCTAAGTTAGTAGCTTCTGAAACCTGGTTTTACATCTTATTGAACTTCAATATGAAGCCTTAAGATTGAAAAAGTACAGTTTGCAAGCATATATTACCACATATTTTTGCATATATTCTGAGTTTTGTTCGCAGTGACATCCACCATGAATCTCATCCTTAGCATTACACAGTTCACAAGTTAAGCCACAACTTTTAAACACTACACAAATTTCTGATTTGTCGGAGTCCAATACTTTCTTGACCAGGTATGTTGGCTTGGGGTGGGATACAGTTAATTTTCTTCATAGTAGCAGCTATGGGTCAATGTTTGGGATCTGTGCTGCAAATAGTGCTCTTTTAAATATTTCACACAAGAAAGTTATATAAATATAGCCTATGTGCTAATATAGAATTTACTCATTTGAAGAAATGTGGGTTTTCTGTGTTTCTGCTGGTCTGATTAACTCAGGGAGACATTTGCACTCTTTAAATGAACTTTTAGTGGAAGAAGTATTTACACTACCAGTTGATCCACTCAACTGTTTAACACTGGTTTGTCTAAACCAAAGGCCAGTCTCTGGTCCCCTGTCCAGGGAGATAAGTCATCTTTTTTGCAGCAACTGTGGTCAGTCACACCCCTCATTTTGAGTTTCTGAGCTTTACCCCTGCCCATCTCCTCTGAACCCTCTTCCATTTTAGGGGTTTATTGGTCAGTCACATGACTTTAACAAGATGTTGATAAAAATCATTGTAATTGTGCTAAAAATGACAACCCAAAGTGACACCACTGTTTCAATACAATTATGAATAAGGTTATAAAGTTGGTGCAACAAACAAAATATCAACAATGGAAGAGAAAGGGTAAATTAGAGTTTGATGAAGCAAGTGAAACTTGCCATTCTAAACTGCAGATATTTCCATTTGTAAGTAGAATGTATGTTTACATGGTCTGTCCCAATAAAAACAACTGGAAAAGCTCCTGGTGGCTCTATGTTATCTCAACCCAACTGTACTACAAAAGTAGAATATCACAGCATAGAATGAAAACAGAATTAAACATGTTTAAGGGATTAAAATCTCATAGTCTCTTCCCAACAAGATTAAAAATCCCAATTTATCCATAACCTGTGCACGTTTTAGGTAATATACAAAATGCCAGAATTATTCCTTACCAATTAAATTCTATTTGAAAATTTGCACAATACAAAATTCACCATGCCATTTTGATAACTGTGAAATTGTCATAATTAAGATAACAATAGGCTTCATGATACAATTTTTTTACAGAATTTCCAGTTCAACAGTTTTTCATAATTATTGTGCATTTTTGCTAGAATTACAACACACTGCAACATGAAGTCATTTGTCATAAAATGAAAGTAGGGTTTTCTTCATTGATTTTAGCATCATGAAAGGAGCTCAGGTACTTAAATTTTTGCCTTATTTTTGTTTTCCATCCCCCATCTCCACCAGTTTATGTCATTACATTTCATTTTTAATTGGATATATGAAAATTGTTATAGAACATAAGAACATAAAGCCTTCAGAAGCTGATTTTCAATCACACTTCCAGAAATGAAACACACTGAGGAAATTCTGAGACAGAAGCTACAAACATGCTGGCACTTCTAGAAACATGCATGAAGCAGGTAGAACTGAATTTGAAAGGACACATTTATAAGTCTCTAGGGGTGAACACCATTTCATACCCCTATAATCTATTTTGGAACAAGCAAGTTTGTTTTAAGACAGCATTAATATGCGAATAACAATAGTATCTTGGATTTTCCTCTTAAAAGTCACTTGGAAAAAGCCAAGGTGATTATGCCTTTGCCTGCAGCTACAAATGTTAGTGTGCTGCATCCAGCTCTTAATCCCTCTTTGAGTGCAGACAGATCACAAACACCACACCACGCCTGTGGTACAGTGCTTGCTTCTCTGATTGATGACATCTATTAAGCTATCTGCTGCTCCTCTATTGCCTCTCTACACTTATTCAATTCTTTCTGCTCAATCAGACTGCATATTTAGCTCTTTCAGGACATCAACTATTTTGCTTTTAACTACATCAACTGCCAGACTACAAAGGATGGACTTCTTACTAAATTCATCATTAAAACCATAATACAAGGGAAGGGAACACTCTAAAATGATGCAGGCTTCCAGTGATTAGGATAGTTAAATTCCCTGCTTTTAAGCAATGCTCTGCCTTTAGAAACACAAATCCTAAGAACACAGACTCTCAATTTACAGTTGTTTCTCTATAAATTTAATTAAAGACTGTTGAAGTTGAACTACAAAGAAAAGCAGCGACCTGAGAGAAAATAAAAAAAATCTGTCCCTATCCTTAGCTCTTCAGCTACAGGCTTGCTGCTTACTCATTGCTAACAGGCTAGAAGTTTTTTCTTTTATAAACTAAATTCTTTAGACACTTGGTCATATTTTTCCAGGAACTCAGCATCACAGTTCACATCTCCTTGTGTTACGCTGACAAACCACAAGAATTGGATGAACTGCTGTGAAAAGGTGACAAAAACTCCTGAAGTGCTGAAGCTTGGAGAACACTTGAGTATGATAAACTTAATAACAGAATGAGTAAGAAAAGTTATTCCAAAAGCTTTCCAATGCTCTGGGAAAATTAATATTCCGAGATGTGGAATTTTTTGAGACATAATTAGAGCAGAAAATCTTATATTGGTAATTAAAATTTACAACTTTCTAGAAATTACTGGCTAGTAATTCACTCCCTTCAAAGCCGACTAAAGAAGCCCCAATAGCACATGGTGTTGTCTCTCTAATGACTGTATGGGTAATTGTGCACTTTTTTTCAGTATTTAGACTATAGCGATTTTCATTATTTAGAAGCTACTCAGATGAAGATACTCATGCTTTTGCTATGCATAAATATTGAAGACTGTTTGCTTTATTTCATTCAAACTGGTATATGTTAAAGAAGATTTTTCTACACTGAAATATAAAGATGCACAGAACCTATTAGTACTTTACTGATTTAATCACCAAGAATTTATTAAAAAAACAATGATTGTTGGTCATGACTACCTGTTTGACACTTGTCCTCTTACATGACTAGTTCCAAGTGCTGTGGAAAGGTAAGAATCCTTTGCTGGGTACGTACCTGACCCTTCTATCTTCATTGACTCTTAAATTTTCATTACTGCCACAATAAATGCTTTTCTCCGCAGCCTAACAGTTACTCAACCCCATTTAAAATGTCAATTAATATTTCAATCCACCACCCACCTGTGGCCACAATTCACATATAAAAAACACCAGCATTCAATACTGAACTTCCTATTTTTCAGACATTTTGAATGATATACCACTGGAACCTCCTGGCTAGAGGATAAAGGGCATTTTTGTGCAGTGTATCCTGCACCAGTTCCCCACACCTAGCAGGGGACTTTGGACAACCAAAGTCTTTTTTATATCTTCACATCTAATTAAGAACCTAATTTTCTCTCAGAGTGTGCTTAACTAAATGCCAGGCCTGAAACTACAGGCTCGAGCTCCAGCCAATGAAAATGAGCCTGAGTAGAAAAAATACCAATTAAATTCCTACTGAAATGAGGGATTACACACCAAGTATTGTAAGTTTTGCAGTGACCTTAAAGAGCACACTGTATATTCCATTATAATTATGTCTTGTACCCTATGTGATAACTGTTCTGGTCATGGAGTTTGCAAGCAGCTGCTCTATGCTGTATTTGATATAATGATTCTTATAGTTTAGGAGTTCCTATAAACTTAAATATTATTGACTGCTGCTGAGATGATTAAAGTTGGTTTAAAAAAAAATCGTGTGTTTCAACATTTCTTTTTAAATTCAAAAGGAAACCAATATGGTGTTTTGATTTATTTTTCATCTTCTATTTGCAAAATTTACCAATTTCAGAAGCCTTAACTTTGGGGTTCTAAACTTTCAACATAAAAAGGAGATATTTCTTCTAGAAAAGAAAGAGTATTAACCAATATCCAACAGCTAGCCTTTGCCATTTAAGTTTTAAGAAAAATGAAACATAATTGTACAAAGAGTCATGGGGGGGGGGGGGGAAAGCAAACCACTAACTGTTTAAAAAGTAAGAGAAAGAATAGCAAAGTTTCAAAAATGAGGTGTTTCCCCAATATGTTTAGAGAAAGAGAAAAGCAGAGAGAGACAGAGAGAGAAATCAAGTCTATTCAGTCTTACACCATTTTCACTCAATGGCTACAGTCATGCTTAATCTTGCTCTGCTGTGTTTTGACACCTTAAATATTGAATTCTTCCCTAAAGAGCGGCATGACTTCAACAGCTGTAGATAAAGCATCCAACACACTATTTCACTGCAGAGGACAGCCTGGACTTATTTATCTTTGGTCCTTTTTTAGAACAAGAGGGAAACTCTAGTTGCTTTTCACCCAGTGAAAAGCACCTCCATGCCCATCCACCTTCAGCTGATCTCTCACCAATCACAGCCTCCAGGCAGGACTTTTTTTTTTTCCCTGCAGCTTGATGAGAGTTTAGGATTAATTGGCACTTTGCCCTTCAATAATATAACATAGTCACAGTGTAGAGACCATTTCTAATGTACAGAACAATAGGGGATATTTACAGGTCTCGTTACATGATCGCCAAGCAAAAGTTAAGAAAATCCACTGTGTCATAAACAAATCCCAAGGAGAAAAAACATGGAGTCAGACTCTTGAATTTGGGCTACTAAATATTTGTTTCAGTTTGGAAACATGTTTGGCTGAAGGCCAAAATTTAGAAAGGCTCTTCAGGATTCTCTCTCACTAGAATCAAAAAGAAAAGTCAGCCTCAGAAACTCGCTTAAAATCTCAGTGAAGTAGAACCTCAACTAACCCTTTCTATTACAAGGCATAATTTCTTACCCTCCGACGAAGTGCAATGATTGTTATAGCAGAGATTTCATTTTAAATACTCTTTTTATGAAGTCTCAGGGGTTTTTCTTCTTTTTTTCCCTTCTAGTAGTGAACCACTACTAAACTAAATTGCAGCTTTGCTAGAAAATCACTTCTCCAGCAGCTCAACATTACTTTGAGAAAATCTACACTATACCCTGTACTACAACACAGTTCTAAAAATACACACACACAAAAAAAAGTCCTATTCACCTTAAAAAGTGTAATCTGCTTACTTATCTCCATTTTGCTGCTAGTTTTTTTTGCGCTAAACTACCATTGCATGCAGATAGAGCAATATCCCAATTTCTGTCTTTCACTAGAGATTTCAACCAGGTGCAAAAAATCAATGATGCTTCATGAAAAATGTGTATGCTGTAGATCAGCACTGGGACTTGCAGGCTGCTAAAATCTATTGCAACACGGTAATAAAAAGAATCACAGGCAAAATTAAACCAATAGTTTCTGTCCTCTTATTATGGTCAATTAATATAAACTCTCTGCATAAGAACAAAATTTTATTCTCACTGTCAAGATACATTTTTTTTCAAAGTATTGTTCACAATGCGTAGAACAACCGTTAAAATATTTATAATTTTTAAGTGATAATACTGTCTATGAAGTTTTCCAGATATGCATGTATACACACACAGAGTTCTAAAAACATACAAAAACTTCCTTTTCACACGAAAGCACCACAAACAAATAATAAAAAATCTAAAACTAAATATGTGTTTGAAAAAAGGAATTTAGAGCTTCTGATTTGCATTTAATAAAGACTTTGAAGCAACTCTATTATTAACATTCTTTATCTGATTCCACAAATAAAGGTTCTTTTGTGTTAGCATATTTTGCTAGACTTTAACATGTCAAAGCAGACCAATTTGTGAATTAAGTTCTTGAAACAGATACTTTTCATGTCTAGGAATAGAACAAAATGAAGAACTGAAGTACCCAACTGCAAAAGATCTGTCAACAATTCTTTTATAAAGGCCCATTCTCAAGAGGTTACAATTATCACAGCATGACATTTTTTCAGGAAAATAATTTTACCCTAAATAGCTTTTTGGCTTATTGTTTTGGGGTTGGTTTTTTTCCCCTCTCTTTAAGTGAATAATGACAGTTCCCGTATCTATAAGAGGAAAATTACACATTATTTACCACTCACACTTCTCTCAACAACCTTAAAAGAAAAGACCATACAATAGGTCTAGATTTCACTCATTTCAGCTTCTCTGATATTTGAACTGAAAGCTTCACATTAACACAGCATCAGAAAATCTAATAATAAAATTTAGAGGTAGACTCCAGTATCATTCTCTGCTTTGAAGATTTATCTGTACTTTAGATCACACAAAAAAAAATCTGGCTTTAGAGTAACTCTTACAGGCTAATTAAATGAACCCTTTTCTTCCATGCATATACTCTCTTAAAATATGTCAATAATGTAAAACATCCACTGTTTGGGGGAGGAACAAATGCTGGTTCACCCTCTTGTTCATGGCTTGACTCAAAATTCTCTCAAGACAAAGGCAAGTCATTTGCATTCTAAATCACCAGGGGGAGCATGGCAAGGCTCTCCTGTTGCATGTTGTGAAAACTATTTTTATGGAATTCTGCAAAGGGCAGAAATAATAATAATTGATTTTAAGTTGCTTGGTATTTTTGGAAATTGAAACGAACTGACATATTAACCACAGAATCACAAACTATTCTGAGTTGGAAGGGACCCACACTGATCATCTAATTCAGCTGCTGGCCCTGCACAGGACAGCCCCAAGAGTCACACCCTGTGCCTGAGAGCATCATCCAAATGCTTCTTGAGCTCTGTCAAGCTTGGTGCTGTGCCCACTGCCCTGAGGAGCCTGTTCCAGTGCCCAACCACCCTCTGGGGGAAGAACCTCTTCCTAACATCCAGCATAGACTTCCCCTGACACAACTTCAGGCCATTCCCTCAGGTCCTGTCACTGGTCACCACAGAGAAGAAGGGATACGAAACATATTCCATTTTTCTGAAAGTTCATATTTTTTAATTTTACATTATCCTCAGAGTTCTGTCACATATTCTTTAGAAAAAATAGAGTTTTGAAAGGGTGGCACACAACAAATGCTGGAAATACTCTTACTCAGCTACATTTTTCTTCACATTAGAAAGAAAAAAAGAATTCCAAACATTAATTGTTTTCATTGCTGAACTGTTGTACTTCCTTTGCAACAACAGCCTTCAGACAACATGAGGTTGGAGCACATGACAGGTTTAAAGAACTACCATTTCTAGTACCTCACTTAACTTAGGTTTTTTCTGTACACTGCAGACAACTTAATCCTTTCCATACAAAATTCTCAAGGTCTTTTTAATATGCAAAAGCCATGAAGCCATTTTTCCTTGCTATTTTCTCTTGAATCATAAGTGCACTTGGCAAGAACTCAAAGCATACATGGCTGCTGACGCTTTGTACACTGGCAGAGAAGGTGAAGGTTGAATCACTCTAACACTTAGGAATTGATTTGGAATAGCTTTTACAGGTTTGGAAAAAGCTGCTCGCTCTCCCAGCTACAGAAATGTTATACTATACCCTCATAGGCTGAAAGGGATAGAAACACACAATTTACGAAGCCAGCTATTGTACTTCACCGTACACTCCATTCCCTGAGCCTTGGCAACAAAGAAGGGGTTGAGCTGCCTTTGTGGGAGGCTGGTTATTGAATTGTGCACCTGGCATGCACAAGACCTTTCTGTCCTTCATTGATTGCTGTGGGCATCAGGAATGAATGAAGCAGGGGAAGACAGATTGTTCTAATACTTTGTTTCCCAGCAGATAAGCACCAAAGACCGGGCACTCCTTCCTGGCTTCAGATAGACCTTCAGGTATCTTTTGAATTCTGGAAGGAGTTTATTTATACTCAAACCTCCTAAAATAAATACTGCCTCACTTTCAACTGTCTCAGAGTAACAACATCTACCTCTCCGTGTAACAAAGCAAAACGTTCATTGTCTTGCCAAGGGCCGTAAACTCCCTCTTGCTTGGGGGCTTTACAAAGATCCCGCTTTAAGTACTATCTTGAATTACTTCCTCCTCCTCCTCCCCTCTTCACAGCTGCCGCAGACCGGCCTGCAGTCCCCTGCTGAGCCCCCACCTCCCTCCTCCTTCCACTGCTCATATCTTTCATCTTTCCCAGGGGCATCTCCTAACACCAAACACCTGGGTCTCTGCCAGCTGGGAGAAGAGCTCTGCCCATCCCGCTCCTTAGGCTCCCAGTCACAGTCCTGAAAGAAACAAGCAGTTGGGAACGCTTCCCATTACCTATGGCAATATTCATCAGCTATATCTAAAGATTAAGCAGCTAAGAAACAAAAACCTCTAGGGATCCATGAACAATTCAGAATACTAAAAAAAAAAAAAAAAAAAAGGCCTTCAGCCACAGAGAAAAGAAGCTCAGCAAGCAAATAGAATTTATAAATGTGTTTTCTCAGACTATAGAAAAAATGGTATTTAACTCATGGTAACTACTGCAGGGAACTGGTTGGTAGACATGGAGGTTTTTTGGTTTATTCTTGATTTTAAAATGGTCTTCCTTCAGAACATGAACTACAAAAAAATGTTATATCTCGGAGAGTTTTCCCCCTTTTTATGTAAAATACATTTTAGAATTGTTTAAAGAATGGTTTTCAGATTTATTTTCCCCAAGTAACCAGTTTTTCTTTCTCTGACTTCTTTCATCTAGTTGTTCATTAGTAATTTATCCTCTGAATATAATGTGGAAAAGGAACCCTTTCCAGGCATTGTGTTTTTCTTTTCTTTTACAGGTTTGGACATCGAATCTTGGGGAGGATTTCTTTTTTCCCAAACCACATCAGAGTGCTCCGTGTCAGTTTTATTAAGTCATGCCTAGCAACATTTATCTGACCTAAGCACCAAAGAAGATGTCTCCAGAGCATCTCCTCCCATCACAAGATCCATTCGTGAGGCAAGTCCTCATGTGGCATAATTCTGTAAATTAAAAAAAAAGGGAGAAACAAGCCCGTATTCCAGAGCTCCCAAGCCAAACTCAATATTTTAACTGTCACAATTACTTTTTCCAGCTAGTCAGTTTTTAACATCGTCATAGGAAAATAGGGGTGTAGTAACAATATTAATTCACTTTTCTTAATTAGATATGGGCTTTTTAACTAAAATGTTGGGCTTTGCTCTTCATGGTTCAGAACTGGTCAGCTGAGTTACAGTCTATAATGTGCCAGTTAACAGACAGGTAGTTATAAAAAAAAAAAATTAAAGAAAGCCTTATCTGCATTTGATTCCTTTAGTTCATGTGCCTAACTACGAATGTCTGAAGAAAACCCACTTCCCATACTTGAGCAAAAAAAAAACCCCACTGTGAGGAGAGATACATGCTATTACTATGGTGAGAACACTTAAACTACTCATATAGTGTCTTTGTAAAGTACCTGTCATCATCCTCTATTAGCACCTCCACGAAAGGGTTGCCACAAATCTACTTTATAACTAGAATCACGGTAATCTTTGTGTAGAGGGTGGTGATTTTCAGCTACAATACAGACTGACTCACTACTCAGAATTGTCTTAAATGTTTCTCATTTTCTTCAAATATTACCTACCTTGGCTGTGAAAACCATATCAAAACATGCTTTTCAACAATTACATTTAAGCACACATCTGTTGAGTTTTACTACCACTATGGTTATGATGATGGTAAAGAATACTTTCTAGAGAAAAATGTTCTGCAATGACTCACATGGAGTTGCTAATAATATGGAAGTCAAAATGCAGTCAATTGTCCTCTCACAGTCTAATATTTTTTCAGTTCATGAAGTCTCACTTTAAAGGCATTTAGCCTTCCTTTTGAGTGCAGGGGTTTTTTTAATGAAAATTCAAATAAGATAACGTTTTTTCAGGACATAATTTTGAACAAACTGGTCCTGGTACAACACTCCTTTCCAGAGGGCAGGAGAAATCTAGTTGACGAGAATGCTTCCTTGCAATCTAGGATAATGAACACAGAAGAAATTCACTTGTACTCTTTTGTTATGGGCTTTTTCAACTGCTCCTAGCATGTAACATAGCAAAACTAAATTTGTTGAAATGGCCAAGGATCCGAGTAATAGTAATACCTTTACCTGGTTTGTTAATCATGCCTCAATCATCCAACAGCTATTAATTTATTTTTATATTTCTTCAATGTTCATAAGCTCTATGGATTTACACAATAAAAAGAAAAAAGGGTTTGTTGCCACTGTGCTTTCTTCTGTAGCTAGATTTTAGATTACAGATGTATTGTTGAGCAACTGCCAAATATTTCCTCTGTGTCCCCCAAAAAATGAGAAGAAAATTAATAAATAAATAAACAAATAAATAAGTACCACTTTCCCTCAAAATTATTGCCTAATTAATTTCACTGCGTTCCATAAATATCTTTGTATGCAGCACATCTTGCACAGCATTAATAAAAGTATAGAGTTGATTTATTCCCTTGTGTTTAGCCACAGAAAAGAGGTGAAATGTCTGGGCAGCTCTGTCAGTGGGTCACAGTACAACTTCAGCCCCCCTTTGTTTGACCCAGACTACCGAGCCCAAAAAAATTTTTGAGAGCCTTACTTTGAACAAATGAACTTTCCTTGGAGTCTCCCCTTTTCCTTCTGGCAATCAAAGATATTCTCTGGCATGTCACTGTTGCTTGTTGTTCATAATTTGTATTTTGTAAGTCTTAATTATAATAACGTACACTTGAGATCTAATCAGTTTTCATCATCACAACATGCAAACATACCTGCTTATGTAGTAAATATATCTTATACAATTACAGAAATTAGAAGCTGCTAATAAATTCCTATAAATGGTAATTGATACTGTCATAATTTTACCATCTTTCATAAAAATAATTTACATCAAAAAATATGGAAAAGAATTTAATTTAGACAGGATATGGGAAGGATACTGTGAGGGTCTTTAACTTCTGTTAAACAGAAAAAAATACTAAGCTTTTAGAAGTATATTGGGCATTCCCCCTCCCTTGTGCTTAAAGCATGAACCTTATTCAAACCTCACAAAAACTTAATCTGTGAACATTTCTATCATTTTAGTTGACTATTCTGCAACAGCACATAAAACGGACTAGATCAGTGAATATTCCTAACAACAGAAGAATGGAAAACATCTTTAAATATTATTATAACATTTGACTACTGACATTTCCATATGGAAAGTGTCTCTGCACCTAGAAAATATTTGAAGACAAATACTGTCAGACAAACAGTACTTGAGAAAGGAATTCTGACATCTTCCATGGTACCCCACAGAAAAACCATGAAAAACTCATTCCTGAAAACCATTTCAACAGAGCACAAATGTGATACTGATGCCAGTAGCAAAGAAAGCACAACAAAAACCTGGGTTGCTGAAAGGGCTTTGTGAACCTGTATAACATCATGGATTTAACAGAGTTGTCTTGAAAAGGTGACGAATACAGAGCCTGTCACCATCCAAACTCTATGACATATGGCCAGTAGATTGTTGGTAAATATTTAATAAAATGAAACATTAGTCCCTGACGTAAAACCTCTACTATACAAAGAGGCAGAGGTACAGCAACAAAGCACGTGCTCTTTTTTGACAATGGTGCTGTGTTTCAGGTTGCTCATATCTACAGACTAAAATTAAAGCTCAGTCTGTTGCCACACTGTAATACAACTCAGCAGAAGAGGCCTCTGTAGGTTTTCTTTTTAGTTAAACCTGGCTTCTGTGGTTCAACAGCTTGACAGCAGTATATTGCTTTTGCTGGAACATCTGTCCTTCAAGTCATTACTATTCCTCCTTTAAAATCTTTGTTGTAAAAGCCAGTAGACTTTGGGTGTGGGGTTTGTTTGGTTTTTGCCTTTGTTAATATCTTATACTTTGTATAAGGTATAAGATGCACATATAGTACAGGATTGGTGCTTAAAAACAGAAAATTACAAAACATATCTCAATTTGCTAGTCACCACTGCTTATGTGATAGAAGGCTAGATTTTATAGAGGACCAATTAACTTTTTCCTTTTGAACTGTGATTTAAAATCAGAATTAGTAGTAAAATTAGTTTAGGAGATTCAGTTCCAGGAGAACTCCAGAAAATTCATCAGCTCCACTTACAACTGGAATGAATTGCCAGAATGCAAAATGAACACATTTAGATATAGCATGCCAGAATTATGTGCAAAATTGCCAATCCAAATTCTAAAATCACAGATGGTTTTGAAAAATCTTTACTTTTATCAATAACGAACATTGAGGTTAGGGGTTGTTTTTTTTCAGCTTTTCATATTTTTGCACACTTAGGGTCACACTTATTTAAGCATATTCTAATTTTAGACCCAATTACTACCAATATAATTTCTTCAGTGAAAACAAAACCCACCAGTGTCATTTCCTGATTTCTGCAGCTGAGTTTTTGAGATACCAAACTGCCCGAACAAAAAGCTTAAAAAGTGGTACAAGATAAAAAGATCCACAATACAAGATCCATTATGAAGACTGACAATTGGCAACATTGTACATGGAAAGCATAAACAGTGCTTGCCAAATTTCTGTGATGGAATTAATCAGCCATCAGACATATTTGTCTCGGCCCATTTGCTGCAACTACTTTATTACCCTCTGGAAGCAGTAACTTACTGTTATACAGATCTACTACAGACAAGTCAGCACTTGAATGGATAAATACGTGAATGGATATGCTGGAAAAAATGCCTGTCTCAAAAGCTGTTATCCACTAACATTTTTCTTTTTTTGGACAAATTCACACTTCACTATCAGCATTACAGATTAAACATTTGTGAAACGTTTGAATTCTCCTTGTCCAGCAAAGTAAAGGCACAATATTTTTTTTTCCATTAAAAAAAAAAGCAACATCTTTTTAAAAATAAAATCACTCTGCAGGGCAACAATATTTCTTCAGGACAGTCAAATCCCAAAACTGCAATTATATCTCTTTGTATAATATTATAATTCTTGAACACTCCACACAGTGCTATCTCATTGTAAGTTATTTTCTGGTCATCTTACTTATTTCAGTATCTCATTACTCACAGTCAAAATTTCAGTGAGACTAAGAACAAATACATATGTAACACTGAAAAAAAAAATCCTGGCATCAGTTCAAATTAGTAATAACATTTCGAACATTTGTTATTTAAGTTTGTTTAATTCTTTCCATCTTTAAATGTGTAACAAGGCAACTTGTCCTATTCATCATCATGAGATCTTCCATTATCCAATCATGTATCAAGAAAACATGAAAAAGTCACATTACAATAGCATCTGTTAATGTGTTTAGAGCTCTGCAGTTGCTCAAGCTGATACTGAATGCAGAGACCACTAGATGGCATAAAGTAATAAATATAATGAGAAAAAACATAATGAACCCCCTGATTTCTTTTATGGCATTTACTGATTTCCTTTATGATAAAAATCATGCACTGAGAGAACTAATTTCTGTTTACTGTAATACTAACCAAAATTAATACTTTTTTTTCTTCTACACACAAAGACCTATAGAGGGTTGTGTTGAGGACATAAGCTTATCTAAGGAAGTCAGATAATGTTAATATGAAGGTTATAAATACAACCTCTACCCTTTAAGATTACCTATGCTGCTACAACATTACTACATACTCACACATTAATTCAACTATAATGCAAGACCATAGTTTACATTTTTATAAACAGATTTCTTCACAAAAAAAAAGTGGCTTTTGTCTTTTTTTAATATTCAAAGTGCCTATGACTCACAGCCTGAAGAAAAGAAGGTTCAGAGGAGACCTTATAGGTCTCTACAATTACCTGAAAGGAGGCTGTGGTGTGGTGAGGTTCTACCTCTTCTCCCAGGCAGCCAGCAACAGAACGGGGGGAAATGGCCTCAAGTTTTGCCAGGGGAGGTTCAGGTTGGATATTAGGAAAAATTTCTTCACTGAAGGAGTGGTTAGTCATTGGAAAAGGCTCCCCAGGTGGAGTTATAATCCCTGGAAGTTCAGAAAAAGAGTGGACGTGACCCTTCACGACATGATTTAGTGGGTATGGTGGTATTTGATTGAAGGTTGGACTTAATGATCTCGCAGGCCTTTTCCGACTTTAATGATTCTGTGATTTTTGCTAACAACTTAACAAGTTCGAGACCTGGTCTGTAAAATTTCTCAAGCCCTCATGAACCTCTCCCAGTAACCACAACCATTCAAAACCATCCTGGCCTTGCCAGGATATCAGCCTCCTCCCTCAACACACAAGTACATCCCATCAAGTACCACGGACTTGCGTACATCCATTGTGTTTTAGAAGCCCCTTGATTTGATTCCTTCATACCAAGGTTTAGTGGGTTGACCCTGGAGATGCCAGGTACACATCAAAGCCACTCCATCACTGCCCTCCACAAGTGGACAGGGGAGAGAAAATGTAACAGAAGATCCATGAGTTGAGACGAGGACCAGGAGAGGTCACTCACTGAATACCATCAGGGGCAACACACTCAGTTTGGGGATATTAATTGAATTTATTACTAATAAAATCAGAGCAGAACAATGAGAAGCAAAATCTTAAAACACCTTCCCCCCACTCGTCCCCTCAAAAGGCACAGGGAGATAGGGAATAGAGGTTACAGTCAGTTCATCACAGGTTGCTCCTGCCACTACTCGGGGAGAAGAGTCCTTTCCCTGCTCCCCGTGGGGTCCCTCCAATGGGAGACAGTCTTCTACAAACTTCTCCAACATGAGTCCACCCCACAGGCAACAGTTCCTCATGAACTTCTCCAGTAAGGATCATCTTTCCATGGGGTGTAGTCCATCAGGCCCAAACTATTCCAGTGTGGGTCCCTCACAGGTTCACAAGTCCTACCAGGAAACCTGCTCCAGTGTGGGCTCCTCTCCCTATAGGTCCTCAGGTTCCTGCCAGGAATCTGCTCCAGTACTAGCTTCCCGTGTGTCCAAAGCCTTCTTTCAGGCACCCACCTGCTCCAGCATGGGTCTCCTTCATGGGCTGCAGGTGGCTCTCTGCACCATGGGCAGTGCCTGGAGCACCTCTTCCCCCTCCTTCTCCACTACCTTGATATCTGCAGAGCTGTTCCTCACACATAATTCTCACTTTGCTCGTCCTCTGGCCACAATACTTCTGTGTAATAACTTTTTATTCCTTCTTAAATATGTTATCGCAGAGGCACTGCTATCATTCCTGGGCTCAGCCTTGGCCAGTGGTGGGTCCATCCTGGAGCCAGCTGGCATTGACTCTGTGGGACTTGAGGAAGGCTTCCGGAAGCTTCTCACAGAAGCCACCCCTGCCATCACCTCACTAGCAAAATCTAGCCATGCAAACCCAAAACACAAGGGTGAATCTTCCTTGCTTAAGACTTTCCTCCTGGTCTCTGGGGGCCTGGGATTTCTGAGGGAAAAACCACAGCAATAAAGGCCAAGGAGAGGGAAGCATTGAATACTTCAGCCTTTTCCATGTCCTTTGTTGCCAGGTCTTCTGTCCCATTCCACAGAGGATGTACATTTTCCCTAGTTTTTCTTTCTTTGATAATATATCTAAAGAAGCCCTCCTAGAGGAGAGAAAAGCCACCATAGGAGTCAGGAGAAGAAAATGTTTTAATACTGCTTAAACTAAAGTCTCTCTGGAACGCAGGAAGGACTTGAGACACCGCAGGAGTTATGGATATCAGGTGGATATTCCACTTTTGAGATATAGCCTTTGGTTTCAGTGAAATTTCTGTTTTCTGTATTTACCCACTGCCTCCGTTCAGCACTTCTATGCCTATATGTTATTCTTTTATATTCCATTGATGCTATCTGTAACAGTGGTAGTGCCGAGACAGAGAAGGCTCCAGAAAAAGGGACCAGGATGCTTATGAAAATGTTTGGTCACCAGACCAGTGGTAAGTGAAAACTTCATAACATTAGATGATGCTTTTTCAGAGTGTACTGCTTCACTTCTACTTTTGAATGGTTTCTGTAGCTGAACCTGACAGTTATAAAGCCTTGGACTACCAAAGACGAATTTATTTCCAGGAAGCTGGGACAATTTTTCATTCAAAATTGAATTATCCTTTTCCTCATATACATATATCTATTTCATAGATATATATATACACACACACACACATTCCTTATGCTTTATATACATATTATTCAAATATGTATACGTATTAAAATATACATGTGAATATTCACATCTCTTTTCATTACATGTTTATACACATATATGTATTTTCATATCCTGGTGCACAGGAAGAATCAAAGATCAGGAAATAAACATGAAAATGTCCTTTGTAGACAGTAGGAAAAAGCCTTTTGCATAAAGCAATAATAAGAAGCAGACTATTTCTCCTCAGCAAAGCGTTTCCCAGTAGTTACAAGCTCTTCAGCTTTTCAGTTAGACTGTTCCACAACGTGGAGCTTATTTCTAGGTGGTTACCAACAGACCCTAAAACTAGATGTAATTACTGGTAGCAGCCAAATTGTTGCATGATTTCAGACAGAAAATAGAATGGTCTCATAAAACATCTTCTATGTCTGTCTCTCTTGCTGTCCTGTCTCTAGTTGTGTAAATGCACAAAGTTTTTGGTACATTTACACAACTTTTGGTCATCTTTCTGTGGTATTTAATTGGCTGTTCCACTCACCCTGTAAAGCTATTTCCTGTATGCTTTCCCTGAGTGCTTCCCTGTATGCTGCCTGTGTTCATTCCCTCCCCTGTTTGTATACATTCCCCTTGTGCTTTCACAAGCCTGCTCCTCACTTACATTTTGTTGAAGTGTTCTTTTAGATGCTACTTAAAATATTTCAGCAAAGAGACACTGAAGATGTGGCAACAACACAATTCTTTCTGTGAGGAATAAGCCAGATTGGTACCTTCATGTTAGTTGTTCAGACTCAGTTTTTATAAATGCCCCAATTATCATAATAGATTATGGTTTTTAATATCTTCTTTATCTCTACTTACAGAGCTTCAAAATTAATTTAGGCTTGAGAAGTGTCAATCTCTTTGACTAATTAAATTAAAGCCTATTTGAAATTGGACCATTTGGGGCCATTAACTTTTTAATAATAGTTATTACCATTAAAAAATAAGACATGACTGAGCTGTCATCGTTCTGCCTCTGATGTGCTGTCCTCAAAGATTGTGCCTATCCAAGCAAATTATTATATCATGAAATATGGCTTTTCATAACTGTGTATCCATAGGCCAGTCCAGTTATGAGCAGCTATGAGGCATCTAGTTATGAGACATAAAAATGTTAGTGTGTATAATTTTTGCCTTCTAATATAATTTTAAAAAAAAGCTGCTTCAAAGCTAATTGAATGCCAAGGAAAAAACAGATGATACTTTATTTAATTACCTGTTTTAATCTTTATTGAGAAATGCGTTACCTTATTAAAAACTTACTGGAATACTAGATGATTCCCACCCTCTCTGTAATGATACCCCACAATAGCCTGAAGTTGTTTCAAGGTTTTGTTTCCACTTGATTGTATATTTTGACGCTTCAGCAGCAGGTTCACTTGTTCATACAAAAAACATGATTTGCATTTCAACCTTAAAATTAAAATTCACTCTGATGCAACCAGAATGTCGAGTTTGCAGCACAAGAAGGCTGTAAATAATTTTTAAGTGTTTCTATAAAAGATAGGGTACGTGGGGAACCCAAAAACTAAGTGCTGTCATTTATATGCTATGCCAACTGGAAACATGGGCAACACAAGGATGAGAGAGAGTGAATGTCTTTCTGCATCTCCTTATAAAAATAAGAATCAATACAATCAAAAAGGCCCCTAGAAAAGTCACGTGTCCACTGTGCACTCATGGCCTTTAATAAATCAGGTTGTAACTGTCAAATAGGCCATAAAATAGAATTCTAATTCTACTAGAAATTCTGAAATCTGTCTAAAATTCCTCAAAGAGAATTGAAGTGGTTTTTTAAAAATTTTAATCTGAAAAGACTATTAACAAATGTTCCTAAAGCTCCTGGAAGATGCAGGAGAGCTGTTAGAGAGCCTGCATATTGAGAAGACTGTAAATCCTGGAATCTGAGAAAGCTGAAGACAACATAGTCTACAGGCTTCCTTGAAACTTCACTATCATATGGCAAGCTTTGTGAGGTGTTTCATATGAAGATGGATTGGGTTCTATACTGAATGTACAAAGGTTACCATAAGACTTTTCTATCTTTTTTAATTAAGTGGTAAATCACCCACCCCTTAAGTTAGTCTAATAAAACAAAACTAAAATAGCTCTAAGTTCATTTAGATAGTAGAGAAAGAAGAGCAAGAATTAATATTCCAAACAGAAAATACCCTTCTATATCTTCATGATAAACCTGGATCCCCAGACACCACTCAGAATACTCCACTTTACAAAGGCCTGCACCTGCCCTGTCATACCAACCTTCTGTGCTGGTTTGTGCGGGGTACAGTCAATTTTTTTCACATTAGCTAGCATGGGGATGTGTTTTGCTTTTGTACTGAAAATGGTGTTGAAGAAGGAGTGGGGGGGTCATTTAGAGTAATGGCATCTGTCTTCCCAAGTCACTCTCACATGTGATGGAGCCCTGCTTTCCTTGAGACAGCTGAAGACACACCAGCCGCTCGGAAGCAGTGAATTAACATCTTGTTTTGCTTTGCATTTGGTTTTTACTTTACCTATTAAACTGTCTTTATCTCAGCCCAGGAGTTTTCTCACTTTTACTCATCTGATTGTCTCCCCCATCCCCCTGGGGGAAGGAACTGCATGGGGATTAGTTGCGGCTGGGCTTAAACCACGACAAGGCAAAACTGTTCAGTTCCATCCCCAACCACAGGACTGGCAGTAGACACTGAGTCCTTCCTTCTGGGACATGTTTGGAAACCGGAAGACAAAACTACAAAGCATGCAGGACCTCCTTATTCTCTCTGCTCTGCATTCTTCCTCTTTATTCTCTCTACTGTACGAAGCTTGAAGGCTCCGACTGTGTACTGTGGTTTGTGGGGCTCATGACATGACAGGATGACTGAGGAGCAAGTAGAAAAACCCAGAAGCTTCTGGGGCTGCTCCTGAAATATGTTTTAAATCTTTTAAGGATAAACAAAAGTTATCACGAAAAGTCTAGACAAGGTGACAATATGCAACCATACTGAACTCTCCAACTTACCTGCTTTCTGGAATTCTCAAATATAAAATTTCGCTTTTCCTTTAGCACAGTAACTAATACTACTTTCAACAGATTGACACAAGCCAAAATTTCTGATTTCTCTCAGTTTTGGCTTTGGGATTAACAATTATTTATAAAAAGTAGAAAAATATCAGAAATCCTCAATAACAATTCCAGGTCACCAAAGAACAGCAGCAAATGGGCAGCAAATAGACCATTATTATGGACTTGTATTCACTTTTCTTGTTGTTGAAGCACATTGATCAAAATATTGTTTCTTAAAATCAAAATCTAAAGACATGAAAATATCATGTATCACCAGTCTTGCTTAATTTGATTCATTCCTATCAGTAAATTTATACATCCTGTAACAGCTTTGAGTAAAGACTTTCTCTTCAGGATATTGATATTGGGTCCCACAACCCTAGTTATATCTTTCAGGTACATATGCCTTATAAGCACTACTGAGGTTAAGTAAGCCATGTCTGCTCCATTAAATTAATAACATTAATTTTAGCTTTTTTGCAACTTTCCTAAGCTGGAAACAGAAAGAATAGTAGAGAATTGCTTTGTGTTTCATGTTTTAAAATTTATAAACCTTTTTCTGAACAAAAACCAGAACATATGCATATGGCACATTAACACAACTTAATGCTGTACATTAAACTCTTTCAAAAATTGAAAAAGCAACAGACAAACAGAAGGTAGCACAGAAAAAATATATGAATATATAACTTCAATATATAATGAATTATAAGACATTAAAATACATGTCATAGCTATCAGGGTAGTTTGCTTTACATTTTGCCTATTTACAAGGGCTGAAACTTTGTGTTCACAAATTATGAAATCTACTCAAAAGAAATAGACTCTTGGAAAACATCTCTTTTTCCACAGTTAGACATACTTCACAGATGTCAGAATGACATAATCAAATTTTAATATGCTGTAGGAACTGATCAATTAAGAGAGCTTTGACTTATATATCACAATGCATTACCAAACTGACGCCACAACAAACAGGGTGATTTTTTGGCACTACAGCAATTTTCTGGTAGATTTGTCGAACAGCACGAATGTAAGAGCATAAAAAATTTTCCTATAAAATAGGCAAAACAGTTATTTGACCTTCTCAGTGATGCTGGCCAAAGGTAAAGCATTACAAAAGACTGCTGGGAAGATTCACTACAGCTGTTTAGCAGTGCCCATTCATATATCTCACATATATGAACCACTTTCAGTCAGGGACTAAGTTGAACACCAAGCTACTACAGAAGTTGAAGACAGTAATGAAGTGTTAAGTCATCTCAAAATCAAAACTCAGAGAATTCAGTCATGTTTATGGCAAAAATTATTCTATTCTGAATAATAATACACAATAGATTTCATTTTCAAGGGTATCCTTGTTGAAGTCTCCCTTCCTTTTAGTACCCATTGGCTGTGTTTGAAATATCTCACTGTATAAGTATTTACTAAGTTCCTGGGATAGATGACTGCTCCCTAAAATGGGGAATTGAGCTATGAAAACAGAATAGCATTTGTTTACACTTGTTACAAACAATTTTGTTAATCTTGAGCAAACATTGTTCCTAATGTGATCACAGTTTGCCAAATGAAACACTACATCCAGCTTCATTAGGTAAAACCCAGTTTCTTCTTCAGGCAGTACAATGAACAACTTCATTTGTTGCCAGATTACTCCATCTCTAATTTCTTTTGCCAAAGGAAGTTGGAATTGGCATACAACTGAAGATTCCACAATGAAAGTGGGTTGGCACGATTTTGTTGAGAAATTACTTCTCTTTTACGATGAATTTCCAAGTCAACACAGTGAGTAGTGGCTTGAAACAGATATGTTTCTGGTGTGTTCCTGCCTATAACTGGATACTCCAGGGTATCAGGATACTCCAAGAAATATCCTAGCCACATTGACATGCAGGCGTTAAGAACAGAGGGGAATACAGAAAATCTTCTGAGATTTAAATTAAATTCCTTCTACTAAACTGATAGGATTAATTAAAAGCCACAGTCGCCATCAGAACAATACTGTGGTAAGGTCATAAAAGATCCAGTCCATTCCAGTGGAATTAGTGGTGCCATAAAAGCGCCTTTGAAAACTGTTACTTTCAAGAAATCTTTTAACTCTAGAGACATGCAAAACTTTTGGACTGAGAGGCAATCTTTGGCAAAAATATTACATTTTATTCTGGTTTTATTTTTCTAATGACACCATTTTTGGCACAAAGAGTTCTTTCTATTGCAGAAGATATATCTCAGACCCTTTGACCTCACCAGAGAGTAACAGAGAAAACAACCCCCCTCCTTTTTTTTAAACTTAACAAACTGGAACATACAGCAAGGAAATGAGTAAGCAGGCAACAAAGGTATGTTTCCAACTTCCTAAAGATACAGCAACTAAATCTACTTCATTAAAAGTGAGCTGTTCCTTTATATTCTTCCTCCCTATCCTGGCCACTGGCAAAGTTGCATTATTATCCTATGAGTCATTCTTTCTTCAAAATATCTCTCTGGGTAGTACTTGTTAATTAAACTTTCTCATCCTCTCTTACTCTCTCACTCTTACAGTTGTTAGCAATAGTCTTGTATCCTCTTTTTTGAATAGACATCTATATGTAATCTCCCATTATTAGAGTAGTAGGAAGGAACTGACTATCTTTTACTCTGTGTGCCCATTGAACGTAAAATTACTAATTATATCAAGCGTGCCTCGTGAGTGCTACTGGTGATTTAAATAGTACATTTTCTTCATCTCTTTAGGACAATGTTATCTATTGTGCAATGCTTCTTTGGTGGCATTTTAGCTAGTGAATTTGAAAGGTTCTCCGGTTTCATAAAGAAAAATGTGGAACATCTGTCCCTTTTCCGTGGATGTGACTCTGCAGTAGTTAAAACAGCCTGCTGTTCAGAAATGCAGAGTAGGAAATAAAATGTCATTTGAATACACGTGGTAATAATAGCCTGGTTGGCAGCGCCCTAGCCAGAACAAATACCCATCAGAGGTGTACCTGGCAAAATCATATGTACTGATTTCTTAATTTCATTTTTATGAAATGATAAAGAAACGTTTTTCACAGAAACTAGGTTTGATTCCCAACCATAGAAACAGACATATATATTACATGATGAGTTTGTCCTACAAAATACAGAGAGAAGTAACAGAACATGAATAAAATACCTGAGTACAAATAAAAAGATAATAGAGCTGTTATTTATGCTTAGTGAAACAAATTCACAGAGCGGCTCTGTAGATGGCCAAGAAGTTGCAGCTTATGTCTTTATCTATATTCATTTAATGCCTAGTTCTGTACAGAGTAACAGCTCTGGCTTTAAGCATGTGATAGGACAGGGAAGGCAAATTATGACTGAAGTGTAGCTGATGTATTGGAAGAGGGAGGTAACTGGGGAGAAAACCTGAGCTGAGTAACACCTAAAGCTCTTCATCCAAAGTAACCATGGAGGCTACTGCAGAAATGAATAATCAGAAAGAAACAGAAGTCTACAAGGGGTGGAATGGGAAGGTAGAAAAATTCAGCAACTGATTTAACCTAGGCCAAGGAAATCTTGAAGCAAAATCAGGAAAAGAATCTACCCCTCAAAAAAAAAAAAAAAAAAAAAAATCAATCTAGACCTCATCTAGAAAGTACCTTTTGTAATCAGAGACAAGACAACACAGGCTGCTGTGCTCTGGGTAGCCATGGTTGCCTTAGAGCTGACTTGGTAAACCCCCCAAAGTCCCTTCAAGACCTACATTTCAGCAACAAGATAAAGATAAGGAGGATGGGACACTATATGTGTGATTTTTGATCTTTTTAATTCTGTCATGTATGAACATCAAAAACGTTTGTTGGGACTGCAGTTGTCAAATTGTAAGCCAGCATGTGAAAACAGCTGTCTATCCTCAGCACCAACAAACACGAATAGATCTGTCATCACAATTACAGCTCAGAGCTGGACTGTCTTCAAATACCAACAACAGTCTGCACTGCGAGCAATGTCAAATAAGCCTGACTCAACTGGTTTAGGATCCATTTCTGTAAAGAACATAATGACAGCCTTTCTCTTCTATGAAAGGTTGCAAGACTTTCTGTGGAAGAAGTCTGTTATCTCGCATGTTAAATATTTCACGACTTGCTAAAAGAAGTCACTCTAGAAATCAAAAAAATTATTTACACATTTAATAAAATAAATATACCATTTATTTATGTGCATATAATTTTAACTTGATTACTCTCTGACAGCCTTGTTTCTTTATTACAGCAGTAACTGTCTTCTGACATTTATTTTTTTTACGGATCTCTCACAAGTGTTTACTTAGATACATACAGTGGCTCAAGGGGTTGTAATGGAACACTGATATTTTCATCCCAAAACAGCTATATGTTGGCCAGAAGTGACCAAGAGACATCCGAAAGTAGCTCTTGATTTAGCAGTCGTCTGGGCAAAGCTGATTTGGGAATCTTATTAAGAATGCAATTTTACAATGTAATTATCACACTATCAGCATATCTAGTCGACAGATTTAAAATGAATATTACATTTCTCTGTATATCATTGACAATATGAAAAAGAAATGAGACGAAAAGAGGTAGAGACAACCATTTCCCTTGGAACATGGAAGAAGCAAGAACCAAAAATATGACTATTTGAATCAATTCCCAGCCTCTTTTCTGAAACAAACCTGTGTACTGACTTCCCTCAGGAAAGTAGACTGAAGTCTTCAGATGTGCAGATTGCCATTTTGAAATTACAACTTCTAATATTTGCTCTCTAAGGATATAATTTCTCTCAAGTCAGGATATTGTTACATAGCCCATATACTCTGCTTCCTACCGGTGCATTACTTCTACATTTCTGAATTTTTTAATTATCATAACAGTCTACCAGACAATAAAGTACAAAAACATTCCGGTAAAGTAAAACCATTAAGGAACTGGAATTACAGGTCACCAATACCAGTATCCATATAAACCAAACTGGCTGTATAGAGGCAAAGACTTTTGCCTCTCAAAACCTTATAGCCTGAGGGTTTGCACATATTTGACATAAAGTTTTGCTAAATGTGCACTTTCATGGCAAACGGAGGTATTTTTAATGTGGAAAGTGTACTGCTTTTTTAATTACTATACTATTATGCTGTATTACTATAAAAGAAGTAGCCATAATTATAAAGAAGCAAGCAGGAGAAAAGGAGAAGAATGTAAGAGAGGGAAAGGGAGGGAGACTAATTTAGGAAAAGAATAAACAAAAAGAGGAATTTAAAGTCCATTGTCACAGGATCAACAAAAATCTTTTGATTTGATTTTTATGTATGTGCATGCTCCTGAAAACTTGCAGTATGTTCTGCTGAAATTGTCATTATATTCTGATTTTTTTTTGCACTTAAAATCATCTGAAACATCTCACTGAAGGAATCTGTAAAGTTTTTAAAAGACTGACACTGTGCAGTAACAAACTTTAATTGAAAAGTACTGGCGATGAACTGATAGTTACCAATGAATTAAATGAGGAACTGAAATAAAATCTGATGATGATTCCTCTCCTAGCTGCAGGTTGCAGATATAAGTTCAATATTATTGTCATTACCCTTTCCATCCCTCTCCAGTGATCCCAGCTGTATATGCATTCTTGGTCCCTGGATACAGGAACAAAAGACAGGTAGAAAGTTGTTGGCTGGTTCATTTTGCATGTATGATACAAGTAAAGAGTTTCTCCCTCTGACTCCCAGCTCTCAGAAAAGGATGAGCACAGTTTGGTGTCTATAAATACAGATATAACTGTGCACACACAGACACACACATACAAGTTATGTTGTGTAATGCGACATAGTAAACATAGTATAAGTTGTTATCTTAAATTTATCCGAGTGTTAAAGATGCAAGTGATCATAAAGGGAAGATGTAAATTTAAATATGGCTCTTCAGGAGTGGTTTTCACAGTGTCACAGCATATATCTGTCCTGTAGATTCTATCAAGGAATTAACTGGAGCTTCTAACCACCGTGAAAACAATGCAACCATGGTATACAAAAAGGTATAGAAGCAGTGTGAGAACATGCACATTAGCTGGCAATTTCAATCTTGAAAAATTTAGCAGTTATTAATTGTTACTAATTCTTGCTTAAGCTGCCACCATTCCACTCCACACTAAAAAATCAATCAATCAATCAATCAGTGAGATGACAGGAGTTAATTCAATTTCTAAAGACCATTTTTGTTTCAAGTAAATCTGGGATCTCAGAAACATAAATGAAAAATTAATCTCAGCGTGGTTTACACAAGGTTTTTTGTTCTTTTTTTTTTTGGTTTTGTCTTTTTTCAAGGGGCTT
This sequence comes from Corapipo altera, assembly GCF_003945725.1. NCBI lineage: Eukaryota > Metazoa > Chordata > Aves > Passeriformes > Pipridae > Corapipo > Corapipo altera. The sequence goes on from NW_020884952.1 coordinate 1,789,931, forward strand.
CATAATTTATGGATCAGAAACAGAGAATCAATTTGTATCCCTTCAGGATCTACTTCCAACTGATGATGCAAAGATGTTTTTCATAAACAACTGATGAAGTTTTTTTAATTTGAAATATTGCCTGTGTTTACCTTTAGTGTACTCTAGAACCACACTGATTGAGGGATTAATTTTTAGGCTTCCTTTCCAGAATAGAGAACTTGCATTTCAAAGAGGTATTATTGTACATTATTCTTCCCCATGACTAAGGTTTGCAGAATCTCTTTCAAATTTCACACAGGCATATGTGAGGAATGTGCAAGGAACAGAGAATAAAATACACTGTCACAGATCTACCAATGATGACCTCAAAGGCAAAAAGTATCATGTTATTTGTAGGCTTGAAGCTGAGGTAAGGGAAGACCTTTGGGATTCAAAAAAAGCTATTATTTGAGATATAATAGGCCACAATCTCCACTTCTGATTATGCAACCCAGCAAGAATAGATAGATATCCTCAAGAAAGAACCCCTGAAACCCACTCATCTTTTATGTCAGCCTGTAGAGAGAAAGGAAGAGAGAGGATATGTTTCAATTCCATTCTGACTAGATGGTGAATAAGTCTGTAACAGTCAGTAACGTTTCTTAGATATTCCATTTAATCACACACACAATAATGTAATTAAAGGTGCAAAAACACCCAAAAAATTAAAGGCCTGTCTAAAGAACTGGTGATTCACAAGGAATTGAATACACGAAACTTGGTTTGGGTCTGAGTCATGTGGAGCTCAGTATACGACTGATTTTTGCCAAAGGCAACTGTAATAATGTTGAAAAAGATTAAAATTTTAAATATGATTAAACTCATTAAGAACTTGTTTTGAAGCTTAAGCGGATGTGGCAGTAGAGAATAGGCTGGGATGCAACTGTGAATCATGCCACTTTCACTTGGAAAAAGTGCTCTCCAAACCCTTGAGTTGTGCTCTGTGTGAGGAAAACGAGCTGAACGGGTCCCAGTGCAGTTTGCCTGGAAAGGGAGGAAGTTCACTGACCCAGAAACGCTGTTTTTGCTGCAGTGCCTGTGCAAGTCCTGTCTCCTGCCAACCGTGTAATAACCTGAGACTCTATCTGGAACTGATAAGGAATGAAACCGGGGCGGAATGGTTGAACAAATTAAACATGAAGCACTTCAGTTTAAAAAGTTGTCAGAAGCTTGTCAATAGTGATTTAAATATGTGGGATGAGCCACATCCTGCAAACGTCATTTTCTCATCACTCTCTATACAGCTTATTTAGATTATACAACAACTTCTAAGTGTTTATATATAGATGTGAGGAATCCCACTTCCAGAAAATAGAAGATAATTAGAAAATGAGAGAAAAGTATCACTTCTTTTTTGTAAGAAACACCATTGTGACTTTCTAATACTTCCCCTGATAGATCTCATGAGCTCTGGTCTTCAACCAAACAATTCTAGTCCTTCTGCTTTTTGGTAGAAAGTTTGTGAGTTTTTCAGAATTATTTTTTCCCTACTGTTGCTGAAAGAGAAGAAGCAACGAGTTCTCCTCAACTAAAATGGTCTGCACTTGCCTGTAATATGTACAATAATGTGTTTGAGGCTTCCACTTACAAAGCTGGTCACTGTCATTTGTTTCCAAAAAGATCTAAAATAAGATATTTACTCATACAATTGACAAAGGAAATCTTTCCTAAACAAAGGTTAGAAAGAGCCAGTTACTTTCCTAAGCCAAACACAGTAAAAGAGGTAGTGTCATAAAAGAACTCTCTTTTTCCCCATATAAAGTCCATGAACATGTATTTTAGCAAGGGGGCTTTTGTATTTGAAGGGATTTGTTTTCTCAGGGAACTGAACAACAGTTTTCTCTGGAACGCTCATTATTGTCTCAATACTTAAAAATGAAGGAAAATTTATAAATTAGTAAACTTTATCAAATCAACAAAAAGATCAGTTTGTTTTGAAAATGTCAATATAATTACTTCTAGAAAGAAAATCAGGAGATATACAGTGGCTCTCACATTTCATACTTCTAAAACTTGCAAATTTTTTGTTCTGACCTTTTGAGTCTGACCTTAATAATTATTACTAAGAAGATAGCCTTCATTTTCACCAAGTGTCTTAGTGAATCCCTCAACAGGTGAAATCTCCTCTTTCAAAAGCCCAGTCTCACTTATATGAATCATTTAATTACTGCATATGTTCACGAGGTTGTTATTTTTTTTTTTAAATAACCCTGAATTAACAGAGCAACAGTTCCCAACGTATTCATAGGGCCAGCATTGAACTAAAACACCAACTTACAACCCATTTTTTTTTCAAGGAAGTATTAATTTAAATTTTTAGCCCTGAAACTTCTCAAACTCTAAATACTTTATACTTATACATTCTTTAGTTTAAGTATCATTACACCATCCCTAAAAAGTTCTGATTTAACCAAGTGTGGTGAAAAAAAGCATGGTTAACAATTAACAGTTTTGTATAACACTAGGGAAAGTTTTTGCATGAAAATGGGTATCATTTCATTGTTTTCATTGGAAATCAAATGAACACTAAGGCAAAAGAGCATATCCAGCAGTCACATATCCAATCGATTTTAAGTGACAAGACCAGGTGTAAGACAGAATATTATCAGTATTTTAGTCAATTTTTTTCTACTTCAGTTCATTTATGTCTGTAGTTAAAGTGTCTCATGAGTTTCAGTTTGTTAGAATGGACTTTCAGTGAAGGAATGAAATATGATTAACTTTAAGCAGGTATTGCTGAATTGAGCCTGCAAATACAAACATAAAGCAAAGATTAATAGTTCTGTCCAATTCTCTCTAGGATGGTACTTTCGAGAAAGATGTTCAAAATAGTGTACTTAAACTAAATAACTATTTAGCATCTAATAAAAAACAATTTTTTATATAGAACAGACCTCAAAACAGAATGTTGTATGGATGTAAATTTTCTATTTTCATTCAGTCCACCACTGACCTGGTGCAAATAAGCATCTTTTAAAATGCTTCATTCAGCTCTAGGTTTCCTAAATATCTTAAAGACAAAAACACACCATCTTGACGATAGATATTAAAAAAAAAAAAAAGCTTTTTTTTTTTTCCTTTTCAATGGGATAAATCAGTACTAAGATGGAAGATTATTCCTGAATGACGACATATTATATTAACAACATGCTCATGGAAAATGCATGAGTATTTGTTGTCCCCTCTGGAATTTTCTCTGTTGACAGCAAGTCTTGGAAAGAAAGTATTTTCTTTACCTTTCTAAATCTACCTGCAGCTCCCATATCAAAATTACTTAGGATAAGTGCATCAAAGTAGAGATGGCACAGTCTCTTCTCTCCAAGTGAATGCTTCAGACACTGTGCTAAGCAGATCATCAGCTTTTTGAATATTTATTTTCTGTCATTTTCCCTCACAACAAAACAGATCTTCAATTATAGGTCATTAGTAAGGTGCTGGAGAGTGCTGAGAGCCAGCTGCCTGCTTTCCAGGAGCTGAATATCTGGATCTGAAGTAAAAATTACACTCTACAACTTTCTACCTGAATGAATGTACCAAAAACCAGACCTAAGGATCATCAGTTGAAGAGAAAGGAAAAGTTGTAATAAGAGCTCAGTTCTTTGACAGAAAATGACTGGCACTGTACTGCTTGTACAATTGTACACTGCATAATCCTCCTTGAAGCCCTGACAGAAACGTCACTAAAGGAAGGAGATTTCTGAACCTCCTCTGTCCTTCATGTTTCCTTTGCTGGTGGAGAAGGTCCCACACTGTGATGCAGCCTGATCTCCTTGTCTTATGATGTAAAATATAGCGTTATGCATTCCATTTATAGCTAAAGGTTAGAGGCTGCAGTCTTCAAAGGCTTAAATACTTCTCTATTTTGGTTGCTCTTCTGTTAATAATTGTGTCTTTCTTTTACTCTATGTCTCTTCTGATGCCACCTATGTAATTTCTCTTGGTATTGGCCAGTACTACATGCTCATAGCAACGCATTTGTAGGCACAGCTGCAATACAGATAATAAAATAACAAATAATAAACAATTATCAGTGAATTAATGATGTTCTGTAATGATGCCAAAGTCCACCTGATCAGGCACAAAGCCTGAATCATCTTAATTTTAAATCTAATATTCTCTTGCCCATTGTAGTGAAGGATTCCTTTTCCTTTCCTGCTCTCCAGTCCACCAGGGAGCTTGGGAAACGTATGCAGCACCCGATACTGTGATAAAAATAAGAAAGTGGAATACATCAATGGAACCAGAAGCAAAAGTAACTCAAGGTGCTGATTCACGTCATAGATGCCAACAAGTCAAAAAGTTGCAGTTCATGAGTTTGTAAAATAAAAAAAAAAAAAAAAAAGGCAGTTTTGGCCCCTACCTCATGGCTGCATGACAGTAATTTAGTAATTCTTGATGTGAAAGTTTGTCAGATGCATATTCCAGGCAATACCTCCTCCCCCTCGTTGAATCATACAGGCTGTGTCCTAATCAAATTATATTTTTGAAGTGTTTCCTCACTGAATCCCACAAGATTGTTTCTCATATTTTCCCCCACACATGCTTTTGAAACTAACTATCCTGAGGCTGCCAGCAGAGCCTTCTTTCTTCTCTCTCTCCCCCTACCCCCCACTTTCCTTTTTTTTGAGGGGGGGGAGGAAGAGAGTCATAGTTACATTCGTCATTTTTCAGTCCTTCACAATCTGCCCTGTCAGCTGATAATATCTAAAAATATCAGGAAGACCAATATTTATTTCTGTCATTTCAGGATTATGCCTACTATTTTTTTTTTTCATAGAAGGAGTCACCATCTATTAACGTCAGGAAAACCCTTGCGTTCAGATCTGTTGTGTCCTGTTAGTTGGACTGTCAGTGACCTTCCCTAATATTAATGAGAAGGCCCATTGATCTCTTCCAGCAAATACAATTGGAAACTCCCCCTTACAGCCAGGGACAGAAGGTTTGCTGGAGAGCAGCACAGCAGAGACATGGAATCTCTCACCTAAGTTGCTGCCATTTGCTGCCACATAATTACTCAGTGATTAATACACAAGAACAAAACATGATGTCCTTGGCTGCCCACTGGTTACCCCTGCTTATCACAAGCCAGTTACATCATACCCTGTTTTTTATTTACAATGGACTCACTGTTGTCTTTTGAATTCTTTCCAGTTGTATTCCAAGAGTTGTTCTCTGTACATTGTAATAACCATGAACCACCTGTTTCCTCTCAAACTGGCTTGCAAGAGGACATTTATGTCACCCGTGCCCAATCATTTGCTAAAACAGGCCTCATTGCTGGCCTACGGTCTAGTGCTTTCCAGAACTTTTTCTGATGTTCTAGCAGTATGAAGCAGCTGACAGCAGCTGGTTACACAGATCTGCATCCTCAGTACTCCCACAGTTCCGGGTGCAAAAAGTACGAGGGGAGACAAGGTCTCAGGAAGAGATGACATGAGAAGGCTGAAATGCAGCTGTAGGGCTAACAGCCTTGTGGGATTCAGTATGGAAACGTGTAATTTGAGTGGAACATACTCACCATGTTGAACTCAGTGGGGAGAAGCTATTGCCTGGCCTCTGGAGTCACGCAGCAAAGGATACAGGTGACCTACATACAAGTAAAGGCAAAATTGGAATTGCTTTTATTAATACGTGAGCTTAAACTATTTTCCAGCAGGTCTCACGTCCTGGGTAAAATCAAAGACAGTCTCCATGGAGTCCTTCCCTAGCACAGCACTGATCACAACCAGTCCCTCAGTAAACATGCCTAGAAACACCTGTTACTACTGAGGACTGGATTGCAGCTGCCACTTCAGCTCGAGCTCGTTTCACCTCAGCTTCTTTCTCCTCACAAATGAGTATTGCCTGGGAAAAACCTACCACACGAATGACAGACCATTCTGTGGTGAGGAAGCATGAAGCCTTAGTTCTTACAGTCATACTCTTAGCAGTTATAGGATGTCAGAAATGAGCTGAAAAGCATTTATTTCCTAAGCAGAAATGTCAACAAGTTTTCTGAAAACCCTAATTGTCATAGATCACACAAAAACAATCCCTTTCTATTGGCACAAGCAAACTATCACTCTGTGACAGTGCAAATGAAGGTAGATAGAGATACATTTCAGGAGGACACTGAAGAGGGGCTGGAAGCTTCACTGAAAACTTTGTGCACAGCTTTTTTAAAAGTAACTGATAAAGAGTACACAAACTGAAGTAGCCTGGGGATTTAATTGCCACATTTATTTTTAAAAGGATCTCCATCTAAGATGACGTATGAGACACAACACAATGTCAATCATTATTTCAAGCCAGAGGATCTAGATTTTAAGAGGAGTTGGTCGGGGGAAGATGGAAAGCAGTTTTGAACACGTTCTGAAGCACTTTTTGCAATACATACAAGGCAAAAGGCACATGAAAAATCTGAAGTAAACAGGTATATACATTACTATTCGAAATCTTGACTAGGAGTCAAAACCTGCAGTGGCCTTCTCTTGATGCACTCTGCCTCCTCAGTCCCCTTCTCTTTCCTCATGTTCTATACGGGTACAGTGTGAGTTCAGGCCTGAGCAATACAATAATACAAGAATAATAAAACCTTCTTCAAGGGATGGGAAAGAGTTGGGGTACAGCCTGATGTTAGATCCCAAGGTTTTTTTGATTAAGAAGTCTTTAGCAAGATGAGTCCTTGTGAGGAAACTGCAAGTATCAGAAAGAAGCAAAGTGTGCATGTTTCACATAAGTTTTAACCTTTGCACCTTCAGAGCTAGGCCCATTGCTAGAGCTCATTTGGAAACTATGCTTTCAAGGAAAGGGCTTATGTGCTTTCTGTGTTGAAGTTCAGCTGCTAGAACTGCTAGAGACTCTACTTTCTGATCTAGCAGTTAGTCCAGACCCCAGGACTGGGGTCTGTGCTGTCCCAATTGCTGGTGAGCAACTAAGTAAAGGTCAAGGAAAATTTATCATATCAAATGTTTGTCTGGACATCATGGATCTTACTTGGGAAAGCTTATTTGTGGACTACCATAAAGGCTTGGCAAGAAATTTAGTCTATCCAGGGCACTACCTGAATCTATCTGTACAAGACAATAACAGCATTTTTCTCCTTTAGAGTCTTTTAGATACAGAATCCAAGAGTGATACCAAGGTGTTTCCATGCTAAGACAACAGTTACTTAACACTGTGTATATGATAACAATAGATACATATCCAGTGAACTTTTACACTCTTTCAGCAGCCTAAACCGAGCTTAAATTTTCCATTTAACTTATCATATTCTCAGAATCCACAATTGCCCTGGTTCCAGGGGTGTTTCACTGGGAACACTAAATTGAGGAACACCGTTACTAAACCGTGACAACCTTGTATCTCAATTTGTTGGGCAATAAGAATTACAGTGCACAGCTTCCCAGCCTTCTCTATGTCTTGTCACAGATGTACACTTTGTCCTCACACCAGTAATAGTTGTGTGTCCTTTGATCTCGTTCAGTTTTTCTGCATCTCACCCACAGGACGTGACTACACCAGGCCTAAATCCTACCAGTGGCATCTTATTTCCAGTCAAACCCAAGGCAGGATGAGTCCTCCCAAAATTTCCAAACAAATTCTCTGTTACCACTACTAATATCAGGAAAACTGCAGACACTCTGGGTCTTTGGTTATCAAACTGAAAATGAAGACGAAGGAAAGTTAGTGAGACCAATCAGTTTGCCAGCTAGATTCCATTAGAACCTGAGCAGCTGAAATAGGGACAGGTAAGGAAGCTGTGTCAGTGATATTGGGTGGATGTTAAAGATGCATTTGGGCATATCCAGCCTAGATATACAGTCTATGAGAGGATCTAATGGGAGGGACAGAAGTAGAGAAGAGGGTAATAAGTACTAAGGAGGTTAGACAGGGATGGAAAAGTAGCTGTTTAAATTGCTGTTCATTGTCAGGATTAGGAAACATGATCTGGCCTCTCAAAGCTGCATGATGACTAACAGACGGAGATAATTTGGAGAGATATTGACAATGTGTGTGCAGGTCAACTTGGAGACAAATCTGTGCACACTCTAAAACAGAAAATAAAAGTAATATTATGATTAAAATAATCTTAGGCCTAATTTAATTAACACACAGTAAGTGAGAAAGTCTCTGAAGACTGCATGAGTGTACCCAATAACAGAAATTAATGAGTGGAACATCAACTTGAGCAAGAGAACAGGAAAAAAATCTAAGATAAAGCAAATTGCATCAAATCCTTCTACAGGGGGCTTTTTTCTTCCACTTCTACTGCCCACATCTCTACATCACTAACCACTACAGATGTCATCATTTTTCCTTAACCATGCCACATGAAGCTACAAGTATAAATGAAATACAGTACATATGCCCTACCTAAGCATGTATGTCCAGCCAAAGCTCATATAGAATATGTGGAGAAGAACACGTGAGAAGGTGCACTACTGTGCAGCTACCAGGACTAAAAACTGCATTTTCACATGCTCAGTCCACTCTACTATGCTGCCTCACTCTGAGTTATTGCATCATTCTATCCACCCTTGAGGCAAGCTATCTCATCAGTTTAACATTTGTATATTTATATCTCATCTAAAAATACCTGTAAACATATGTGTATAAATACTGTATCCAACCTGCCCATCAGCCCCAGTCACCTCCCACCTCCTGCTCACTAATAGCACAGTCCTGCATCACCTCCCACTCAGCCAAGTGATCCTGTGCTAGCTGCTTTCGACATACTCACAGCTATATATACTTGTGAGCACGCTAAAACCCTTCTGCAAAGACAACATCTCTTTTGCAAGAGTTACAATGCATTTTAGAGTCACTCTGATGCTCTGGGTATTTTTTTTTTACGCTGGTTTATGTGCTAAATTTGCGTATACGTGCGTGTCTGCAACTCATCTAGTTTGAAAAAGCATACACCACTAAGACCAGAAAAAAAAAGCAAAAAACCAAAAAAATCCCAAACAAAGGAACAAACAAACCCCCCCCAAACAAAACAAACCAAAACCAAAGCCACCAATAAAAACCCCAAACTGGTCACCATTAGGTAGGTAAAAATATTTTTTCTAACATAATAATTAAATCTTGATAATTCTGAATTACTAATAAATCTTACCAAAAAAGTGAATGCAATTATGATTTTTTCCATAAGGGAATATTTCTCAGAGTAACTGTATGCTACAGTCTTAATTACTTGTATTCTATATGTTCTGTGTTAGTGGCTAAATGCAATCATGGTTAGGGATTCCCAGTGTTACTGTGCCATTTATCCATTCCTCATACAGTGCAGATACATTCCAAATCTATCATAAAATGATTTTCACATAATGCAAATTTTCAGTTTTCTCTTAGTTTTCTTGTGAGGCTTTTCCATTGTTTAATATTTCATTTCTCTGCAAAGAATAGTTCAGGATTCAAGCTGATTTTTCTTGCTTAATTTCATCCAACTATTCTAAAATAAGAATTCCCTTATCTCAGTATTTGCCCTTTTCGAGTACACGTTAACAAATATCATAACCTTTTTGCTCAATACTTTTTATTTGGCCAAGTTATACACAGAAATTTCTTTTCATGGTCAGCCAATTGCCTTAATCTCTAACTTATCTCTAGTGGGTTAAATTAGAGCTTAATGCATTTAGGGTATTGCTTCAATTTAAAGAGTCTGGCATTCCTATTCTTGGGATTTAAAAGGTGCTCATGCAAATATGAAAAATTTTATAGAACTCTCAGTGCAAGTTAGGCTCGAGATCCTTTGAGAAGAGTTTGCAAATTCACATGGGCTACAACACTTCCATGTTACATGGATTTACCTGGTCCAGAATGGTGCTGTTTATAGGAAGTTTAACAAATTCCCTATGATTGATGGAATGGTAACTGCTCACTGTCTGATTGACTTTCACATGAACACTATGATCAAGAGATGGTCCCTCACTCAAGTCTATAATACCATTTTTGTAACCCCACAGTACACAAGGAGTACCCAGAATGTTTCTGGACGGACAACATTCAAACTCTGGAATTAAATTTTCAGAGAATTGGACCTTTATGTATACCTGCTAAGTGGTACTCTGAGTTTTTTTTGGCAGAGGTAGGGAGGAACTTCCTCCTGTGGCCATTCCCCTGCAGCACTCTTACTGTCAGTTTAGGATGTGATATATACAGTATGTTCCAGACAGGAATGACTCCTTACAAGACTAAAACTCTCTTGGCAAGCAGAAGAAAAATATACCCAAACTTTTAACACTCTATAACTACCAAGTTTAAAATACTTAATATTTTCTGAGAACAAGACTGGGGTTATACCAATATATATTGGTTTATCAGTCAGCTATAATGCTCAACTGAACATTGGACAGTTATTTTAAAAAACATCAATTAGTTGTGGTATTATATTACTCATCAAAAACTTGTTTCCAACCAGAGAGTTGTTTCATCAGGATTTTTAGGTGTCAAGTTTCTAAGTATCAGAAATTACCAAGAAAGCTAACAAAAGTATATTACAAGTCAAAAAAACACCATAGCTATCACCAGTAAAGAAAAAAAAAATCCATTGAGGTCCTTATTTTAATCTTGTTTCCCTCTTCTCCTTGGAGCTCAACTAATTAGCTGCCATTTATAGGTGTCCAAGTACAGGCCTGCAGGATACCAGACTTCATATAACCAAGATATTTTCTGAAGATCTGAGCATGAATCATAATATAGATTGTTGTCTGAATTGGTATGAAAACAAAGTATACATCCCAACATAGGAGGCAAAAAAATCTAAGAAAGTATTTTAATTACATTTATGTTTTCAGTGAACATAATAATAAGTGCAGACAAGCAAGTAGGCAGCAACAAAACTCATGGGAATTATTTGTAAACTACTGCAAAGTTAAACTAATTAATTAGGTGCAATTGATATTCAGATGCATTATCCTCAATAGGATAGAGGCAGGATTTAGTTAACATGGACATTTGTTTGAACTGTATTTCTACATCAAAGAATCAAAACCTGTCTTAAAAATGAAAAGAAGTAGTTTCTCCAGACAAAAAAATTATTCCTATGAAAATAGCAGCTAATGATCCTTTGTTAATTTTTTTGGTGGGGGGGAAGTTTGTTCAATTTTAAGCAGAGTGTTTGTTCTAACTTAAACAAATTTCTATATTCTACTGGATATAATTGTGAAAGGCAGATAAGGTAGATTTCAGAAATTATAGGTGAATACAAAACCAAAGAAACCATTCTGTTACAGGGGAGATTGACTTTTGCCACATTGCAGAACAGGTAATTTTCTGTTTATACCATCTTGCACTTTCTCTTGGTACCACAAAGTTCTCGTACATCCCTGAACATTTCCACTGCTTAGAAACAATCATTACATAGCCAAAAATGATGGTTGCAGTGCTCAGTGATCCTTTCCCTGAAGTTATTACAGAATGTCGTAGAACACAGTGTACCAGATGACTATAAGAACTCAATCCTTGAGGTTCATCAACAGTGGAATTTAACTAACTAATTCCCCTAGCTCAGGTAGAGATCCAAACTCACCACTTTACTCTGCAAGAAGCAAAGGTATCGTACTGGCACTCAGAAGTCAGCCAGGAAATTAATGGAAGCCTATGGGTATCAACTGACAACAACTTTGCAGTCATTCTCATTTCTCCTTTATGCCTGCTGTTCCAGTTTCCACACTTTTGCATTTCTCAGTTGCCACCCTTTAAAAGATGCATGGAATGCCAAGCTAAATCTTATACACATCAAGAAGTTCTGTCCATAAAGGATAGTGGGAGTTCCATCTGTAAGACTTCGCAAACTACTGTGATAATCATTGCTAATCACCCATGTTTCCAATGTAGTCAATATAAATAATTCCACAAACAACATTTGCAAAGTTCTGACATGTGGCAAATGTTCGGTAGCTATGTTTAGCACATGCTGGATAATCCAAGTTCTTCATGCACATTAAATTAGTAATTTTGACTCACGATAAAAAGGGAAAGGAAAAAAAAAAGGTTTTTAGAATCTATTTCAACTATAAGAGGAAAGATGTGTGTCATGCAAGAGTGCTAAAACTTTAGAGGAAGAGGTGCTTCCTTAATATAACAAGTAAGGTACTTTGTCTAGTTTTGTACTACTTGTTACTAAAGCTTTTCTGTTGTTCAGCATGGAGGAATCTTTGGGTAGTGTATCAGTGCTACAGTTGTTCCTACATCATCCTCACTGAAGGTGTAGAAAGGAAACATGTTATTTGATATACAACTGTCAGAATAGTCCCTTGGGGAAAGAGCAGACCTGCTTAATGCTGTTCCTTATGAAGAGTTCTATACTTTCCCCAAACATCTGTAGCTTTTATTAGCAGAAATTCTGGTATTCGCTCCCTTTGGGGAGGAAATGTTCAGTTGTTTCTCCCAGAGAAAGTATCATGGTTATATTTATGTTCTTTGGAGAAAGTAGAGTGACAGGAAAATGAAATATCTTCCTACTAAAAACTCAGATTTATGTTGCATAAATTTGAATATTTTATCTGCTAATGCTACTACAGTGCCTTATGCTTTCCAGCTATGATATTTTCTCCTCTTACGCACCACAGCCACTCTTAAACATTAGACCAGTGAGGAGAATGTTCACCTGCCATGGATTATGGGAATTGTAATCTAAAGAAAGCTTAGCAGCAAACTTATCTCCTTGAGGTGCCGCAACATGAGACTCATATTAAAATTAGAAGTGCCCACAAATGCTGTGGGTACTCCTTCTCTTTTTTTTTTTTTTTCCTCCCCCAAAAAGAAAACTAAAAACTGCAGATGGAAGTCTGAAACTTTCTGTAAAAAGCTAAGTGTTAAGATACAGGTGAATACTAGTCATGTTATTACCATGATTACTAGCATGGCATTTGGTAAAAGAAGAAACTGAGTCATCGAGGAGAGTATTTGCCCAGGGTCAACCACTGAAGTGGTGACAAAATGGAAAGCAGAGCCAAACAGTCAGAAGCACTGACGAAGGACAGACGGCTGGGAACGGGCTGTACGAGCCACAGTTGTGATCAACCTTGACAGCTCCGGAACCACGTCACAAACTTTGCCTCTTGAAACAGCCACCTAAACTCTGCTCGCTGCCAACTTTTGTTGCTATGTTGTGATTTCCCCACACCCCCGCCCCAAGGAACAGCTTTCTTTTGAATGAGGACAAAGCATTACCCCAAAAGGGTCTCTGATTTTATTCCTCTGAAAAGCTTTTGGCTTGATCTTTCCCTTGTCCGGCTTCTAGGCAGCTATTTAGATGAACACAGATGCTTGACAGAGATACAAAACACAAAAGATTAGCATTCCTCATCAGTATATACACACATATTATCACAAGAGTTCTACTAGATGACAAGTAGGCAGAAGCATAGCTACGTAATACTACATCAAGATAACTTTTTGTTATGCAGTGTGACAAATGCTCTATAAAAGATTTGCTTTCACGTGCGCGTTTATTTGGATACCCTTTTGCTCCTTGTGTCTAACATAAAAAGTGGATTCAATCCAGAGGTATTGAGCCATGGTAGAAATTCCACAGATTCCCCTCTCCTGCAGGATCTCAGAGTGTTAGTAAACATAACAGACAACCAATCAGTCAGGCTACAGTAACACACACATCTCCAGAAGGCAGTGAGAAAGCCTTAAATAAAACATAGTACCAGCCTTCAGTGGAGTGCATTGAGACAAATGCCAGGGATGTGAAAGGTGTCGCTGGGATTACCAATGACGTGCTAATGGTTGTTCAAGCAATCTCTGTGCCTCCTTCTCTCTGACTCACTGTCTCTCTTTGGAGGCTTCTCTCACGTCATTAAGGGACTGAGGGTTATTCACAGATCACTGACTAAACGCAAGCTTTAGCTTCCCGCCTGCATTCCCCTGGTCGTATGAACAGGACTGAGGTCACTGCCAAGCAGCCTTTGAGCTTTTTATCAATAGATTCAATGAGAAAAACCAAACCAAACAAACAACAAAAACTTGAGTACCTTCTGCTCTCCCGTTTCTATCTCCCACTCCATTCTCCACTCCCCACCCCTCCCCCCAGCTCAGTTCTGTTTTTTCTTGTTTTCCCCAATGGGTTAAGAACTCCCCTGTTCACAGCAAGAACTGTTTTACGGTTTCCAACTCTTTCCAGAGGTTTCTGACTAATAATACAAGATTAAATATGTACATAAAGTTCTTAAGTTTTACACAGGAATCCAGCTTCAGGATAGTTACTAAAGAAATTTTTGGTTACTACTAGAAACAAATGAGCCACAAGTCAACTCAACTATTTTCTTATACACCTGCTTCTAATTACATTTTACAGTGTGCTGTGGTGCTCTCTCACATGCTTTTTATGCCATCACTTTGGTAGGAAGTGCTGCAGGCACTGCAGTCTTTGACTGAAGCCCCTTCCAAGTTGCCATTATCACTCGCTCAAGTGCTACACTGTTGGTGGTTTTCTAAATTGGATTCCATGAGTTATTCATCTTTTCATTGTAACTATGAGTTTAAGACAATATACCCCCAAATGAGACATGCACAAGATACTACTGTTGCATTGCTTTGGCAGTGCCTTCAACTGACCACAGAGAGTGTTTTCCCCTTTCCACGTGGAAATAACCTGTACTGCAAAAACCACATTTATATTAAGGTGACTGCAACAGTACTATGGGACTGTAATGAGTATAATTAGAATCTACACAACAAAGTAGTATAATATTTATGCGCAGCTTAAAAAATTCAATAAGAAAGGATTATTTTAGACAAGATGACAAAAATGAAGGACTAAGATCTTATGTCTCCAGTGAGCACAATAAGCTATTAATCTGGCTTCAGCACACACAAGCAAACATGTCACAAGTGCATTCATAGGACTTCTATACATCATTTTTCTCACATCATGTGTAATTGTCCCTATATTGCCTTGTCCCCATCTTACTTATTCTCCTTCTATTGTTTTTATCCAGGTGCCAGTTCTTCATCTGCAATCCTCATCAGATGTTGCAATATTCCAACAGTCAAGTTGGCACCTTTTTGCACTTACAGCCCTCTTAAACAGAAGCAACAGACTTGCTTCAACACACTCTGGTATTCCCAGGTTGCTCAGCTAGTTCATCACAAAAGCCTATTTTCCTCACAGTTGATGTCACAAAACAAGATTATTATGTTCCTCCACAGATAACAATTTCCGTTGTTTTCCAAGAACTTTTATTTCAGGAGGCAAGTTCATGACATTATAACTGTAAAAAGGGTTGGAATCAGGCTATATAGACTCAAAAATGAGGAAGGGCCTGGAAAATAAGAAGGGTATGATAGTAATAGACTTCATCTGCTTAAGCCTGTTTGTCTGCTAACACTGAGCAATGTCTGCTCCACTGAAACGGAGGAGATAATCTAGAGGTGAGCTGGTCAGCAGAAAAAACACTCAAGACATCAACATGTTAAACCACTAAAGAAAGAATTTCCAGATTGTATTTCTTAGCACCCCAGCACAGGCTATTAAATGTGGCAATGAAGCAGACTGGGAAGGATTCTATTTTTCATCTCCTACAAAGCATTCTGCAGAAGAAAAATACCGTGCCAAGTTCTCAGTTTACATTTTGTGACAGGGTGATGCTCTTAAAAATTAGTTGTACCCTCCACTGAAAGTATAGTTTTCTGCTGTCATGACTAAATCTCCTGAAATAACAAGTCAGTTTATTTTCACACCCTACAGTTCTCTGTGGTAAAGAAATTCCAATATATTTTTGTCTTTCTTCTTCCTATTTTCAACATTTGTGACACTTCTACTTCATAAGATAAACATTTGAAAAGGAAGATGTCTCCACCCTACAGAAACACACTTTCACCACGCTGGCTTTTAAAAGCAAAGTTCAGTTCTGAAAAGGGGAAGAAATCACATCATCAGAAAATGACTTTGGATAGTCCTATACATGAATTATTCATGTTCTATTTTATAGTCCCCTTTATTCTCCAAGAAATATCAAATGATTCAGCAAGCCTATGATTTTCTGTGTTAATCAGATGTCTGACACTATACTCAGGCCTGATGATGGGCCAAAAGAGAAAGAACTTCTTTATGTGAGTTAACTGCAAAAACTCTTGACGAATCCCACTCAGTTGCATGTCTTCATGTAATAGGATGTTCAAATGCAACACAATTACATTAGTGAAAATGGAAAATTTCATCTAATGATTTATAGCCCAAACACTAAGACTTCAAGGAAATTTCCACCAGCACTATCATGTGCAAAATGAACTATAGTTTTCAATTATTTTTGAAAATAATAGATGGTCTCCCTATTTTATTTCTTTCTTTCAGGTCCATCAGTACATCTATCATAGCCTATGGTTCATTTCACACATCCTCACTATCTATAGTCAAGGACAAGATTATACATATATGCCTTATAATGACATATTTAAATATCTAACAGTCAGGTTATTCTTTATATCAATTCAGAAAAAAAGAAAAAAAATCAAGACACCCTTCTGGTTTGTTTGATTATTATCATCTAACCTGCTAAGGGTCCCATTATGTTATGTTTTACAAATCCACCAGAAAGACAGAAAAACACAGCATGTTTGTCCAGAACAACAGAGAAAACTGTAGCATGGCCTATATAGTTATATAGATCTGTATATTATCTATACAGCCAACACTGAGTCAAAATCTTCCAAGTCCCTCATCTTGTGGGTGACTGGATAATCCCCTTTCTCTCTCATTTTGATGATTACAAAAACCCTTATTACCACATCTGCCAGTACTTGGTACAAATTCTTTAGTTCTGTTAGTAACAACATATAGGTAATAGCAGGGTTTAATCACCTGAGGAAAAATTGTTATTCTTTAGCAACAGAGGTATAAAATCAGCTATAAACAATAATTTTTCCACAGTTTTTTTTTTTTCCTGTACCAGAGAGGAAGATTTTTGAATAACAAATGCAAAAGGAAAACAATCCCAGAATAAGAAAAAAGTTCAAAGTTACAGCTCAACTAATCTAAATCTCACCATGGTCATGGAAAGATGTTCTGCCACAGCCCAGCTCACACCATACCCTTCTGTCTGCTTTCTTTACACTTGATCAAGCAGCAGCCAGCTGAACCCCATCACCATTTTGCTAACAGCATGATTTTATTTTAGATCAGCTGTAACACAAAGCTGTAACCCTGAGTATGTCTACATAGGAAGGCAAGTAAACCCTCACAATCAGCTTAAAATTCATGGTCTAGGTTTCATGAAAATCAAAATATGTCCTTGAGTAAGCAGGGTGCTTTTCTAATGCTGATGTTTTATACCACCTTTTTATGTGGCATAACTTCTGAGATAGATATGACAGATCACGTAGATTTTGAAATCCTCTTGAAAAAAAAAAATACCTCCCTTTCATCTGATTTTAAACCATGTTACAATATTTGTAATTTCCTATAACCTATGTGAGGTAAAATAGTAGTATAAGGGCCTAACTATATTTGAAAAATAGTAAATAACTAACAAGGAATAACGGGTTACTGTAAGGAAAAAAATGGCCCAGTATGATTATCAATGAGGGCTTCATGGTTGTTAAAGTATCTGCTGCTTACTGAAAATAACTGTTGGGATTAGATAATGTTTTCACATAAAATTTAAAAAATACTAGGCTATAAAATACAAGAATAAAAAAAGAAATAAAACATTTTACATTATTTTTAATAACATAGGCTAGTCAACTCTCCAAGGCCTCAGAGCAGATTCAGTATTATTTCTTCATTATGACCTATATGCCCCATCAAAACGTGCTTAGGAAAATAAAAAGAATCAAAAAGTCGGTTAACATTGAATTTTTAACTAACCCTACCAATCTGACTAACCTATGATCAGAATTATGGGGGGGTGACATATGATAGACACAGAGTGACTGAACCAAGCAGCTTATACACACACAGCCCCACACAAGGGGTGGAAGAGAAAGACATGGAATGCAATGTGACAAGAGTAAGCCTTGGTACACTAGACTCAACTCTGCATGCGTCAAGTGTAGCTTTCTTGTTTTGCATCTGAAGCACTGCTCCAGGAAGGAGAAGGCAGGAAAACAAGGCACTCTAAGAATAAAAGCCAACCCATACACACAATAAATATTTTATGTTCATTTTTGACTATGCCCTTTTTTCCTGTTCAGTGGCTGAGCTGCGCACGGCAGCTACTCTAGGACCATGCTAAATTGTAAATCCTCTACTGTAGGCAGAGCAAAGAGTAGGAGGAACTGAAATACGGTCAAAAGCAACCCCTTCCTTGCCCAATTTGCGCAGTTGGTACAACAGTTGTGTTGCGTTAGTTACAGATTCATCCTTGGCTGGAGGGCACCGTGGGCTTGGCTGACCCTGAGTGATCAGCAAACAAGTGTGCTGTGGAACAAAAGTTTGCATCAGTGGCTGGTAAGCAGGCCTGACAGCGCTAATTGCCTCTCAGTGGCTGGTTATAGATGAAGAAGACGCACAGCGCGGCGTCCTTGAAGCGTCATCAGTTCTGAGAAAAACAAACAAACGATTAAATAAGTGAGTGGCGGCAATCACGAAGAAGAAGAATGAAAATTTGCAGAGTAAGTAACATCACGAGAAAGGACACAAAATATTCATACAACATGTATTTTCTTTAATCTTTTAAAACCCTCACTTCAATACTAGCTATGTTATGTTAATTAATGATACTAGAGCTCACGGCTATGGCATTTCTTGGCATATTGTATGAAACAGATGTCTGAGCCTGAAGACACTGGCTTCTATTTTTCCCCAAAATAGTGAGCTGTTAGCATTCTTTCTGCTGCTAACATATTGAAATCTGCTGCCATTTTCTCTTCTGTTGTCTCAGTATTAAATCACAAAATACATTGTTGGTTGGTGAGAGGGGGTAGAAAAACATTAATTGAGACGTGAAAAGACTCCCTTTGACAGCATTGCTGCCCCTCAAGGAATGCTATACTAAAGGAGAGGTTGCTAGAAATATTTTCAGCAACTGAGTATCAAAAAAGGATGGTGTGTGGAAAGCGTGTGTAACAGGGTTAGGAATACCTCAGAAGGGATGTTCAGTTCTATGATTTGTTACTTTCTTTTGTTACTCTAAAACTACTTGGAAATTGAAAGCCTGTTTTCCAAAATGACATATAGTTGGACTTCAGTGAGCCTTGTGGGTCACTTCCAGCACAGGGTTTTCTAAGATTCTGTGATCTCTCTATCAGATATCACAGAAAGAACATGAATAACACTTCCCTTTTGTTATTGAAATGATGTTCTTCGAGTATTTAGGGAGGAATTTTTTAGGTGTGCCTCAAAATCCACTGCCAGACAAGCAATGATGCAGATCACCATGGCCCAGAATATGCTACCCTCCTATATTTTGAATTTGAGTATTATTATTTGTGTTAACAGCACAGAGATGTTTTCATTTTTGCTGAGCAGTCATTTCACAGAGTGAGGGCCTTTTCTGACTGCCACCCTACCAGTGAGGAGGCTGGGAGTGCACAAGGTGCATACATCTCCAAGGACAGGAGGAGACACAGCCAGGACAGCTGACCCCAGCTGACACAAGGAATATCCCAGACCATGGGGTCATGCTCAGCCTGTAAAGCTGAGGGAAGAAGGAGGAAAGGGTAGACATTCAGTGATGGCATTTGTCTTCTCAAGTTACACATTATGGAGCCATTTGTTCCTAGGGATGGCTGAACTCCTGCTTGCCCATGGGAAGGGAGGAATTGATTCCTTGGGACTTTTTGCTTGCATGTGCAGTTTGGGCTTTACCAAACTGTCTCAACCTATGAGTTTTCTTACTTTTAACCTTCCATCTCTCTCCCCCATCCCACTGCTGGGGGGAGTGAGTGAGCAGCTGTGTTGGCCTTGGTTGATATCCGAGGTTAAACCACAACAGTTTATTTCTAAAAGTCTGCAAATTTGACATGGTAACTTCATAACACTAAGCTGTTTAGAACCATGCTGTATTGTTTCATCTTAGATTTGCCATACTGATCTTTACAAAGCAGAGAAGTATTTGCTAGGAGAAATATTCCCACTTATAGAATATGCCAGGCAATGATCACATGGAAAAACTAAAGCCAGCTTCTCTGTTTTGTAGAACTTTGGCAAAACCGTTCAGTGATATAGCATTCAATCCTGGGAATTTTGAATTATAAAGCTAAAGAAAGATATAATGAACTCAGAGAAGAGTTAGAAAGGAGCTGGCAGAGAAAGAGGGAAAAAAATTTAAAAACTCAAGGAGTTGTTTGGGGAACAATTGAGGGAGTTCTAAAAAAGGTGGGTTATATGTTAAGTTTCTTCAGGTATTTGAGTGGTATAGTTAATGAGTAGGACCATTTAACACTGAAAATTGCATAATTCAAAGTGATTTGGTGGACTTTATAAATCAGAAAAGAGGTAAGAGACTAGAGAAGCAAAAAAATATTTAGTGGTCAAAAACTTGAAGGGCTCTGAGTTGGAATGCAAAAACCTGTTTCTAGGTAATGCACAAGGCTGGGATGCAGCAGATCTGGACTCACTTATCAGGTCTGTTATGTATATTATCAGCAAGCCCAGGAGCAGCTCTTTGCTTCAGTTGTGCTTTGCTAAAATGGGGATATTGGTGTGGCCACTTTCTCAATCTTTATTTTATCTATTTAGACTGTAAACCCTCCAGGGGAAAAAATTACTCTGTGCTATGTGTTCATAGAATACCTTGCACAGTGGGATCCTAGTTTCACTTGAGCTCTCCAATTGTTGCCATAATACAAATAATAAATGATAATGTATTAAGACCACCAAAAAACAGCCCTCCAGTTCAATAAATGTAAATCCTCACTGGAGATAGTTAAATCTACTCTAGACTTAGAAATAGAAAATATATTTCAGGGAATAATCCTGTACCAGTAGGGGCACAGCTGACCTATTTTTATCTCTAGCTCCATGAATCACGGAAGTTAAAATGGACGTATTACAGTATCAAATGTCTATTTTGAATGATATAATAGAAGTAGAAATCTTTTGAAGCTCCTTTTCTTTCAGGCACAGCACTCTCCATATTAAGCCCAATGTAAGGTGCTTATCTTTGAGATATGGAATAAAAGCTGTTGACCTTTTAAACATAAAATCTTGGTGAGCTTTGGTATGGCTTGATCTAATTATATTATAATGGATATAAGGTAATCTCTTATGTACGCTGTCTAGACACATCATCTCTTATCAGAAATCTCAGGGAAAAAATTGGACCTATAGCAAAGCAGTGATATAGCAATCTTTGTTGAAAGACCAGGATGCCATGGCTTCACAACAGACAACAAGAGATGCATGACATTGCTAAGCAACGCTATGAGCTAGTGAGGTTTTCTCTGGCTTCATATGGTGTGGTAGTTAAGGAAGTAAGAGCAAGAAAAGAAAGACAAAAAAACAACCAAATGAACTGAAGAGTGTAATAAAGAAAGCAAAGTGGAAAAGCAGGAAAAGTAAGTGTGAGCTACTCAAGTAATTGTAGCATATCAAAACTGCTGTTCCACGAAAGCCAAAATATTAGAATTTTGTAATTAAAAAGTAATAAAAATCAACATGTTTGCCAGTTGATTTCCCCGGCTGAACTTGCATCACTCCTTTAAAGTTTGCCATCACATGCGGATTGGAAAGTGCATCCTAAAGTAAATTATGCTTTAAAGGAAATCACCATTTGTTAAAGCTCTTCTCTTGCAGGTAGGCTAGAGAATGTATGAAAACTAAACAAGTGGGTTCAAATGTGGTTGACAGAAGGTTTAAGCATTTCAAAGAATAAAACAATCTGATAAATGGTAAAAAGCTTCTCTTTGACAGCTTGATAAGTTATTTGCACTCTAGAAAGCAGAGCTGCTTATTTGTCTCCATCTTTTCTCTCCATAAGATTAATTCTCAGATGATAATAGGTTTGTCTCTATGAGTAGATGCTCCCATGTTTTTTTCTTTTTTAATAGAAGTGTTCACTACCACTCATTTAATCTTCATACAGCCAGTGTTTTTAAAAGTCTTCCAACCAAAAGAACCTCAGCAGATAACTTTTGAAAGTATGACCTGAATTGTTCCTGAATATAATCAAATCCACGCTCACATGCAAGTGAATCTAGTCTAGAACAAAGGTATCGTAGCAGAAGGATTTCCAACTGATTATAAAAGGGCATAAACTACTCCTTCTAAATAAGGTCATCTGATTCTCTTTTCCCACTCAGATTATTCTTCAGTTCTTTGTAAGGTCTCTGACTCTTGTGTAACTTTTGTCTTCTGTCAAAGAAAGGACATTTGGTAAAAGATTAATGAACAGTCCCAATCCATCTCTCATTCAACACTGAGGAGGTGTACTGTCACCTTGTCTACACATAACTCTTTTCAGGGAATACCTTCTGACCTTGTTTTTCCTGGAGTGCTTCCCAGACAAACTAAAGCTATCACACAGATGACAACAGGATTGCTATCTCTTAACTCTTCAAGGAGAGTAGGAGAGATCCTTTGCAACACTTGATCATCTGATGCAAAAGATGATGTTCAGTATTTCTCATGGTGACCTAAAATAGTTAAAAGGACCATCCAAAATAAACTCTTTAAGATGTCATGATAAGAATCATTAGGTCTCCATAATCACTGCAGCAGTCAAAAGAGAGTCATTTCCTGCTGGTTCTCCAGTTGACAAACATTTTTATGAAAAAAATAACTTAGTTACTGAAAAATTAAAATCACAGATTGGAAAACAATGTATCTATTTGACACAGGAATCTGTATATCTGTATGCTGTTTGAAATCGAGTAAGTCTGAGTTTCAAGTTTTTAATTCTTTTGTAAACATGCAGCAAGAACCACATGATATTAACTCCCTCAAAAAAGAGCATGAAGTGTGGACTAAAAAAAGCCCAAATTTCAATGCCTTTAAACTCTTGTTTTCTGTCTGATTCATTAACAGGAGCAAAAGTAATCTTGGAAAACAAGGAGTAATTATAAGCAGACTCTGGGCTGCAAACCTGTAAAATAGTACCACTGATGAAGCTGTCACTTCCTGAATTATTTTCGTGTGAAAAGAACTCTCTTTCTCCACAGTTTTCTAAGAATTTTCAGTCTTTAAATACCTACAATGAGTATCTTATTTTGCAGTGTCTGTCAGCCCAGAAGCTGTAAAATTATTCTTTCCACCTTAATGAGAACACGCTTCTTATCTCTATGTTAATGGCTAAAAAATATGTTCTATTAGACTAAGAACTCTCCACTTCCATATCTGACATGATTATTCAGGATTTTAAGCATGATTTATTTAGAGAAGCTTTTACTTTCTGGTTAGAAAGACCCCAGTCCTATCCATTTTTTTTGCTGTTTTTGTGCCACGCTTTTAAATCTCTCACTAATACTGAGTGACATCAGAGAGTTATCCTTTAATGAAGTCCAGGAATTACACAGGAAACTTGAACTGTTTTAGCCGCTTGGTTCAGTTTGGGGAACGAGAGGTGTTTTGTGACCACAAGAGGGAGCTCAGATTGTTCTGTTCCGTTCACAGCAATGTGTGTGGGCACACGGGAGAATTCACTTTAAATCAATTTGCCATAGAAATGAGAAAGGTCATCAGATATATTTTAATAAGCAAGATGGATACAGACGCAAGTTTGAATTCATATCAATCTTAATTAGAGACTTTTTCAATGAAACCAGAATTGTTCCAGGTTTTGTTCAACAACAAAAAATGACACATTTTTCGCTGTTTTTTGATAGTAAAAAGATTTAGGATTTATGTTAATACTCTTTTGTGAGTAATTCCCTAGTTTCAATGAGACCATTTATCAGATGGCAGATCTCTACCGTGATGAATGATGGCTGCAAAATTCGTCTTAGCTCTATACATAATAACAGTATACAAATGTTAACATTCCTAGAACAAATCTCAATTTTCCCATCAAGACCTACCATGTATAAATTGAAATAGCAGTAACAGAATTCTTAGAAGTCTTGGAATGCTCTTGAACCTCTTATCATCAAAATGTAATAATTATCAAAAGAGAAATGTGAAGAAAGAAAACGAGTTTGGACCAAAACCTGTCCTCCTTCATGGTTGGACTGTTTTCTGAAAACCATTTTCTAATCTTTAGGCCTGTTGAATTCTAAATGTCTGGAACTAAGAGATTCTATCAGTTCCCATGTTCTCCAAATTTCATACTTAAAAAATTTTGGGATATTTTCTGGCACTCAGTCTTCCCTTTTCGCCTTCTCTTTTCATCTCATTCCTCATAGGCCTACACATCTTGAACAAACAATCCCACTCCCTTCTTATTGCTTGAAACAGTCAGGTCTTGTTTGTTTATCCACACACAAACACACTCATAGGCTTGAAGGGCCCTGGAGCTGTGGAGGGCACAAGCTGGGTATCATAACTGTGAAGCATCAAGACACTGATTCGAGCACAAAATTAAGTAGGGGATGTTTGAATATATATTTATATATATATGTGAATATATATATATATATATATAGTGAAAGAATTTCATGTATGGCTTGAGATGAAAGCTCAAAATGTTTTCTGTGACCTCAAGCACTGCTTGTTCTTCCCTGACAATATTTCCCAATACAATCTAACCAACTGCATATGTGTCCAGAACAAAAGTGCACATGTGCATCCTTTAGAGCAGTGTATTTTGGAGATTTGCCTGTAAGTGCTCCTTCCCATAGCCCCTTCAATTATTATTAGAGTTTTCAACCAGGATTATTTATAATGACGAAAAACATCTGAAAAATATCATTTTTGTGCAGACCTGTTTCAACGTCATTTAAACATTTACATAATGGTGTATTCTCTACTTTGAAAAACAGAAAAATAACAAGACTGTGGTCTTCTGTGCTGACAGGCTTAGCCACAAGTTGTTCCAATATCTCACTAAAACATAACAAAGTTGTAATTCACAAAACATGTATGTAGATCATTAGTGGTTTAAACTAAGTGATGTTTATTGATTTGAAAAGGTCACTCCTTTCTTCGTGTAGCACTTGGCAGGTTCACCCACAACCCATTTTACCCCCCATAACTTCCTTTAAAAAATGTAGACCACCTCCACATTCGTACTATTATAAATACCAAATTAAAAAAAAAATTATAAAAGACTTGCAGATCCACCCAGATGGCACTGAATGCATCTTATACATGCAAAATGTTTTGCTGCATTGCAAATCTATACATAATATTTGGTTGTATTGTGATATAAGTCACAATAAAATCACCATATTTTTCAGTGTTCACATGTCCTCAGTAAACTGCATAAAATCAGATTTTCCATTAATACAATGTAAAATACCATTTGTGGCTTAATAAAAGTGATGCACATATTTAAAAAAACAAAACAAAACAAAACAAAACAAGAAAAACCCCACAAGGAATAAAATAGCAGAAAGTTCTCTGCACTTTCCTCACTGAAAATTAAAACAGCAGTTGAGGAGGTAAAAGAAAAGAGAAAAATTGTGTTAAGGGTAATGCTATACACATTTATGTAATAAACATATGTCTGACCTTTCTGCAGTCCCCAAAATTGCCAGCTACTGTGAGCCTTTCCATAAACTGCCTGCCAAATTGACAGAAACACTGGCCACTTTCCTACAGTTCACATCTGTGTTCAGTTTGCACGAAGAAAAGACGTCAAGAATGTTTGACTTGCTCCAGTCTGTAACATTATTTCTGATGAGAAAGCCACTTCATCACGGGGAAGCAGGGAAACTGGTGACCAGCACTCTTGATAAGGAATATTTTGTTAATAATAGATCACTTGAACACAGAGATTACTTCTCCGTATTTAAGTCAGTTAATTCACCTCATGATGTCCAACACAAACTTTTCCACCTCAGTGACATGACAGAGAAAGCGTCATCCCTAGTTTTGTACTGTCCAGAGGCTTGGATCCCAGTCTAAACGTGGGAAACACTTGCAAGGCTCGGTTTCACTATTAATGACCATTTAATGACACCAGCAAACCATGACATGAGCCAAAAAAAGAAGCAGCATTTTCTAAGGAAGGGAACAATACTCTGGTGGTCTACATTGGAGCCTGAACTTTGCAATTTGTATATGTGTGAGATCTTCATGACACAACAGGATATTGCAAAATGAATGTATTTGTGTTAGCTCACCAGACCTTTTTATATAGCTACCCAGCAGCAAACAGCTCAACTCATCCTCTGAGGCTGCTGTGATATTCTTCGTTTCCTCTGGGACACAGCTGCTTAAAACAACCACCACCACAGACTTTTATGCCCTCTCAGTTCTCAATTCAAATTTAACTGCTTGAGCAGTGTGGTGATTCCCTAATCAACAACACACCTAACACTAAATGTAACCCCATGATCTCGTGCAAGTAAAAATACTTGCTAAATTTTGGTAATTGCTGACTCAGAATTAAGATAAAAATACTTGCTGAATTTTGGTAATTGCTGACTCAGAATTAAGAAGTCTTTGTCATGGGTATTGCAAAGATGTAAACTGTCTATACATGATTCTAAAACCTCCACAAAGCAAAAAGAGTCATGTAAAAGTGTTTAAAACATTAATGTTTTACCTCATGATCTTAACCATTGCTATCCCTACAAACACTGTATTTACTCTAAAATATCTTTCAAAACTAGCATGATGCTCAAAGATGGACTAACAGTAATACAAATTTACAGCACAGAGCTGTACTGCAAAGTACTGGCTCTTGAACGTTTTGAGTAGCAATATACAACCTGATGTTTCCTGAGGTCAAAATTGTCAATTATATTTAAGATACAAAGAATAAATTAGGGGTCAAAAACCCTTTACCTCCCCTGCTCTCCAGACGTGTCATTCTGTACCATGTGTGAGTAAAGCCTCCTCTCCCAGATCTCTTTGGCAAAGCTGAGAAAGTTGGACTCCTACTCTTGGGTCTCCTCTGCCACTTGCAGAGGTGGGCATAAACCAAAAGAAAAGTATTTGTGATCCTGGGCATTCCACTTGTGGCATCCTAAACAGAACTTCCTATCAAGTGTAGGAAATCGCCACTTTCTGAAACGTGCACTTCTTTTTCTATTTACTAAACTGAATAACTTGCAATCACTAATTCCATGTAGACACCACCATCAATGCTAGTGTTTAAATAACAATGCCAAACTTGAAGTTGATTGTGAGAATTAGTTTTTTAATTTTTAGCAAAGTGGTTGAAATATATAAGGTGCAACTGCATTAAACATACAAACATGAAATCAAACACAAGTCTATCTTGAGACAAGCCTAGAAAAATGAGAACATGAAAGATTTCTTTCAGTGATAATTCCCAGCATTTTACTCACAAAACAAGAATAGAACTCCTCCTGTTCTTGATACATATTCTTAAATGATATAACAATAACAAATGCCAAAGTAGTGAATTAAAAATGAAATATTTTCTTGAAAAATACGGATTTTGTTATTGCATCAAAAGTATATTATGGGTAGCTCTTTTCAATGGAGAGTAAGTGTATTTTCCAGTAATTTTCTCTGGAAAATAATTCAAACATGAATATGTTTGTAAACAAGGGCTTTCATTGAATACTTCTTAAAAATCCTAATTACATCTCTAATAGTCTGAGTGTTCTCAAATCAGCTTTAACAGAGAACAAAGGGAATGTCCACATTTGCCCTTAATTCAAACAATATCTGTGTTTTCTTTTGCCCAGTATTCTTTAATGCTGCTTCAGGCTAATGTTTAATTTAGGATATATGAGCACAATCAGGATAACACTAGAAGATATTCAGGCTTTTCTGTGTGTCTTTAATGGAGAAAATATAAGAATCATAGTTAGAATTTACAGTTTGAGGATTTTATGCTCAACATAAAATATGCTAGGCCACAAACATTTTCATAGCAATTTAAATATTCCTCAGTAAGAATAATTTCCATACCTTGTTTATTTTCCGTAAGGTTAGCCACTAGTTTATTTTTATTCTGACAATCTTTTTTCTCCTTCCTCTCCATAAAAGGAAAAGCATCAACCAATTATTCTGAGAGAGAAGTGGGAATATCATTTGTGGACTTCCAATTTTGGCAGGGGATGGAATTAAATCAAGTTAATGACAGCAAATTTAATGCAGCACACCAGAAGCCAGACATGAAGAGCTGGACACACATCTAAAGAAAGGGAAGGAAACTGCCACAGTTATTTTATCAGTTAAGCAAATACATGTATTTTCCAGCTTATATTGCTTGAATGGAATGGTTCTGTTCCCACAATGAACCTAATTAAGTACCTGGGAAACAAGAATCAGCTCACATTTTCTGTGAGCCTCAAATATACTTCAATACTAAACTGTTTGACTGTCAACTTTTTTCCTCTCTGTGGTGTACATCTCTACATATCCTTGTTCTGTTCCAGTGCTGAAGCACAAGTGGTGTGAAAAAATCAAAATAAGTTCACTTCTGGCTCAGTAATTTTAGTCTGCACTTGCAGGAAGTTTGAGGCTTTTTGCTTTGTCTGGTTGGGTTGTCTCTATAAAGAAAAAGCTGCTGCCAATTAATAACCAGGACAAAACTTCACAAAAGCAGTTGGGTCAAAGAAAAATTTTCATTTCGTGACAATTATTCTCATCTCCTTCAGCTAAATCTAATATCTTATAGGACACTCCAGACTCAAATATTTCGCACAGAGGGACAAAGAATTGAATTTGACCTACTAGCATTTTCCAGACTCACTCCAGTCCTTACTTTTGACCCATTGTTCTCCCTATATTACAGTATTCTCATCTAGTTTTCACAAAAACTATTGCACATAACTGCACCTGAAAGCTGGTCAGCAAGGAATTTAGAAAGCCACAGAGAAGGAGACCGGTGCCAACATCTGTCATAATTTTTAAAAGGACAGATTGCTACGTTAGCCAGCAAAGAAAATAAATCTCAGGGTAGTATTTGACAAATATTAACCCTGGCAAATTGGACTACTTGAAATGTACTTTTTAAGATATCAGTTGTTTCACTGGCACTTGCATTTATTATACATAAATTATATTATACATAACTTAGTTCATACCTAACCCAAGTAAATAATTAGCAAGATTATGATCAATAAATAAAAATATAAATTAAATTTAAAGTGACTCCTGGCATGCGAACAAGCAATGTAAAAAAAGCACCAGCACTGACTTCTCAACACAGCCAGCAAACATGCTCTGGAGTTTTTTGCTCTTAGTATGGGACAGGAACTGTCTTTGTATTTGCACATGCTGTAGTCCTCTGAAATGTCTCCTTTAAATATCTGCCATGTCAGCTAAATTGTCTGATGCCACACCCAGTTGAACTTCACATCTCAGATGTTGCCTTGTCTGCCCTTTAAAACGTGTTCTAAGGTATTACACACAGTTGACATCAGCCTGTCTAGTCTGTCGTTCCTGAGTCTGTCTCAGGTCCATATTGATAAACATTACATTCATTTTTCCTGGCCCTCAGGTGGTTTATTTTGACCCACTACAAACCACAGAAAGGTTGACAAAAATCTCTTCATTTTCCAATTTATTTCATTTTACTCTGCACACTAGACTACGCAAAATTTGGGTTGCAAACATGTCTGCTCAATGAATTGAATCCTCCTCCTATGATCACCTGAAGGATTATTTGTAAAGCCTCATTTCATCCCCTTCTGAAAGTGATAACTTGCTTCTTAAATTGGGTAAAATACCCAGCTTCATAAAAATAGCACTCACATTGATTTTCTGCCTCTCACTCATTTCACATTTTGTTTTCAAACTCATAATGTGGGCACATAACCTTTTTCTTAGCCTACATTAAAAATAATCACACATCAGTAAAACACAATGATGCCATTTTGCAGTAGTTTCTTCTCTTTAGTTCAATTTCTTCAAAGACGTACAATGAAGTAGCTTCTATTATATAGCAACTGGATTCAGTCTCTTCCACATCATTTCACGTGTTCACAGACATATAGCTGTTTAGAGTCTTTATACCCAGGAAAATCACTGTAATCAACATGCCAGGGTCAAAAATAAATATTTAGAATTTGAATTAAGATGTGTCACATGGGTACTTTTCCAATGACCAGTGATTTTATCCTTACCCCTTAAATGGGGTCACTCCAGTCACCTGCTCTCCGTCCACATTCAGCTTACAGCATGATAGAATCTTAGTTTCAAAATGACTACTAGTGACTACCTCAGTTCTTCCAAGATTGTACTGCTTAGGTCAACCAAGAAAATCAGTTTCTCTAGCACAGAAAAGTATTAATTCCAGAAAAGAGCACAGATCATGCAGACAGCAAAAAATAATCACTATGAAGAGGGTTTTTTGTTTTTCTCTAAGAAGATCCTTTTTGCCTGATAGAAAAGTCTGTTTTGGGGGAACACAAATGACATTTCCAAAATTCACCTCACTGTACATATTATACCTGCAGATTTGTGCAACATGAATGCTCCAGCTTCTCTACTCCAGGTCTCTGTGACATTGATGACAGCATGAAGCAGTAAGCTCTGGAGTCAACTCTCTGAGCTCAATAGACCTATATAAATATAACACTAAAGTGGTATGGGGATGAGTGACTAAAGGACCAAATCTCATACTCTTACTAAATCAACTTTTATGTTTATTTTAGTCTAGGCATATATGAAATATAGCATATACTGTACAATCATATATGAGGTTTGATGACAGCTGCCACGTATTTAAATGTGATATTAATGTCAGATGAAGATTATGAAACTTGATGTTTTCTCTTGATGGTCTTCATCACCCTGAGTTTCCATCAAATTATTTCACAGTACTCTTTGAAAGCTCTGTAGTATTCTAGGCTGCAACAGGAGAGAGGAATTCATAACTAGCAAAACCTCCCCCTCACCCACACTTCCTCATAACAATCTCCAGAGCAAGGCCCAGAAAAAACCTTCAGGTGCAAATGTTCTCCAACAGGAAATCCAAAAAAAAAGAAAAAGAAAAAAAATAAAGTTAGCCATTTACAGAACAGACTTTTAAATGAGGAAAAAAAAAAAAACCGAACAATTTAGGAAATGTAAAATGAAGCCTTATAACATTAAAATTTGACATCTACATCACCCATTTAAATACCAAGACCTAACACTGTTTTCAGTGGCTCTCTTCTGTTTTTCAGATAGCAGTCATTAAATGAGATCTTATGTTCACAAAAGTTTAGGAAGAGGAAATATGGTGCACATGTATATGTTTGAGAGCAACTACCTTTTATAAAAAAAAAAGCCGTGGACAGACACTTTTTTTGGTAATTTGGTAAATAAAGAAAATTAGGCAGTTTTCATTAGCATACATCATAAAAACAGGTTCAGCTGGATTGATTAGGAGGAAGCCAATGTTGCCTTTAAAAATGCATCTTAACAAAGGTTGTATCTATTTTGGAAGCCTTGTGCATCTTCACAGAACCCAAGACTAGACACTGAGGAGACTTGTGGGTAGACTGAGCTTTGGTGACGGTGCCACAAATCCAAGAACATGCACTCACCAAAACTCACTTTAAAAACCTGAACTCTGAATAATTAGGGTGAAAAGAGAATGTTAAAACTCTCAACACACTTTCTCTCTGCTTTTCTACCTGCTCTTTATAATAAGCTTAAGAAAATGTACCCTGGAAAATAAGTATTACCTCAAAGAGAATGTACTGAATGAAGATTCTGGAGACCTTCAGTCAATTCAGGTGTGCCACAAAACTCTGTGTGTCCCTTACTTAGTCACTTCCTCTCCATGGACTTCAGGTAAAAGCATTGATCTATTTTTGGCTCACTAGTTTATATATAAATTTGAAGGACTTCCACTTTCATTTTTTTTGCTTTTTCTCTGGTTCAGAGAACCAAAATTGTGGATGGTTCCAATATTTTCCTTTAGGATGTTTTCTCATAATAAAGCATTATGTACAAACACTTACTGGTATTGCTGATTAGTGTTGTCACAGTACAACCCAAGGCCCCAGTTGCCACGAAATCCTGTTATTGTAAGCACTGCACACACTGCAAAATGATGCTTAACACACTGTAAAAGATCAACAAAAAGGCTATAAATAAGTCAAAGGACAGCAGAAATTTTTCATATTAACAACGAGTGCACTCTAAAGACATTACAATGACACGTGTCTTACACACGGGGTGGCACATGCCAGCAAGAGACTGCTCATCTTTATCAAAGTTTCTGCTGCTGCTGAATGCGCATCAAAATTTCCTTTGAAAAGGTAATAATCTGACTTTGCTGAGTGTGTTTTAGGAAGTTCTCAAGGCTTTAGTTGTTCTAATCTGGCACTTCACTCCCGCTCATGTTTCACCCACAGGTTTATCAGCCAGAGACCATCCCTGAAACGAGTCACAGTCTTACCACAAGGTATCATGATCTTTACATATTTGCATCATGCTGATGTTTTACCTTTATCCAAACACACTCATTTTAAATCTGCAATCTCTTCAAGCATAATGATATTCAAGTACATAATTGTTTAGAGGATCAGCTCCCTGGAGTCCTCAATGTATTTCTCATCAACTTCCAAAAGGTTTGGTTTGCTGTTTTGTAAATTATTATATTTTATGTGGACTTAAACATGTAGAGAATTTTTTTGAGAAACCAAGCTTCTTTTGGTGAATATTCATTGCTTTTGTAGTGAAAAATATCTCTTAGTGGAGAAACTGTATGCTAATTCACTGTATGCTAATTTATTATAAGAGAGTGCTTTGCTTCATTTTCTTTATGTATTTACATACATATTGGTCAGAAAGGTCATAGACAAATGAACAATTATCTATTTACAGGATGAATAATTGACATATGATAAAATTGACTTATTTACTATGAATTACCATAGAAGAAATACTCAAACACATTCAGATGGACTGGAATCTGTAATGACACCAAAGTGGAGAAATGAGTGCTTAGGTAATTATTTTAACAATTATACTCTAGTATAAACATTTTTCAGAAAAAAAAACATTAACATGTAATTTCATTCTGTGTAAGATTAGTGCAATAGCTAAAGGAGCTAAATGGAAGGTGGCTCAAGGAAGTCACGTTAGGTCCAAGATTAAACTTTGGACAAAAGCCTTTGCAAAAATTACTCTCTATGGCAAAATGTGGAGTACTACGAGGCTTCTAGGAGATTACAAACTCTTTTTGTTTGTTGGGATTGCCAGCATTTTCCAGCCAGTTGAAACTGGATGTTGCACAAGAGGTTTGGGTTGCAACCACCTGTTTAATTTGTTCTGTATAAACCACACACTGCCTTGTATTTCCATTACAAATGTACCTACTATAGGCACTGTATGTAGTACATATTGGTCCCTTACATGGGAATAAGGCTTTATACCCAAGCTCCTCCCTGAAGTAACCCATTTCTTTTGGTCACTTAAGTTTTAGAAGTACTTTTGGCATAAACATTCGTGAGAGGTAGGGAAGTATTTTTGCAGTGTAGTGCATTTCAGCAGGCCTGTTTGCTGGAGTTTCAAAAGGTGTCTGCATTTAAATAGTCTGTAATGTTAGATGCATCAAAAGCATGCATCTGATTGCTGTTGCTTCACAAACAGTCTGTTACAAACCCAGCACAGCAAGCATTGTCTCCAGTCGATTAATCTACCACTTACCACAACATTTTTGTGTAATACCCTGGGGTAGCATTTATAAATATGGGTCTAGCTCCCTCATAATTTTAAGATTTAGCTTTTCAGATACCTGTCAAGAGAGATATTGCTTAGCCAGTGAAGCATACCCATTCTGAAAAACTATGATGTCCCAGTGGGGACTTTTAGCCAAGAGTTCCATTCTTTTTTCTTTTAATTCAAATAGTTCTTATCACTAGACATGCAGGATGCGCCCAAATGAGTACAAACAGAAGCCAGATATGAGAAAAATATATCAGAAATCAGATAAGATTATTTTCTTGATAAGTATTGAATATTTAGTTAGGTCCTTGGTTCCATCTTACTCTCCTGTGTAACCCTAGATGCAGAGCTTGAGTAACTCGTGTAAAATAGAACAATATGTCCCTGTCTCGGCACTTCAGCAGTGTATGCCCTTCACTTCAAAGGAGGAACTGTCTTCTATTCAAAGCCCTCTCCTCCCTGAATTCATCCTGAACTCACAGTCTTAAAGAAAGTATGTCAACAACATTCACGAGGCATATTGCATTACACAGCACCAAAGTGAGGTTCAAACCTCAATCACTGATCTATTTATTTAATGAGCTTTTCTTCAGTGGGTCAGTAATATTCTTCTCATGTCACAGACAGAAGAAAACCAAGATGAAGAAAGGAAATATCATCTCCCTCATAAGGTCACTCCACGTGTCACTGGCAAGCCTGGATACAAACTTGGGTAGCATTCGCTGCTCTACTGCAGGCAGTACTGGTTCTAATCACAAGAATAGCCTTAACCAAACTCACCAAAACTCAGCGCTTCCCCAACACAGAATTCCAGGAAAGGGGGAATTTACGTCACCAGATAAGAGTGACTAATAATGAAAATACTGAAATTACAAAAATAGGCTCTGTAGTAATAAAGTAAGTTGATCTATATTTTAACATTCGTGCATTCCACTTGAGATATTTCTAAAAATAGTCTTACTGTTTTTTCTTTTCTTGACTCATGGGGTGCCAAGATGGAAATACAGATAACTAACTGAAGCTTCAGCTGGGATGGTGCCTTTAATTATTGACGCATGTTTGTTACTTCTCAAAGATCATGGCCAAAATTAACCACGACAGGATGTATCTTTAACTGTAGATAAAGTACCAACTAATGTGCCACTGGTACATTAGGATTCTTTTATAGCCAGAGGAGTCAAACCCAAAATGCTTAAAATTAAGGACTTCACAGTCACAATATTTGTTTGTTTATGGATATTCCTCTTACAGATGAGAATATTCATGATTTCCCAATTCTACCATCAAATGCTTTGCAGAGACCTTTGACTATAGAATTGTGTGGGAGTAAACTGAGGAGTTACTTAAATAGCAGTACCAAACTTAACAGCTCAGCAACGTGTGAACATTCTTTAATCTCGATCCAATAGTCAAATCACGGCCCAGATAATAGCACCACGGGTATATTTTGTATTCATTTAAGGTTTTACACCAGTACTGGAACAAAGCCACTTACAGTGCTCCACCATCAGCATATTCTTTCTCCCTTAGTCTCAATGTTCACCTGTCCCAGCTCTCTAAATTTCCAGACAGAAATTTCATTAGATGGCTAGGATAAGGCCCCAGGAATCTCCATCTAGTCCACTGTGCTGTTGTAAACAGCAATGCTAAAAGAGCTGAGCCACAGAATAATGTATTGAGAAGGAAAGCAAGGAGGAAAAAAAGAAAGAAAGCAAAAACCTTCTTTACTTAGGTTCCTGAGTGCTCACTGTCATGGCATGCAAACAGCAAAAACAGCTTTTCTCTAAAGTCAAGCCTACTACTTTATAGTGGCTGTCCATGAAGTGTCATTTCACAGCAGGATTCCAGGCACAAAACCACTAAGCACGTGCCACGTGGTAAACTATAAACATGTATTTGTGCAGGGCACAAACAGGGATTTGGAGCACAGCACCACTGAATGTACTCAGCTGAACACTGATAGGCTACTCTAGAGCCTTCCCCATGAGAAAATGGTGAAAATTCAAAATGGTTTCACATTTTTTGTATTCATAACTCAGTGCTTTTCTGTACTATTCTGTTACATAACAGTTTCCTTTATCAGTATCAGTTTGTCCAGCCTTATGAAAAAGAAGATACATTCCCTTATAGGAAAGTGGAAATGCCAATGATTAATTCATATCAAAACCAAAATCAAGCTGCGAGTAAAAAGCATGTGGTTTTGTGTTGCTTACACACAAGACTACAGTAGATATAAAAAAATAATAATTAAAAAAAAAAGCTTCATTTGCTAAGAATGTACTACTCCAGCTCTATTTAATGAACTAGAAATCCAAAATTCTTAGCTAAACTGCAGTGCTATATTTTACTGTTTCAGACTGGATAATCAATATTTCAAGTATATACAAGACATGATGTAATACTACAATACAAACATTTTGAATCTTAAATAAGAAATACACATTCATTTTTACATTGTTTTCTTCTATTCCTTCACACATTTTTCTACACTTTACTGGAATGGTATCAGAACTATGTTCTAGTTTTTCGTACACAAAATATAAGCATTTATGGGACCTAATTCTTTCCGTGGCAACCAACTTTCATGTGAGAGATTAAGGATATATGACTTTAATACAGGTAAAGAGGCAGGGGAAATGTTAGTGGTGTTGAGACAGAGAGAATGGTCTAAATCTGTCTAGCCTCTAATCAAGAATTGTCATGAAATTCTGTAAAATAACGGCTTTGTTAAACTGAGAAATAAAAGTTGCTTTTCTCATGTTCATTGTTCATGTAAGTCAAAGCACGATATGTGAAAACAGAAAGCATTGCCCAGTTTATATAAACAATATAAAGAGACTTGACACCTCACATGCTTTTGTGTGCTGTCATTTTAATCAGCATTAAAAATCAGCTTCCCCATAAAACCACTTTACAGCAGTGGAAGTGACTTTCAGGCGAAGCCTCGTGCAGCGAGCACAGCTGCCTCTGTGTGCACAGCCCTCTGGCCAGCACAGGACGTCCACCCACCCCTCATGGACCACACCAAAACCAGGGAAAACTGGAGTATTTCAGCTGCTTCTGAAACCCACACTTGTCCTTTGATCACTTCTCTTTATCCAAAGCTTGCCTAGGAATGGAAGGAGAAGCCAAGTGCAAACCCTCAGCAGTGCCAAACACACTTGAAGCACAAAGGAGCTCCTCCAAAAGAATAGTAATGCTACAGACTAAAATAAACCTGTGGAAAGCTACTGAATCAGTACCCCAAAGGAGATAGATGTCTAAAATGTGGGTACAAATAGTCAATAAATAGAAAGGTGAATGCTAAACTGTAAAATATTTAGAGAAATTCACTTGGAAAAGAGAAGGCTCCAGACAGACATTCTAGCACCTTCCAGTACCTAAAGGAGTCTACAGGAAAACTGGAGAGGGGCTTTGAACAAGGCATGTAGTGACAGGACAAGGGGGAATGTTTTAAACTGAAAGAGGGCAGGTTTATATTGAATATTAGGAAGAAATTCTTTACTGTGACAGTGGTTAGACAGTCTGGTCACAGGTTGCCCACAGAACTTGAAGATGCCCCATCCCTGGAAGTGTTCAAGACCAGGTTGGATGAAGGTCTGAGAGGCCTGGTCTAGTGGGATGTGTCTCTGCCCACGACAGGGTTGTTGGAACAGGATGGTCTTTAAGGTCCCCTCTAAAGCAAACCATTCTGTAATTCTGTAAATTCAATTACCCTTCACGCACCTGTCAAGGTGCACGATTGTGGCTCCACGCGGCAATGAGCGTTACCAAAGGAAAAAATAAAAACAAAAGAAAAAAAAAAAGAAGAAGAAAGAAAAATTATAATAAGATAATTTAAAAACCATACCTTGAATTTTTCTTACAGTGTCACCACCAAAGCGCTGTAACAGGTCCC
The DNA here is from genome assembly GCF_003945725.1 of Corapipo altera. Taxonomy (NCBI): domain Eukaryota; kingdom Metazoa; phylum Chordata; class Aves; order Passeriformes; family Pipridae; genus Corapipo; species Corapipo altera. Next base: position 1,827,412 of record NW_020884952.1, read on the forward strand.
CCGTACAAATCCTCCTCAGCAGCAGCGGCACCGACCTCCGCTGCGTGCAGCCGGTGACAAGGCCACACCAAGGTGATACCCAGCAGCCACCCCTCAGCACCCAGCCCTGTTCAAGGAGCACCCTGCAGCACCCTGTAGTGGTTTGGTTTAGGTCTCTTCCTGGCAACCAGGTCTAAACTAAGGAAGTACCCGTATGCCGATATTCCATTCTATTCTTTACGTAAGCAGAAATATAAAGAGAAGCAGGGAAGGAAGCTGAATGGGAGATCTCTTCTGGGGGAGCTGGAGAGAGCAGGCAACCTCCCGGCGGCTGGGTTCCTTGTGTGGGAGTGCAGGCCTGTAAGTTTTTGAGAGGCTGTTGCTTCTTCTCGATTCGAGAGGAGAGATCCAGTGGTGTGGCCTCTGCTTTCTTAAGGAAAGTATTAAGATTTTGTTTGCTAGTTCTTTATTGGCTGTGTAAATCTGTTTTTTTCTGGGTTTTTTGGGGTGTTGGGTTCTCTTTCTTATATGTATATAGTTTTTGTAACTGTTTATAAATGAAAAGTATATATATATATACTGCTTTGTTCTGTTATTTCGGTCTTTTGGTAATTTTTTCCTCCATTTCCTTCCCCGCTTTAATAAAAAGGGGGGGAGGGATGGGAAGCCCTTTGCTGTGGTCTTGAACACTTGGTGGGGGAGCCAAGTCCAAACTACCACACACCCCCAGGCACTGACTGGTTTTGTCTGGAGTAGGGGCTGCCTCTCTCAACACCCTGCTGAACTGGGAGTAACTGAGCCGGGTCTGGAGCACAGAGTCTGTCACATGGGACAGTTGCCCCATGTGCTCTACAACCATCGTGTTTGGGGTGGAATATTCCCCAGAATTTCAGATGACAGGCATAAATGAGCAAATAAGAAGAAACTAAAATAATTTCAAAAGTTTGTGGCTCTTTTGTCTTGCATATAGCAGCAACAGAAATACAGAGGTCCTGACACACACTTGCAAGGGCAGCACCTCAGCAACCAGCCCTCGAGTGAGTACTTGTCACACACAGCAAAAGACCTTCAGCGAGCACTGAAAATCAGAATTTTTTGGGTGGCCGTACACATGTTAAGGACTTAGAAACAGAAGTTGGAGGAAGAAAAGAATATTACTTAAAAAGAGCATATGCATTTAAAAATGAGCAAAAATTTTTAGGTTTTTTTTCTATTATTATTTTGTCATCAGTGAAGAGCATGATCCTGTAAGACCATGTAGCTGTTGAAGAGAAATGTTATTTTAACCATTATTTTTTTGTCTTCGGAACCAGAAGCCTAGGATAAGCATCACAAAGCAGGGAAACTGTTTCAAGGGCTAAATGTTGAACTGAACTATTATACTTTTGCAATTGTCCTTGTTCTTTGCAATGGACTGAAAACCAAACAAGCCCTGACACAAACAGCTCCAGTCTCAGTTCAGTTGCTAACAGTGCCCCATATATTGAACAGTCTTATGAGAAGCTGAGAGAAGTTGAGCTTAATTTATAGCACCTTGGTTTAGTAAAGATTAAGTTTTCAAAAGTCTGGGTTTACCTAACCCTAGTTTCAAATTGGGCAGTATCAACTGTTATGGAGTGTGAAAGTTGTGCCACAAACCTGTTGCCAAATATTCATTAAATTTCCGCAAGTATACAAATACAATTTTAATTCAAAAGCATTCACTTTCCATAATGCATAAATAGAAGGGGGAGAAAACCTTATAATCATTCCCTTTAAATAAGAGATTAAATTCTACAAGGAAATTACTATTTTCCTTCAGCATTTTTCATCCAACCATAGGCCCATCTACTAACACATTTCCTTACACAAAAGTTGAAGAGGATAAAGATAAAGAGTTTTCAAATCTTTTTAAAAAATGTTGCTCTTCTCGTGCCTGAACAAGGCAAAAATAAAAGATATGTAAAAAGAAAGAACCTGTTTAGCATCCTCCCCGACAATGGGAAAATTATATGTTTCTTCTGGAAGTGGTATTTTAGCACAGTAGGATGTTCTTATGTTGTGACAAGATAATGTGTGTGTAAAGCACTCCTATAATTTAGCTGTCACACAGACACAGCTACTCAAGTGCATGTGTGCCGATGGAGAATTAGCTTTGATCTGTAAAATACATCAGATGGTTTCCATTCCTTATGCTCAATCAATTCAGTTTGGTAAGATATTAATCTGACCATCTTTCATACAACCATTGTCAGAGTGTTTAATCTCTGGAACTGATGCTGTGACTGGATGGAGCTGTTTACAGGATAAAAAAACTAATGTCAACATGGATAAAAATCACTTTTAATGATTTTTAGCTTAGCACTTCCAATTTAGAGCATCCTGAATATTTAAGGCCATGAGGGTAATACGTTATCCAGCAAATTTTTCTGGGAAGAAAAAAAATAATGCATATTTAATCCTGGATAGACACTAAACTTTGGAACTGAGAAATACATTTTCTGTAGGTTTTGTAACTTCGACATTAGAGATCCAGATGTGAAAATAGAATTCTTTTTACAACTCTGCATGCCAACACTATAACAACTGACTTAAACTTGCTGTAGTTTAAGTTGTTAAATAGCACAGCTGGTACAAAGTTTTTTTCACTAGTAATTCTTCCAAATATAACCTAGTTGATCAAGGGAAACCAGTTGATGGAATCTTTTTAGATTTCAGCAAAGCTTTCAATATCATCTTTCACAGGATCCTTCTGGACAAAATGTCCAGCTGGATAAACACATCAGGTGGTGGGGGAACAGTTGGCTCACAGGTTGAGCACAGAGGGTAACAGTGACTGGGGCAATATCAGACTGGTGACCTGTCACTAGTGGGGTTCTGCAGGGCTCCATCTCAGGCCCTGAGCTCCTCAACATCCTCATAAATGACTTAGACCATAAGGGACTGGAAGGGACACTGAGCAAGTTTGCACATGACACAGAACTGGGAGGAGCTGTTGACTCCCTGGCAGGCAGAGAGGCCCTCAGAGAGACCTGGACAAATGAGAGGGCTGGGCAATCAGCAACTGTGTGAAGTTCAACAAGGGAAAGTGCCAAATTCTGCGCCTGGGATGGGGCAACCCCAGATGTACAGGCAGACTGGGGAATGAGATGCTGGAGAGCAGTGCTGTGGAAAGGACCCTGGGGATCCTGGTCAGTGACAAGCTGAACATGAATCAACAGTGCCCTGGCAGCCAGGAGGGCCAATCGTGTCAGGGGAGGTTTATGCTGGATGTTAGAAGAATGTTCTCCCCTCAGAGGGTGCTTGGGCACTGGAACAGGCTCCCCAGGGCAGTGGTCACAGCACCAAGCCTGACAGAGTTCAAGAAGCATTTGGACCATACTCTCAGGCACAGGGTGTGACTCTTGGCGCTGTCCTATGTAGGGCCAGGAGCTGGACTGGAAGATCCTTGTGGGTCCCTTACAACTCAATATAGTCTGTGATTCTGTGATTAACTTGAGACTGGACTGAGTTTTTCAGTGTATGCTTCTTCAGACAAAAAGAAAGCATAAGTAACTCCAATTTCCAGGAATCAGATCACAAGAAAGGAAAAAAAATATATGCACATTGTAACTCTAGAATGAAAATTATCTATTTTGAGGAGTCAGTATGCTTTGAAGCTAATGCTTGCTTTGAGGGACTGGGATCTGGGAGCTGTCTCATACATTCCTCATTTACCTCCTGCACATGCTCACCTGAAAACACAAAAAATTTCTGAGAAATTCCAGTGTTCTTTATACACTAAGCATGCTTCAATCTTTAAAGTTTAGCTGCTGTAACAATTCTTCATTCGGCATGTGGGAAAAAAAGGCTAAACCTTAGATCAGAAAAAAAATAGTAGCTTAAATAAGGCCCTACTCTTCAGCATTCCTCTCTGCTGTATACATCATAGTTCTCTAAAGTCTTACCTCTAGGCACAGATAAGTCCTTAATTAAGAACTAGTGGCAGAGACTGCCTACAGTCATTTAATGCAGCACAAAAAATGGGACCCAGCACGACAAATGAAAATCACGCCCATACTTGTTCTTGAGTTAAGCACATTACAAGTTTGGCTTTTCCAGTTTCTGACCATTTTACTGTTTCTAAAGACTACTTTTGTTGAGCGAAAACATCTATTTTGAGGAACGTAGTCTTTACTGCCAGCACTCCATTTCTATAAATAAGTATGCTTTAGTTAGTGAAGGAAAATAAACAAAGAGAACACATAGATAAGCTATTTCAGTATTCAGTGCAACTCAGGCAGTAGGGCAGAGAAAGGTGAAGTGGTGCCAGTATTTTTTAAACCTTGCAACCGACAGAGTAGGATTGTAGAGAAGAATGAGGACTGTCATGAACAACTCCGAGATTACCTCAGTTGGTTGGAGCCTGGGGCTAACAACAGTAAGGATGTGGGTTTGATCCCTGTATGGGCCATTCATTTAAGAGCTGGACTCGATGATCCTTGTGGGTCCCTTCTAACTCAGAATATTCTGTGATTCTTTGAACCAGAACCATGTAATTTGGACAGGAGACAGGCAAGAGAACAACCACCTCCTCTCCATCTATCTATATGTGTGTGGCTTTTCGCTGTACTACCAAACACCAGTTACACCTTCGAACATCAAAATAAATCTAATTCCCATATGCACACTACCTTCTAAATTTCTTAGATGTGAAGAGAACACACATTAATTAGGCAGCTACACACATGTTACCTACATTTGTAGTTTCAGTCAGACCGGGGAAGGAAGAGTAGTATTTCACAATCCAGCCCATAAGACATTTTTGCAAAGCCACAAGAATCAACAGCTTTGTCACCAACCCTTCACTCAGCAAATCAGCTCTTCTCAAGGCAACTCACCTCTATTTTTCCAGTGATACCTTTTTTTTTTAATGCTCATCAGTGTTCCTTCAAGCACATGTGTACTTTCTTCTTCATTGTGCAGTAGGAACAACCTCTTTCCCTGCAGAAAAAAACAAAATATCACCTCTTTGGCCTCTTTCAAGTATCCCTTCACCACTAAGTCCCACTTTGAAGTCAGTACTGTCGTCTCATGATGATCAGGCAGCTGGCAAAGTGCAGAGCTGTTGATGGCTGTTAGTTGACTGTGGTTCTCTCCTTCCTTGGGGAAAATATCCATTTCACTTTTTTCTTTCCCTGTAATTCCCATCTCCTTGCCCTGCAACTATGAGGGAGGAAATAACAAACCAGAATAAAAATCCTGACCTACTTTATTCCTCCCCAAATTTCAGAGAAACTATTCCTTCCCTTACTCAAACATTTGAGGGTTTTTTGTGGGTTTTGCTGTGCATCTATTTTTTATTATCATCATGCTTCAATGTTTCATCTTCACTGCCTTCTCAAATGATTCTTCTCAGAAATATTGTGATTTTACTATGATCTCATTTAAAATACAGTAGATTGGATTTCATCTTGATCTATATTCTTGGCTACAACTGTTGGACTGCAAAAGGACAAGTAGTAACAGGTGTACACAGAGCTAAAGTCGAGTAGGATGTGATTTGTTGTGAGAAAGGAAGTACAGAAGTGGAATGCAAGGCTGGTAAATAGCTATTTTTTTCTTAGTCCTAAACAAAACAAAACAAACCAACCAACCAAACAAAAGTGGGTATGCAGTTTTGGGTCACTTAAAATTGTAGTATTTATGCTTCTACAAGTTTATTCTATATAAGCTGTTTCTGTCTCGAAAAACAGAAAATTGCAAAGTCAGAATCTGAGTAGGCAGAAAAACCTCAATAAATCTGTAGACATTCGGGAAGAAACTTGTATACCTTGTTGTAAAAAGAGTGTAATGGCTTTCAGATACACAGCACTGTCCAATAATCAAAGAGAATTAAAGTGCAATTAATTACACAGTTTGAAATTAATATATTAGTTTCTCAATGGTACAATTTCTATCCCTAATAGACTTCAAGCTGGGAAACCGAAATAGAAATTGTAACCACAGCACAACTTGTTCTGTGCACACATAACAGACAGTGGCCATTAACTGCCTTTAATGGTTTGCACACCAACAACTCACTGGAGAAAGGGCTACAAGTATTCAAATAATACACTGCAATGAAGATGAAAACAAGCATTCCCTACTCCCTGATGGAAAGGTAACTGCAGGAACTGAAGAAAAATAATAACTTATAGGGTAAGAAAACCTGGGCTAACTAATAAAGTATGGAAAACATAGAATAACCTTCAATGCTTATTTAATGGTTTGAAGTGATCATTCACAAAAGGAACCAGTTACTCCAGAATGTGAATTTTGTTTATTTTTTTAAAGTAAAATAACACACACACAACTGTTTTAGAGTCAGTAGTTAGTAAAGAACTGTGTTGAAATTTCCAAATGTTTCACAGAACCTGAAGGGCAGAGAAATAATGTAGTGTCTCCCTCAAGCTTCCTTAAAGTAACACATACAGACTACACTATGAACTTCTGGTCCCCATTTTGGGACTTTGCAATAGGCAGCCACTTCTGTGTCACCAGGAAGGGACATTCTGTTAGTCATCACTCGATTTATCTATTACTGTCATAAAACAGGATTCAAAGAGTTTAGGATTTGATGAAAAAACATACCACGAATCTGTTACAGGCAGTAGTGTGGTCTATAAATTTGCTTTACTTATGCATTTTTTTTTTAAATATAACACACAAACACCATTTTAATATAACTTTTTGAACCTGACACTTGTCTTCGCCTCAAGAACAGAATTTTTGTGGACAATAAGGGCACTAGAAATACTAATTCACTGTTTTTGAAAAAGGGTAGACCTGTGTCAAATGAGCAAAACATGTGAATCAACTACATCAAAGTATATTTGTACTCTTTAAAGTTACATAGACAACAATACAGACATCACAATATTGTTGCAATACCACAAACTTTATGTAAATGAATGACAACACAGCCATCCATTCCCCAAAGTTGACATCTGGAAATGCACAGAATAATCTTCAGTAATCTTCTAGGTAAACTATCGAGGAATCAGTTAGGCAGTTTGAAGCTGTTCTTCATTAAACATAATTAATTGCAAATTCTGTGACACTCAAAAGCAACCTTATCTAATAAAATAAAACTGCTGTGAAATAAACTTCTCTTCAGTGCCTAGTGCTATGCTAGACATACTTATAGTGCCAGCTACCTTAATAACCATAATTTGACCTTAATTCATCACATCATTATAGAATTTTTGCTCTAAAATTAAAAGCTAGAGGTTTCCTTCTGAGAACTGCCTTAATAAAATACCTACATATGGTTTTTATCCACTATATATACCACTTACAAACATTATATCATACACACAGCTTTTACTCGTGTCTTTATGTCATATTTCTGTGTAAATAAGCTTTACTTACAGCAGTTATCACTAGATAAATCAGTTATTTGGTTGAAAAAAAACCCAATAATCATTCAACAAAGCCAAGCTGCTGGAAAACACAAGATGGAGAACCAAGGACTGCCATTCTCCCCACTAAGCCTCTGCTTGGCAGCAGTGCAGGCTGTCCTGTGGGAGCTACTGCTTGGATTTGATTATACAACCAAAGAAAACTGCAACCACCTTAGCTTTAAGATTTATAGATTTAAGACACTGGCCCACCTTGGTGTGATCTGCCATCTCTGTGCCTTTCTGTGAGGCAAATGCAGCTTGCTTGCCTCTCCCCTCAGCACGGAGATACAGAATTGGCTCACGGCAGTGCTGTTTTGCTGGTTGCTTCGTTAGAAAGGGATTTCCTACGTACTTTGGTTTGAAGGCTGACCTATGAAAAGTAAAGTTTTGTAAAGGCCTGCTGGCAATTCAACACAAAAGAGTCTCTGTAGGAACACAATGATCTCTTGATACACAACTTCAGCTCCTCCCTGTCAGCCGTACATAAAATTCGATCATAAATTAAATACCAGTAGCACCGCTGACACTAGAGTTTGTATTAACACTTTTGTACTAGATTTTTGTATGAGCATAGAGTAGAAAGCTGAAGTTACAAAACATTTTCCAATTTCACAAAAAAAGTAATTAAAGCAAAATTTATCTGCATGTCTGTATGTGTGCATATAGAGGACTCAGAGCTTTCCAGAAAAGAAAAAAAAAAAAGGGAAAAAACCCCACCAAAACAAGCAAATAAACTCCAAGCTGTGTTACCCACACAACCAATTTGAAAACCCTTTCAAATTGACAGCATATTTTACTTATTCTGCAATAATTCTTTTAAAATAAAAGACTGGCAACTCCCTGCTCAGACCCCATGTATACAGATCTACTCCTGTCATTTATTTCTACAAAAAGACAGAATAATGTACACAGGTAATGCCTCTTTGTCACACCAAGGGATAACATCAAGGGAGTGAGAATACTCTTAGAAACACCTGGGAAGGAGAAAAGAGAACTGCAGCCACACTCACTGGAGCCACAAGGTGGTCATGGTTGCCTCTAAGTTCACATAGCACAGGATTACTCTGTGTTTCTTTGTGATGGAGGAAGGACAAAATTAGACTGACAAATTAATATAGCCACTGTAGTTCCAATAATTCGAATTTACTACTATTATTCTCTTCAAGTTTTAAAATCAGACTGAAAAAAACCCAAACATTTAGCTCAATCACGTGCAAATAAGACAGACCTGAAGTCAGAAATACAGATTCCAAAATATTAGTAGAATATTGTTTCAGTAATTTACAGCTGAGGCACTAAGAAAGAACAGCTTTTAAGCAAAACAGATACAGTCAGTGTCCCCCTTACCATGTTAAATTTCAATGTCTACTGAAGTCAGCAATGCCTTGTCTTTGAATTTCAGTTGGCACCAATAGGTTCTTCACAGCTTCGTGACTTCGTTCCCATATGGCAACTGTTAATTTTTAATAAAACAGTAAGATATAACAAAATGAATCACAGTGACAGTGAAATGCAAGGAATAAGTAGCTCCCCACTTCAGATGTATGATGAAAGCAATGAAGTATAAATTTACAACTAATTCTATTACCCTTTTATTCATTGTACCATTTTAAATTACAGAATCACTACATAGTAAGGTTGGAAGGGAGCACAGCAGTCCAACAATCCTGGTCAAGCAGAGGTACTCCTTCCCTGGAGTACCTGGACTTTAAAATGTTCACATTTTGTCAATGTGTTTATGGTGAGTCAGTAAATAGCAGAATTCCCAGCTGGACTCTCGCTTCTGCTCTTCAGCTGGATTTGATCTGACTCTCATGAGCTCAGTCTTGCATCATTCAGAAAAATTTTTCAAGTAACTCTAGCCTCAAAGTTGTTCCTTGAAAAGGTGAAGTTTTTTTCCTCTTTACACAGAGAATGAGCTCTGCTCTTACCAGCAGAGTGTTCAGCTGGATTCCCACCCTCCCCCCTCTCCTTTAAATTGAGGGTCAAGGTCATTTTTACATTATCTGCTACAGACAGATTTTAAACACACCAGCCAGATGTTACTTCCATTTTAAAAATATAGCTGTGGAAAGTGTTTTAAGTCATAACAAAAGAAATCTGAGGGATTTGGAGTTGTTTTGGAGTGACTTAAATGAGGAAGCGTGTGCACGTGATGTCGCAAAGAAGCAGTTCCAATATCACATTGAAAGTACAGACCACTAGAGATCAGCACCCCTGAAAATTCTGTAAAAGCAAATAAAATCTTGGGAATAAAAGAAATATGATGTTCATATATTAGCAATGTTGTTATTAAATTCTAAAACTCCTGTCCAAGCGACTTCAGAAGTAGCACCCGCTCTTACTTGTAAGAGAAGTTTTACCACTAGTTGGTAGTAAAACCTATCTCAGTACAGTGAAAACATTTTCTTGCTCAGCAATGAGGGCTTGATGTTCACTTAGGAGATCGCTACATGTTTACAGCTCTCTTGAACTATCTAGGAGATTCTGGGAAGCCAATCACAAATAACATCTCATTTAACCAACAACTTATATGAGGAATTGAGTAATCTCCTGTAAGAGGGGGTATTGACCTGTAAGAGGGGCAAATTTTTTCATTTCTTCATTCCTATCATTTATTCTCCCTCCCTTTTTAATATAACAATATTTCAGTGTGTACATATATATATATATATAAAAATTTAATCTTAGTATCTTTTCCACAGTAGGGACAGGAAATCTTTGCAACTCTGCACTTTGTAAACAGTGCCAACTCTAAAACACTTGTATTTGCTATTTGACAAAATTGTCTAATCCTAGGAAGATCTGAGAGCATAACATCACTTAAAAAGGGGACTTACATAAAAGATTTCCATAACTAAACTAAGTATTATCTGGGCTTGGTTTCTCTCCCCGTGGCCACTGAAAAAGTCTTTCTGCTCTTATAAGCTTAAATTATATTTTTCTAAAAAAATAAATAAAAAAAAATAAAAAATGGATTGCTTTCAGCTGCCAGTTGGGAGTGATCCCTGATCCATGCCAGCTACTGCATGTCCAGGAAACTATCAGGGAAAACACAGTCTGACCAGGCCAAACAAAAGAGGCCAGGAATACTTTAACAGGAAATAGCATAGGCAGCTGAGTTTGAGTGCTGGGAAATATTCCCTGTTACTGTTGGACAGGATTTACATATTGGCACTGCCTCTTAAACTATAAACCCCCCACTCTGAGCAATGCTGGATTTACACTAAATTTTTAAGGCCCAGATCAAAGCTTTTGTAAAAGTGACACATGGAATGCTCGCTTCTTTTATTAAATAGCAATAAACTAATAAAGAGGTAAAATATTATTACCTTCTTTTTAAATTTGCTTTTGTCTTGAATAAAAGATCTGAAATAACTCCAGTTGTGCTGTTTGCAGCCTTACATTATTCTTGGAGATGATTTAGCAGAGCAGATTGTTCCACCTCATTCTTCAGTTCCCAGTTCTCTAAAAGGACCAAAACAATTGTGTTTCGTGATGGAATCACAGGGGACTGAATGACAACTCTACCAGATCCTTCAGTATAGTAACAGTGTGAGTTCCTTTAACTAAAGAAATGAAAGAGATATATACACATGCACATATATAAATACAACCTGTAAAGCCATATCTTAACACCAATGAGAATTTTTTAACACATTGAGCAGGCATGCACCTGGTTGCAAGGCCCAAATTGCATGTTCAACATTTGGGATCTCCATTATTCCAGCATATAACCTAACCCAAATTTCACTTATGAAAGCCCTAATAAAAAGTCAGGAGGCTGCTCCTCTGAGTCTGCTGTGCTACCTTTTATCCCTTCCTTGTTCCTTTCACTGTAATCCAAATAAAGAGCCATGATTTCATACCTGCCTGCCCCTGGTGGGTTACCACCTGTTTTGCAGCTGGTGGGTCTCTTTCTTTACATGAAACAGTTTTCAAAACAGCCCTTCCTTCTGGCACCATGAGGCAAATTTTAGTCCCACTAAAACTTAGTGTCCAATTGCTTTCACATAATCACAGCCACAACCCCGAGCACTGCTGTAATGGTTCCAAAAAGGCAAAAATCTGCAGCAGTTTGAAAACCTGCTTTATTCATCCAAGATTTAATGGTCTGTTTGCTCCTTCCGGAGATTACATATTGTGACATTTTGCTCAGTCTAACAGATGCTACAAACAACTCTTCTTAAAGTTGTGACCCTTTTTCTTGTTTGCTGCTTTTGCATAATGTGAAAAGACATATTAACAGTCTGTCCAGTAACCGAGAATTACTGCAAGGGATTTATTATTTACCTAAGTATTTTTTCCACATACATAAATTTCCAACAGATCTCAGCCCTTTTGTAATGAAAACTCAGACTTATGCCCTCATATTCCTCTTGATTGTTGTTTGATTTCACTTTTATTTTTATTACTGTCCTCTAACAGCAAATGTATTTTATTTAAGAACCCGAGAAGGAAGTGAGTGTCTTTTCAGGACAAAACAATACGGGCATTTTAGAGATGATTTTATTGGAGAAACTGTTGTTACTATGATTTAACTTTCATTTAAGAATTAACTGGTATGCCAGCAGGCCAAGTTGAGGTATGATGACATGTACTAAGACATTAGATTTCAGTGTAATAAGAGAATCCATATAATACTGGTTTCTTGCTCAGCCAAGTACGGAGGTAATTGATGCATATTTTTATATGTGATTTCTAAATTTTGCTGTTAAGATTTCTAAAGTTTGCTGTTAATCTTTTATTCTTTGAAACAAAACTCATTAGCGCCCTTTGGATTTCCCCACCAAATACATTTTTGCCTAGGATGGCAAATCTTGCTCCTTGCATGAATGCCCTATATTATGATGTGCAAGTTGTACTCATTAAAAAATGCTTTGTAACAGTTATATATTCTGCCATGTTCATCATATTTCATACTTGTTACAACTCAGGCACTTTAACAAATGTCTTCAGGGTTTTGTTGCGACGGCATGCTGGTAAACGAAGAGATGCTCACACAACCTGCATAGTTGGTCATCTTCCTCTCTACTGCAACCTGCATGCACCAGGTAGCAATTACACCAGCTGTGGTCATGTTTATGTGACAAGAAACAACAGCCTGCACAGAAGCAGTGAAGTGAAAGAAGCATTCAATCTGCACCGAGAGAACAGAGCAAACAGCAGAACCCAGCACCAGTGCTTTTCTTGAAGAGTGGGTGCTCTCTGTAGTTATAAATTTACCCCTTTTCCCTCTTTTTCTTTCAGTTTCTTTCTTCTGACAGTTCAATTTCTAAAAAGCATTGTTTTGGAGCGCAATCTGTGTGAAAAGTTGCACTGTGCTCAGAGGAATAGATCACTGACCCACAAAAGCCTTTGTATGGTTACCAATCTGCCTTCTGTGCACACTTAGGGATTCTCCAAAGTTATCTAGGCTGAAGAGATCTTATCAAAGTCTTTTGTATTATACCAACTGCAGGAGCTTCAAGGGGAATTTTATGCTAATGATTCTCTTTAATCTCCATATAATTCAGGCCAACTAAAAATAGATCTTTTACAAACAATGAATCATCATGACTGTAAGTGGATGCAGTTCTGCCACAATGAAGTCGAAATCTCTGTTCCAGAGCATCTTTCTTTCCTCTCTTCACATAACAATCACCCAACAAGCCACCAACAAAAATCAACATAACTGATTTTTCTTCTCCCCTCTTACTTCAGGTGTCAGTACTACAACCAGAGTCAAATAAAGAAACAATTCCCAGTACCACATTAATTTGAAGGATAATTCTGGAAATTAAACAGAATTTACTAATTTTTTTAAAATTCGGAAAATTAGGCATGAGATTGTCAAATCTCACAACAGTAGCAATAGCCATGGTCATTTGTATTTTGAAAGAGGAGAAAAAAGTACCTAGTCCCAGAGCAGGCTGTAGATCTACTTTTACTGCTGTTCCATCCTCCTGGAATGTGTGAGAACTCAGAGATACATACAGCAACTAAACAGATTATCTATGATTAATTAGCATCTATGTTACCTTGCAGATCAGATCTGTCTCACAGATTTGCACACAGTGGTATTCTACATGCAAAGATATCACCCAGTATCTCACTGCCAGGAGACAAATAGCTTTGCAAATGTGTCTCTAAGGCAAAGCAGGTATGTGCAGTAAGGAGCTAGTTTTGTATTTGTCCTTAGCCCATTTTACTCTAAAATACTATCAAGTAAAGGAAGCAGAAACAGTCATGTTGAAATACTAAACAGTAATTCATATGGCAGCTGAAAGAAAAATGACAATACAATTGGTTTCCTAACATAATTCTTGTAGATTCTTTGAATTTTACCAACACCCTTATGGAATTCCCTTAAGACTAGTACATAAGATAAAGGACTGTATGCATTTTTCTTAGACAGAAGGTGGAATAAATGAACAACCAGAGAGCAAAGGCCAACTATTAATATCACAGAGGTTTAAAGCTAAGGGAGATCCAGGTGTTGGCTGATGAAAAGTAAGCATAAAATAAGCTGAAAGATTGTTTCCTGGACTTTTAAAAGCCTTGACGCGTGAACTTCTCTGACATTTGCTTTTGGATCTCATCACATTTTATTTTATTCTTTTTCAATGGAAGTTAACAGTGTGATCCCTGGGTTAAGTTATGTACCTTACTGACAGTGAGGTATATCTCTCAATTTACCCAAATTTCAACCTATGGAACTTTGTGAATCTGATGTGGCAAGGTCCTATAAATGAATGCACATGTCAGTATTGGGTGGCACAAGGAAAACAAATCCCCAGCAGTGCCCCAGCTGCTATGCAATGCCATTAGACCTCTTTTACACAGTGCACAATGAGGAATTACAGACATTTCTAAGACCATTCCATTCTAAAAAGTGTTGTTTAAAATTATTGCAATATATATTCCAACTAAACCAATGGGTACAGACACAAATCACCAACCAGGAGACAACAGAGCAATTGGATGCCTGTAACTAAGAAGGCAAAGAAACAGGTCCTGCAGGACACCTGGAACAGAGAACCCCCCAGACAGTGGCCTTTCCTGAGCTCTCCATAATCCTTCATAATCAAACCAAAGGAGGACAGGTTTACATTAGATGATAGGAAGAAATTCTTCCCTGTGAGGGTGGTGAGGCCCTGGCACAGGTTGCCCCAAGAAGCTTTGGCTGCCCCATCCCTGGAAGTGTTCAAGGCCAGGTTGAATGGGGCCCTGAGGAACCTGGTCTAGTGGGTAGCATCCCTGCCCATAGCAGGAGTGTTGGAACAGGATGATCTTTAAGGTCTATTCCAACTCAAACCTTTCTATGTTTCCCAGGTAGCAGAAGAGCCTGCTAGTCAAAAATAGCCCATTCTCTGGTCTGCTATCTTTCCCAGTCCAGAGCACAAAGAGGTCAGCCAGAGTGTCTGCATTTTGCATTAGGATGGGAAAAATACTTTTTCAGAGATAGTATTTCTCTAGGACTCAGAATTACACCTGAGCAAAGCTTAAATTTAACATTTTATTATTTATCTCCCAAGTGAATATCTAAATCTCTGTCTTGCTGATTTTTTTTTAAAATATGACTAAGAAATTTTTTTTCTCCTCTAGAAATGTAGTTCTCAGTTTGCAGATGCTCACAATTTTGGAGGTGTAACAAATTGGAACTCTGTGCTTATTAGGATTCAGATTTTTATCTTTTCTGCAGGAAAACATTGGCTCTTCTTTCTGGGCTAGTAATACTAGTAGTAGATCCAGATATACTAAAATCAGTACAGTGCTTTTAGATCTGAAGGAACATTTTCTATAATATGTATAAACAGAGATCCACATTTCCAGGTGAGATATACTAAAATATGCATGTATGTAATACACACTGATACAGTAATTCACTTTGTGGTCAAAGACCACAGTGATGAAGGTGGAAGAGAATTCAGCCAACAAGGAGATTGTTAAATTCAAAGTTTCCTACCATCAGTGAAAGGAAACGAAAGCATTACAAAGTTAAGCAAAATCAGGACTCCAAGAAAACAGTAAACATAAATCAAAATAGTGGAGATTTTTGAAAGTACTTAGTATTGCTCAGTGTTGATCCTTGGGTAAGTTACTTGGGTAACTACTACATAATAGGTAAAATAATCCAGCTCCAAACACAAAATATTTGAAAGGTCTTTCTTACCTGTCTTTCCCCTTTATAGCTATTTTGGCTTTTATCTTTAGTTTCTTCCTCTTCTCACTTCTTCCAGCTTTCCCTTTCTGCCTATAGTAGTCACCTTCTCACTACCAAGCACTGCTCTCCCTCTGTGCTAATAATTATCAAACCATTACATTCATAGAAAAATTGACATTAAAGTTTGACTCCACTTTTTGAGTTACCCTAGAAATTACTGAACAGGACACCCAAGGAACTGCAATTACATAACGTGCCCTAAAGACAATTAATAGACATGAAGTAATCTGGCCTGGAGAAGACCCACTAAAGAATATTTACTGGAGCTTACTAAGCCTTAGCATAGCCCATTTAGAAAGGCTGCTCTTGCATGAAGTGGTACACAATGTACATATTAAGATCAAGTTGCAACTGCAGGTAAAGAAGGGTGACAGTGAGATCTTTCCATATTTTTGAAGAGGCCCTTAATGAGCACAAACACATCAGGGGTTTACCTCTGCTCAGCAGCAACTGAAATAAGTATTCTGTGAATTGTGAAAGAATTTAAGGGCCACCTAGTGCATTATGCCTCCCTGTTTCTGATTTTCTGCACAATTTCTGAGGATAAAGAAATCCTCAGATGGGCAGAAATTTTGATAATTTGTTATTGTGTAAGAAATCAGAATAACCACTTACAGAGCATGGCCATAGGAATTACTCTTCAGACATCCTTGGCTCAGACTAATTATGGTATTTTTTAAACCTTCAGGTCTTTTTGTCCAAATGAGCCAGAAATAGTTCGTGTCAGGTGGGTTAAGTTACCTGGTACATGTGGCAGATCAAGCATATCAGCATGGGGAACTAGCACAGAAAATTCTGATGAGCTGCCATTTGACTTTACTTCAGGTTCCCGCATACAAATTGTTATTCCTTGGAGTTTTCTTTCTCAGCATTATAACATACAAATTATTCCCTTGCATTACTTCAACCTGCTTAAACTTGTGCCAGGAAAGTCTTTCCTTAGATTTTGCCAAAAACTTTCCAGATTTGTATACCCCATTATATTCATACCAAGATGTCCACTTTGATTGTCCATGGAACGTGACCATAAAGATGAGGGGTTTGTATTTACTGACTACTTTCTAGAAAAATGAACACCATCTTCACCAGAGCCCTTTAGTAAATGATGTTCCATGGGGTTTTTTCAGTAGCAGACACATCCCAGAAAAATACTAGGAGGCAAAAGCTGTCTGGTTCCTTCTTGCCTTGCGTTCTACTTTTCCTTCATAGCATTTCTTCAGTGCTGTAGAAAATAGGATGCATTTTTCAGATTAAAAGTTGTTTTTCAATTTGTTTTCCATGAATGTTCCATTGTGCAATGTGCTGCATAAAATCTTACTGCCATCCCAGGAGAGAAAGTGTGTGTGGGGAAATCCTATGGTACCTTTTTCTAGAGCTGATTATTTGTAATCATGAAACCTGCGAATAAACTACCTTAGCAAAAAGTAAAAATTGATCCACTTTGGTAAATTACTATTAATGCTTTCATCTAAATTTCATTAAAGAAAATTGTCATGTTTGTACATTGTTTGCCTGATGGGCAAGTAATAACAACAACATCCTAACTTTGTTGACATCTTCATTTTTCAGTCACTGTAACCACTCCCCTCTAGATGGTAAGAAATGCTGAAAAGTCAGAAGAAAAAGAATTAGCCTTCCCCATAGTGCTTTGATTCATCCCTGCTTTGCCTTATTGTTCTTTGTTGCAGTTTATACTGGATAAAGTTTCTTAAATTGAAGGAACAGCATGTTCCTTTTCCTCCCTCTACAGAGGGACTGTGCTGAAGAAGGGACCATCTCATGTGTTCTATCACCAACATGCAGGTCATTTCTAACTTTCTTTGAATCAGCTGAAGTGCCTGTGGGAGTTTCTTTGTCTCTTTAAACAAATGGCCCTAGCACTTAACACTTTGGAAAATATTTACCACTACCTTTTTCTATTTATACATTTCTCAGAAAAAAAAAAAAAAAGAAGAAAAATGTTACCAAACTCAAACAGGTCTTCCCACAGAAATTTTTGCCAGACATTGTCATTGATTTCATATTTTGTAGAATACCATCTTGCCCAAATAAATCATATAAAATCTGCTATTAAGGCATTTTTAATATGAATGCTGTGAATCAGTCAGTCGATGGGCTGTAAAGAATATACTCAAATGTATGTAATAACTCTGTGATAACACAAGTTGACTCCCTCAGCATAGATGCACCAATACAAAATAGATGCCTGAAATATCACTTGTGTGCATCCATGTAGCCCGTATCTATGTGAAATTATCAAGTTTGGAGTTTTTACTTTTTCCCTCAAAAGCATATTCCTAATTTTTCATTACTGAGGAATAACACATTTTGAAACAATCAGACAGCAATATTTAAAACTGTAGGTTTCAGAAATCTGTAGTATAAAACCAACTTACATAATATGAATAGAGTTTTTAAGCACCTGATGAAAATTTAATAACTCATTTCTTTTTTGGAAGTGTTCTTACTATGTGCATAAATTAATATTGACAGTTTGATTAAAAATGAGAAATACTTTTTTTCAAAGCATTCTACTCTTAGCAACCCAGGCTCTGGAATATATTCCTTGAGGAGATGGTCAAAAAGCCACTTTCTTCCTTCTCTCCCCACCAAAATGGTAATTTCAGCTTGTCCATTATGAGGTTATTTTAATGATACATTTGGCATACTGGTGTGGGGAACAAAGGCACACAAGTTACTGGTAATATTTTATATCAGGGTACTACTGCTGAAAGTTTCAGATGGCCCCACTACAATGGGTTCTGTACATCAACCTATCTTTATCTCAGTGGCCTGCTAGAACAATGCTTTTTTTAGGGGGGGGAGGGAAAAAAAAAAAGCAATCTATTTTTCAAGTAACAGATGGATAAACAGATGGGTGGAAAAGTCCACTGAATAGTGTGTTGGCTGCCTGTCATTGCTGTATGACAGCCAATAAATATCATATGGATTAAACCTGTAAACTAACATGTCCCTATTTAATGAGTTCTTTCAGAATGGTAGATGTTTGCTTGCCAATACCCGTACAAATGAAATGCCACTTTGGATAAGGTAAATTTTTGCAAGGAGACTAAACACCTAAGAATAGTTTGTTCTAAGATTAATAACCAAAAAGCAAACAGGGAAGGGAGCCACATGGTAAAGTGCATTTTTTACAGACTGTCTATGAGGAGGTACCTTTTGCACATCTGGAATGAATTCCTGCAAAGAACTTAATCTTCAGTATGTTTACACTTAGGATAATGTTTTCATACTCCTTACACTTCTTCTTGTGAGAATTTAATTCTTTTTTTTTTTTTCCAGTGCTTAATTCAGGAGCCACTCATGGACATACCTACCCACACCAGACCAACAGCAGAACACATATTTCATCCTCTTTTGAGAGGTTCTCTCTGCTTTGGGCAAACATAAAATTAATGAAAATAATACTGACATGACATAAAATTCCATATTTACTGACACTTAGGCCTTTCAGTGTCACATGCATCTTGCATTACAGGTGATGACAATTTGCCTGTCTGCCAGTGCCAGCATGGCTGTGAGGAATGGAAGGCTCCTGCTCACTTTAGAATGTTCATCAGCACACGGATCGTTGTGTGTAAGAGTAGTTCCTTTACTTTTCTTCCAGCCTATTGTCTAATATTCACTGAGTAATTTCTAGCTTTCCTACTGAGACAGAGTAGATAATTTTTTCCTTATTCAACAAACCATCCCTGATTTTACAAAGAGAGGTAAAGCTCTTACAGGCTCGGTTCCACAGGCTGCAAAATGAGACAAGGAGAGATTAAAAGTTTACCCATGGTGCATTGAAAAATCTGCCTTGAAAAGAAGTTCAGTTCTGCAGAGCAATGTTCCAGTGCTTTCACCCCATGGGAATCTTATTCCTGAATTTTTGAAGAAGGTACAAAAGCAAATATTCAGGCACAATAATGACATGTGAATTTAAGTATTAACATTGCCTCATTTTTAATAATTTTTCACAGGTAGTAGAAATTGATTTTCTGATTTTCAAAAAGAAAAATCCTTAAAAACAGTATTCCTAAGAAAAAATAATGCAGGAATTGTTGACGTCATGAAACATAAAATATTTAGTTGTGCCAAGATGGAAAATAATAGAGAAATAAAATGCAAAATAATTTCATTATGAAAATATAATCCATAAGCTCACTACCAATAGGTGGGGTGAATGTCAGTAAAAATTTCTGAAAATGTAGAGACATTTGGAACATGGTGAGAACAATATTTTGCAACACTATCAGAAAAAACTAAGGACGTACCCAGCAGAATGTTGTATTACAAAAGAAAATTGATTATATTTTAAAAGCACAGCAAAAAAAAATTAGTAGATAAACCCTGAATTGCTGAGTAAAAAGATTTGACCTAAGAAAGAAATGGTGAAGATTCACTTTGAAATTCAAAAATACATTCTACCATATGAAAGTATCCATATAAAGAGAACTTTGCCTTCATATAATACCTTTTCCCTGAGAAGCCCTAAATCCTGTGAAGAGATTAACAACTTCCTGGTGAGAGGCAGAGGAGGGGCAGGCACTGATCTCTTCTCTGTGCTGACCAGGGACAGAACTCAAGGCAATGGCCTGAAGTTGTGTCAGGG
Organism: Corapipo altera; assembly: GCF_003945725.1. Lineage (NCBI taxonomy): Eukaryota > Metazoa > Chordata > Aves > Passeriformes > Pipridae > Corapipo > Corapipo altera. The sequence continues at coordinate 1,847,615 of NW_020884952.1, forward strand.
GATGTTTAGGTTGGATATTAGAAGAAGGTTCTTCCCGCAGAGGGTGGTTGGGCACTGAACAGGCTCCCCAGGGCAGTGGTCACAGCACCAAGGCTGACAGAGCTCAAGAAGCATTGGGATGATCCTCTCAGGCACAGGGTGTGACTCTTGGGGATGGTTCTATGGAGAACCAGGAGTTGGACTCAATGACCCTTGTCAGACCCTTTCAACTCGGATTGTTCTGTGATTCTGTGATTCTGTGTAAGAAAACACAAAACCCTGAAGTGACGTCAGGAGAAAACACATGCCAGGGATTTCTGGTTAGCAAGGGTTGTACTCTGCTATAGGAGCTGGTCCTAAGCAGCGACAGGAGACAGGACAGATCTGGCAACCCGCTGGTGCAGGATCACACACACGTATGTGGTTCTGAGTTTTTAGTGTAACACAATCAGGTAATGCCTTCTTTAAAAGCATCACGGAACCCTGTGAATATCCTTCAAACTCCTTCAGAGCCTTAACAAGGCTCCAGTACAGCCAGCAAGACCACAGCCTTGAGAAGCCTTCAATCCATGCTGACAGTGCTCCAGTGTACCTAGAAACAGGTAACTTCAGTTTTTTAAAAAACAGCTATCATTTTTCCAGCCTCTTTGGGTATATGAGGCACATGTTTGTGCAGACATTACCTGGATTCAGTCTTGCCTGGGGCTGGAGAGTTCCTGAATGGTTGGTTCAATTTTCTTACACACTACAGCAGCCTTTTGAGTGACTGCACACCTCTAGGTCTGATTGAAGGGGTGAATTAAAAGTAGAATATTCTCTTTTAGAGTAATGTAACATGTCCATGCATCTTGCTGTACACTTAGTCATCCCTCTGTGTGTGAATAAGCCCTCCTGTGAAAGAGTTGCTCTGCTCTGGGTATGTTACTATGACTGACAGAATCTGTCAGAAACCTTAGTGAGATTTTTGCCCTCTTTTCCTTAACTTACACTTAGCAGAAAATAATTTCTTGAAGTAGTAGGAAAGTTAATAAAACCACTAGAAAGATAACTGGCATAAAGAAACACAGGCATTTTATTTTTACCTCTCAAAACCAGAGAGTTTCAAATTTTGCCAAGCGAATCTTTGTCCAACTCTTTCTTTCTTTTTTAAACACAGAAGTCTTACATTCTCAAAATACCTAAATAATTCCATAGAAGTTTAGATTAAAATTAAATGAGGCTTAGATGTATTTCTGAACTAATTTTTTCTCCTTAGCTGGTGAGTCTCTGGTGTCTTAGGAATGCCTATGTCCCAGTTATTTAAGGCAATTCAAAGTCCCCAAAGTCTGACAGGATCCAAGATTTCAAAATACTGTCACGGAGTATGAATTTACTCTCAACACAAAACAACCAAGTGTTCTCAGCCTCATGGATACATACAGATTTAAAGCTACTTCTGTCTTGTTATTTTTGCATCCCAGCAGGGATGGGTTATTCCATGGAACATCAGTCAAAGCAAGGCACGAAGTCATTGTTCACACGAAAGTACACACAAAGAATGAAGATTATTGTTAGCCTTTACACACCTTTCTCCTTCTATTCACCTTTTTGACTGATTTGTTCTCAATATCCATGTCACAGGCAAACTTAGTTTTCTCCATCATCCAGAGGATTTTTGTCACTTTATACTTGACTACTTCAGTCTTGCCTTTTCAACATTCAGTGCAGTTGGGTGCATCCTGTCTTCACCTCCTCACCTTTCAGCCTTATGCAGCTGCCTCCAGCAGATTAGACTGAGATCTCCAGCAACTCCACTGACAGGTGATATTAGATTATTGTACAGGTGATGCCACCTTCAGCTGAATTGACCCATGAAATTATTTAACCAGACAGGAGTCCCTCTGAGACTAAGCCTAGAAAATATAGCTAAAGCACAATTCACAGAATCAGAGAATCATAGAACATTCTGAGTTGGAAGGAACTTCAAAGGATCATCGAGTCCAGGTCCTGGCCCTGCATAGGACAGCCCCAAGAGTCACATAATATGCCTCAGAGTATCATTCAAATGCTTCTTGAACTCTGTCAGGCCTAGTGCAGTGACCACTGCCCTGGGGAGCCTGTTCCAGTGCCCAACCGCTCTCTGGGGGAAGAACCTTCTTCTAAAACCCAACCTAAACCTCCCATGAGACAGCTTCAGGCCATTCCCTTGAGTTCTGTCACTGGTCAGCACAGAGAAGAGATCAGTGCCTGCCCCTCCTCTGCCCCTCACAAGGAAGCTGTAACTGCAATGAGCTCTCCCCTCAGTCTCCTCCAGGCCGAACACACCAAGTGCCCTCAGCTGCTCCTCACACAGCTTCCCCGCAAGGCCCTTCACCATCCTCATTGCCCTCCTTTGAACACTCTTCAATAGCTTAATATCTTCCTTATATTGCAGACACCAAAACTGCCACAATATTCAAGGCGAGGCCGCCCCAGGTCAGAGCAGAGCAGGACAATCCCCTCCTTCGACGGACAACGCTTTGCCTGATGCCCCCAGGACACGGTTGGCCCTCCTGGCTGCCAGGGCACTGATGACTCATGGTCAATTTGCCATCAAACAGGACCCTCAGGTCCCTTTCCTGGCACTGCTCTCCAGCATCTCATTCCCCAGTCTGCCTGTACATCCAGGGTTGCCCCATCCCAGGTGCAGAATTTGGCACTTTCCCTTGTTGAACTTCACACAGTTGCTGATTGCCCAGCCCTCTCATTTGTCCAGGTCTCTCTGAGGGCCTCTCTGCCTGCCAGGGAGTCAACAGCTCCTTCCAATTCTGTCGTCTGCAAACTTGCTCAGTGTCCCTTCCACTTGCATCCAATTCCCCCCAACACTGCCAACAGAGGATCATCTCCACATCCATTGTTATTCCCCAGGTGGATGCTCTTCATATACATTTATCGACACCAGACTACAGCTGACTAGTTATAGAAGCAGTCTGAAGGACACCCAGGATGATTTACGTGCCAATGGCCACACTGCTATCACACACAACTCCAAACTACCCATATTGTCCAGGAAGGACTCTGGGACAACTTCTCTGGAGACACAAACAGGCAGGTTACAAAGTAGAAACTCGATGATGTACAGCCTCATCAGGTATGGCCTCATCATAGACTGTCAAAAATATAGTCTGTTCATGTGTTTGACCCTGAAACATCAAATGTGAGCTGCTACAGAGATGATCTTACACAGGAATACAGGTTTTGTAACCCAGAAACCTGGAAAATTTGATTTTTTAAGGTCTACTTTAAACACAGTAAGTGCTAACTCTATCAGTTCCTTGCAAAGATACAAGAAGCTCTTACAATTCAAATTATCACAAAAATTCCCTTTAGAAGTGTGTGGTATAATTTTGAAAAACCTTAAAAAAAAGACAGATGAACGAGGTTGTGTGCATACTGTTACTAAAGTCACGACATTAATGTTGTTTTTAGACACTGAAGCTTTGAGTCTCTTACCAGCCATAATCATACTGAAGAATCTCTTTGTTAAAGATTCAGCATCTAAAGTGACAGTTACCCCCAATATTGCTGGTTTTCATTCCTTCATCTTTTTTTTTTCCCTTCCTTATATTAAACCACTGAAATTTTCTAGGACAAGAGGAGAAGAACCTTCAGGAAAATAGTTTGTAACATATGAGCAGTGTAGGCTATGTGGGCTGATACAAATTTCATATATCTTATTTAAAATTCTTGGTGATTCATATTAAATTACCTTCTAAATTTATTTGTTGATAGAAGAAAACAAAAGCTAACAAAACTCCAGAAAAGGGCCTGCTATTCGAGCACCTAAAAATGATGATAAGAGCATGCAGGGATTTTCAGGGTATTTAATTCTTACTATTTTACTAAACTTTTACAAATAAAATTTTAAAAAAGATATGTTCCTTTATTACACTTCAACTTACTGGTTCTAATCAGAAATGCTGAAAAAATCACAAATGGAAGGCCTAATGCATAGTGTATCTGGACTCAGTCAAATTAATTAATGAAGAAAAGGTCCCATATAATTCTCAAACTTATTTTGGGGTTACAAGGGGCTCAACAGAAACTTTGAACTTTGGTGGGGTTTTTTTCAAGTTGAACCCCTAAAAATTTCCAGATTAATCTTTCAGTGCATTATTAAAAAGCTATTTAAACAAAAGAGCCATTTTAAGAATTGAACCTAATATTTCAAGTACGGTGAAACCTGGTCTTCTCTAACATCTCCCCTAATAAGTCCCTTCCAAGACTCCAAGCTGTGATTCAGAAAGAGAAGAATAGTTCAGGGGCAATAGCACGGTGAAGCCCTGAGTCATGCACACTTTGTGGAAAGAGTTGGTGTATCATTAAGTAATACAGGAGGGAAGAATAATTGATACAAGCCTAGTCAGCCATGGGAGGACAAAGCCTACATTTGTGATGTGTGACTCAACGTGCTCTTCAGCAGCAGCACTACAGACAAACAGCTCTCTGCCCGTCCAAAGAAGTGGGGTCTTTCGAGAGGAGAATGGGGAACTTTTCTTTGGCAATTTGCTACAGCTCAGAACATCTCTCTGCAGTACCAGTCACCTGTAAACATGAGTTATGCACTATAAGAGGGAATTTAAAAAACCTAAGGCCTGGTATACAGACTATAAAAATGGCACTACACGAGCCAAAAATCACCTCACAAAGATAAAAGAAACACACTTTAAGCATCGCAGATGAAGAAGCTGTATTTCAGTAATACCATTTTCCATCTCAGTTCTGTCATTTCAGTTGCAGAAGTCCATCTGTTTCTCTACATCTTTGTTCATACGTAACCCTTTCAAACAATGGCCCCGTCACACAGCAGTGGAAACACTGCCATTAACTCATGTTGGTTTTAATTAAACCTTAACATAGCTGGGAAATACTCCTTGGCTTTCTGGGAAGAAAATGGGTATGGTAGTTATCAGCATTGTGAGAAGAAAACCCCAACCGAACAGAACTGGGAAAAAGTAGGTGACTACCAACATTTTCCATTTCCAGTTACTCATCTATCTGACATAAATACCAACATAATCTAGTGGCCTAAAATAAGAAATGGTCTTCTTTCACTTCATCCTCTTGCAGTACAGAATAATTCCTTACATGATAGTTGTCATTTCTTTGTCAAGTCTGATTGGCAAAACCACCTCCACACCTTCTTTGGAAAAATCTGTGTGTTGTCATAAAGTTTGCCATGAAATTCACTTATCTTAACATCTACGTATTCAATTTTTTTTTCCCCTTCAACCCACCCCAAATTCTCTTCCCTCTTGCTCTTTCCACATCCCAAGTACTTATACTCAGTTATCACAATTCTTTGCAAAGGTGACCTGTGAGCCAGTCACTGGGATGTCACGTGGGTACAGATGCAAGGCACTATTCCATAAATGGATTAGCAAATGCAGTCCATCATTGTTGTTCCCATTTAAGGGCTTTCAACCTACTGCCATAGGAACTTCCCTCCATTAGCCTGGCTTTTTCCTCTTGAAGGAGGCCTTGTTTTCTCAAATACCCAAAAGATGGCCATGCTAATTAATGAAGAGAGACTTATTTATGGTGTGTCTATGTATACACATATGTATATATGCATACTAGATATACACCTGCATACACAGACAATTAATTTGGTTAAAACAGTGCAGAAACATAAGCTTTGTGCTCAGGTAAACAGTAAGTGTAGAATTCACCCAGAATCCTACAGTGTGAGACCTTTGATGTAAACAAATTCATAGCTCAGGAAACATTTGCCATTGTAGCACTCTTTATATTGTCATAACTACCTCTGTAAAATGGAAATTTGATATAAAATTCCTGCAGGGCTGCTCTGAATTTTAAAGAAAAATAAAAGAGAGGTGAAAAAAAATGGCCAAAAATTCCTTCACTTATTTTTTTCTGTATCTTCATTTTGGGGTACAGAAAGAAGAGCAGAATTTTCTTCACTGGTACTTAAAATCTGAAAAAAAAATAAGATTTGCTCTTCAGATACACAAGCAATTCTATTTCCTTCAGCATTCTGACTGAAAATACTCTTCATTTTCCAATGTCCAAAATTTTGAAGAGGTGTAATATTCTCAGTAGGAGTAAGGTAGTTTCTAACAAGCTCTGCATTATTTCAGTAACACGAGGAGAAGACAGGAATAGGATTTACGCAGGGAAAAGGGAGAATTAGAGAAGAAATGCCCTGGTTCTTGGGGAGCAGCAACTGAATGGTACTACCATGTGAAAGCTGATCTGTGTAACATGAGGTGTTTATCCCCTCAGTCTGCATCTAAAGACTTCAGCATCAATAAAGACCTTAACAGTGGTAATTAGCACCATTTCAAACAAATTACGAGTTTGCAACTCGTTGCTTAATTGACACTTTACTCAACAGAAGGCATTTAATACTCACATAAACCAGAATTTTATTAGAAAAGTGGTGAAAGTTTTATTTTATAGACAAAGTAGCATGTTAATAAAGATGGAGTTGAAACTATGATCCCATTTTGAGACTATGCTGGTGCCATGACAATTTTGCAGCAGGAACTATATAAAAGCTTTCTTGTCAGCTCTCTATAAGCATGCCATTTGTAAATAGCTACATAAATATGTAAATCTATCCATATTTCTGATCACTACATATTTATGACATTTACACTTTTTCCCTGGTCAGAAATGACTAAAAACTATGACTTTAATTTAATTAAGAAGATGAATTGCAACAGAAGAGCTTCCTTGTCACCTGGAAGGTGAGGGAATTTAAAAATACCCTAGTTGCTATTTCAGATAGCTTCCCCCCTGTGGAACAACCTGTACCACTTTTAGCAACAGCTCACCTTTCTATAGATTTTTTCTCGATTTGAGAACTGTATTTCCCTTTTGAAAAGAGGAAGAGCCCCATTACAGTGTACTGGAAATATCTACAGCAGATGGATTGTCATTAATGGGAAGACCAGAATGTGTTCATATAGGCAGGAGAACCACAACTCTATTTTTAAATACAGACTTAATTCATTTAAAAAAGAATACCTGGAACTTTACTGACTGCTGAAACAAGTGATAACACTGTTAGTTTTAAGTCTTGGAAAAGTTTAAATAAAGAAAGTAAGATCTAATTAATGAAACTCCAAGATTATAAAAGAAAACAATAATAAATTTCTGCAAGAACATATTAAACCCACTCATGAACTATTCTTCAAGGAAAGGAATCTTTCCCAAAACAGCCACTTTGGTTAAATGGGAGGAAATTACAAAACTGAATCACAAAGCTGTAGGGTTCATGTTCATATTAAAAAGAAAAATAACAGGAACCAATCTCCCACTCTTTGTCTTCTGTGGTTTCTACTGCTTCTTATTTATTCTTTTAAAAAAGAAACTAATTAAACTTTTCTATTAGTGAGTATGTGTTGACTCTTGTGAAAACAATAGTGAGGACTTCTCCACAACTGTTCACATCAGCTATTTTTAATTTATTGCATAGGCTTAAACACCCTGAATGACTAGCTGAATGACCAATGAAAACATTTATTCTGAAAATATTTTTTAGAAGTTTAAAATTTTGAGCACTTTTAATTCTCAGGTGAGTAAAGCTTGTTAATAAATAAACTTTTTTTATTTTCTAATTTTTTATTTTCTAATTTTTTGTTTTCTGATTTCTTCTTTACAAAATCCATTGTTGTGGACTGTGAGAAATACTGTAGCCAGCTGCATACTGACAGCTACATTAAACCACCCACAGTGTTGGGCTGTACTTGAATATGAGCACCTACTTACTCTGGCTGTAAACACCACAGAATATAACAAAAATACACTTGGAGATACCAATACTTAACTTCATTTATTAATTTGTGCAGAGATAGAGAAAAATGAGGACTTTTTCACGGGTCCTTTTCAAAGACCTATGTTGACCACAGCGAAGGTTTTTAATCGATTCCCTGCAGATAACCAAAATTAGGAACGGAACACCCACCAGAGTTCAGCTTGAGTTTTGCAAGCAGAACTGGTTACTCCCAGTAGAATGTTGCTTTGTGTGTGGCAGAAAACTCAGAACATCACCTCCCCCAGCAGTTATGTCAGCAAAGGAGCTCAGTGGTGATGGACAAGGAGGAAGAGAGGACGCCAGGGTGAGCAGAGCGGCCTGCAATGCAGAAAAGAGAGGTCATAAAAATAAAATGCGGTGAAATGCATTAAATAACTTGTTAACATATTAAATAACGTGCTCATTTCTGCATGCAGACACACACATCTCATAAACTGCTGTTTGAACATCAGAAAGAATCTCCTATGGGCATCCAATTAGGTTTTGAATATTTTTTCGTACACATCCTGATGATCTGGAACATTTCCAAAATATTAGGAGTATGATTAAATACATACATATGAAAATGTGAATATTTTTGCAAATAGGATTTTCATCTTATGTTTTCTGCATAATAGGCCTTTCCATGGCCCAGTGGGTGAACAGCTTCTGGCAGGGAGACCTACTCTTCATTTGTTATTGCAACTTGTGCAGCTCATTATAATGATAGAAACCAGCAAAGCTGAGGGCTTTCATCCATCCATAACCCTGTGTATTTCTTTAGGCCAGTGGCTAAATCTTTTACTGAGGCTTTGATAGGTCTTAAGAATCTATACTTTGTCCCTCAGAAACAGCTTCTTAATTAACTTATTTATTTATTGATGAGTGTAGATGAGAGGAAAGAAGCAAGGGTAATAAGAAAAGCAAAGCGCACACTCGCAGCCTATTAACCCCTGCTATTCAGAAATGCTTAAAAACCCACTTAACTTTCATATTTTCTCTCTCTAGACAGATAAGGCAACATGTTTTACATTTAGTATGGAGGAGAAACAAACATCCTTGCCAGCTACATTTCTGCAGAAAATGAGCCTTAGATCAACAGGTTTGTGTATTTACAGACATCTGTCACAGATGATGAATCCTCCAGAAGATTAAACCCAGAAGAAGTGACAAATAGTTGTTGGTATTCTGATGGAGATGGGTTACACTGCCATTTCCCATGACAGAATACAGGCTTTTAATGGTCTTTAACCTTCTTGGACAAAAAAACCCCACAAACTACAGTAATTCACCTGTCAACCTTGTTCTGCATTACTTTAATATTGCTTTACTGGTGTGCTCCACTGCTGCTCACCATACACTAGTTTAAATAATTTTAGAAAGAAGGATAGCTACTGTAATTGCTGCAAAAAGATAATTGCAGACGTTGCAAAGAAAACAGTTAAAGATACAACATGAATTGGCATTTAATGACAGCTGGACACGCTTCAAAGTCAGCCAACATGCTGTTAAGCAGAACATCACTGATAGAAACCCAACTTGCTACAGAGTCAGGTGAGCATGTTCAAGAAAAAGGTAATGTGACAGACATTTTTCTTTGTCCCAAATCCAACATTGCCACTGTCAAGCTGACAAATTTTTGTTCAACGAGGTTTAATGGCTCTGCTTTAACTAAACTGCTTTCATTTCCAGGAGAAACATTCATCGGCACAGGTTTTACTAAATCAATTACTAAAACAAATTCACATCAAGAAGTTACAGGTTGTGTGCATTCAAGATATTATTTAATTAAGTGAAATCACAGCTTTTCATGTCACATTCAGGCATCTCAAACTACATACAACTTACCTCTGCATTTTGCTGAGATAAGGGAAACTTTGCCATTTGCCCCTTTCTGCCATGAAAAGCTGTCAGGGCACACAGTGGGCTTACAGTTCCCTTCTCCTTGGGTTTTGGAAAGGAAGCAGTGGCTGCAGTGAATGCAAATAGAGCTAATAATAATTATTAAAGGCAGCAACTGGGTACTAGTCACACATTCTATCAGTTCTCAACTTTTCTCCTGACGACACTATAAAGTCTTCAAGCATTTCAAGCTGCTGGATTTAACACTGGGACAGATCCCATACAATTGCTAACTGCCCACCAGTGTAGCATAATTTGGGGAAAAAAATGGAAGCATGACTCAGGCAATTTGAATTATATCTCGACTTTAATCACCGAAAGTGATATTCCCAAAGAACTATCTTTCAAATTAAACGCTTCTCCCCGTTGCAGAAGATATACCCCTCCAATTTAACCTGCCCAAGAAAAGTCATGTGCATTATTCTTTTTCAGCATGATAAAATGAATCTCCTTACCCAATAATAACCCTCAGCCTTTATCATTACCCAAGGCAACTTTAAATTACACAATCACCAATTACACCGTGCACCACTAGAGGTATCCTCCAGCTCTTAATATCACTGAACAGTCCTCGCAGGCTTCTGTCGACAGCCAGACCCAGCCACATCCAAACATCTTGCTGCTTTGTCATGCAGGATTGCTTTAGGGGCAGCATGAGCAGCCAGTAAGCTGTGCACCCCAAATCTCCAGGCCCCTTGAAGCACTGTCAGTCCTGTTCTGGCAAGGTGCCTCCTGTCGCTCAGGAATCTCCTCTGGAAACGTGTTGACCTGGCTAAAAAGGCTAAGGAAATTGCTCATTGGGAAAAACTGTGATTACAAAGCTGTATTTATAAACGTTTTCATTCATGAGCTTAATTCAAGAATCTATCACCTTACTAGGATATAAAGTGTAAGAAATACTTTTAAGGACTCATTTGTAAAGGTTCACGTTTGAGAGGCTTTTATGCTTCAGAGAGCAAAAATTTGTGTTGAAGATGATCTGATTAGCTGATAAATCACACATAACCAGGAAGCAGCAAAAAGCCTCCTTTTCTTCCACTTCAAACCAGTGTCAATGCATCTTCTTAAGGTGCCATGAGTGGGATTCATAGACACTAAAGATACAAGCCAATTAATACAAATGACCTGACTCAAATTTGGAAGACAGTTGGGAGAAGCGCTAAATAACATGGTATGTTCTCAAATTCTACACATTAATTTAAAAACAAAGAGATCTCCTGTACTCCTAAGACAGCAACTAGAATTGTCGCTTTTCAGCAGACAGGACTCAACAAAAGATAATTATGCAAACAGATGAAGAACAAAGAGGATCTCAAATGGACCAGAGGCAGCAATCTGTACAGGGAACAGGCACCCACATGACAGCGAAGCAAGCAATTGCACAGCCAGATGTGTTCCACACATTTACCTCCTTGCATGGTTATGTAACAATTCCTTGTAAAACGATAATCAGTGGCACCCTACAGTGATTGAGATGGTACATACTGGTACCATGAAAACGCTGGCACAAAAGCAAGGTGACAAGCACAGAGCCAGTCCCGTAGGCTTTTCCATGCTCCGCTGCGTTTGTGCCTTCTGGAGTGGCAAACGGAGGGCAGGGGAGAAGGGAAAGGACTGAAAAGGTTCAAAAATCAGAACCAAGGCTCCAAAAATGACACAGTTATCCTGGTGGGGAGGGGAGAGTGTGGGGGTGGAAAAGAAAGAGGAAAACTGAAAGGAGGGAAGCAGAAAGGGGGAAAACAAAAAGATGGAAAACGGGGAGATTACACTTGACTATCGTAAATACTTGTGGAAAAGATAAGGGACTCCAATTTGCATGGTTTTCTGTGCAGCCAGAATTCAACAGGAATTTAATGTTTCAGGAAAGCTGATATTCATGTGCCCATGGGAAAACCTGGAGCATCATTAATTACAAAAGTAATGAGTGTTGTCAGCGCTGAATCTGATGCAGTGACTTGAACATGGAAATATTTCATAATTTTCACATGCAAAAATAAGGAAAATTACAAGTGTGGAGTTTGCCTAGAGAAAAGAAAACCCAAGTTAAGCACAGTTATTGTTAATTAAATTAAGAGGAACAAAGTGTGAATGCATGCTGAGGAATGCCTGCTACTCTGCAGGCTATAGGAAGGGACTGGGAGTAAGGCCAATTCAGGTGATACCCTGTGTAAGAGGGAACATGATAATCTATTCAGTAGCCAATATTAATTCTGTATCCCTAATACAAATAATTAATTATTTCAAAGGAGAAATTATGGCAAAAGTGATTAGATCTTTATTTCCTCATCAAAGTTAAAAACTAAAAACTAAAAAAAAAAAAAAAAAAAAAAAAGGGAAAAAGTGCCACATTTTCCTAGCTCAGTACTTTGCTTTTTTTTTATATACAGAGAGTGCTCAAATGAAGCAGAATCCTGAAAACTAAGCTATAAATTGAATAGGTCAGGTAAAATATTTGCCAACTATAACTATGGGAGTGGCTAAACTGTGAAAGAGTATTTCCAATATGCTTCTGAATTACTGAACTATTGGGAAATGTGGTATTTATGGCAGGCTGTGCTCCCACTGGGATACAATTAGATTTAATGGTCACTGCAATTAAATTCATTAATTATTTTTTGTCTAAGAGACAAATGTTGACTGCTGCTGATTCCAGGAAAGTTTCACTTAATTTTAAAAGAGCAATAGCCACCTTGCCTGGAGGAAAAAGAAGATCAAGTTCAAGCAGAAAATACCCCCCGTGCTCAGCTTGTGACGTGTTCTTTTCCAAAAAACTAGAGACCTATTAATAAAGCATTAAGTCAGTGCTCTAAAAAGTAAGATATTGGAACATTTTAAGGGGAGGCTGAGATTTTAATCTCTGTGTCAGTCATCACAGTATCGGCTGCAGCAGCTCCTCCCCAGGTGTGTGGGGTGCAGCCCAACACTGCTGTTTACTGAGGATGTACACACGAAAAATTGGCAGGGTCCTGGTGTGAAGGGTAGCGTGACAAATCCCTAATCATGCCTCAATTGCCTCAGTTTTGGAATACTATTAAGTGGGCATTTGCTGAGCTTATTTAATTAATCTGTTACACTGTTTTATAATTTCACTTCACCTGCTGGTTTTTAATAGCCTAATTAACAGTGATAACTATAGTATGTGTGCTGTTTAGATCTTGAGCCCACATTTTTTAAAACAGTGGAAACTTTTTATTACCTTTAATAGGGGCAGCAACACTACAGACTAAACACTCTTTCCTTGCAGATATTTTTCTGTCACCCTCCTGCCCTCCCAAACAGAGGCAGTAAAAAAAAAAAAAAAAAAAAAAAAAAAAAAAAAAAAAAAAAAAAAAGATATATGAGCTTCAATTCCAGGGATTTTTATCATTATTTTCCTAACTTTAGTATTCTGAAACCCACTGCCACCATTATCAAGGCATTTGTGGAATGCAGTGTACTGCACACCAGTGAACCTGCCTCCACATCGAGAACCGTTTTAATTCCACATCATTGTGTTCAGTTCCTATTGTACAAGTGCTGCAGCCAGCCTGGACTGCCCCATATTCAGGGGACCTTGTTCTGCAGAGTGTCAAGCCCTTTCTGCTTCCACAGAGACCCAAGATCAGCCTACTGAACTTACCTCTGCTCTGTCAGCTCTCATTGCCTACCGAGATTTCAATTCTAATCTCTATCAAAACTAGGAAAACCAGGACAATTTACAAATAAAGTGTACATATTGTGAAGTACTGGAACAGGCTGCCCAGGAAAAGTGAATCACCATCCCTAGAGGTATTTAAAGACATGTAAAGATGTGGCACTTTGGGACATAGTTTAGTGGTGGGCTTGGCAGTGCTGGGTTAATGGTTGGACTCAACGACCTGAAAGGTCTTTTCCAACCTCAATGATTCTATGATTCCATAACAAATCTGGACCCATAAGTAAAGGCTGCAAGATCAGGCTCTCAGATTGTGCATGTATTAACAGGCATGCATGTGTCACTACTCTTGACAATGTAACTTTTGCCCTATATTACAAAACAGTTTTTATGATATCTTCATTTTCAGATACTTATCAGCCAGGACTGTCAATACTTCTTATTTCAGTTCTTTGCAAAGTCTACAAGAGATGTTCTTACATGTGAAACTACTTCTCATTAAAAAAAATAAAATACATATAGAATTTACAGGAAAGATGTGGAGAAATTATCTTAAAATAGAGTTCAAATTAAAAAAGAAGCTTTGCTAGCCTGAATTGTTGATGACTAAGTGATTACTAAGCTTCCACACATTGTAGTGTACAAGTTATATCATGATGCTTCAAGATTTTTTTTTATAGTTACTAACTTGTGATATAACCTTGTTAATGCTATGTTGCTATGTTAATGGTATTAGTATAATTACAGCTAATATGAAATTCTAATAACATCATAAATCTAGTAGAAACTTATTCTGAGCTCTAGTAAACATTCAATGCAAATATAAACCACAGACAGCCTACATTTTCTTTACCAGAATCACATCCACAGACTCAAAGTGATGTGGCACATAAAGAGATGACAGTGGAGTACACTAAAATCTAAGTTTTTACTCAGGTATTCCAGCATGTGTGAGCTTTCAGGTGTGATTTATATATCTTCATTTATTTTCATTCCAGTTTCTGTCATATCCCCTAATGTTTATGCAGATTTTTCCACCAGCACAGATATTTTTTTTTGTTTAAACAGAGGTCAGAAACATGAAGTGTATTTGCCACTGTTGTGTCTGTTAAATTGTATGCACACTAAAGAATAGCTAGAATTTTTACACGTTTATATTTTATTCTGATAATAAATTTTATCCTTGAGAAACCCACTGAGCAAGTTTGTTTCTCTGTCTTTTGAATTAGGTATCTTCATTGAAGTATTTTCAGACAAGAGCATGATTTGTCCTTTGTTCTTTTAAAATCCCAGTTAGCCTAATTTAAAACAACTACTGACCTGTAAAACAAATTATTCCCATGTTTTTATCTTGTGTCTTCGTGTTGACAATAAACCTGCTGTTCCTATGATCATTTGCAGGTGCACTCCAGAGACCAGAGCAGAGGTACTCCCAGGACAGACAGAGGGAGCTGTATCTCCAGTTTTCCTCTTTAAAAAAAGACACCTATAAACAAGCTGTCAGGTTTTAAATTTGCAACCATACAAATAAATTTTAAAAACCCTCCAGCTTGTTTTTTCACCATTGCAATCAATCAAATTAGGCTTGTAAAAGCAACAGGGAGAATATGATTTGCCTAAAGATCAAGGTACAATGAAGAAGTTTTAGTTTTTATAAATACAGTTATGTTGGTACAGTAAGAGATTCAAGTTAACTGACCACTTGCTCTGTTTTTCAGCTTTGATTTCCCATGAGCAAATATTTGCCTATTTTCCTGTCTTAGGGATGTAATGGCAATACTGAAAAACATGGCACGTCATCAGTGAAATATGCCAAGTAGAGAAGTATTAAACAGCATTAATTTTAATAAAGTTCTAAGGACAGGTATTACACTTTTCCAAAAAGGAAAAGCCCTTCCCTTTCCTTCACCCGGGATAAGGTTACAGAGGATCCAGAAAGACAAATTCTAACTGCAAAGGAGACAGAGGGAAAAATATACAGAGCTGGACTTAGAAGCATATATATCTTCCCACTATTACCTCTGATTGTGCACTAGAAACCATGTTCTACACCCCATACACAGACTGAGCTCTCTCACGGCTACTGCTTATCCACAAACACACAAAATTAAACAATGAATGGAAAAAGTAATAGAACACTGCATATATGAATTTTTTAAAAATTGGATGTCAACCTCATAAATTACATTTCTTTCTAAACTGTTCAACTTTACTCCTTATTTCTTGTCTTTTAATTAAACATAATTTTTTCTTCCATCTTCTGCAGAGGCTGGGGAAGGTAAGAAGGTAAAAGAAGTTGCTCTACATTAATTTAAATTGTTTGAAAGATTCACTGTAGCACTGCACTCTTAATTAATCCACAAAATCCTGCTTTAATTCCAGTATAACTCCAGTGTAAAAAGGCCTCCCCATTTGCTTATATTTCTGAAAGACTTATAAATATAATCTCATATTTTTATAACTTCCATATTAGTTTTAAGCAAGTGCTTTATGAACAAATAAATCTATGGATATAAAGACTGACTCACATACTCCACTGAATGTTGTTTTTAATCCTGGTATAAATGGTCCTAAACCTATTGAAGGGCTCTTTCTGGAGAAATTTTGAGGCATATGAATATCAGGCCTGAACCCCTTCCCTAGTCTTGCTAGAGGTTAAGTAAGATGGGCAGCAACAAATTAACTTATGAGTTCATTACTTCTCTGTTTATTCACATTTGTCTCATTTTTCACCAGTACTTTTGTACAGTGAAACTCAAAACAGTGAGTCACAACCGATTATTTAAAACAACTAAGTTATTTTAAAATTTAATCAAATCATCAACAATCTGCGTCTAAGGCTGCTTATTGAAATCATCCCACCCCTGCACATCACCTTTCCCCAGGGCAGAGCTCCTCTCACTGTGCTGTTACACTCTTTAGGAGCATAAACTATCCAATTAAAACCGTGCCTTCTCCAGTACAAAAAAATAACATTAGAGCAATTATATGAATCATTTATCATCATAGAAATGCTACTCTCGAAAGCAGAATGCAAAACATCTGACACAACACTTGCTACTAGAAGAGCCACTCGCTCCTGCTGTTCCCTGAAGTCAGCACTTTCCCCGTTCGTGCTACGTTAGGAATCCCCTCCTTCCAACTTCCATCCATCAGAACCTCCACACGTCTTTACAAAGACTGATGTTTCAGGCTGGGATTTCTTTCAAGTCAAGCGGCAATCCCAGCAGCTGTGGCTGTAAAAGACTACTGATAAAATACTCAAGTTAAAAAAAAAAAAAAAAAACACAAAAAACCCAAACCAAAACTGAAGAGATATTAATTCCTTATATTACTTGCACTCTGAAACAATGACTCTGGTTATTTTTCATTAGGAAGCAATAGGGAAGTAATACTTGTCAGTAGGTCCTCATGGGCTTCAAATGCAGATAATTGTGCCTAAACTGTAAAACTGTTTTAAAAAAGTATTGTATTTTTACCATAAATACTTTATTCAGAGGATAAGTGTGCCTAATTTTCAAGTAATTATTCTATGCAAATCTCTTCACCAGGCAGGTACTTCTGACAGCATGTCAACTTTTTACTTCACCTGGATTAACTCATTAAATCCCACTGTCTAGTAATTTCAATAGAAAGTGAGTTTACAATGCATACAAATAGTCCTATAGCTGCTTTTAATCCTTCTCAAAATTTTCCCACACCCTTCTAAACTAGTAACATGAAAAGATACACTCTTTAGCAACATGCCCTCATGCACATATTGTTTGGCAACACCACTGTCTCGCCATAATTACCACCTGACATTCTCTACAATTATTTCACATATTGGATGTTTCTACTCATCCCATTGTGTACAGCACCATATTATTGCCATATCCTCTGCAAACATGGTCTACAATCTTTTTTTTTTTTTCTTGACAGATAATCTTGCATTTGGCTGTATTAAAACGTGCATTGCTCAGGTTGAATGGAAGTTTTTAGAAATTACACACAACCTGTACCTTGACAGCATGATTTGGTTAATTTTCCACCAGATACCATCTCTTTCATAAATATAGTTTTTTATTATGGAAAAGTAAATGTTTAGTTTTAGTAACATTTCACATATATCACAGTGGGAAAATTTAAGATGCACTATGTAGGTGTGTCCTGGTAAGAAGATAAAGACCTAATACCCTTCACATAACATGTCACTTACTAAATCACAGAATCATAGAAGGATTTGGGTTGGAATAATTTCCAAACTCCCTGACATGGGCAGGGACACCTCCCACTAGACCAGGTTGCTCCAAGCCCCATCCAACCTGGCCTTGAACACTTCCAGGGATAGGGCATCCACAGCTTCTCTGGGCAACCTGTTCCAGTGCCTCTGAGTAAAGAATTCCTAACATCTAATTTAAATCTCTGTTCTTTTAGTTTAAAACCGTTCCCCCTTGTCCTATCACTGCATGTCTGTGTAAAAAGTCCCTCTTTTTTTATTAAATGAAATGAAATGTTTAAAGAGAAAAGAATACTTTGACCAAGTACAACCAGAGGTTTTTCTGGGAAACCATAATTTTTTTTTTCTCAGGCAAGCAGAGGTTAAAATTCCAGCCTTTCCATACCTCAGGTTTAAAGCTGAAGGTGAGGAGAAGCTGAGAGGAGAGCAACAGACTCTCCAAAGAGAAAAGTTCAACAAAGGATACATTGCCATGGCTGTGCAACTCCAAACTAAAGGCAAACTCCTGAACTGAGGGAGTGCATCTACACAACCTGGTAATACAGCAGCTCAACTACCATAAGAAACTGTGCTTTTGAATTTAGACGTGAGAAGTGTTGGTTTTAAACATTGTTTTAAGCATAAGGAATTTTAATACTTTCAACATAATGTCTGAGATACTAATACTCAACTTCTGCTACAACTGGATGTCCTTTTCCTGAGGCGTGTTCCTGAACAACGCACAGCACGGCACCACAACTCTTCTAAGCCTGTGTTGGAGGCACAATTTTTCAAATCTACAATTGAAATACCTCTCAGTGTGAAATCTCAGCTAAAAATAACATTAGCTATTTATATTTAATGTTTGGATGAAAAAATGTCTATTTAGGGTACAGGCTGTTGTCTCAAAGATGACAACAGTAAGTAATATTATTTGAAGTGGAATGTTCTATTTAATATTTAATAGCATGTATAATGAAACTAGTGGGAAAATATTGAAATTTCAGAAGAGCATGAAATGCCCATCATCAGACTTCTATTTCAGATTAGTGACAGATGTTATCAGCTATACCTAAGAATACATTACAGGACTTAGCTTTACCAAGGAATTAAACAATATCCAGCTATTTCAATATATCGTATATTACAGACAGTGAACCTAAATTTCAAGTTGTTTGTGTCAACATGACCCAAAAAACTCCCGTGAAGTAGTAATTTACACCGATATAAAGAGGATGCTTGATGAAAATCAAGTCCAAAATGATCCAGCCAGTTATCTTTCAGAAGCTGGTGTTGTAGTCATTTAGCTGAGTCAGAAATTGCACTTTTTTATTCTACCACCCAAGTTGCAGACTCACCACAAATGAAATCATGGTACCAATTTGATTATTCAAATTAAGACTTTTTCCTGAAGAAGTCAGAGGTCAAGGAATTTGCAACTTATACTATTTTCCATTAATTTTTTTAGCATATAAAACAAGCAAGCCAATGGTCTTATAAGAAAATATAAACCCAAAGCTAAATGTAATTCATATTAACTTAATAAAAAAGAAATTATATGTTCTACTACCTAGTATAGCACCCAAGTTGAAAGCTGGTGTTAGAGTGGGCCTTGTCTAAAATAATTCAATACTTACCACAGTAGAACCTCTTAAAAAACTATCAACAGCAAAGAAGAATACTTCATAAGACCACAATAGTCCCCTTTTTTTGAAAAGTTAATTACAATTCTATTAGCACCCAAAAGTTGTACTGGATCTATGCACAGAATTTATGGTTACAGGAAGAAATTCAAATGATCAAGTACAAATTTGACTGACTGAGCGTCCAAGTGCCAACAGTGGTCTTCTAAGTATCTTTTCTTCCACCAAGATAAATTTATTATTTATTATTCTTAATCATTAAACAACCAGGCGATCACTCAGAAAAGCCCATTTACAAATTCCTGGATAGAACATAACATCCTGATGTCACTTTATTTCAGAACTAGCTCTTTTCCCATAGGCATTCATGCAACAAGTCAGTTGGGATACAGAGACATATATATCATGAATTCTTAGCTTACTTTAAACTTACTCTAGACTGGACCAGACATCTGAATTCGGTGTGTGAAATCCACCCCCATTAAAAATGTGTCTGTCTCAATCAGCTACTGAATTCAGACAGTTAATGTTGGGGTTTTGAATGTAATCTAAAGGGAGTACTACAAATACATCAAATCTGCAAAATAATTTTTACAAACTTTACATTTGATGCTCCTTTAAAAAAAGATGTTTATTTTTTTATAATTACTGACACCCACTGATACCCATTTATTTTGCATTTTGATGCTCTATACTACATTCTAATTAAAAAGAACACAGAGGTAAGAAAGAAATGTTTTCTAACAGCCTTCATTTTATTTTTTCAGTTTGATACTACCTGTCCAGTTAGCCTTCTAGAAAAAAAAAAAATTAAAGGAAATTATACAATTATCTAATCATATATTTTGTTTTAGACTTTAATAGCAGCTCTTAGCTTGGCCGACCTTCCTCTTGGGTTTGTTTGAATATCCTTGGCCTGGGGTGTGAGAACTTTTTTCTGTATAAAAATCCACTTGGATTTTCCATGAGGAGATTCTTGCGTGTCTTCTTTTTTGGAGGGATTTTTCAGAGCCTGTCTTATCTTCTGCCTTGAGCTAAGATTGTACTTTTCTGTCATGTCTATCCCACGAAGAAAACGTTTGATAATACGATCTTCCAGCGAATGAAAGGAGAGGGCTACAAGGCGACCTCCAGGTTTTAGAAACTTCTCAGCTGTCTTCAGTCCTATAAAGAGTTCGTGGAGCTCATCATTGACAAATATTCGCAGGCCTTGGAAAGTTTTGGTAGCAACGTGCACGGGTCTCTGAAGCAAATCCTTCCGTGCGTACAGTGCTGATGCTGGAAAAGCACCTGTCACAAATTTTAAAAGGTAGATGTTAGTATCTTATTATTTCTACATTTGGACATCTATGCACTCGATATTAATCCACTCATGCATGATGACTTTAAAGAAAAGCATACTTAAAAGCTCCCTTGAGTGAGTTCCCTTGTTTGTAATATACATTACTGTTTTCTACTTAGAATTCACATCTCTGAATGTAAACCCTATTAAAACACGCTGTTTTATGGTTAAGTGTTGGGGATTTTTCCCTAGAATCTTTTATAGAAATTGCTTCTCCAAATGCATCACAACTTTAAAATACAAAATGACAGCTGAAACCAAAATAAGGAAAAAAAGAAGACGGGCTAGATAAGTCTCACCTTACAGCTCAGTGTAATCAATGTCAGTTCAGTATTTGTGGTTGTGTTATGCTTTTAAGGAAAAAAATTTAATATATAATGGACACAATTTTAACTGTTGCCTTCTAGATAAGCATGCATTTCTTCACAGGCAGAGATAAGTGAAGACAATGTCTACCTGGCAATAACTATCTTTCAGTGAATTACTTAAAGCTTAAAAGAGGTATCCTTGCCTGGGAATAATAATTGTTGACCACTACTCTTGTGTTCCTTCAAATGTTCACAAAAATACCTTGAGAACTTTAGCAAATGTTGCTGATACTGTTGCATTTTCACATGCAGAATGTGTCAAGGTATGGATTTGTCAGATGAAAAATCACCAGATTAAATACTTTTTTATTAGATGCACAAAACTCCGTCTTCCTTTCCCCAAAATTCTTATCAGTTAAACAAGTCTCCGTAGAGACTGAAATTTTGATAGAAACTTTAATATATCAATATTTAATATATTTTAGGCTTGAACTTTCATTACATGAGTACAGAGCAAAAAGCTAGAGAAACCTGATTTGATGGATCAGAGGGACTAAAGTGCAAGAATTTTACAAGATCTGCAAAAGCCAAGTAAATTTATAATCTATTATGTAAGTGAGCACAGGACTCTGGTAAAGATAAACTGAATGAATAATGCTGGTACATAAGTGAAAGAATTATTTTTCCAAACAAGAGGGCCCATTAAAGACAAGGCAATACAACTGGTATATACGTATTAAATTTCATGTCAGTGCTAAGCTGACATAGTGAAGCAAGTAAATGCAGTTCATAATCAAGTAATTGATATTCTACATGGTGGAGTAGAAGAAGGGAACATTGTACCTCTGCAACTAGCTGTCTAAATTCACATTTACACAGGTGATTGAAAAAAATTAATAGAGATATCATAATCCAATATGTTGGCACAAAATAATTTATGAGTGGAATTCTTGAGAGTTTTAAGGCAAGGTTTTACTGATGTCAGAAAGCATAAGTGTGTGGTATCACAAACACACAAGTGATCTTAGTGTTCAGCAAAGGGACAGGATAATAATGGGATTTAAAAGTTCAATCATTAACAAAGTTGTTATCATGCTGGCAATGTATCTAAGGTATGTTTCTGCATACTTGATTTTCCCAACTACATTCCCAACCCCCTCTGACTTCAACACTAACAGCTCCTAAATTCACTGAAGAGATTCACTGTAGCTGTAGTTGCTTCCTATTCTTATAGTCTGAATCCTTTGAGATAGAAAGTGGCAACAGGATCAACTCCTCCCAACAAACTACTGCATGGGAATTTGTGGATTTAAACTGTTTCACAAAACACAGTAAACAGATGTTACCTGTGGGAGATAGGCTTCTCCATCATTTACAAACTCTGGAAAAGTTGCACTAGTTAGTTAATATAATTTCTGTCTTTGAGAACATAACCTTCTATGTTTACTATAGATCATAAAAATGAATACATACTCTTCTTGTAGGAGTCACAAAGCCCATTTTGACAAGAGAGCTAAACTCAAAAGAGGACTCAAAATCACCGAAAGTAAGGTGTCCCAAGAAACGAACTGACACCAAGCTTGCACGAACACGCACAGTATCTGTTTTCATATTTCTTTACAAACCTATAAATAGATTCTTTGAAAATGGAACCCTTAAAACATCCGTTGACTGCCAGTTGAGTGTGACGAAAACTGTCTCTTAAAGCATAACATAAAGGAATGCTGTGCTAAGCAAAATAAACACAACTTTCTTTAAAGGGTCAAATAACAGCTACAAACACCAGGAGTACGCTCAGAACTCCTGAACAACTATTAAATGAAACAACAAGGTTTAAAAGAGCACTCCTGTCATGTTCAGTCTACAAAAACAGTTTTAATTGCAACGAAAAAGTACTGTTACCTTTACAAAATATTGGCTACTACCAAACTAGTGGGTTAGAAAACAAGGTGTGTTTTTTGATTCTATCTGTATCGATCCTGCCCCTTCCCAAACAATTTACAGCTGTGACTCGAAGAGCATCAGTTTTATACATTCAGTTTTGGATTCTTACTACCCAGAGCTGGTGTTCACCTCTCAAAGCAGATCCAGAATTTTTAAGCACCATATTTCAGCAGTCTAAGTATTTTCTAAAAACACTGCTGGTTTTCTGGGGACGATCCATTTCTGATATTCTAAGAGTATTTTAGCTTCCAAAAGTATCACAGATAAAAATGGAGCTAATCCACAAGAGTACAGCATGTAATTTAGGTACAAAACTGACAGTGCTTCTTGATTGGGACCTAACCATAAAAACAGAAACCTGGAATGAGATCCTCTGTTTAAATCTCCACAGACAATCTCTCAGGAATTTTAGTAAAATACTGAGAGTTTTACCTCCTATGTCAGCAAAGCATCTTTTACTCATCTGAAAAAAACAAGAATGATACAAAGATCTACAAAATCCTTGTCTCTGAACTGGAGAGACATGGATTTGACAGATAGACCACTTGGTGCACAAGAAATTGGCTGGATGGTCGCACTGAGAACAGCTGCAGCCAATGTCTCCATATCCAAGTGGAGACTGGTGATAAGAGGCACCCCTCAGGGGGTCAGTGCAGGGACTGGCACTGTTTAACACCTCTGGTGGTCACATGGACAGTGGCATTGAGTGCAGCCTCAGCAAGTCTGACAACACCACTGAGCTGTGTGCAGGGGTTGACATGCTGGAGTGAAGGAATGACACCTGGATGGACGTTGACAAGCTTGAGATGGGCCCGTGAGAGCCTCAAGAAGTTCAACAAGGCCAAGAGCAAGGCCCTGCCGTTTGGTTGGAGCCAACCCAAGTACAAACGAAGGCTGGACAGCGAACGGATTGAGAGCAGTCCTGAGGAGAAAGACTTGGACATGTTGGTGGATGAGAAGCTTGACATGATCTGGCAACGTGCACTCGCAGTCCAAAAAGTCAAATGTGTCCTGGGCTGTATCCAAAGCACTGTGAGCAGCAGGTGGAGGGAGGGAATTCTGCCCCTCTACTCTGCTCTGGTTAGATCCCACCTGGAGCACTGCATCCAGCTGTGGGGACAGGGGCCTGCTGGAGCACGTCCAGAGGAGGCCATGAAGATGCTCAGAGGGCTGAGCATCCTATGAAGACAGATTGAAAGAGCTGGGGTTGTTCAACCTGGAAAAGGCTCCAGGGTGACCTTCCAGCAGCTTTGCAGTACCTAAAAGGGGTTACATGAGAGCTGGAGAGGGACTTTTTACAAGGGCATGCAGTGACAGGGCAAGGGGGAGTGGCTTCAAACTGAAAGAGAGTAGGTTTAGATTAGATATCAAGAAGAAATTCTTCACTGAGAGGATGATGAAGCACTGGAACAGGTTGCCCAGAGAAGCTATGGAAGCCCCACTCCTGGAAATGTTAAGGCCAGGCTGGATGGGGCTTTAAGCAACCCGATGTAGTGAAAGGTGTCCCTGCACACAGCACAGGGGCTGAAACTTGATGACCTTTAAGGTCCCTTCCAACCCAAAGCATTCTATGATCCTACGATCTACTTCAAAGGGTTTGTAAAAACATAAATGGACACAGCATGCTGATATCTGGGCAGATTTCCATCAATCTGATCACAAACACCACTATTTTGCAATTGAAACATTGCATAGGTAAACAAAAGAACAACGATACAGAGGCTACCAGCATGACTAGGACACTAACAGGTCTTTGGGAAGTTCTTCCACTTATCCTGTCATGGCTGTTGAGTGCACTGTCTTCCTGCAATAATCTTCTATGACAATTAACTGAGACATTAATTTATTACGGTGAGTTAATTTATCACAAACTGAAAAATTAAACCCCAGATATATTCAGTAAGTATCATACAACCTTACATGCCTCAGTTGGACATGCACAAAGAGCACTGCAGGTCATATTTAACAGTACAGAATACTGATATTCAGGAAATTTGTAAAGAAATGCAGTCACTTTTTGCAGTTTTATGCAAGAAAATCCTCTAAACTAAAAATCAAACTATTTGCAAGTTCAAAGACTTACTGGTCTGTGGTCAGAGACTGGGATTAACTAATAAATGTAATCTGTAGTAGTTACTCCTGTCACTCTGGCCTTCATCATTTTAGTAAAGGCAGTGGATTTTGATCTGTGACCCATGGGTGAAAAATTTTCCTATCACTCTTACTCCTCTGGTATAGTCAAATAAAAACCTATTTATACTTTCTGCTAAGGCATAATATCTCTCACCTAGTTCTCTCCAATTACCAAGACACTAAAAGAAAATCCTTCCTGGTAACTGGTTGTACAATGTACAAAAACATTCAAAAAAAAAATCTGTATGAGAAGCTTGTAAAATGAATTTCATTCATAAAAACACCATGCTTCTGGCTAGATGACTGGCTTGAAATCCCAGTGAGAGAAATTATCATTTTTAGTTTTAGGATGCCCTGATGATACTTACACTTTTAAAAATCTAATAGATTCACATGTAGAAATGTACTGAAATTTTAAAAGCTTGTGAATGAAATTAGCAACATGCTGTGCCTGTCAATATGAACTATTAAAGTCCCCAGAGTGTATGAGAGTGGGAGAGTTTAAAAATTAATTCATACCGTGCACCTGTTTGCAGGAATTCATCTGTTGAATTAGCATTGCATTTAATAAGTTTCTGTGACGCAACTAATGTCCTTTTGTCTGGGCTCCCTCAGTACAGTGTTAATTCTCACCCATCTGAAATTCAGGCAATATTACAAATTCCAAACTGATAATTAAAGTCTATAAATGTGAACCAGTCTGAATGAGACTGACTTTAAACATTCAAGTTCTTTTTAAACTTTAAAAATTTCTTTAGTATCTCATCATGAATTCCTTTCAAGCTAAGGTCAAATGATGACATGATCTCAAAATGATCTGTTAATAGATTAGGTATCTAAATAATGCTCAGAAAAATTAAGTTTTGGACAAAAATTAATAGATAACAAAGTACATTGCTCACTGAAATCAAAACAGATCATCAGTTGTACAGAAAAAGCATATCAAAATTACATTCGAAAAATTTTACTATTTTTAAAGCTTTTCTGCACATGGAGTTAAACCTATTGTTTTCAAATAACTCAATGAGGTACAACAAAAGACCTCAGCAAGCCCTTCATAATCAACTTCCACACATCGATTCGCTGCCCTTCAGTGGAGAACTGCTGCTCTTTAGTATTTCCAGAGCGTTCAGCATTGCAGAGAGCTTTGTGGAAATTATAAACAGCCAGCGGAGCTCGACTCTGCTGCAGAAGAGATGCTGTTCACGTGAGTGAACAGAACACTCCTCCTTTCTCACACGTAAACTGCAGACTCCACAGCTTGCAGAAACCTTATTTAAATGGATCAGAAGCCTTCTAGAGAACGTCTGGAAAAATTTAAAAAAAAAAAGCCAAATTTTAATTTTTTTTTTCAGGACCTTATGCACTGACATAGGATGTAGACAGAGAGAGAATTTTCAGGTGCTATGTCAAAATATAGAAAGAATTACTTTCTTGAATTGGAACAAAGGAGAGCAAGAAATCACTTGGATACCTGAGTTAGCCCCAAACTGTTGTAGTCAATCTTGACATACAAATCTATTTATATATTTTTCAGAGCTATATCTTACAAGTAGAACTCTTGCTAATATAAACTTTAGAAATATCTGATTGCCCTGTGAGTGTTGTGTAGCTGGTTTGTATGGCTGTTTTGTGGATTTTTTTAACTACATCCTCCACTTTTATCTCCCAATCAATTAGCAACAGCAACAGATGTTCTAACCTTCTGAGGGGTGGTAGGAAAGACCAGAAGTCCAGCATTCTATAAAAAGAAATTAAATTTTCCAATTTCAGGTTAGTCCAAATCTAGATTCACTGTGATTCTGGTTATCAGCTAGACCTTAAGACAAAAACTGGGGAGCTCTAAAAAATCTGAAGCCACAGTAATTAATAACATGTGAAAGAAATATGCACAATACACAAATCTCAGATTCTGACACCAGCAGAGAAAAAGACATAAATAGCCAGCTTCACTGGATAGATTTTTTGCTTGTTTTCCAATTCCTATATAGGTAAAAATAATGACCCTGTTCTGGAAGACAATCAGCTTGTATAGAATCTGCAAAATCTAAAATGCAAGATTTTATTATTCTAATTAATATCTTATTTTTTAAAGGACGTGACATTTAACTAATAGGTCATAAATTTTATTCTGGTTAAGTCCTGAATTAGTCAGGGTTTTTTTGGGCTGTGCCACTGAGAGGTTCCTGCAGCTGTGGTCTCTGGCACTTCAGCTCTTGTTTATGTCAATAATTTCACATAAGAATATATATGGATGATAGATGAAATTAATCCAAATACATTACAGTTATCAAAAATTTTGTTAAGGTACAATCAGTTCAAATCCAGATACAATCACCATTGTTCTCCTCTACTGGATGAATCAAACTAAATTTGGAAGAAGTTCTATGCAAACAGGGATCAGTGTAACAGCCCTAAAACTACTATAACGACTTGCATACTCCAAAAAAGCAGAGAAAACATATATATTTATTGTCTTGGCAGATGTGTGCTGGATTCACTGCTTCTGGCATGTACCCTACCTGATGCATACATGACTAATGTATCAGGAAGCTCTTCAAATATAGCAGAGAATTTAAAATGAGAACAAAAAAGTCCTTCTCATTGTCACAGAAAGTGACCATTAAGTGATGACTCACACGCACCACATTAAACATGAAGGGATCTTTAATCACTGTCTTTTATACACTAGTTTCAGAAGTTACTGAGTTGCTTGTTTACAACGTATAACACATGACATCTTTAACACAGTGATGTGGTTGCTTCAATCTCAATAGTGGTACGCTGTCTTAATCAACAGTTTTTCAAAAAGCATAAGTTACACATGATAAAGCCTGAAATTATTATTTTGTGAGGTTGATAATGATGATGTTAAAAACGTAAGTTTTATAAAAGACTCATAGCGTTTTATCTCTTTGATTTTTTTTAAATTATTCGCTTCTCATATTTACTGTATTTACAGTAGGGGCTTCCAACAGCAAGCAGTGTCTTCAGGTCCTTTTATCATATCAGCTAAACTTTGGGACTCAGTTGACTGGACATTTTGTTAAAGTGTCCTGACTTCTACAAATCCAAACCTTTTAATTTGTTGGTCATTAAAAGTAAGTGCCTTAAACTTCCAGTTTAAGTAACTGATTTTTAAGAATACAATAAATTTTTTAGGACTCTTCAGGATACTTATAAAATATTTTCCACTGTTCTTAAGCAAATGTTAAATTTGGGTTATCATTTTAAAGGTCTATATTCAAAGTCAGCAGTTTAGACTTATTTGTGATGAGACCCAGTGATTTTCATTAAGTGGTTAAAAAGAAACAAACATCCTGACATTATGCATTAGAGTGTTAATGAGCAGGATTTGTGTCTTACATTTTTCCTTGAAAATTTTCACTTGAGAACACAAACGTGAAGGTTCTTGATGTAAGCACTGTTCCTGCCTAACTGCATTTTGTTCAAGTTGTTTACAGTGAGGAGCAAGTAAGATGGAGTGTTTCAATAGTCGCTTCAGGCTGATTTAGTTGACATGCACAAGGTGAAGCAAGTCATGTATTGCTTTGCTTTGTGCTTCTGATCCTTTAAAAAGACAGAAATCACTTGATTTCACTCATAATTGGAAACTGCTTTGGTACCTCCCCTCAAAATATTAAAATGCAGAAATTTAAAGCTAAATGAGGTATGACATATCCGATATTTGAAGGTTTGTCAATAGCCAGGGTAAAGAATACCCTAGGCTGTTGTCATTCTGTGGTTCAACTTCGTTGGCAAAATGATAAATCACTTCATGTAAAATCTATTATTAAACTAATTGGCAAACCACAATACAAAAAATTGGAGCTAAAAAAAAAAAAAAAAGAAAAAAAAGAAAAAGAGAGCTGACATCAGAGCAGAACAGGCAGGATTAGATCCTGCATGATTTCAAGTACAAATAGATCCCTCTGGGACTCGGGGATTAATTTTTTTTTTTTTTTTTTTTTTCTCTCTCCTCGGCCACTGCGAAGAATTAATGAGGGTACCTGCAACAATGCTTGCAAGCTGCTGGGTTCTGGTGATGGGGTATATGCTGCGTGCCTGAACGATGGCTGAGGCGATTTTCTTGGCGTGCCTCTCCTCCCCGTACGCTCTGAGGATGGACGCAAGCGCCTGTTGATCCAAAGCGTTCACAACATCGGCGGCAGTGGGCATGTCAGGGCACCTACGCACGAGAGCGGCCAATTAGTCCACTGACGTCAGCTTCCATTGACAAGGGGTGAAGCTTCATAGCGTTGGGACATAAAGTCAAACACACACGCACGGCACACAAGTGCCTTTGAGGTTTCCGAATAGGAGGTGGCAACCCTGGGAAAACAGCTTGCACCTTTTAAATCCTTTTTTTTTTTTTTATTGCCGCTCCAAATGGAGTTTGTTCCTCAACTTCAATTAGAACGGCTTTAACTTCTAAGTATTATCATAAACTATGTTTAATAAGGTGACAAGAATATTTCAGTATCGTGCTAAGATGGAAATGCTGTGTGACCTTTTTCTTCAGCCAGTTTTAGAATATAAACTGGCCTCTTACGGGTTCATTTTAGTCACCTTGCATCGTATGTTGTTTTCTAGTTAGAACTGATTTCAAGGACCTTTTCTTTCACATCTCCTGCTATGAAAACAATTGCTAATGAAAAGAATTAAATCTTACTTTTCACTAAAAGGCATAAGAATTTATATCCACATACTGTTCTGATATAATAGAAATGACCTATACAAATTGCAGGAATTATTGCAATTTAAACAGTATAATCCTCACATCTATATATCGAAATCTCTTTAACTTTGTTATTGAAATAGTTCCAAGGTATTTTATGAACGTCATCTATGGGTTTACTAATCCGACGAAACATACAAACCACTTAATAAATTCTCTTCTAAAAAGACATGATTTAGCAGAAATTTTTTCAGGCATTTTTTACTCCCCTGCAGTATCTTACAAAAGATAACAAAACTTAGAGGCAAGTAGTATCATAGCAACAACCATAGGCTTTTGTTATGCCTCAGGTACCCTTTGTTCTTATGCTCTTGTTCAATGTATGTTTTCTCATGATGCATCAGGCTTATATTTAAGCCTGGAGTTCAGATTCTTGAAATCTGAGGACTGAATCCCAGGAGGATCACGGCAGCATTTTCCACAAAACCAGAAAAAGCAAGTATCATGAAATTTGCTGCGTTAAGACATAACATTAATGTGGTAAGCCAATTCCTTAGAAACTGGGGCTTCCCATTGGCTCTCTGTGAGCAATGAAAAAAGCAAAGGGTATTTCTTAAGACTCCAGGTCCATCAAAACACCAAGAAAAAACCCTGTCATTCTCACAGTATTGCATCATGCAATAACAGCCAGCACCTATACAAGAGAGATCTTTGGTTGCTCATGTAAAAAGCAAAATGCTTCAGAAATACATCAGGTTGTTTGAAAACGATAACCGCTGCATAAGTAGAAATTATCATTCCACCACTGATTTTCATGCTCTTGAAAGTACTTAATACCAATCCAAATAGCTTAAACACAAGTGGTTTATTCAGTAATCGTTAATTTGACAATTAAGTAAACCTGATGTGCCTCCCACACAATGTGAAAGGAAGCTTATGATTTTGCTAAGGGAAGCTTACAATAAATCTATGGGCATGGAAAACAACATTATACTAGCGTGCTAAAAGCAATGTAGCAATCTGATTTAAAATGGCAGATATAATAGATAGGGGTTTATTTACTTATTTTAGATTGCATTCCTTTTAGAGAGAAGCAACTGGGTCAGATGGTCATTGCACAAAAGAAGGACATTGCCCCTTTCCTGAGGAAGCAACTGAGACTGCTCCAGTGAAGTTTCCACCAACAGTAAGCGTGGCAGAAAAGGAAAGGGACTGCAGTAAGAAGTTGTGAGCCTGCAGATCAAGTACAGGTTGAGAAACTATGGAAATAACAGGCCTCTGAAAGGGAGATGTCCCTGTGACTGTACATCATACACTCCAAAAATGTTAAAATTCAATGGTAGAGGTACACAAAAATGTTACTGGTTTAATTACTCATCATGGGAACTTTCCTCTTATTTCAAAGGAGACAAAGATGATAACCAGGGCTGAGCACTGAGACGGAAAAAAGCTTTTTGGTAAAAGAAAAAAAGTATACTCATGCAAAATTAGATGTGGTTTGATGATGGAATTCTTCAGTTTAAAGGGAAATGAAATGCACAGGGGTTGCTGAGTAGACAGCTTTTGAGTTTCAAGAAGAAATATTATCAGGTACCTGTCACTATCCATCCTCATGTCCAAAGGTCCATCCTTCTGCAGGGAGAAACCTCTTTCGGGTGTATCAAATTGCATAGAAGAACAGCCAGCATCCAGGAGAACTCCATCCAGAGTCCCTGGCTCAACCCCAGACGAGAGTAACAAAGCCTCTGACTGGCTAAACTGTCCTAGAAGAGGTTGAATCTGTTTCCTGTAAGAAAGTAACAAATAAATAGCTTCAAGCTTATTTATAACAACACAGTCTCTCCCCCTTACATAGCAGGGATTAGATAATGGCACTCAACTTGCCTCAGAAGCAATAGGGCTATTCTCAAAGTAATAGTTCACATAATTGTCATATGTCAACGTTGAAAACTGGTCCAAACCACCCCTCAGTGACTACTTGAGCTTCTTTAACTCTTTACTCCCTTCCTGCTTGATCTCAAAAAAAATGGAAATCTGACTACAATTTAATTTTTTCAGTATGCAGGAATTCAAAGGACACCTTTCAGCAGGAATGCCCTGACCACCAAGGTACCTGCCCTGTTAAGCAAGGCCCTCAGTCAAGTGAGGACAAAGTGCAAAAAAAGGAGGAACCTAGAGAAGGAGATAAGATGGAACAGAACTGCACAGCCTTGTGGTTAACATGTACCTACCAGGGAAAACATCCCAAGTTCCCGCCATGGGACAAACACCTTCTTAGTGGTATTTGCCATTTTAAAAATAAATGGGCAAATGAGGTGCACTGGATCATAAGCAGGGAAGAACACTTCAATGTAGTTTGGATTCAGGTACCTAATCACTGGGGAGAGCAGTTTTACGTGCCCTTTTGTGCTTAGTGTTCTTTCTTAGACTTAAAATGGTTGTTGCTTAATATTCCCATAACGGGACAGAAGAGTGGCATGGCAAGGGAGAAGATGACAAATCTGCTTCCCCACATGTTCCAGTGTCCAACTGCACTGAGGGTGGTGGGCACTGGGAACAGGCTCCCCAGGGCAGCGGTCACAGCACCAAGTCTGACAGAGCTCAAGAAGCATTTGGACAACACTCTCAGGCACATGGTGTGATTCTTGGGGCTGTCCTGTGCAGGGTCAGGAGTTGGACTTTGATGATCCTTGTGGATCCTTTCCAACGCAGGATATTCTGTGATTCTGTGATCTCTGAGGTGTCCAATGACTTCTTGAGTGTCTTAACCTGGATTTTTGATTTTTGCTTACATATAAGGTAACTTAAAATTATGTATTTTATCTGCCTCTCAAAATCTCAATGAATTTTACAGATTTGAAAAGATTAGCCAACGTCTTGCTGCATTTTTAAGCAATACCTGCAAATTACAACATATTTCTGTCTCTACCAAGAAGCCACTGCTTCCAGTGGAGAGAAACAGCTCCTTTAAAAGGAAGACATTATAAGCCCAACCATATGGAAGAACGTTCAGCCCCACAATGTTCTCCTCGTTAGAGCAGAACTATTGAGCACAAAACTCAGGAAACAGTGTGAATGAACAAATTCCATGAGGGATATCACGATCACACACACAATTTTGAATTGATTACTCTCCAGCACGTAACTGAATACAACTACTCAGCTTAATAAGAACTGACAGTTCCTGAAAAGCACAATGATCCACTTAACATATTTAAACCAATTTAAGCTACATAGTTATAGTTTTGAGATTGTATTTCTCCTCAATATAATGAGAGGAATTTTCTTGAAAATCTGTAGCACTTTTTCCAGCTGGGCAGTGTTTCTAACTTTATGGCTCATGCAAACGAATGAACTTTAAAATTCCATATGTGGCACATGAAAATAAACGAGACCTAGGAAAAAAGGTAAATTGCCATTGTCTGGTTCCCCAGTAGACAGTAATCCATGTCAGCAGCTCTGAACTAGTGCTCTACTGTGTTACCAACGTATCTGAAAAGTTATTCTGAACAATATTTATTTATTGGGAGACATTTTATTACATTTATTTAAAAAGGTCACAAGTATGTGGATAATTAAGATGTTTGGGACAGCTTTTGATCTGCGGCCTGCCAAACCTTTGTGATTAGAAAAACCTAATTAAAAAAGAATATTTGAAGTAAGTTGAAATTTACTCTTCGGTAGAGAGATGCTTCAGCTGGAAAATATTTCGGAGTTTGCAAATGTTTTGGAGATTGAAAGATAATTAGGCTGACATTTTGATGTCATACTTTCAGCTGTGTGAAATTACAGCTTCTGTACATAAGGTGTTTTGTTATACACTGCCTTGTGTGTACCAATAGTGCATATAGGCATCTTGGTGAATATAATTCCTTACTAAAACCTGATGGTTTTTATGAGTTTATAATGACTATATCACAATGGTCAGGCCAGTTCTCTGAATTCCTGTTTCTCTGTGGAACAGAAGACACAATTTTAAGCATCTTGGCTATCTCAAACACTTCAATTAATCAAACCAAGTACACAACTATGAAAGATTTATTACCTTATGAAAGGAAATACAAATATCAACTCTTTTTTAGACAGGATAGTAACAATTATGAAAATGATGACAAGGACTAATCTATTAGATTATAAGCATGACACATTTATTTAAAGTAAAATATTTTACCAAGCATTCAGAACACATATTAGAACATAATAAAACTCTTTTCTAGACTACCACTCTTTATGCCTATGTCCAAATAAAAACTGCCTCTTACACACATGATTTTCTCTAAAAATTCCTACTTTAGCCTCCACTTCCTTCTGCCTTCAGGTTTTTATTTACATCATCTGTAAATTCACTTTCCAGAATAACCTCAAATAAATAATAAATGATAAACTGTTAAATAATAAACTACGTTGAAAAAAAATTTTTATTTCCTAGAGTCACACGCCTTCTGCTCTACCCAGGTATGCAGAATTCATCCCACCTTCTTTTTCCAGTGTTTTCTTTGGGCAAAAGAAGATTTATGTTCCGTGACCACACTTACCGAGGGTGAAAATCTGTTACACAGAGCACTGTAATCATTTTAGGCAATCTTTGAAGGTAACAATCTAACTAAATCCAATTGTCTTGCTTAAGAGAAAATATTTAAACTTAGTACTTGAACAGCACTTTACATATTCAGAATATTTTAGAAACATAAAACAACTGCGAAGAGCTTTTAGCTTCTCTCTTATAAATGGAGAAACAAAATTTGCAGGGTTTAATATTTAATGACTTGAAGATACCGATGCAGAAATCTAAGACAATTTCAGAGATTATGGTCTGAGAATGTAAAAAAGCAGAAAATTCCTGTCATGTTAGCTCTCATTTGGGGTGTGTCTGTATGGTGTAATAGCACGGTAATTGTTTGTTAAATTCCCAACTGCTACAGACAAGCAATCTCTAACTTCTCAATATATTCAACATGCTCACTCCCTCTTTATTAATCTTGACATTCTACAAGAAAACATTATCTAAGGTTTTAAAAGAACACTGGGAACATGGACAATACAGCCCATTTTAAGAAGAATAAAAAGTTATTTCAGCTGCTACATAAGTTGTTGGGGCCTTAATACATTTTCTTGCACAGCAACTTCAAAAGCTTGCAGAATCCTTGGAAAATAACACAGTTGGAAAACAAACAGAATGTTGGGTTCAGGGTCCTTTGTTCAGGTCATAACACAGTATTTTATTATATTATACTATGACACATAGCACAGTAATTCTGCTAGACAGCACTCCCTCCACACTTCTCAACTATATGAAAGAGCAGAATGACAAAGAGTTCAAAGTCTCCTAAAGCATTTCAGGCTCTACAGATTTCAGTTAATCTCTGGTTTTTACATCCCTTTGTAAAAATATTTATTTTTTATTTTACTAAGTTGAGAGGGATAAACACAGGAAAAAATTAAAGCTGAACATAGTTTTTACAAAATAAACAAAATCTTTTCTCTCATCTAATTCTTCTCCATTGTCACAGAGACTGATGTGGTATCAATCATTCCAGTAATTTCACAGAAATGTGTGATTATGCTTTGATGGTGCTCAAGCATTTTTTTATGTTTATATAATAATACTTGCTCTTGATCTTTCACTGTTGCTCCACTTACAAATTCTATGTATGAATA
Organism: Corapipo altera; assembly: GCF_003945725.1. Classification (NCBI taxonomy): domain Eukaryota; kingdom Metazoa; phylum Chordata; class Aves; order Passeriformes; family Pipridae; genus Corapipo; species Corapipo altera. Next base: position 1,882,814 of record NW_020884952.1, read on the forward strand.
CATAGAAAGTCATGATGAAGACATGTCAACAGCGAAAATTCCCTTCTACTCAACCAGAATTAACGGTTTCTTCGAGAGAACCGAAAAAAAAAAAAAAAGTTTTTCAGCTAACTCTTGCCACTGCACATCAAACGAGGAGACCAACCTGGTGCTTTGATTCTCTGCTGAGACTCCATCAGGGGTGCCAAGTAGCACCAGCTGCAACGAGGATATTGGTGCAGACCCGGTTTGATGCCACTGACTCACCTCACCCGGGTCATTCTGCAGCTGCCTGAGAGCTGCGACTTTCACTCACGGCTGCACTGCTTCAGGCACACCCAGGAGCAAAACACCAAGGACTCTGGTTGTAAATCCCTGGAACTTTCAGCATCCTACCTGGAAATTGTTGTGAGTGTTATCCTGCCTCAGAGTAAGCCCCATCTCAGAAAACGTACCTGGGTATTCTGTAAAAAGTTTTAAATTACCTTTGTCAAATGGAAAACTGGCATGGGCTTCGTGCTTGCAAAGGGAAAAAGTAAAATCAAAAACTGTAACATCTATCAATTTATAAATGAACCATGTCATTACATTCCTAGATTTATAAAAAAATTAATGACAGATCTAAAAAAAGCCCAATTCAGTCTAGGCTGGGGTTTGTGCTACAAAACTACAAACTCGAATCTCAGACACTGCTTAACAAAGACCTGAAAAAAGGAAGAAGAACACGTAAAAAGTAATTTCCATAGAACCAAGTTAATATTTTCAAATTTGAGGGCTATAATAATAATTTTACTCTGTGTGTTGAGATCACAGAAATGTGATTATAGGTATTTTTAAATTGGTAAATATTTACTTACCACGTATTCCCAACTCAAAAGTAGGGAACACTTAAAAGGTATGATACATTTGAAGGCTCAAATACTTCTCTGCATATAACTTGAAGACATCACAACAAAAAAAACCAACAAAACCCCCCTTTTGTATTGACCTGTAGAACACTAAACATCTTACACTGTCAGAACTGCTATCCCAAAAGTGAAAATGTTTGCCTTTCTCTGCCTCCTCCTGTCAACTGCCTAATTCTCTCAAACAAACTCTTATGAAATTAGTTACTTCCTGCTTCAGTTGTTCTTCTCTAGCTCCCATGAAAACTTCCTCTCCTCCTTACTCTATAAAATGATGCAATCCTTTACTGCTCACGTGTCATTGACTCCAAACCCCCCAAACTGTTTCTAACAACCTCTCAAGTGTACCTGTGAGATATGTCAGAATGGCTCAAAACAGATTGCTCATTATTTTAATGTTCATTTTTACTTCTGTATGAAATATGCACTCCACTATTCTGTCCACTAACACAATTTCTATGTTAAAAACTGCTGCAGGAACTATAAACACCGTTTCAGCTGAAGGAAAAGATACATTTTTTTAACCAATAGCACAAGTATCACAGATGACTTCCACTGAGTACCTCCAAAATCTTACCATATTAGACATCTTCCACAGCAGGGATGTTAAATCCCATCAAAAACAAATATGAAAATTTAAGTTCCTAATGAACAACGTTTTCTGCTAAATTACAGCTTAAGGAGGCAATTCTTTTCCCTTTTCTAGGAAAAAAGAACACTAACAGAATAAGACTAGCGATCATTAAGGCAAATTTCAAAATTACACACCCCACCAAAATTTTGAGCAAATGTATTTTGAAGTTTCGTAAGTCACACAAAGCTTTGCTGCATAATGAGAGCAACTGATATTATTCTATGCAATTGCATAGAGTTAAAATCTTTGCTATAAAATATGTAATATTGTTAGGCATCCCATCTTTATTACATAATATATGTAGAATATGTAATATGCTGTCATCGTTCAGACGTGCAAAAAACCCAAGTGATCAGAATGATTTGCTTGTTGTTCATAAGACATAACAGTTCAGAGGGTAAGACACCATCCTCAGAAGAGTCATAAATATTTCTCTGACTTTACCTTGGCCCATCTGAGGATTTCACTTTGAGGTACATGTTAGTTTAGCCTTCACAGCAATAGGACAGCCCGGCCTTACAAGGATCAGTGGGCACAAGCAAGAATAGCTGAATACACCGTTGTTACCTCAGCACTACCAAACATCCATTGTGACCATCAGCTTCACTACCACTGATTTGCACTGCCCTGTCAGAACCAGGATGTACGTATTACACACATCCAATGAATCTGCCTGTTATTTCACCTCTGTTACTTTAACAATTACTGCAAGAAGTTTTGTTGGACTTGTAACGTTTCCTCTGATGGTTTGCACCATCACTGTGAATGTTCAGCTCATCATTCAAGTTCTAAGATTATTTTTCACTGTAAGAAAAGATAGTAAAGCAACTTTTCTTAGAGTTCATAAATCTTAATAATTATATGCTTATTCTTTCCCTACTAACATCTTAACAGATATGTTTATCAAAATTGCCCCTCCATTCTCCAACAAACCACATAAAAATTCATACTTTCACTAAAGACATAAAGGTATTTCACTGAACTCAAAAGAAGTGTTGCTACTGGCCTCAGAAGGAAGAAAGGTTCTGTCTAAATCAGTTGCCAAAACCCAGGAGATTTCAGAAAGAGATTCTGGATATACACCAGCAAGTCAAAAACTACAAATTGATATCAGGAACACAACAGCTGTGTATAAACATGTTTCAGCCCTTGAATATAAGAATACTAAAATCTGTAGCAACAATCACTGTAGATGATTTTTTTTCAACATGCAGGGAAGAAGCAGATCACAACAGTTTTTCCCACTATTAGCGCTCAGTCTCAGAGGAATCTGAAATTATATTGAGGGTTGCAAACTGGGGACAAGGCACACAAACAGATTTATCATGCAATCAGCTTTACTGATCAATTACTGATTAGTTGTGATCAGCTATATATAACGACCAAAATACCATATATGAAATATTACAGTTTAAAAAGACAAGAACTTGTCTCTCCTGTATATTAAATGAACAGAACAGCATACTTTCTCTAATACCTGCTGTCCCACCCTGCAACATTTTGGTTTCTGCTGTCTGAATATATTCCTACCTTACCTAAATAAGTAATTAGTTATTCTTCCTTTGACAAACTATTTCCTTGTTTGAAACAGTAGTTAAATCTTAGAACACTGAGGGTAAATATATCGAGCATGAAGAATTTATTACAAATTAAACAAGTATCTTTTTCTTCCTTTCTGTCATTCTTATCTAAGCTCTGTCATTGAAGAACATGTCTAAGTTCTTAATTGACTCCCACCTTAAGCATTAAACTCTCTGCCCATCACTGGCACAGCATCACATCTCCCAGTTATATGCTCCTAATTTTGGGAAGGAGAAATAGGAGAAGCAGAACACAAGAGGAATGCAAATAAGGGAAGAGATGAAGTAGAGGCATCACTCAGCTAAAAATCACAAAAGCCACAAAATTTTGCTCTTCTGTACCTTTGCTTGTACCAGGTCTTACCCTTTTTGAGACAAGGAAACAGGAACTGTGTATAAAATTAAAAATACAATCACCTCATGGTTTTAAATGATGGGCTAGCATTCATTATTTTGTTCTCTGTTTCTTTCCTGGTAGTTTTTAGCATGCTCTTCTTACTACCAGTGAACACCAAGCATTAAGTTTTCAAAGAACAAGCCCAGTATTTCATTACTCACTGGTCAGCTCATAGCCTACATAAGTAAACTTAACATCTTTTTTGCCATTTCACTTTACACTCAACTATATGACTTTTCATCTACTGCTTTGTAAGGTTCTGCAGTTCTTCAGAATAAATCTTCATTTTTGCTGTATTAGGTAACATAGCCTAATCAACAATCAGCAGCAATTATGCCAGCAATTTACTGTCTTATTTAGACCATTTATGAATAAATAAGTTGCATGCCCTACTCATATATCCTTGTGGTACTTCACTGGTGAGCTCATTGATTTGAAATGAGATCAGTGGCCCCAATAACCAGGCAGAAAAACCTACACCAGAAGACTGTTTTGCTTCTACTACCCATTCTTTACACAACTTTACCCTGTTAAATCCTACTTGTCACTTCTGTATTTACAAACTGCAAAAATTTGTTTGACATTAAAAAAACACTTATAATCAAAATTAAATCTATATTTATTTCTCATAACATTGCAATCCATTCCTGGAAAGAAAGCAATGTGCTTAATCCTACTAAAGATTATAACATTTATACACATATTTAAAATGGAATATTTTACTGGTTCATTAAATCAAAACCTCAAGAAAGTCATGATTTTCAAATACTGCATATGAAAAGTTAGGCACATCCCTTAAGATAACAGACCTTAGTTACACTGGCAAGCATTAAACTCTGAAAAACTACTAAAGTTCCACAAAGGAATAGGATATTAACAACTGTAAGAATGCTGATGATTTAAAATGCTGTCTTAAAACACAGTTCAGCAGCAATGAATTTTCCCAGCGACCTTGACGTTTTTTCTAGTTTAAAAATTTCAATTTCAGAAAGCAATCATAAAAATAAAACTAGTTTGTTTAGGAACCATTAACATCTTGCTGCTCTGTAGACACCACCTCGTTAGCATCCATGTAGAATCATACGGACAATCCTATATTAAATTCTAATTTCGTTATCTCACCTTGTAATAAAACTGGAGAAATTTAAATTAATTTCACCACTGACAATCTTTCCTGACAATCAGTGTTTTCTGTATTGACATTTTTACTTCATACAAGTCACGAGATGCTGCATTCAAATGGACTTCCCTCTGACATAATGAACATCCAGAAATATGCGAATTATCTTTTAAGTATAAGAAATAATAATTAATGGTTTTAGTGAAATACTCTAGTTTCAACAATGTATTTTTTAATGCATAGAGACTACATGCACAGTCTAATTATTTGCCACTGCAGATGACAACACAAGGCCTAAAGTTGTAAGTATTTGGAAAGTAAGAGAACATTTAATTGAATAATGTTTGGCCCTGAAAGCATACACTCAGTTTTAAATTATTGCTCTGGTTCTATCTACTGGGATAATATATTCAATTAAGACAAATAAAAAATTTAAAAAAAAAAAAAAAATCAAACAAACAGAAAACCGCCCCATTTGTGAAACAAGACAACATCCAGAGGTAAAAATATAAAAAGCAGTGAGTTGGCTCCACCAAATATGAAAGTTAACCAAACTGGTACATAATCAACAGTTAAAAAAATATCATATAGAAGAAATAATATGGAAGTGTACAAATGTGACTGGCAGGCTATGAGAACAGAAGCTGTTGCATAGCTCCCTTTAAACTATGATGAAACATGATCCTTACAAACCCACAAGCAAAAAACTACTTGCAGCCAAGATTCTAAGCTAGAAGAGGCAATGTCAATCAAGTCAAATTTGTTGCATGTCCTCCAGGAAAGGATGACAAAGTTCCTACAAAAAGGACCCGAGAGAAATGGGATGAGTTCAACAGCATCACTGGTGAAATTATGTACTGAAGGCCTGAATAAAAACCTTGCATGAAGAAAGGGAACATGAACTTTTACTTGACCACAAAATGAACAGTGAACAGTAGCAGGAACACAGCCGTGAAAAGGAAAACAAAACCCTACAATAAATCAGAAGTCCAAACTGGAAAGAAAAGTATGAATGGTAAGATGTTATCCAGAGCCATTATGGGAGCCTCATCTAAAAGAGAACAACTCAAAGGGGAACTGGCACAGAGAAGCTCAAATAGGATGAGTGGAAGTGAGAGTTATTATTATGAGATGAGAGTATAAAAAAAAACCCAGACTTGTTTTGCATACAAAAAAGAAGGCCAAGAATAGATGTTAATATTCTACAGCAAGTATTTTAAATGCCAAGGAGAGAAAAGAGCTAATAGATATTAATAAACTATTGGTTAATTTTAGTCAACTAAAATTAAATTAGGTAACTACTTTAACTGGAAATTTAAAGAAAGTTTCATATAATGAAAGATTAGACTCTAGAATAGCTTGAACACTGCATATAGAACTCCTAATTACTTTTAAGATAGAGCACAGTGAAGGAGATTAAATTATGCAGTGGCTTGTAATACCATGCAATTGGATTCAGTGATATAGAAATCTCTCACAGCATGTTTATATTTGAACAGTGATTGTAATTCTCCATTGAAAAGTTCACCCCAAAAATGTTTACATAAACTTATCAAGACATATACACATTACACATTTTACATGTGTATAAACATACTCAAACCTAAGAATAACTTACCCCTTAGGTATAAACGATTCATTTTATTTTTAGAAAACCCTGAACTGAATGCATAAATACAACATTGGCACTGAAAAAGCTTCTTTCTCTTAATTTTTCCCAAAGTGCTTGCTGGGGATTTTTTAACCAAGTATAACTGGTATTGATTAGAAACTGTTATTTTTCTGACAGCAAACTCAAAAAAGACACTGCTCTCAGATAAAATTATTCTTAATTTCTTTTTTTTTTTTAATTCAGAAGATGAGAAAGCAACTCCCAGAACTTTTGCTGCCAGAAAAGGATGATTAGGATCCCGAGGTCAACAACTTTTGATCACTACTGAAGGAGAAGTTCAGTGTCTGTGTTTCCACAGAGAGTAATAAAATAGTCTAAAGGCATTAAATTAATGTGATATAAAAAGGAGAGTTTTGCAATACACTAAAAAGAAACCCCCAAACAAATCCAACTTACTCCAGTGGTATTTTAAGTATGTTTCTATCTATCTAGAAAAAAGGAGAATGAGCATATCTAAAAAGAACATTTTAACCTTTTGCTCCATGGCTTGGAACTTTGTAGGCTTGTATTTTTCTATGTTTATGAGCAGTTTTTCATCTGTTTAGCAGCTGATTCCTCAATCAGACAAGTACTTTCTTTTGTATTACCAGCTTTATTAAAGGCTAAGATCTTATAAGTAAAATAATTACAGGTACTTTCCACATCAAGAAGAACCCTTTGAGAGGCCAGAAAATACACAACACAATCTTGACAGGCTTCAGAAAACAAGTACAGTCTACTTAGGCATTTATTTAAACTGAAGTTTCCCAGAACTGGAATCAGGTAAGAGCCCATTTGATCCACAAATCTTCAGACTGTTATGGAGAATGTTTTTTTTGAAGTGCCAGGTTCTTACCTGGGAATCACAGAACCAGACAATAATTTGCAAAAGAGACCTCCAGAGATCTTCTAGTCCTGCCCCCTGCTCAGTGCAGGTCTAATCAGATGGGTTGCTCAGGGCCAGGTCCAGTTGAGCCTTGAACACCTCCAAAGATGTTCCACAAGCTCTCCAGGCAACCTGTTCCAGTACTACCACCCTTATGGCAATTTTTTCCCTACAACATCTAATTGGAATTTCCTGCCTTTTAACTTGTGTCTCAGAAACTCCAAAAGACTCCAGATCTTTGGCAGCCCTTCAGGCAGGTGAAAAGCTTTAGTGCAAATTCTTCGTAAAGTTGGTAAAGGGTTTTAAATTATTAAAGTCTTCGAGAACAGTATAGATCACTGATGTAGTTTTTAATTTTTTCCCCCCCCCAGAATTATTAGGACAAACTTGAAATTAAGACATAGCAACTGTGCATATAATCCAATTATAAAACAAGTGTAATTTGACACATCTCTGTAAGATTCATTCTTGGTTGTGTTTTGTCACACAGAAAACTAAACAATTACTCCTGAGTTATTTACATATTTACTACAAGTGGGCTCATTTTCCATATCAGGCTAGTAACATAAGACTTTGAGTTTTTGATGCTGGATTCTTGGCAGGATATAAAATAACTGCTCATTGTTACCTGATGACATGAAAAATTTAAGAGTCAAGCTGTAAACACAAGCTGGTTTACAGCTCAGTATTTTTGCACATTCTCAAAATTGCTGATTTTTCAGTTATAATATGGCTTCCCTTTGGAAGTGTCAGTAAATGGAATTTCATTGCTCTCCATTTCCTGCAGTACTTTGTTAGTAGAAAAATTCATTATTGAGTAGAATAATCCTCATTGGAAGAAAGTCTAATTTTTGTTACTGTACAAATATACTTGTGTTCCCATTCACAAGCTGTACTACTTAAATCACTGCAAATATGAATACCAGCACTCCAAGTGAAAAAATTAATCTTTTATTTTGAATAAATGTCTCTTTGCCATGGCGAAAACATAGGGAATTCATTAAATTCTTCAAAATACACTAGATGGCTCCACTGGTGTTCCTACAATGTGCTCTGGTAACATTTCAAATCTCCCACAGGAGTTACTAAAGAAACACCTTCCTATTTCATTTCAGCAGGATAATGTCTTACCTAGAGTATACTCTTCCCTAAGGTGGCATAGCACAACATTAACTCCATTTGAAAAACTTCTATAAAAGCAACTTAAAAGACACCATGTTTCCAATAACGAAACATCAAATAAAATCAAACAGAATTCAACTGAGCCATCCACCAGAACTCATTAACGTCAGGACATGCAAACCTTTGGTTTGGCTCTGCAAAGCACTGCCATGAACTTGGTGCAGTAAATTCCATCCCCACACACCACCTGCAACATCAATGACTTTCCTGTTATATTCACAGTATGGTTATTAGATTTGTTACAAAGTATATGGCTCAATTTGATTTCTAAAAGTAATCCTCAAGTGATCCCAGAGCTATTGTTCCATCTTACAAAAGAATCTAGAAACTATTGCCCAAAGAACTTCCTCTGTGAGTCTGATTGCTCAACATTCACACATTTGGGCTGACTTCTCCATGTAAAGCAGTTCTGATGTCATAGTCCTTTGGTCCATAAAATGAGTGAGTTATCTGATATACAGATTAACACCTTATGGACAACACTGTCTGGTTTTTAGATGTGGGGATAAAAGACATGTTCACTTCATTACAGCTGGTTTGCATCATGCTTCTTACAGAGAAGGAGCCGAGCAAAACAATGCAGGCAAAGGCTTAAATCATGTCAAAAACATATGTTCCTCATCATTTATCTTTATTGCTTGTTTACCTGATACCACCTCCCTGTGGATCACTCTGACAAACACCAAGGTCTGTCTAAAGTGAAGAAAAGAGTAGAAGCACATTGTGCACAGTAAGGGCCTGGCATGGCATAGTTATAGATGTATCCACTAGGAAAAAAGGCAAATCTTTTTACAGTATAGTTAGCAAAAGTCTGATAAACAAAATTAAGAGTCAAGTGTTCCATGAGTCACAGAACTAATCAGGTATCACCTGAAGTACTGGGCCAAATTTTACAGCAAGTGCTTTAAAACAAGTAGTCAACAAGCTGAAGGAGATCTAGAAACCAACAAAAAAGTGTTTAGAAAACATGACTCATATGGAAACACTGAAAGTTGTGCTTTGGTTTGTTTTTCTTTCTGGATAAGAAGGCTGGAGGGGATCTGATGGTTATCTCTATAAGAAGTTATTAAAAAGATGTCAGTCTTCAGACATTCTCCATGCCAAGCCAGTGCAAGTCAAGGAATACTTGACTGAAGTGGCAGCAAAGCAGCTCTGAGCTAGACATTAGGAAAAATTCGTTATATATAAACCACAAGAAATCACCAAGACATATTATTTATGCAATTCCTGTTATTTAAGAACATTTCTAAGAAGAGGAAAGGAAAACACTGTTTTGGAATTCCAGAAGTATATTAGATTTTGGGTCAGTTTTACGATTTATTGACATCGTTTAAACCCCACGTTTCTAACATACATGACTTACTTGAATTCCCTTTTGAAAATCATTCAGGGTTGAAGTTGTTTCATTCCTAAGTTTGAGCAGGAAATCTGCAGTTAAATTTAAAGCTGCTAACATCTGATTTCACATCTTGGGAAAAGTGGCTGATCAAATTTTTTCCTATATCATTCCATTCTTTCTTCTGTCTTATCTCCTGATACTTCCAAGACTGCATCAGGGGTTCTTTATCACGGATTTATTTCTTTGTACTAGAAATACAGGCAGAACAGCCCCCTTCATGCCCTTTTCCCTGCAGTCAACAGTTTCCCAAGTATGACTTCTGAAAGGTAGAGACCATAACGCCTACTCTTTTCTGTCTGTTGTAAGGTGGTATTCTGCATTGACTAAGCAGATTTTGGATATACAGAAACCTTTCTTCTTGAGTCTGCAAAACTCATCTTTGACTTTTCATCCTTCAGTATCAGGAATGCCAAAGTATCTCTCTAATAAACTGAAGTTTATATAAAACATAAATATATATATATATATAAAACCTCCTCAGAAACATTACAAGAAGGATGTAGATAGCTGGTATCCTTGCTCATGGGGAGGGGTTGGAATTAGACAATCTTTTAAGGGTCCCTCCCAACCCAAACCATTCTATGAGTTATTATTTGTTTTCTTTTTTTTAAAAAAAGGTATAACATACAGAACCCACACTTTTTTTTGAAATTGAAAATTTTAGCTTAAAGTTGAACACGTGAACATAGATGTTACAAATAAAAAAAAAAACAAATGGGTAATTTCCAGGAGGCTCTGGACAGCACAGAACTGTCTGAAGGGACCAGCACACACTTAAAAGCATTTTCACTGATTGATTTCATGCTGAAGAGGACAGAGAGGTGCAAAGCCATGGTACTTTCCATGGCAACTGCAAGAGATGCCATATATATACTTTTGCTGTAGAACAAAAGATGAAGCAAGACTGAAATGCAGAGCCATGCACAGGTTTGGTATTTTCCCCCTCTATACAAAGGACCAAAATCTGTCTTTCACTCAATACATTCACCTTGAACTAGATAGTCTGATGACATATCCTGTAAACACAATTAAAGCTCTTTCGAGGCTATCCCTGATTTTCCCACAATTTTTAACGAGGCTGTTGAATGGTCAACCAATGTTTAACTTCTCTTCTTTGCCATTTTGCCTGGCACATTCCATATTTGCATCTCTTCCATTCATTTCACCTCTGACTCATTCCCCTTTAAAATGCCCTACTCCCTTCAATCATGAATTATTCAAGTCACTTGTCCTTTTGGCATTTTTCTGATGCTCCATTTTTCTCAGCATAACTTACATACAGCTCTTGTCTTCTAGATTTGCTTTTTACCCTTCGATTGCTGTATTTTTCAATTGTCCACGTTTTCATTAATTTCCTGCTCTCTTCTATATTCTTCCTCACTGCTTCTCTACAAAGTAGCAATGGAATCCTACAGGTATTCTTGAGACATAATAATTTCCATGGTCTCTGAACAATGAATAGGTGTTTACCTCAGAAAATATCACTTAAAAAGCTTTTTCTATTTCCTAGGGAAAGAAATTCTCATTTTCCAATGTACAACCCAAGTAGTTATGAGCCAGGCTTCTTCTCCACTATATTGATAGAGATCAAATTGAATATATTCACGTTCATTACAAACAAATCCCACCTAAGTGATATGAAATCACTGAAACTTTACAATTCTGCACAAATGAACATTAACCTCTTTTCAGCTCATTACACTTAACCCACAGTTTTACCAACCAGCAATTGAAGTTAGAGGGCTGAAACACTGACTTTTATGTACGATTCAGTTCTTCCCAAAAAGCTTTCCATTACAGTACCTCACCAACTGGACTTGAAATAATCACCTGTGTATCTTGCATGCCTAATTTAATCTAGTTTCTGATGAAATGGCAAATGTAAAAAAAATACAATCCATCTGAAATTAATTTGTGGATCATCACTGTTACATACTGTTCTTCTGTTACATCCTTTGTTCATTCCTGTGACAATCAGAATATACTGTGTCTGACTTACAGATACTCAGTTTTCAAGGTTTATGCAGTGTATTGAAGGAGATTAATATTCTCGAGGAGATTAATATTCTCAAGAAGATTAATCTAAAAAGCTAGCATTTGTGATAAAGGTACCTGATTTTGGGGGGTAAGGGAATGCTGAGAAAAAAAAAAAAGGAATTAAAACTACGGTGAAATCGTGCAACTATTGCCTGTATTGTAACAACATATGAGTAAGGAAATTACTGGTTTAGGTCTTTCACAAATCCATACTGGTCGTACAAGTAGTTCCTGCAGTGAAAATTTCTTCATTCAAGAAGTTTAGCTCCTGATTAGAAACGCCCTGCACATCAGGAATGTCTGCATTGTAGCTATATAGATTTTGGAGACTGTAAAAGCCCAAATAAAAATTCATTTTGAACAATTACTTCAGAACTTTAGAAAACATTAATTTCATTTTTTACAGGACATTCTCCAACAGATCTTTTCCCTGATTCTTGCATGTGCAGCAGCAAGAGAAAGTCTACAATCACTATTCAGATATCCAAAAATGACTGTTCCAACTATTGCCTAAATATCTGCAAACTACCAGCACTCAAAAAAAAGGCAGGTAAAATATTTAATTGTAATTTTAAAGATGGATAATGTTTAATTTTAATATTAGAGTGTAATTCTTAAATTTGAAATTTAAAGTAGCTTTTCATCTTTCAGAAGCAGTCAGCCTTGTATTCACATTCCCAGTTAGGCACCTGTACAGAAGGAACTAACAGATAGCTTCAAAAGATGTATATTCCAAGAAGAGAAGACTGCTAATGATCTCCCTCATGAAGCTCAAAAGCATAAACAAGTGGTCTCTCCACCACAGAATTTCTTTAAAGAGAATATTGAAAGGATCATACAGGAAGGCAACTGCATTTTTTGATGTTTTAGACTTTGCTTTCTCATGCCACGGCAGCAACTCCACAGTTCGGAGTGAAGATTCAGACAGATGCAAAAAAAATGTGCCCACAGGAGTAACCAACAAGGCCACTCACTTTCTGGAAGACTTCATGTCTCCTTCATACAGTTACTTAGGTAATAAAATCCTTTCTCCCTCTCTAGTTGCCTTCTTGCCTTTCCCAAAGAAACTGGACACATTTAATGCAGTTTTCCTTCTCTTCCAGAATCAAGTGTAGCTTTTCTCCTCTTTGTTTTAATGGTCTCCAAATTCTGTCACTTCCTAGGCAGTCTTTCTGTTCAGTCCCTTGGGTAAACAACCCCTTTCTTTGTCAGGCCTCACAACTACTTTTTTTTCTTTACCATACATGTTTCAACACTTTTCTAAGTCACTACCCTGCAAGAAGAAAATGTTTACATCCATTAACTCAGAAAGGTCACTAAGACAGAGGTCGGTAAAAGACAGCAGAGCCTCTGATCTGCTGTGTCTGCTGTCAGATTCTGCAGCATCCAGAACAAATATCCAAATTACAGGAGATAGCAGTGAGGGGTGTTGAAGGTTCCATGTACACGAAATACAAGAACTAGAAACAGAATATCCAAAAGTTTCCCTCTCATGGCTGCTCAAAAGATGACTGGAAATCACATTATAACTATATTACACATAAATGCAGATACCTGATGCTTTACGATCAAGCAGCTTCTACTTACTTGGAAAATTAGGATGTAGCTGCCAAATTTAGATTGTAACCATGACCATTTATGCGACATATTAAAGCTGCCCTATTATAATAAAGATCAGAGACTTCAAGAGGAGCACTCTTCGCAGGAAATTTTCACTACTGATCTAAAGAACACAAAATCATTAACAAACTGTAGGAATGGAAAAATAATCTTATATAAAAGAGCATTCCTTTCAAAACAAATCTAGAGTACCGTAGTAAAGCAACGTGTACAAACAAGCGTTTTGTAACTTTTGTTGACAGGCAACTCCAACTTCATGCCTGGATACACAGTGCACATCACTGAGCCCTCTGGAGAAGATCAACACATCTTCCAGAGAAGGAAAACATATCTGTTGTGGGTTCTGTTTGTACACGCTGGCATTTCTTATTGCCAGAACACAGAGAGTGGACCAACAACCAGAAATGAGATCCTACAGCAGCTGCTCCATCCCACTCCGTACACGGTGCCTACAAACACGCACTCTAAAAGTCTGGTGCCGCTTTAAGTTCAGCTTTTTGAGTAAAAAGCCAGCAACAGACACCTCTGTTGTACTTATCTACGTTTGTTTTTGACAAGCTCACTCCCTCCACTTGATTTTCCTCCACACCTCCTGTATCTCCCGAATTCTCTCTACCTTAAGTCTTTGGCCCCTTTCACATCCTACTGAAGCTCTGGACTGACCTGCAAGGATGACTCAGCTGTAATTACATTAAATTCTAATAAAAGGCTCATGCATTTGACAAGGCAGCCTAGCTTAATCCCTGCCTCTCAAATACACGTGTACAGCAAGCAGGTGAGCTGAAGTGTGGCTCAATAGTATGTTTTGGGAACTCTGAGTGCAATAATTTATATTTTTATTCTGTTGTTTCTGGAAAGCTACATTTAGTACGTTATAAAAAAGATCTCTTCCCTTATTTCTATCTTGAGAAAGAATCCTAATTGGCCAGAACCAGTCATAAAAATTTAACCATGTTTCTGAAAACACGAGTGCCAAAGGGTAATGCATTGCTAATGGTTGCCAGTGGAATAAATAGCAGTTCTGACGTCAAAACTTTGTTACACTCCAATAACTGGCTCACTTGGGGTTTCAGGTACAGCAAGTTACATGTCAGTTTTAAATAAAGATATAAAAATAGAATACACGGTGAACCATATTGTCACTATGCAGCCCGAAACTACATGATTTATGTCTAATAAAATGTTAACAAAGGTGATAGAGGGTATAAAAATAGTGCTTTCTACCTCATAATATCCTCTTACTTAGATTTGAGAGGGCAAAACAAGGCAGATATTATTTCTCTTTCGTTTTTCAAAACATATGGCCAAAACCAGAGTAAGCAATTTTGAGTGGAAGTGACATTTTTTAAACATTTATAGGACTTTTACCCAAAAGACAGCATAGTCAAATTCAAGTCGTAAAAACCTGCACTGCAATGGATCTCTGAGTCCCACTCAGATAAACACATTTAGAAGCAAGAAGCTTTCCCTTTTCTTTCAATTTGTTCTGTAGAGTAACAATTAAACAAAACATTGTAAAAGATTTTTGTAAAGATTTTGTAAAAGATGCAAACAGTGGGCCAGGCTTGTACAACCAACAGCTTAATTGGTTCAGTGATTCAGCCAAACAGATGATGGGCAAAACTATGGTGCATGTATGGAGCTGAATACTTGAATCTAGGATCTTTCTTGAATACTTAATACTTAACACTTGAATTTAGGGACATGGTGGACTTGGCAGTGCTGGATTAACAGTCGGACTTGATTTTAGAGGTCTTTTCTCACCCAAATAATCCCCTAATTCTTCCAGCCACACCTACAAACAAACAGAGGTTTAGATGTGCAAACTATGGTTGCATCCACAGGGAAGGGAGTGGACAAACTCCTAAGGTAATATAAAAGGCTAGAGATAGAAAGACTGACCTCAGGTTCCTCAAACTTTTATCTGGTGTCCCACATAGATAAGACTACACCATCCTGATCAACCATTAGCATTAAGCATTACTAATCTTGTCCTTTCTAAACCTAAGTATGATCATATAATGTTGCCAAAATATAACCAAGAGCAACAGTACTTTCCACTTCAGGACAGCTGAAATACTGAGGGACTTCCACAAAAGAGGTTATATCATGTACAAAAATAAGGTTAGAAGAAATATGCTGCATTGTCAAAACGTTATCACCATTTAATTGAGCACATCCAGCAGCTCACAGTCCATCTCCTATTTGTGGAGACAGTTCAGTTATGGCTTAAAAAAGGCTTTAACTGGGGGAAGGGGTGGGAGAACTAAGCTCCCCCAAGCAAATTCTGAACTGGAATTGAAAAGGATTTTTCCTGCCATGACTCCTCACAGAGGTTGGGGGTCCGTGGTGCCACCCAAATGGAGCAAGGAGGCTGGTCCTTTAGAGAAGAAATTCCCCTGAGATGGTGCTCCCCCTCTTGCTTTCAGCAGGCAGTTTGGACAGAGCCTGTCAACTGTTCATGCAGTCACAAATAAATCTCTTTCTCTTGATGAGCAAGTCTTATTCATCTCAAATCATTTCTGTCTTGAGCACCTTTTTAAGTATTCCTGGGAGAACAGGCATTATTTACATTTCAGCAATCCAAATGTGATCTACATAATTTAAATATTTGTACCATGCTCTGCATGTCTGCAAATATCCACTAAAACTTTTGTTCACAATTAAAAAAGCGCTCATGTTGCTCCTAGAAAACATGCAGCTAAAATAAATCCAGTTTGTCTACAGCCCCTGTAGAGTTTACCAATCTATTGTTCAAAGTTCGAGACACTGAGTTTTAGACTCAGTATATGTTATCATTTAAACACTGATTCAGATGATACTAGTGATGAAAAATCATAACAATGTTAGTGTTTAACACCTGCTCCCTTCGAGAGCAAAAAGTATTAGGACAGTTAGTACAAATCTGAAGTAAAAAAAAAGTAATGAGGGAAAAAGAACTGCCAAAACAAATTCTTACATACTCATTATCATGAGTAGCTCAGGTATGGCAAAAAATAGCTTACTACGTAGAGTTCAACATTTTCAGTGCTGAGTTGTCACTGCATTTTCAGTACTTGATCCTAAGTGGAAAAAATATGCTGAAAGTAAAAATTGTCTACAGTTACCCTTCAAAATAGTAAATTATACCCTATTATATATTGCGAGATATTTTTTTCACCTGCAGAACAGCTCTATTTTTCCAGTAAATTTTTCCCTCCAGTGAGTACCAGAAAATCATTTAAAAACCCCCAATAACAAATAGCAATGTGTAATAACTGCGATTTCAAAATACAATCTACTACAAACAGTAGATTCCTTTTATAAAGACAGGGCAACTTTTAATCCCCTCAATAAAGGTGACTATTTTACTTGATGTATTTATTTAAATTGCAGCACACAGAACTTCCTAATTATTTCTGACACTGCAGAATAACCATCACATTTTAAACACATCGTTGTTCAAAAACACTGCCCCAGTTTTGTTTGGTTTGCTTTTGCAATCTTTTTTCTTCTCTAATATCAGCTGGTGCATTTGTCTAGGCTGGAAAAAAGAACTCACCTCAAGAGGGAACAAGTGTTTCAGCCACAGGTTTTTATGAAGAACAAACAGTCAGAGTGGTGACAGGAATATCTAAGTCTGAGCTTGCCAGGGGCAATGGTGAAGCAACACACATTTGCTGCCTTGGCTATGTCCCCATTTTTAATCAGTAACTCTAGTCTTGTGTTGCATTGAAATCTCTACCTTTTGTCCTCCCACTGGGGACTCTCTTATATGACAGAAGCAGCAAAATATCCCATCGCTACGAATAACATTCCAAAATCTTCATTTGTTTAAAAGCCATTAAACAATTACCACTAGAGAGCACAAAGGAAGGAGCCCTGGAGCAGTACATGGGCAGAAAGGCACTGATGGCTCCCCTTCCTTGCACAGCTCCTCACAGTGCTCATCCTTTCACTGCTGTGCGATGCCCTCCTGCCATCACCTGATGTAGCCCAGAAAGGAAGCTGTGCTTTCACTTCTTGCAAACACCACTTGACTCAAGAGTCAGAGTTGAGCAATTTCAATAAACTCTTTCAGTTATCCATGAGTAGTTTCCAACACAAGCCGAAGAAATGTGTAACCCGGAACAATCTTTGATTCATTAGTAAATGTATCTTAAATCCCTAGGAGACTCCATAAACCAGACTATAAACAAAAATAAGCAGTATAAAAGTTGATAGAACATCAACATTCCCTCTCCAAGCTGCTCCACTTCAGTCCAAGTTCAAGCAAAGATCTTGTGCAACTAATCCAGTTTATGGGCATTACATCAGCTTCTTCAAAATAAGGCAGGTTCACTTCGCAGTTATTAAATAAGCAAACCTTCCCAGTAGCATCTGCATGAGGTTACAAAATTCTGTCTACAACTTGCAGACTTTACCAGGCAATTCCATGCTTAGCCTTCTACCACAAATATAAGAGTTCCTTCACTTAGGATAGTGGTTCATCCCAGATCTACGACCACTTTTAACTACAATTAACAACTATGGTACAGTTTTGTGGATGGGAGGTATTCCTCCTATCATTTCCCTTCTCTTAAATGGAACTCAAAATTTAAGTGAGCATCACAGGTGCCAATCATAAAGTTTTCAAGAAGAAACCAAAAATGCTATCTATCAGTTTTGACACTTTCACTTTTCTTTCAGTTATTTATTTTTTTAATACTTACAATACTGAGGATTAATTTCAATATTTTTTATTTTAAAATTAAGAGAATTTTTCCTAAATAGGGGAAAAAACCCATTCATTTTGTTAATAAGGTATCAATATCTCACTATACTACCTTATCACAGTAGCTTTAAAAGTCCTTACATTTTACAAAGTACACCCCACATCAAGGATTCCCTTGAAGTTTCTAATGTTTTTTTTCTTTAAAGAAAATATTAACCACTTGTTCAATACATCAACACATTGCCTCTGTCAATTTAGACGTATAATTATAAACATATTCTAATCTTAAAAGTCAGAAATAATAGAGATGTACAAACTTGGTATGTATTTTAGTCATAGCTTTTAGGATGAAGTAAGAAAAAATAGTATTGTATGCTCATGAACACCAGAGTTTTGACAATATATAAAAAAACAAATTATAGCCCACATCACTGTAACACTTCAGGATAGGTGATGACCATCCTTAGACCGTGGAAGTTCATATCCTCAGTTCCTCCAAACTCAAGACCAATGTATCCCCATGAACAGGAAACGAAGCAGAGGGGGCAGGAGAGATGCATGGATGAGCAGGGAGCTCCTTGTAAATCTCAAATGAAAGAGAGAAACGTATGGGATGTGGAAAAAGGGACAGGCCATGGGGGAGGACTATAGGAACATCATCAGGGTATGCAAAGATGCAACAAGGAAGGCCAAGGCCCACTTGGAATTGAATCTGGCAAGGGATATGAAGGACAACAAGAAGGGCTCCTACAAGTACATCAGCAGCAAAAGGAAGATCAGGGAAAATGTGGGGCCGCTACTGACTTAGATGGGTGTCCTGGTAATGCAAGACACAGAAGAGGTGGAATTACTGAATGCCTTCTTTGCCTTAGTTTTTACTGCTGAGAATGGCCCTCAGGTGTCTCAGAACTCGGAGATAAAAGAGGAAGCCTGGAGAAAGGAAGACTTCCCTTTGTCATAGAGGGTTGGGTTAGAGATAGGCAGAAACAATACCCATAAATCCATGGGTCCTCATTGGATGCACCCACCAGTGCTGAGGGAGCTGGTAGATGTTCTTGCTGTGCCACTCTCCATCATCTTTGAAAAATCATGGAGAACAGCAGAAGTGTCCAATGATTGCAGGAAGGCTGATGTTACTCCCATCTTCAAAAAGGGCAAGAAGGAGCACCTGGGAAACTACCAACCAGTCAGCCTCACCTCCATCCTGGGAAAGGTGGTGGAACAGATCATTCTGGAGGTCATCACAAAGCATGTAGAAGAAAAGAAAGTCATCAGAAGTAGTCAGCATGGATTCACCAAGGGAAAATCATGTCTGACCTGCCTTTCATGATGGCATGGTAGGATGGGTTGGCAAAGGGAGAGCACTGGATGCTGTCTACCTCAACTTCAGCAAGGCTTTTGGCACTGTCTCCCATAACATCCTCAAAGATCAGCTCAGGAAATGTGGGTTAGGTGAATGGACAGTGAGGTGGATCAAGAACTGGTTGAATGGCAGAGCTCAGAGGGTTGTGATCAGTGGAGTAGAATCCAGCTGGAGGCCTGCAGTCAGTGGTGTTCCCCAGGGATCAATTCTGGGTCCAGCCTTGTGCAGCTTGTTCATCAAGGACCTGGACGAAGGGACAGAATGCACCCTGAGCAAGTTTGCTGATGATACAAAACTGGGGGGAGTGGCTGATAACACCTGAAGGCTGTGCTCCCTTTTGGGGGGAACTTGATAGGCTGGAGAGTTGGGTGGAGAAAACCTTGATGAGGTCCAACCAAGGCAAGTGTAGGGTTGTGCAGTTGGGGAGGAGTAACCCCAAGTACCAGTAGAGGTTGGGGGCTGAGCCAGTTGAGAGCAGCTCTGCTGAGAAGGCCCTGGGATGTTGGTGGGTGACAAGCTGACTGTGAGCTGGCAGTGTGCCCCTGTGGCCAGGAGGGCCAATGGTATCCGGGGTGCATTGGGAAGAGTGTGGCCAGCAGGCTGAGGGAGGGGAAAGACAAGGAGCTACTGGAGAGGCCACAAAGATGATGAGGAGTCTGAAGCATCTCTCTTATGAGGAGAGACTGTGGAACCTGGGCCTGAAGGGATCTCATCAACATATACAAATATCTCAAAGGCAGGTGTCAAGAGGATGGCCCTAGACTCTTTTCAGTGGTGCCCAGAGACAGGACAAGGAGAAATGGCCATGAACTAAAACACAGGAAGTTCCACCTCAACGTGAGGAAGAACTTCTTTCCATTGAGGGTGACAGAGCACTGGAAGAGGCTGTCCAGGGAGGTCATGGAGTCTCCCCCTCTGGAGACTTTCAAAACCATCTGGACATGTTCCTGTGTCACCTGCTCTAGGTGACCCTGTCTTGGTAGAGGGGCTGGACTGGATAATCTCCAGAGGTCCCAACCTTCAATAAATGCAAAGTTTAACAGTACTGTGCAAGTTTATCTGAGGGATAAAGACAATGCAAGAGTGAAAGCTCCTAGAGCAAATGGCTGGAAAGCACTCGCTTTTGTAATTATGAGCCACAGCATAAGCAAAGAACAGAACAAAACTTCTGATGAAAGTTCCTGTTAACTGCTCTCAAATAGAAACAGGATGAGCCAATCTAGCTAAGAAAAAAATACACTATTTGAAATGTATTTTTACAAGAAAATCACATAATGTATCATCATGATGTGTTTAGAAGATGGTGTCGCATGATCATATTAACTGCGTACCCAAACTCTTTTAAGTACTAATTGTAGCACACAAACTTTAATAGACATTTTCAATTTATTTACTATACTGCACAACATGCAGCACATCAACAATTTATGTACCTTCCGTTTGAGCCACAAGGGCAACTTTAGACAAAGAATGATTGCAATCAGAGGACATTTAACTGCTATGGTTTCAGCTTCTTTCCTTCTCTTCACTAAAATATAAAATCAAAATACCTATTTGTTTAGCATTTAAATCATATAGTCTTGCAATAACTGCATGGCATTCAAAGCCCTTTAAAAATATTCAAACTAAAATACATGTTTCCAGAAAGAACTGTGAAGAAATCACATCAACTTCAGTCTAGTTTAGGAATAGCAAGAGCTGTCATTTTGACCTGTAGGTTCTCCAATGCTTAATTCAAGAATATTTAGACATTCATACCATTGCATGCAGCTCCCAAAGCAAAGGAAACTCAAGCGGCTTCCAGCACTGTGGATCAAAGCTCACATACCTGAAATCCCACCCTTATGAAAAGCTGGTGACGGACTTAAAAGTTAATAGATTAAGTCTAAACTTTCACCAGACTTAAGAATTATAGCAGCCTACAGAGGCAGGGGAGTAAACTGTGCCAGCAATGGCAATAATCTATATCTGTAATCAATTATGTAAGTACTGCTATACGAAATCTGTGATGAAAATTTTGGAGTGAGAAAGAAAAGTTTGCCAAAGTTTTGTTCAGAAAAACAAGAATTGTCTATGTGTAAGTGAATGCAGTCAAGTAACCTGGAGAGAAGTAGAGAAGTGTGGTCAAAATAAAAAAAAAAAAAGAAAATAATACATCCCCTTGTTTCACATTCAGCGAAGTTTTGCCTCTTTGGAAGGCACTAGCTATCGTTAGTTAAATGTTTATTAAAGATTTCATCTTATCTGAAAGGATCCTGAGGTTTAAAAAAACCCGTAAGAACACCAGAAGAAACTATACCCTTTAGACAGAAACCTTTAATATGGTCATAGAGATGGCCAAGCTCTTCTAGTCCTGTAATATCTGAAGATAAAGTGTCTTCCTCCTCTAATGGCAATCTCCAAAGTGACTCAGGAATTAGAGAAAGAAAAAAAAGAAAAAAAAAAGAAAAAATTATATAATACTGACATCTATTTGAGTGAATGTTCTTGAGAAAAAGCCATGCAGCAACACTTGATTAACTGAATAATCACTGCATTAAATATAAAGAGGAAGGTTTAGGTTCCACATAAAATTACAACAGAAAAATCATTATTTGAATTGGTTCTTTGTATTCCTTACAATAAAACAAACTTTTGTAGTATCAGGTGCAACCAATAATACTTACTTTGACTTCTATAATTTATTTTCTTTGTTCATCAGCATCAACTGCACCACAGGCTCCTGCTGCTTATTGTCCTGGTCGATTTTAAGCCCTTAGGTGACTTGTTAGCAAATGATTCGGAAATAAAAAGTGACGCAAAAAGCCACGTAAATCCTTATTAATTATTAACTCACTCTACCTCTAAGCCACCTGCAGTACCTCTTAAAGTTGATTATGGGACAGAAAGACGTCAGAAAGCCAAAACATTGAGAACATTCTGGTTCTAGTTAAAGGGTGCACATTTTTTTTCATATAAAGTTCTATTAAAATTGTCATTCAAGCTTAAAATATCCAAACAGTTTGACTAAAATGCTTTACAGATGTGTTAAACCTGTAACAGGTGGTGACTGGATTGAGCATTGCAGATGAACCTTGCTGACTTAGGGTATGATCTAAACCAATAAATTATACTTTCCTGTTTTCTTTAAATCACGTAATTGTAGAAAAAAGTCAAATGTAAGTATTGAGTCCCCTCTGATGTTCCAAGGTAAGAGTACACGCCAAGGCCACATGCTACTTTAGAGACGAGCTTTGCTTCCCAATACAACAATGCTTCCTAAGAAGCTCTGAAACTTTAACCACAATTCTTTTTTTCCAAATCTTATCACAGGTAGTAAAGAAAACCAAGTTCCTAGATGACATTCACTTGCTGCTTTACTTTTACACAGGAACCTTCAAAAAATCCCCCCAAAAACTTCTAAGCAAAAAACCTTTTAATTTGCTGTTTGAAAAAAAATAATTTTCAGCTTATCATAAAGTTGCTCACAATTTACAGCACAGATTTTGGTTTTCATTGGTTTGGTTTGTGGGGTTTTTTTCTTCTAAAAGACATATTCAAAACAGCTTCAAGTCAGTCATAGTTATTTGGGGATTTGCCAGCATTTAAGTTCACAGTACAACCAATATTTTTACAAGAAATAGAAGAATTCAGCTGAGTCCAGCTTTATCTCTAACAAGTAAAATGCTGTCTGCTGAGTTTAAGCAAAGTTATCAATGACACAACTGACTTAAATTAATCTTACGAGATCATTCTAGTAACTGATGTGTTATGCAGGTTACAATGTTTCCCCTCTGCAATAGCTTTCAAAGACAGAAAAATAAATTATAACATATTTCTCAAATGCAATTGACACTTTTCAGTACTAAGAGTATCAGAAATTACATTCATTTTGTAACTGAAAAATGGGACTGAACACTTCATGCAATTAATCAGAAATGTTCTTCCACATATTTATTAACAGACAATCTGCATTCTCACAGTGATGATGATGATGAAGGATCTGGAGCACAGACCTTATTGCTCTCTACAGCTACCCAAAAGGAGGTTGTAGCAAGATGGGGGTTGGTCTTTTCTCCCAACCGGCAAGCGGTAGGACAGGAGGAAATGATCTCAAGTTGCACCAAAGAAGGTTTAGATTGGATATCAGGAAAAATTTCTTCACCAAAGGGGTTGTCAAGCACTGGAACAGGCTGCTCAGGGAGGTAACTGAATAACCAGCCCTGAAGGTACTTAGAAGACATGCAGGTGGGACATAATTTAGTGGTGAACTTGGCAATGTTTGGGTTAATGGTTGGACTCCACGATCTTGGAAATCTTTTGCAACCTAAATGATTCTATGCTTTCTGAGAATCAGTAAACTTTCCAGAAAGGAAACAAATATAGAAGTACATTAAAACTGGACTAAGGATGTATGTTTAAGTAGTAAGACAGTTCTGGGCCAGTTCAATATAACACCAGAGGGAATATTTGTAGTAAACTATGCAATACCCATAGCAACAAAACGAAGGAATTGGTAAAAACCTCCTGGTATAAGAAGCAAGCAGTCCACAAATATTTGACTTCAAGTGTGTCAGCTCCAGAGACAGCCTCAAACAGATTTTGGAGGAATGACAGCGAAGGGTGCATTAACAGATTATTCCTAATGGAAGGAATAGAACGGTCTAAAAATATTTTCTAACACTGACATCCTAGATCTAAGCCAGACAGTGTCACTCTGCAAAATTGCTGCTGATGACGATGGCAGTGAAGAAGACAAGAAGCAAACTAGAAACCCCAGGATTCAGGAAGAGCTCAGCCTTTTTAGGAAACAGGTAAATAAGAGGCCTCATGAGGCTCTCCTGACATGCGAAGGAACTGAGGACAGTGGGTCAAACCCCGTGAACAATTTTTGCAAAGTGCAAGAGAATCCATACCCATATGAAACAAAAAGCCACAGCAGCCACAGCAAGATGGTTTAACAGGGAAATCCTGACAATGTTGAAAAAAGCAGGGCCAAAAGGAAGAAGCAGGACAAGCTACCAGAGCAATCCTGAGCTGGTTTGCACAGGGCTGAAATTAGGAATACCCAAATCTGTCTGAAGACAAAACTGGCAAGGAATATGGCAATGAAGACAAGGACAACTGGAGAACGGCACAGGTGACCTAGTAATAAACTTCTCTAAAAACGCTGAGGCAGTTTAAGCATTTGCCTGAGCATTTGCTGGCAAAATCTGCCCCAAGTGTTCACTATCAAAGACTAGGAGGGAAATGTGCTAACAGCACAGCACAGGAGGACCAGGCAAGATGGTCACATACAGCAGTTGGACATGGACAAGGATATGGGATCAGATGACACATACCAGAATGTGTTAAGAGAGTTGGCTGATGTTATCATGAAGCTCCTCTGTCAGCTTTAGGACAGCTCCCTGATCACTTCGACAAGGTCAGTGCCAGGATAACTTCAAAAAAATGTCAGGAAGGATTTTCCAGAGAACTACAGACTGGCAGATCTCACCTTCATCACTGTGGAAATTACACAGTAAATCCTCATGGAAACTAGTCCCCACCACAGGAAGAGCAAGTCAACATAGATTTAGTTAAGTTAAAACACTCCTGGATCAACCTCACTGCTTGCTAAGACAAATTAATGGCTCTGTGGATTACAGGTAAACAGTAGATCTAGTAGATTTTAATACAGCTTTTGATTTCTCTCCTCTATAACCTTGGTAGTCAACATTAGAGCAACAAACAATGTATGGGCAAAAAGCTGGATTTAAAGGCTATCAGTACAATGGATCAATGTGTGACTTGCACCTGGAGGTTTAACATGAAAGGAGCGCTTCCTTCCACAGAGAAAGCCCTGTCAGATCTACCAGAGGATCTAATTTTGAGTTGAAAACTGAAAAGCAAGGTTCAGTAATTGAAGGGTTTACACTGCATATGTCAATGCAGAATTAAGGGATAAACATTCTTGTGTACCATAATTTTATTAAATATTTATCTATTTCTATTAAATGTGCAACACTGACCCATTGAGAAACTGGTTTGGCACCCAAATACTGACATTTCTTTCTGTAGCAATGGTTAGAGAGAAGGGAGAACAAGGCATTTTTAGTACTGCACACTTCTATTTTTCAATATTCAATATCTTATTTATTATGAGAATTAAAAATGGAAACATATTCTTTTGAAAACAAGAAATTCCCCTGATTATACAATGAGATTCAGTTCTTGTTTCTAGCCTTGGTAAGATAAAGGTCTTCAAGCCATGAAGTCATTGCACAGAAAGAGAAGTACAGAATTTTAAAAAGTTTTTAAAATTCAATAAAATTTTGTTTTATTCATATTTCTTGCTGCAGTGTATCTGAATTTATAATAAACTAGTGTCTCAACCAAACAGCTATGAAAAAGGACATCAAATTAATATCAAAAGCCTACAGAGGCTTCTTTTCAGTCCATTTTTTATCTGCAAAATATTCAAGGAAACAGAATTCAAGGTTTCCTTCAGACATAGTTTTAGTGCCCTGTCCGTCAGGTATGTGACAATGCAAAACAAAAGAACAGAGGAAACCAAGAAAACCAGTGTCTTCCATGTCTTCTGCTCAGTTCTGCTAAAGTTCCCCTCAAACCCTTAATATTCCAAACACCCAGGAACAGCAATACAGAAATAAGCATGTCTACCTCAACTTCAGCAAGGATTTCAACACCGTGTCACACAACATTCTCACGGGTAAACTCAGGAATTGTGGACTAAATGAGTGGACAGTGAGGTGGACTGAGAACTGGCTGAACAGTAGATCTTAGAGGGTCATAATCAGTGGCACAGGACCTGTCACTAGCAGTGTCCCCCGAGGTTCACAACTGGTCCCAGAATTGTTTAACTTAATTCATCAGTGACTTGGATGAAGGGGCAGAAGCCCCCTCAGCAAGTTTGCTGAGGACACAAAGGTGGGAGGAGTGGTCGATAGCCCAGAGGGCTGTGCAGCTCTTCAGAAGAATCTCAACAGGTTGGAGAGATGGGCAGAGAACTGTCTCAAATTCAGCCAAGGTCCTACCCCATGCACCAGTACAGGTTGGGGCTGACCTGCTGGGAAGCAGCTCTGTGGAGCTGCTGGGAAGCAGCTCTGTCCTGTTAAACTTCCAGGACCTGGGGTCCTGGTGGATAACAAGCTGTCCATGAGCCAGCAGTGCCCTTATGGTCAAGGCCAAAGGTATCCTGAGTGCATTAGGAAGAGCATTGCCAGCAGGGAGGTGATCCTGCCTCTCTGCTCAGCCCTGGTGAGGCCACATCTGGAGTGCTGTGTCCAGCTCTGGGCTCCTCAGTACAAGGGAGATTTGGAGCTGCTGAGCAGGTCCAGTGGAGAGCCACAAAGATGATTAAGGGACTGGAGCATCTCTCTTACAAGGACAGGCTGAGAGAGTTGGGCCTGTTCAGCCTTGAGAAGAGATGACTGAGAGGGAACCTCATCAGTATATTTAAGTATCTGAAGGGAGGGTGTCAGAGGATGGACCAGGCTCTGCTCAGTGGTGCCAAACAACAGGACCAGAGGCAATGGGCAGAAACTGATGCACAGGAAGTTTCACCTGAATATGAGGAAGAACTTTCCTGTGCAGGTGACTGAGCACTGGAACAGGTTGTCCAGAGAGGGTGTGGGGTCTCCGTCAGTGGAGATATTCAAGAACTGTCTGGATGCAATCCTGTGCCCTGTGCTCTGGGATGACCCTGCTTGAGCAGGGAGGTTGGAGTAGATGATCCACTGTGGTCCCTCCCAACCTGCTCCATCCTGTGATTCTGTGAAATTCTCTAATATAAGAGAGGCCTCATCTACTTTGTACTATAAAGTAAATATTAAAACCAGACTGAAGTCTAGTCAACAGTTTCATGATTGGTCATATATCTTATTATTACCAGCCATTTTAACTATTACTGTTAATCTCTTGGAATGTTTATAATGGGTTCTTTTGAAGGCAAAAGAGAAAAATATTTTAATTACGCATTTTATTTTCAGACAACTAAATTTTTTCCATGGTGCAGTGTGCTTTCTGAACACGCAAAAATAAGATCATTCACACCACACAAGCATATACCACAGTAGAAAAATCCTATCTTAAGCATACTGTAAAAATAAACTTGTTTGTGGTGTTTCCCTCATTACCATGATAAAGAACACCACACTAGCATTAACCTTCTTACTCAGTCTTTCCTTAGCTGCAGGTTTTGACATATATAATAGACTGACCTTGAGAACAAGTCTCTGCCTGAGAAAATTTCATCTTATATACACAAATTTTTGTTAGTTGGAAAGTAAGAAGTTGCCCTTTATGCAGTATCCAAGATGGTCAATTCACTCTAAGTGAAATGAGCTTTGTTGTAACATAAAGTTTAGCCAAGTGACAGTACTGATTATTCAAAAGGCACACACATTTCTGGTCCTGCTAGCTGGAAAAGTAACAAACTAAACATTTAATTCTGTTGTGACACAGCATTTTTACTTATTTATAGAAGATTATTTTTATTATTTATTTTTAGAATATGAAAATGTACTACCATAATTTCATGTATTATCAGTTCTTGGCTTACATATTACCAAATGCCAGAAGGTTATATCTTAATATGCTCACCAAGGATACTTAATGTACTCACCAAGTGCTAACATCCACTTCTTTTGACAAAGGCAGACTGGGATGGGTTGAATCCAGTTAAATGCTGGGTGTCACACATTACTCCACCTTAGTCTAGACTGTATTGCAAGGGATCAAAATTCATTCTAATACTGAGATGAGATTTTTGCCTTGTTTTTTGCTGCAAATCACTCTGTTCATTAGGAACAGCAGGTAGTCATGAAGGAGATGGAGGATGAACTACTACCTGATAGAAGATAATATGTGGTACATGTCTTCAAAAAGGGCAGGCAGAGAAGTGCAGCAGTGGATTAAATCTTTCCTGGTCACAGAAAAGTTGTGGGTTTTAGCAGCTAGTCTCCAAGTTTTGCATGAAGGAATTTCTAGGGGTTTTTGAGGGCCAAAGGCGCAAGTTTTCAGGAATAAAAAAAAAAAAAAAATCAACAAACCAAAATGTGCTTTCCCAGAGAAGGCTTGGAGAAAGGGAGTGCTCCTTATCCTCCTCTTTCCTTTCCCAGCCAGGCAGGTGGCACAGATCATCTTGAAGATGAATGGTCAACCTGGATATCATTATCAGGAAGAATTTGGTTGTTTTTCTGACTTCTATTTAAAAATTGAAGTTCCAGCAGCCCCTAACTTCTCATGACCAGAGTAACACTGACAGTATAAACAATATCAATATTACAGATTGTTTCTGCTGTTGAGACATGACTCTTGTATTACTTCTTAGAGATCTGTGTGTGTCAAGACCACTTACTAGTCAATATTGGTCTCAAACACTTGCATCATTCAGCAGCAACAAGGCCACAGGGAACTTCCATTCCAAGTTACATGTTTTCTCCACTGATGTTTTACACAGAAAGTCCGAAAATCTCTCTATACAAATCTTTGCTGCTTGATGTATTTTTCAGGCATCCAAATACAAAGCCAGCAATTAACTGCCTGATTTTACTTTCAGTTCTTTCAATACTCTGTACGACACTTGGCACAGCTGAGTCACAAAGACCAAAATGAAATTAAAATGCAAATGATGTTTATTATTATGACAGGAAAAAAAATAGAATTATGTAGTCAAACTCAAAGTAATTCATTATTATGATCTATGTCACTTATATGCACAGTCCTAATGCATCTAAGAATAACAGTATTTGAAGTACAATGACTCAATCAGAAAAAATAATCTGAACTTCTCTATACATTTGTGTATTTCATAGTTAAGTTTGAAGTTCAATACTGATACAAAAATGTGTTTACAAATATTTTCATTTAGTTACCTGTTTTCCTTTTTATCACAGTAGGAGAAATAAAATCATGAATCAGAAGCTATTAGCTCTTTTTTTGTTTGATTTAGCTACTTATTAAATTATATGTTTAGCTTAAATACTGACAGTCTTGACCTTCTCTTAGCAAGTGACAAGTACCTTTTTGTCAATACATTTCCACCTTCACAGGAAAATGCTGGTATTTTCAGCTCTCAAAAATTATAATCTATCTACTGATGAAATAAACTTTTGCCTGTTTTGTTTGATACCAAGGAGTATTTCAATACAGTTGATGTCCTCTTGATTTGCACAGAGTGCCTCAACACCTCCTACTGTAAATGTGAACAAATATACAAGCTAAATATACAGCTCTTGGAAAACAAAATAAAATACAAAATGCTGCTGAAGAATGTGAAGATACCATCTTTTCATTGGAACTAAAATATCTGTAGACAACCAGCTACCAGGTGCAAAAACCTTCTGACTAAAACCTATGTTCTCTTTCCCTCCTCCTTTTCATCATGAAGGAGAAGTTTTGCTATTATGAAAAACTAAATTTTTTAACAAAATGAAAGCAGTCCTGTATCAGTTTCCTTTAAAAACACTGATTACTTTTATAAACACCAAACTGGCTTGTTACAGTGTGAAAATATGCCCAGAACTCAATTGTTCAGCTATGAAAAAATTGCTTTCAATGTTTATAAAAGATATTTCTAAGTATTACTGAAATACACATTTTAAAATGTTCTTAACTAGAATTTTAGTTCAACAAGTAATCTTTTACATGTATTTTAGTAATGAAGCGGTTATAAAAGTAATATAAAAGTTCTCAACTCATCTAAACATCTAGAAGAAACTTTTTCATCAAAACCAAGAAGATGGAAAACTGACTAGAAGAAAAAGTCGATGTCTCCTTTATGGATCATAGAAGTTCAAAGAATATTTCAGCTTCATAATTATTTACTTTGGGGGGGGTTAAGAAATTTTTTCCTTTTAGAAAAAAAACAAACTACAACCCAAATCAAGCATCACAGAACTGTCCTCAGAAACACTCTGCGTTCAAGAGCTACAACATTAAACTTTAAAGATATTCTGAACGCTTTTATACCACACTGATATAGATGAATTAAAAAAAGAACAAGAAGAATGTAATGAACATGTCTGAAACTACCGCTGATTAAAGGAACACCTAGCAATGCATTCCATGAAGTTGAGCTAACAGGTATATATAACATCCCTAAAAATAAATTAAGGATCTGGACATTTGTACTGAAAAGGAATTCAAATCACCCACATTCAGCTCCATGACCTTAACCAATACCTAGAGTTTTGTCTGTTTTAAATTATTTCAGAAGCTTCTTATCCCTCTCTATCAACTTAAACAACAGTCCTCTCCCTCTGTAAGTACAATTTTACAGTATTCCTAGAAACACTGATGAAAAACCGTGATGGAAGAAAACAAACATTCCATTGAATGTTTCTTGGTCAACATCTGTGGTCTAAAAGCTGTAGCTTCTCAGGCTAGAAAGCAATTAAGCTACCTGGCCTATACTTCCCTTGCCTAAAGATGTCTAAGATGATTCAGACCATACTGACTGCCTGAAGGGTGAGGCTGGACTAGATGACATCCTAAGATCCCTTCCAATGGGAATGGTTTTGGTATTGTGTCATGGTTGTGCGATGGTATTCCCCAATTTACTGTTCCCACTGAAACACTCCAAACCACATGCTGCTCGCTCCCTCCTCCTTCCACCTCCCTCTCCCCCTGTGGGGAATGAAATAAGAAAATAAACTGTAAAAGCAACAATATTAATAACAGAGTGTACAAGAGAGGTGAACGATTTGCACGTTGAGTGCTCATCACGTGGAACCCAACGCTGCCCAGCACGACTGGAAGGGACCCATCCCCCTGCCCCCTGCACCTGAGGTGAGGTGGTGTAGAACAACCTCAAGGTCCTGGGCGTGCAACTGCAGAAATTAACCCTGTCCTGGCCAGAACCAGGAAGAGAAACTGCCTAAACCAAAACTACCATCAAAACTGATAAACATCAATTATTCGTAAGACTCTAAATTTCACTTGATATAGAATGACTCAGTAACAGTAACAGAAAAAAGCATGGACATAAAACAGTTCATTATTTTAAACTTAATGCTTGCAGACCTTCCTTCAGAGCTTCAAATTGACCAAAATTTCTTCTAAGATTTTCCCCACTAAAATAATATGATGATTCAGCTTCTTCAAGACTACTCAGATCAAAATTATAGCACTTTGTTTTCTTCCATCAGTAAGTTGTAACCCTGACTCATTTGGCTGGAAATTATATTAAATCTAATAGTGACATATGGGATGTTATGCATGAAAACAAAGACAAAAGTCCAGTTTTATTATATGAAATTGAAAATAATTTTAATAATATAACTATCTGATAATTCTGTCAAAATAAACTATATAAATATAACATTAAAAAGATTAATAGAATCTTGTAAATAGAATGAGTCTTGATAGACTCATTAGTATTTAATCATTGTCCAAGTGTATCTATTGCTAAAGAAAAGCTTTAGTGGGAATGTCAACATAACCACATGCCTTGAAGTTAATGCTATTGTGTATATAAAGGCAATATTTTGCCATAGCTATGGTCTTAAAACACACTTT
The DNA here is from genome assembly GCF_003945725.1 of Corapipo altera. Lineage (NCBI taxonomy): Eukaryota > Metazoa > Chordata > Aves > Passeriformes > Pipridae > Corapipo > Corapipo altera. Next base: position 1,914,761 of record NW_020884952.1, read on the forward strand.
ACGACTTCAAGATGTAAACAGTGCTGTTAGAATCCACCACTGAGACGGGGTAACAGAGGTTCTCATTAATAGAGGCCTTGGGGTGGATTAGAGTGAAATGACACTGAATGATCAATGTGTATATATATATATATGTGTGTGTGTGTGTGTGTGCGTAGGGTTTATTTTAGAATAATTTGGCTGCAATGGAAAGGAAGTATGTAGCTAGTTTGGTTGTTATTATTATCTATAGTAATATAACAATATAGAAGTGTAAAAATGTCACTTAAGAAAATATATAAGGAAAAGAAAGACAGAGAAAGAAAGGATAAGAGTAGATAGTGGAGAGGAAAGACAGACAGTGGACAGGAAAGACATCACCACTCATGGATCCAGTGACAAGACTTGGTTGTTGCACATCAGATGTCTGGTTGGTCCAAGTGATGGCTGAAGTCTTGATCTGTGGGGCGTGGGGGAAGCCCATAAAACAAAGAGTTCAACAGGGTAATATGCATCCAGGCTCAGGTGGGAACACCCAGGTACCTCCCCTGGGGGGGAGTTTTAACATTGTTGATCAGGAGCAGTCTGATGGTGGAAGTGGTGGAAGGCCCCAGAAATGTGCCTGGGGTCACTTCAGTGGTCACTGGTGGTCACAGATCCTGTCCTGTCCCATAACTTGGGGTGATATGTGCATGGGCAGTTGCCTCCTTTCCCAAGGTTTGCCACAGTGGGAATTTTTGTCCAGGTGTATCAATCAGGATGTGCTAACCAGATCTCATTTGGAGCTGTTACCCAAATAAATCCTTTGGGAAACAAAATAAACGACAGAAGAGCAATATTTTAATATAATGGCATTTGAGGGTCTTTTTACCACTCTCAATTGAATTTTTCCACCTCATATTTAAGGCTTAACACTTATCTTTGTTGCTTGCATTTGAGAGGCAGCCAGATGTTGACTTATATGAAGAATTCTTTAGAAAGAAATAACCCTATAGGTAACCAATTAAGTATATTTATATATAGTCAAGGCACCATTATAATGAATGTGCCCTGACTGCACATTAATTGTATCCCTTATGCACTACAGTCAAAAGTTAAATACTAGCTTGTAAAAATAACATATAGCAACAGGAAGCACCAATATATAATACTCAGCTACAATTCATAAGCACTTATAATAAGCTTATTGCAACTGAAAAAAAGAAAAAGAAGTTCTGTTTTCCCTAGAACCAAAAATAAATTCTATTTTCCCCAGTGCATACAATGCACAGCTGATGTTTCTATCCCACTTTTTCTGCAAACCTAGTGGAACTCTGAAAGTAAAATCCACAAGCACCCTCACACCTCAAAATCACTTTGGAACTACAATAAAATGACAGTCAAATTGTATAAGGAATTTTTATACCATTTCTCCATACTGTTGGGGCACAATTTCTTATTCTGCTCAGAGAATTACAAAGCACATATTTTCTCCTCTGCGTAGGCTTTGCATGAGTTTCTCACACTTGGAAGCTTTCGATGATACTGGTTAATTGCCAGATTTCAGCCACCTCTCTAACCTCTCCCTTTTAGTGGGCGTGAAAGGGTTTACTTGTAATGTAGATTGCCCCTGACTGAATTTTATCTTGTTCTCCTGAATTCTCATCAGCAATTCCCAAGTTAGAGGCTTCCCCAGAAAGTACGTCAAAGGATTCCCACCCACACACTGAATATCTAACAGACCCTGACCCATTTTCTCCTTATTAAAGCAGCACTACATATTTTAAAGAATAAAAATAATAAACAGAGACACTAAATGAATGCAAGAATTGCAGTGAGAACACCACCCTCTTCAGATTTTAGTTCTGACAAAATTGTTATCAAAAAGCAAAGAGACACATTTAAAATACAAACATCAAAAGTATTTTTCCTCAGTGTTTTCATTCTGTGACTTAGTACTCCACCCATCTTTCACCTAAGTACAAGGAGGGCTTCATTTATAAATTCTGAATATAGAAAAATCCCCCAATTTAGCCACACTTATCTCCTCTTGCAACATTATCTCTGGGCATATTTCACAGATCATAGAACCCTTAAAGTTGGAAGGGACCTCTGGAGACCATTCAGTCCAGCCCCCTTCCAAGGGAGGGTCACCTAGAGCAGGTTAACCAAGAATGTGTCCAGGTGGGGTTTGAAAGTCTCCAGAGAGGGAGACTCCACAGCCTCCCTGGGCAGCCTCTCCCAGTGCTCTGCCACCTTCAATGGAAAGGAATTCTTCCTGATGTTGAGGTGGAACTTTCTGTATTTTAGTTTATGGCCATTGCTCCTTGTCCTGTCTCTGGGCACCACTGAAAAGAGTCTGGAATCATCCTCTTGGCAACTGCCTTTGAGATACTTGTATGTGTTGATGAGATCCCCTTAGGCCCATACCCTGCATTTTGTCCTCATAAGAGAGATGCTTCAGACTCCTCATCATCTTTGTGGCTTCTACTGGATCCTCTCCAGTAGCTCCCTGTCCTTCTTGAACTGTGGACACAAGAATTGGACACAACACTCCAGATGTGGCCTCACTAGGAATGAGAAGAGGGGGAGGATCCCCTCCCTCAGCCTGCTGGCCACACTCTTCCCAATGCACCCCGGATACCATTGGCCCTCCTGGCCACAGGGGCACACTGCCAGCTCACAGTCAGCTTGTCACCCACCAACATCCCAGGGCCTTCTCAGCAGAGCTGCCCTCAACTGGCTCAGCCCCCAACCTCTACTGGTACTTGGAGTTATTCCTCCCCAACTACACGACCCTACACTTGCCTTGGTTGGACCTCATCAAGGTTTTCTCCACCCAACTCTCCAGCCTATCAAGGTCCCCCCCAAAAGGGAGCACAGCCTTCAGGTGTTATCAGCCACTCCCCCCAGTTTTGTATCATCAGCAAACTTGCTCAGGGTGCATTCTGTCCCTTCGTCCAGGTCCTTGATGAACAAGCTGCACAAGGCTGGACCCAGTATTGATCCCTGGGGAACACCACTGACTGCAGGCCTCCAGCTGGATTCTGCTCCACTGATCACAACCCTCTGAGCTCTGCCATTCAACCAGTTCTTGATCCACCTCACTGTCCATTCACCTAACCCACAGTTCCTGAGCTGATCTTTGAGGATGTTATGGGAGACAGTGCCAAAAGCCTTGCTGAAGTTGAGGTAGACAACATCCAGTGCTCTCCCTTTGCCAACCCATCCTACCATGCCATCATAAAAGGCAGGTCAGACATGATTTCCCCTTGGTGAATCCATGCTGACTATTCCAGCATGGATTACTCCACCTGGACCAATAATTCCTGTAGACCTTCCTTTTTTCTACATGCGTTGTGATGACCTCCAGAATGATCTGTTCCACCACCCTTCCCAGGATGGAGGTGAGGCTGACTGGTTGGTATTTTCCCAGGTGCTCCTTCTTGCCCTTTTTGAAGATGGGAGTAACATCAGCCTTCCTCCAGTCATCAGGCACCTCTGCTGTTCTCCATGATTTTTCAAAGACGATGGAGAGTGACATAGCAAGAACATCTGCAGCAACCTCAGCACCAGTGGGTGCATCCAATCAGGACCCATGGATTTATGGGTGTTAAATCTGCCTATCCAATATCACAGAAGTAACTTGGTTGGAAAAGTCCTCTGAGATCATTCAGTCCCAACACATCCCTATGACCCAACATTACCATGTCAACCAGACCATGGCATTAAGAGCAATATTTTCTTAAACACCTCCAAGGACTTTGGCTCCAGCACTTCCCTGGGGAGCCCATTCCAATGCCCAATCACTCTCTCTGTAAAGAACTTTTTCCTAACGTCCAGCCTAAACTATTGCAAAAACTACTGCAAGACTCAAGATCCATCATGCAGTTGATGTGCTGGAATTTATTAACATCCCCAGTTAACACATGCAATATTGTGTTTTAAGTAGAAAAAAAAAGGCAACAGAAAATTCAATTGAGGTATGACTTTCAGTGTGCCCATTGCATTCAGAGTTTCAGACACTGGGAATCAGATTTTGCTGGTTACAGTTACATAACAGCCTCTTCCCCCACCGTGTGCTGTCACCTCCGAAGGAAGGGAAGCACTTCAGCAAGTCAAAAAAACCCTGCCAAAAAAGCAGTATTAAACAAAAGAGGTGAAAAAAATAGTCTAGAGCAGAAAAACAATGAAGGAGGTTTATACTTCTGTGCTGTAGTTATTCAGTGAGATGCTTCTTACAGAAGGAACAGCCCTACATCACCCTTAGATTGCATCTGCATGCTACCATTGCCTTTTTTAAGCTAGCACAACTGTTTCTGTGGCTCCCTGGTGAACCAAGGAACTGCTTAATCTGAGAATGGACCTGACCAGACACAGATGTCAACTGTATGAATTCCCTGAGCTTTTGATGCCCACACAGACTTGAACTGAACTGATACGAGGTTTATTTCTAACACAGCAGAAAATAGACAATAAAATCCCATAATATTAGATCAACCATCTTTTAATGAATATTGAAACAAAAATCCATTTATAAAAGCTCCAAATCTCATAGGTAAATCCCTTATACTCAACTGATTTGTAATCAAACACTAACTTTACCTGTTATTTATAAATTATATACTTATACCTCCTCCTTTCCCCTTGCAACTGACTTCCCAAGGATAGTAGATTAATAATTAGCACATATACCATACATGAACATTCTTTTATCTTAATTTTCAACACAAACTATTATGAAAAAAAGATATATTTACCTTCTGGAAAAGGATCTACCTGTTCTTTCTAATAAGAGAGACAGAAAATGAGGGAAAACACCAGAGCAAATAAGAGCACTGCTGTATCTTACAATACATAATCAGGTGGCATGCAGTCATCTTTCAGTGACCAAGACTCTTCATCAACAACACTATGCTATTTAAGAATCCACTTCATTCTAAGGAATGAAGTGCATCTCTACAGGTGGCCAACAACACGTCTGGAGTCCAAGAACCAGAGTTTTACAAACAAAAATAAGAACTAGGAGACCTCCTTTGTCTAATAAACCACAATAAGTTACATCAACTTATAATACTATATTAAATTAAAGCTCACCCTTTCACAAATTTAAGCAAGGAGAAAATTAACAAGGTCAATCATTGGCAGAACAGCATCCAACACCTGTAAAATCCATCTGAAAAATAAACTTTTTTCACATCTGGGTTTTCATAGGATACTTTACAGACAAACATATATGGAGTCAGAGACTGTACATTGTTGTCTTACGTTGTGTGAATGTTTCTAAAAGACTGGGTTTTATCTATGACACAATGAACAGAAGACTTTACAACTCCCATGACATTTGGCAGAATGTGTTTGCAGACTTAGATTAAAAGAAAATGGACTTTCCTAGACAATATTCTCCACGGTATTCTTTCAAAAAGAACATTCTCTGAAGAAATAACAGTTGAGAGGAATTCCACAAATTTTTAAGTTTATACTGTATGCCACTTCAACCCACAAAGAACTGAGAATTAAGAGAAATATATTGAAGTGTTTTTACAGAGTGGGATGACTAGAAACTGAGCCATGCTGTCTTGTCACATGTTTGCATTTCTCCCACTGGACCTCTGTCAAAGACACTCGAAGAAAGGAATGCACAGTTTAGCCTTTTGTCTAAGAAAAGATGAGGAATACCTTCTGCATTGCTTAAATATTACTGCTGACTTAGAACTCCTTTTTATGTGGGAAAATTTCACTGAACAACCAAGTGTTTCTTCAGCCACCTCTTCCAGTTTTCTTCTTCTTGGAAATATTTGGTTTTCCTCATGTAAAAGCTATTTTGAAATAAATACTCTAATGTTTTCAACCTGACAGTGGGCATCCTCTCCTTGTTACTTGACCTAAATGTCTTAAGTCTTAATTATTTCATATGATTTTGTTTTGTATCTACACACTCTTACTCCTTGGTCAAATTTGAAAAATATCACTTTCTGAAAAGCTCATATTCAACTCTACAACGCACATTTTTGCATGAATGCAAAGATGCTCTGACTGGGCTCTTTCTTGAACAAAATAAGGGAACAAGAACTTTGCATGACTAAAAAATTGCATTTAGCAATTGTTCATTTAGCAAATTCAGCACTCTATTTAAAAAGAAAACTGAAACATAAGCTATACACAGAAATAGTAGCTTATTAAATTGTTCAGGAGTTTCTAAAGCCAGTGGCAAAATACTTAGCAAACCTAATACTGAATTACAATTATTTTGGGGGGTTTTAATTAAAATATTCATAAGCCATATTTAAATGACCTCATTATTTAAATTCTATTATTCCATTGTTTTTTGTGAAATATTTACCACAAAGATATGTTTTTGTACCACTCTGCCACCAGAACCATCTCAAGGCAAACGGAACCCATGAATCTTTTTTAAATCCATTTTTAAACGTAAAATTGGCTACTTGATGCATGCTCAGAATGAAGAGTACTGAATATGCATTTAACTCCAAAAATCTCAGAAGAAGCTGCATGTGAATATCTCCTACTTAACAGGGTACACGCAGCATATAATGCTATTCTACAATAAGCCATTAAAAACTATAAAAAAATATTAAATTATGTATAAAATACCAAAGTATCAACCATATCCCAACCGTATTTAAGAGAGGAGAAGACAACTTACGGGTAGGATTCCGAGAGCTGCTGAGCTATCCTGTAAGCTGTGGGGTCCCTGTCCAGGGCATACACGGTGATGTCGTTGGCTCTCTCCAGAAGAGCTGTCGTGTGACCTCCGGCTCCAAACGTCATATCAAGGAAACGCTGTGGAGTGAAAAAGACACCACCTTTACCTCAGAACAGGGACAAACTGACTGTTGATTTAAAGCTTTTTTTGCTAATCTCCCTTATATACTGGAGGAAAACGTACCAATGCCTTTCTGGAAACGTTTTTGTGTTTTGTGCAGAATTGCAACCACGTCAGAGTAACCTTTTCAGGGGTTGTGAACTTCCTCCTAGCAGTCCTTAGAGAACAAAAGGTCAGTCATTTGGGACAACCACATGCAGCTTCCTACTGTTCCCATTTCTTTTTATTGTGTGTTCAAAGGAAAGCCACTTATTGGACCGCTTGTTCAAATTGATGGATACAAAGATGTACAGGATATGGGATTATAGGCAGTAATTGCACCATTTATTTTGTAAGAACATGTCTAAAAGGATGGCTGATGTATTGTGTAGCAATTAAAAAAATGACACTATCATAGTTTTATACCAGAGATCAAAGTGTGGTAGCACATATATTATCAAATGGAAGTTTTCAAGACAGTACCATAGATTTTGGGTTCACTGTGCTATGTATTTAGCTATGTATTTAGGTTATTAATATACACAGATGCTCAGTCCTGATATATCTTCTCTACCATCATAACATGTTAATGTTAATTAGATGCAGAATAGCACAGGAAAACCCACCTTAACAGCAATCCCACTTCAACTGCTGATGTGACACACTCTGTGGGCTGGAGTTATACCTTTTGATAAGCAATAAATATTTCCTTGCTTCTGAGGAATGCTTACTGCCTATGAATATATCTCAGGCCTGTTTTTTTTCTTTACAGAAACTAAGACTGGAAGATTTTTAGTAATACCAAGCAAACACAGCCACTCTCTCCAGTCTTCTAGACCAAAACTGATAACACTTTCAAGGAACTCTGAATGTACTCTAAAACATATGTAGGTACAAATTCAGCACCAACTGAGTAGCACTGGGCTTTGCTGTGTGCTGGACATTTTGTCCAAAAGGATCTTATGAGAGACAATACTGAAAGCTTTACTGAAATCCAAAAAGATTCCATCAACTGGCTTCCCTTGATCAGCTAGGTGGGTTACCTTGTCATGAAAGGAAATCAGGTTTGATCAGCAGGACTTTCAAGAAGCTGTGCTGGCTGTGACCAATGACTGCGTCATCAGGTGTTTTTCAATACTTCCCAGAATAATCTTCTCCATAACTTTACCAGGCACTGAAATGAGTCTGTAGTTTCTGGGGTCCTCCTTCTTGCCCCTCTTGAGAACTGGGACAATATTCCCCAGCTTCCAGTCAGCTGGGATTCCCCTCCAGACTCCCAAGACTGCTCAAAAATCATTGGGAGAGGTTTTGCTGTGACATCAGCCAGCTTTTTGAGGATTCTTGGATGAATCCCATCAGGCCTCACAGGTTTGTAGGGCGGCAGCTGGAGCAGCATTTCCTGCACAATTTCAGGGTCGACTGGGAGTTGATCATTCTCACAGTCATGGTCCTCCAGCTGAGGGCACTGAGTCCCCCTCGGTTCATCATCCATGTTGAAGACAGAGGCAAAGAAAGCCTTAAACACCTCTGCCTTGTCTCTGTCCGTGTTTTTGAGGTAACCATCCTCATCCTCAACAGAATGATGATATTTCTATACTGCCTATTGCCATTAATACATTTGAAAAAACAGGTTCAACTCCAGTTGAGCCTTGGCTGCATGAATTTTCTCCCTACAGTGGCAAGCAGCATCTCTGTATTCTTCCCATGTCACTTGACCTTGCTTCTACTGGGCATACACCTTCTTTTTTTTGCCTTATCTCCAAGAGAAGATTCCTGTTCAGCCAAACTGGCCTTCTGCCTCATCTGCTGGAGTTCCAACACTTGGGAATTGCCTGCTCCTGTGCTCTTTGGAGGTGTTTTTTTTATGCTATTGTTTTTATGGCAATGTATCTAAACCAAAGCAGAAATGTGACTTAGTTTCTGTACCTTGGAATTCCCGTAACTCCTTTCTCTCAGTTGATTGAACTGACCTCTGTTGACTGGGGGGAAACTCAGACTACACAGAAGCTAAACTAAAACAACAAATTCAACATATATTTCAATATGTTGAAATGTTTCAAAATGTTTCAAAATGTTGAAATTGAAACCTGCAGGCCTTTCTTCCCACTTCTGAAATTATTTTTTATGTGAAACAGTTTTGAAGATCACTTATCAGCCACAATCATATTAAACAGAAATTGATGCCAACTAAACTTATTTACAAAAATTATACACCACAAGGGTAAGCACCTTTTAAGGGTAAATTTCTAACTTATCTCTTGAAAGAATTAATATTCAACCACAAAATCCCTTTGGAACAGAACAGAAATTCAAAGGCAATGAAGAAAGACACAAATACTTTTTCAGAAACAGTTTTCAGAAAACATAAATAAAGGTTTATTTATGGAAATTCCACAATAATAAAGCTGAATACTTAAGAGACTAATAATATAACACTACTGTTCCTAAAAGTTGGTGCAATTTATGATCTTTTAAGTTCTTTAGGCTGCATTATTTAATTTTTTTGTGTTCTACCATCATGTTTCCTAAGTTTATGCTCTAGAAGCAAATCTCTCCTATAATATTTTACAAAGTTCATGGAGGAAATAAAATTTAATTAGGTGATCCACCCAATATTAAATGGCATCATTCGTATGAAAAAAAAAATGAAGCACTGATACAGAATTTTTTTTTTAGTAATACATATAAAACAAAACTATGTTACAGAGAACAGAACATCCATACTGTATAAATGCTCCCACTAATCTATTTAAGCATTCTGATTTATCTTCTGCCATAACAAAAACAAAAGTATACTCGTTGAAACCAATTTATAAGCACAAAACTGAAACAGTCAGAAAAGTGTGGTTGTTTCTTTAACACAACTAACCATAAGAATTTAGTTACATTTTGAAAATACTTGCAATATGTGTAAAAAATTCCAAGCATTTTCTCTATAAGTTCTCACATGTCAGTGTTGAGAAGATTCAGAGAAGGTCTCTTATGGCAGAGAGTCCAATCTGTACTGTACTGTTACTTCTACTAAGCCCATAAAAATCCAACACTGGCTATTGAGTGGGATATTAAACCAATTAGCTAATTTTTTATTATCTCCCTTTAATGAAAATTACTAATATAAAAATGTAATTGTTAACTCTTCATTTAGCTTAGAAAATTGCAGAAAGGAACATGAAGTCTAGAAAATATACAAATCCTCTTAAATTGCTTTTAAAATTTCCAAGATATACCTGATATCTTTGATTTCCACTCAAATTATTTCCATTTAATCCTTACCAGAAGTAATGTACATAAGCAATAAACAGACCTTTCTACTTTTATCTTCTAGTTCTGTAGAGAAATCCATTTAGAAAAATCCCTTTAGAAAAATGTGAAGGAACAACAGAAAATTAAAACCACCTTTTTATTCCTTGCATAGGATTAACCCACTCAGAAATGCACTCAAAAAACTTAGTCACAACAGTCCCAAGTGTCATTTAGGATTGCACTTATTCTGCAGCAACACACAACAATCAAAACCAATCTAAATTACATCATAATTCCTCTTGAAAACAAAAAAAGTTTAATCAGCGTGAGTCACGTCTTCATGACTGGGTTTGGTTGTTTTGTTTTAAAAAAAATGCTCTTATTCAATATCATAGCTAGAAATCTAGCATTAAAATTTTCAAAAACCTCAACATTGCCTTTCCTAAAAGAGACCTACAGTGCTGGCAGCAAGAGTCAAGGAAGGTGTAGGAAATGCCCTGTAAGTGGCTATATTTTTTTTTAAAAAGAAAAAAATTGGGAAAAATAATTTTATTCCACTTAAACTCACTAGTAACGTGAATTTCCAGAAAATAGTCTTTCCCCACTAATAAGTTTAGCGATTTGCCTATTTGTTGCATGACTATATGTTTTCTAAACATCTAACTCCTTTTTGGTCATGCTTAGAAAGTATTGTACCCTTCTCTCAACAAAACTTCCAAGTGTTTCATCAAGTTTGAACAGGAGAATATGAAAAAACCTTTTTGGCCAAATCTCCAGACAATTTTACTTATTTAAGCAATATTTATTATTGCCCTTTTTTTAGATGAGTTTTTGAAGATCCTATAGCTTGTTCAAGAACTCTTATATTTTGCTTAATAGTTTCACCTTTGCTCACAGACATCTGCTTCTGCTGTCATTCATTTTAAATGTGATAAACCTTAAGACTGATAAACCTCTTATACATGCTGAATGTTAATGAACCATACAGATGATCTTGTAAATAAACCAAAGATAAATACTAGCAATGCAAAGGAGAGAAGAGAAAGGATAGGGGTCATTGTACCATGACATAATGACAAGCTCTCAATACTGTGAGAGCACTGAAAAGCTTTAGTTAAGAACTCATGCAAGCATTTACTGTGACTGAACACATGCTCCTGAATTCCACTGCCCTTCCTGAGAGAACCAACACAAGGCAACTGAATCTTTAAGGAACAGTAGACAACTGTAACGTGATCTTTAACCTGGGAGCACCGAATACAAGAGGATGCAGTTCTGATTCAACCCACATCAAATACTGCCTCACCAGAACTAATGGAATTGGTGTCCTGGAAAACCTAATTAAGGTTACATTAAGTACATTCTGTCGTAACTTTTTAAGGTAAAGACCTTCCATGGGTAATCTTTGAACTGCACACACATATATGCATACATACACCTAAAGTCACAAGCAAGAACTCCTACAGATGCCTCATACTCTAGATGTTCCACTCAAAAGCCACACTTTGCATCTAGAACCTAAAAAAAAATAAATATCACCTTAAGTTATCAAATAAAATAATTCTGTTATTAACACAACCATTTTGGAGCATTGATCAGATTTTAAATTAATCACTGTAATATACTGCTTCATAATATGCTTCTTATATATTCCATTCATCTTTCATGCCTGAAATAAAAGATGCTTCATTTTTTCTTCCTCTTTCTCTCTTGCCTAGTAGTTTTTAATCAAATAAAATTAAATGACATTTTATCCTCCTGGTCCTATAAATACTGGAAAAGATTATTACATGAATTCCTACTGCAGTGACTCATCGTTCCACTGTTAAGTTATGATAGTCCCATCAGAGTCCCCTCAGGAATTTTATAATCAGTTTGTGACTATATGTTTTAGAAACCACTTGGCTCTTTCAGGACATACAGATAGCAACAAACAAAAACTTCATAGCTTTCATTTTACAGCTAGCTCTAGTACAGTTATAGAGATACAAAGAGTTTATCTTCGCCATTTTTGTATACAAGACCTTTCAATGAAAAGCTCTCACAGCAAATATCTTTTAAGCACTTCATTTCACTATGACTCAAGTCATCTGTAATTCCACTTATGATTACGTTCCACATGTAATACAGTTTACTCCACTGTACCTAACAGCCTTTGTGATTATTTTCCTTTGCTGTGTAACAAAATGAGATTGTAGAACTTAGACAAAATTGAAACCCAAACATGACAAACTTACTGAAAAAAAAATCTCACTAGTTCCAGTATTTTCCAGTCTCTTCTTTCTTGATTTTAAAGGCAAGAACCTTTACCTCTTTTTAAAGCTAGTTGATACTTTAGATGTACAACTTTATTTCCCCCTACTAACCTTAATTATTTCAAGCACCCCATCAGATGATCTTTCACAAAATGCTTTTTCTTCCTCTCGCGACCCTGACGTAGCTTCAAAGAGGACTTCACAAATTACACAACACCTCAAAAAGACTTTGGCATATTGTACAAAACATCCAAGACATATTGAGTTGGAATATGGAACATAAAGGACATGATGCCCTATGCCAAACAGTCTTCTACCCCAGGAATGAGTACTTCATGAGTAGGTCCTCTCTTTTCCATCGCTGACCGTGTGACAGACTTCTGCTGTTACCTTTTGGTCTGGACAAACTGCATCTCACCTTGTTCACACTTACACTATACCAAAAGATCACTAATATGCTATGATTAACTAGCACACATAAGGCATTTACCATGGCTCTTTCCAACAGGTAACATTAATTTCTTCTAAAAATAGAGAGTCTGTTATTCCCCAAAAAGTGACTTTGCATTGCATAATTATTTATTCAATCCCCAGCCCTGTTTATCCACTTTTTTCTATTACAAAAACTATATTGACAATGGCAATCCTGCTTGCCTTTAGCAAGCATAATCACCTGAATCATCTTAACCTCAAGTTCCCTGATTAAAATAAAATAAATAAAAATTAGCCTTCCTGGGAAAATGCAGTTCCTTCCTCAAGCTCTGTTTTGCACCTCCTCCAATGACTTAACACTCACTCACTGAAGAGACAACCATATACAGTTATTCCCCTCTGGTGCTCTTGTATCCTGCTCTTGGTATTTGTCCCCTTCTTGTCTAAAAAAAAATGTTTCCCTGAGTGGCAGCCATTCACATCTAGTGAGTAGAACGTTTTGCAGCACCCTTGGCAGTACATTTACTGGAGTATCCTGCCCCAAATTAAATGCACACAAGACCCATCAAACATGGCATGAGCAAATCACTTAGGAGGTGATGAAGACAGAGATCATGTCAGTCAAATGGAATGGTAGCCCAGTCATGGAAAGACAAACTGACACTACATAAGTCATAGTGCATGACCTCTATATAATGTAAAATTCATTCAACTTTGCCCTTTGCAAGATATATATCAAAAATGGTTCAGACGCAGTTTTCAGAGTAAAACATTGCTCACTAGTAAGTCCAAAAAAGGAAAAAAAATCCTACCTAATCAGTCATCTCTTTTACCTAATGCGAAAGACATACTTCCTGAGGTACAGAAAAGACAATTAATGTTGTTTTCAGAACAGAAAACAATATGAATGCAAAGTTTAAAATACGAGCAGAAGAAAAAGTAACTTGTAAAAACTACACCCTTTGCCAGTACTGTATCAATATTATATGTGAATATAATATTGATACAGTCATACATGCCTGATGGAAGGCTTTCCACCCAAAACCAGACTTCACAAATGATAAACTAGAATCACAGAACTTTCCAGTGGGAGAAAGGAAATCCATCCACAAACCCTGCTGCCACAGCTGAGGACACAGCCCCAGTCCAAACAGTCCCTCACCATCCTTCATGTTCCATCTTCCAGAAGAATAATGAGGATTTAGGAAGAATGACAATTATGACATTAGTATCTTCTCAGTGCTTGTATAACATATTTGTTTTGAAAATTGCACTCTTTCCACTTTTTACAGGCTTGAAACAAAAAAAAATACCAGAAGACTGATTTATTTAAAACATACTACAAAGAAAAGGTGAAGAACAGCTATGCAGCACCCAAGCTATGCAGCCTAACTTTTTAGCCCATTAAAGAAAAGGCAATGCCTGGAAACTGCTGCCTGGAGAAAGAAAAATAAAAGGGAGAAAGACCCTTCAATGCAACTGAGACATCAAATGTCAAAGTAACAATATTTTTTTCTTGATGTATCGCTATACTGAATAATCTAACAAAAATAACTTCACAAAAATGAGTGGTTACATGATGAGAGCAATGACATATTTCTACAATATTAAAGCCACCATCCAGTAGTGTATTCCAAGCCAATCAAAGTTAGGTCACAGTGCTTCTCTCTGCTTTTACTGATCTTTCTCAGTGGTCTGACAAGCCAACATTTTTCACAAGAGCAGGGTTTTCATACTTGAAATGAGTGCTAGTGGTTGCTTGTAAATGCAAAGAAGGTCAAACTACTAAGGATGTTTGTTAATACTAACAATAAATATTTATTACTGCATCGCCAGGCACTGCTGGTAGGTATCAAAGTACTTACTCTTATTTTATTTGTATCTATTCCATCTCTTTGTGGGGAAAAAAAATATCCCTGAAACAGAAAAGTAATATCATAAAAAAAAAAAAAATCAACACATTGCAAGATGCTTTTTGCTACTTCATTCTCCTGGTGTTTCTATGATGAGTCATGTTCTCTAAACTTGTTGTCTGAACTTCCTTGTTATTCACAACAGAAATTGTTCATTGTCAACACAGCTTGTTTTCCACTCTGCTTTATTTTTCAAATACCAGCTCTAAGTGGATTAAAGTATAAACATATCTAACCTCTTGTTCAAACTATCATAAACATATCAAACCTCCTGAATTTGCCACATCTTCTCACTTTAATACACTCAACTATTTAATACACACTAAGTAGATCAACAAACTGAAGTGGGGAGCAGCGACAAGGAATCTTTTCTAGCACTGATTTTTTTTCCCCAAGGAATAGTTGATCTGCTGTATGCTTTTATTACCACATCTTTCACAACAAATCATTACAAAGGTATGAATATAGACATTTTAAAAATAGTTACTGGAGTAAATGCTTCTTGAACAAAGTACACAGACTATTGTTTGGGCACACATTTTAAAGTCAACAGTGAGAAAAAGCAGTCTCTGCTCAGTTCCTCAGTATTTGACTTTCCTTCTGCAAAGCTCAGAATTGAAAATTAATGTTCAATGCTGGCCTTTGTTTATACCAACCTCACTGAACCCATATTTTTAATAAACACAGACAGAAAATTAATCAGGACAAATCAAAATCAATCAAATCTATCTATGAATCAAATCTTAGAACCTTTGCCTTCTAAAAGGAAGGAAAAACATACCCAAACCTCAACTTATTTTCCTCCAATCTTCTAAATACAGGGATTCTGTTAAACCACAACATGAAGCAGAACTTATACTATAGGGAACCACCAAAGAGACTTCCAGTCCTACTCCAGCCAACAGGTTGGACTTAGAACACACAAGATCCTAAATAGGCTTCTGGTAGAAGGTTGCTTTAAGTAGGCCACCTTCCCAAAACCACAGCTCACTCCTCATCCAGTCCCTCCTCAGAATTACAAATGTTAAGACATGATATGAATGGAGGATGAAGGGGAAGCTCTGGATACAAATACCCCAGTTCTGACCACCTAGTAGTAGTAATTAATGAGAACAAATAATATGTCTCAGGCTACTCCAACTATTTCAATAAAAGACCAATGACAACTTCAGCGCAACAGCAAAGACTTTTCAACCTAAAATGCATCTTGTCAATATGGCAGAAGACAGGAAAAAAGGCTCTGTTGCTTTGAAATCCATAATACTTACCCCAATTAAGCCACTAACATTTCATTCAGGCCTTTCTAACAGCTATTCTGACATTCTTTGGGATACAGCAAAGAAAGTACCAGGACTTTAGTATATTGTTGAGGTTTTTCTTTGATTATACTTCTTTATTATTTCATCCAAATGCTTTAAGTATGAGTTTGCCATGATGCACCTTAGAAAACCAGGAATCCATGAAGGTATCCAACTGCCTTAATTTTAATATAATTGCCCAACTAGACAGAGAAACAAAAATATCTTCAGAAAAAAAAAATCTATGCTAACTGAAATAAACTTCCCATGTTGCAACATGCAGCAATATACTACATGATAATTTTAGGAACAGAAAAACATTATTTGGTTTTTTAATACTATTTTTGATGTACAGAAGATATAGATATATAGATATGGATAAAATTCAGAGGGCCTTTACAGATTACCTTTCACACTGGTATATGCATAACCAATGAACACTAAAAAATTGCTGTTCAGTAACTTTATATACCAGGTAATGATAAAACTAGCTTTCTATATCAAGAAAGAAAGACTAGACTAAGCCATTTTGTCCCATTTAATTTACAATCTCCAAAACCCGAAGTTAACACTTGTGTTTCATGAACATGAAACTGTACATACATGCATCATATGCTGAGCAACAATTACTGTGAAGCCCTAAAAGATATTCTGCCCCGGTGCCTTAACATGGGGCAGGGTGTTAGTTCTATATAAGCCAGTTAAGCTATTTCTGGGACCAACATGACTTAAAGCATTCTCACAGTGCCAAAACCACATACCTGTCACAGAAAATGGTTTTTAATTTATGGAAAATATCATTATTCTGAGATGACGTCATGCTCTAATGTAAATGTTTTCATAAGAAACTGAATTAAAGGAAAAAAACCTGCTCTGTAGCAAAGTATTTTAAAAGAAAGCAAAAGTGTCAGGTTTGTGTTTTTTTCACACCAGTATCTGATCTAAACCTCATCTGCTGTTGAAGTTATTCACCAAAAGAAGGACATAAACTCCATTTCTCCTACCCTCTTTCTCCAGGTCACCTCCTAGGCATGCACAACTCAAGCCTAAAATCAAGATTTCCACAAACTGTTGATTTTTAATCAAATTATGTCAGTACAGATTACCCCCTAGAGCTCTCACAAGACAGGCATGTTAAAAGTATTGTTTAGATATGCTGAAAAGAGTAATTGAAAAGGCAAGTTAACCATATTTTGTGTTCTTTCATAATTTTTTCACACTACAGAAAAAACCCCCACATTTCTCCTAAACATTTATCATATATTCAACATTTGCATTTCTCACAGCACTACATAAATATTTTTCACACTACACCAGACAATCATCGTTTTATCTTTCCTAGATGGACTGTGACCTGTTTCAAAGAAATTTTAAGACCAGTTTTTGCAGAGTATAGCAAAACATGTAAGATGAGCCTACAGGATGTTATGTGAGATATATGCAGAAAATCTTTGTTCTGAGGCTCATCACCTTTGAAGCCCCCTGTCAACATCTACTGGAGTGGTTTTGACAGATCATGTTTATGACCAAATATAACAGAAAAAAAAATTAAATTTAGGATCATTTTTTCTCACCACATGTTCTGAACAACACGGGGCTAAAAAATTATAATAGCCAACAGGAAGATAAACTTTATTGTGTAATAATTTCAAAGGCACAACATTGCCAGAGGGAAAAAGGAAGTAATTCCAAATCTCTTTACAGAGAGTTTATTTCAGGTATCATTTTGCATTTTAAGTTACTCAGAATTATCTCTGAACAAACTATGATGGTCGTTGTGTGCAGCAAAGAAGATTCTATAGGACACAAGGAACTTGGAACCATACCCCTTAGGTCACTGTGAACATATTTATGTAAGAATAAAAATGAAAAGCACTTCCTTAAAAACTTATGAAAATTAACATTTGCAAACAAACAAACTCCCAAACCTATTAACTGCAGTGCCAGTGCAAAGTCACACACAGGTAAAGTCACTTACACCAGCTCAGTTACACAGAACAATCCAAAAGGTCGGTGTTGACTTTGGAACATCTTATTATGGAAACAAACAATCTATTTAAAAGAGACTAATGGAAGTAGGATCACTTTTCGTCTGAAAGACATATGGAGTCTTTTTCCTGTCAACTGAAGTTCATGGCTGGACTCAATTTACAACTCTGATCAGACCAACATGCTTAAAACCCCACAGCACGTAGAAATCTCACAAATGTTGTCCTGTCATTAGCTAAAAATTATCTAACTTTGTAACTCTATAAATAATAATTATTGACAACAGTCCTTCTGCGAATTAGACCATTATAGGAAAATAACAATGCAAATATATGCTCAATTTTTTTTGTAGCATACCAGAGTAATAAATTAAAAAAATTCAACCAACCAATTAGGGAAAAAAAAAACAAAAACAAAAAACCCATGGCACTCTCCAGAAGAATAAAGAATCTTTGAAAAATTATGTATTTTTATTTTTCATCTTTGCCTGAAGTGTAAATCCAAGATAACAAGTTGTACAAAGTTACCAATTCAACTACATTATGAATGAAAGCTGTTATTAAGAGTAACTTATCCTCAACATCAAAAAATCTACTCATCCAAGCACTTTAAATAGTTTCCTCTTGGTAGTACTATTTCATATAACAATCTCTATTGATTAAGTAATGGTTATTTAAAAAAAAAAAAAAAGAAAACCACACAATACGTTTTCAAATAAATTTCAAATATATTATTTTTCTACAAGAGGAAATCAAAAGGCAGTCATCTGAGAATAATCTCCCATTTAGTTTTAACATTATTCATGCAATAAGCTTATTAACTTTTTTCCAGTAACCAACTCAGCAAATTCTCTTCTCTCCTTCTCTCTTTACTCCTTAATTTCATTCTTTGTAACTCATATGTGAGCATATTAAAAATAGTCTTCTGAATCTCACCATCCAAAGGTGAAAGTTTTAATTATACACGTGGAAACCCAAGGTAACACGGCATTTATGATCTTTTTGGAAAGGTTAGACCCCAAATACCATGAAGTACTATGTTTTCTTTGAAGTATGAAAAAGCAGTTCCATTTCATAAAAAAGTTAGCATGTAATTGCAGTCTTTGTCATAGTATGAATTCTGAAAAGACCACAATGTTTGTCCTGCCACCTTGGCCCTTTCATTTTCCACTTCCAATTATTTCAGTTGTGCAAAATTTAAGTGCTTTAGGGTGTCTTTATTTGTTTTTAACACACACACACTCTCTCACACTCACTCTCCATGGAATTGGGCTGAAGAAAATCCTTATAATTAACAGAACTAATTCTATTCTTTAGGATATTGAAGCTCAGCTGGCTCATAAATGAAACATATTATATATTCTATGCTATTTCTCTTCACTTTTTAAAAAATAAAAATGCTTGTAAAGCAAAATTACACTATGTGTTTTTCTTACTCAACAGGCTGAACACACAACACTGCACTCCAGCTCTGCTGTGTTACCTGTGTTACTTACCTTGTGGCACCCTCAGTAAAACACAGCATATTACCAGTTCTCCTTCTGGTATTAGTGAGCTCAGGCTACTTTACTTCAGCTCTAGGATCAGTATTTCTTTGAAAAGGTCACACCTGCCAACTATCTGCTTCCTGCTCAGGGCAGGAATGGTTCAGTACAACGCTGGAATGGGATGAGGAGCACGGGGTTGCCAAAGGGAGCCTGTAATTTGGATACTTTTCACTTTGCAGGTGGTTGAACACCAGTTCATGTTAACCTTTCTCGGGGCATTTCCTTCCCTAACACAGACATGTCAAACTGGCAATGCCTCCTCTGGATGCCGAAAGAAGGTAGAATAAATGTTGTAAATAAAGGAGGTTCTACTCAGAAGGACAGACCACTGAGGGACTGTCTGCAGTGAAACAACACTGTGCTGCAGACCAGCACACCCCAAAAGGCCAAATGAATTCTGGTATGATGCCCCATATCTTGCACTGGATGCTAATCATGTCTGCTAATATTGTGAATTATTAAAAGAGTTGTCGTGCCATGTTGGACTCGATGACCTTAAAGGTCTTTTCCAATTGATTCTGATTCTACTATTTTTGCATGTCATGTTTTTGTATTGTGTTAATCAAGCAGACCTTGTTCCAGTCATTTGAAGATTTACAAGTATCCAAACAAATCACATCAATGGACGTATGAACAGAGAGCTAAGTTAAAATATTACCAGAAATCGTGTTTCAGGATTAGACCACCAGCCTTGTTTAAAATGCTTTTTAGAAAGGAAGTCAACTGTGCTGGATCAAACTTATATCAGAGCAATGTTTGCAGTATGGCAACAACAGTATTAGTAAAATTTATTCTTGCAATTCATGAATTCAATTATTGTTAAACTGTGGTAAGCTTATGTTCACTGAAGTCTTATGACTGACAGCCTAAAGTAAATAAAAATATTTGATCCCAACATATTTCTGCCTCCTTTCTAGAAATTTTACATTGCATTTAGCAGAAATTATCTCTGCCTAAACAGGGATAAGGTCAAGTGTAAAATGGCAAGGGAAGAAGAGACACTGCTACCAAGAATGCAGGTTACATTAGTCCTCTTTTCATAAAATTAATAGATATTTTTGGACAATGGTAGCATTCAGCCTGTATTTATGAAATACTAAAATATACTTTCAAATAATTGATTTTTTTAATTTTACATTAAAGTACCTCAACATTACCTACAATTACTTTAAAAACTCCACTTTTGTAACTTTATAGTACATTTTACAGCAACTATTTTCCATATTGTCAAAAATCCCTATGGCTTTATTTATAAAGCAAGTGACTGACTAACTGTAGCTAAAAACAGTCACTCTAAAACAAACAGCAAATAGATAGTACATTTTTCAGTATTTAGAAATACAGTGCTACTAAACTTCATCGAGCAGAGAAGATTTAATGACCTCCAATACACCGTAACTGGAGATGCTCATTTTCTCATCTAGTATGCAGATACAATACACTAATACATAATTAAAGAACAGACAGTTACTGATTTATATTTATGTGAGATCAGCTTTACAAAAAGGAACATACTTCAGACTCACAGGCAATTAAAACCAGATTGATTTCCTACCACAACTATGAGTTGGAACTCCTAGTGAGAACAGCATGACTTATACTTTACTTCTGTACTCTATTACATTAATACAGCAATCAAAATATAATACAGACCCTCAGAAAAATCCTGTCATTCACCACTGACAAAAATAATGAGCATAGAAACCTTATAGGTTTTCATATAACCCACTGATTACAGAAGGCACCTACTCTGCCCTTCAGAGCATAAAACTGAACACCAGGAATTCCCAGCCTCGAACTCTGCAGATACTTCGACAGTAGTATAAGAAATCTTAATCAGCAGCACGTAATTATAGTAATAGTATAGTAATAAAATATGTTTAAGGTGTCTGCAGTGTTGACACGAGTCACTGAAAAACAACATGTATGCACAATCTGCAGTATGAACGAGTGTCCCTTTACTTCCTTTTTAAGGCAAAAACATTCTCAGCTCTGTCACCTATGCACTTTAATAAAGAATGCCATGGTGTGGAAATCACAGACTACAATGGTATGACTAAGTTAAGCAATTTTTGGAGGGGAGGTCTTATTTTTTTTAAAAAAATAAGATGTTCTGCTGTTAATTACAAAGAGAACAAACAAGTAGATTAAGAACATAATAAACTACATTTTATACAGAAGCTGTTAAACTAATTGGTTGCCTTTCAACACGACAGCACAGATACTATCATAAGCCAAAAGCTGGAAAGAGGCAACATACCAAACTTCCCTTTCTGATAATGCTCTTTGTTTACCACCTAAGTGCTACCTGTGGCAGCACGTTCCAAAAGGAGGAGCTGGTTTGGCTCACCTCTGTTAGATCTTATTGGCTGAAACAAGAAGCATAGAGCGACTACATCTAACTTAATTACACAGATTAGATACACACAGGAGTTTAATCAACCAGTTCTAACACTGCATTAGTTGAAAACAAAACAAACAGGACCAATGCTACTTAAAATCCTACTGTCTGTGTAAAAAACTGCTTTAAAAATCCCTACAAATATACAGAAAATAAGAAAGCTTTTATTATGAGAAGAAAATACAAATACAGTAAACTTTCTTGCTCCCCTTTGTCTTTATTCATTGCCTGCAAACTAATTGTTTTACTCAGTTTTGTGTAGTGATGCTTGTTGTATGCCATGATCCTTCATTAGAGACCAAAGGAATTACCATTAGCAAAACTAACTTGCTTTATGAACTGTAAAGACATACAACACAGTTCTTTTCAAACGAACTTGTTATCTAACTCAAGATAACAGTAACAATTCCATGTAATTACAGATTAGCAGTCATCTCCCTCAGAGCAAAGCAATTAAACACATGTTTATCTTCAGACCTACAGTGCTTGGCTGTCTCGGAATCAACATGCACAACTAGATGTGAGTTTTGTAATTGTTAGCTTTATCCTGTATTTCCATCCAAAAGCCACTTGCACAAGAAAAGAAAAATTAAAAAGCAATTATAATTTTGAATCCTCTCTTCCACGGGAAGAATCTGAGCCATCAAGTGTGGTCTGATACATGTTAGACATTCAATTGTTCAAACAGGATAGAGGACTAAAAATAAAAGGTTATCTTACTGGTATAAGACATTTTTTCCAATGAACTCTTACATAATTCCTTATGTTGTTAAGTTTATTATTATATGTTTTGAATACTCATTACATTATCCACATAGCGTCCTCATCCAGGCTGTTACTCAGTTACTCTGCCTATACAAACAAGGTACGAATGAGAGCACAAAAGAGGTGTTGCAGACCAATCTGAATTGTCTTCCATTTTCTTCCAATGAGTGGAATCATTCAAGAATAGTAATATCTACTCTAAATACCATAAGTTTGTCATCATCCTAAAAATCACTATATGGAAAAGTTAAATGCCTTATTGCAAACTCTAGCACCATTACTCCCTTTCTGTCCAAATCTATGACAAATCATTCAGCACCTTGTATGTGTTATTCAGTGGCAAGTAATAACATGACAACGTACAGGGGAGGGTGACAGCACAACCCAGAATGACCAACAGCTCAAAAATTGTACCAAAATTCATGCAAAAAATGGCAAAGTCAAGTACTATTGATAAAACAGAGAGGAGGGCAGGGAGATCACAAAAATCATTTAAGTGCAGTCGAACAAGTGTAAAAGCAAATTAGAACTTTAATAAAGGGTCATTGAAAAAAACCATCCAAATCAGCTGTGCAAGCTCTTGTAAAAGCAATGCAGAAGACAGGTGTGTCTGTCACTACAGCAGTCATGACTTTAAATTTACACATGAAACTTATTTTCCATAAAAATAATGTACACGCCCGCTTTTCCTGGAAGGATAATATTTTATATCTGTTTTCTGTACGTCACTGAGGAATGGAACAATGTCCACAAGGATCTGAAATATATGCTTCATTGAGCCCATTTTGACAAACTCCTACATACTAAAACTTCAGCTGACCATGTTAATCAGCATTTTCTGTCACACGCATTTGGCAAAAAATGGCTGTGCAAGACCTTAAAATTCCATTAAAAACAACCTACTTCAAAAAAAACAGGTTTTGTCCTATGCTCCAATCCCATTCTGCTTCCTAAAAAAAGCTGAATTATAAATTTTAGCAACAGAAAATAGTCTGAAGGTTAATTTTAATACAATGCCTCCTCTACAGACATTTTCTCCAGAAAGCACTAAATAACAATTAATTTCAAAATAGTCAAAAATACTAAAGGACCTGCTTCCTGATACTATGTTTAATGGTCTTCAGGTTTAAAATTAAACAAACTAGAGGACATCATAACAAAATGCAGGATATGAAACTATGAAGATCCTCTAGAAAATCCAGGCAATTTGATACAGCTTCTGTTGAAAAAGCAGGGAAAATAACTAATTTTGAAACTTATATAAGAACAAAGAGTGCAAATTTTCATATGACAGTAACACAGAAAACAGGCCCTGTTTGATGAAGAGACAGCACTGACACAGGCACCGAAAATTAAAGCATCATGTGTGGAACAGATCAGTAAATAACAGGGAAGCACAAATACATTCTCCAAGTATTCTGGTCAAGATGTTTAGGTATTTTAGATTCCTCAAACTAAGAATATAAACATAAATAAAAGTAAATGAATATAAAAGTAAAAAAGGACATCTCTAAACATAACGATGTAAACTCCTAAAATATCATCGCATACAGGATCACAAAAAAACCCACACACTACACAAAAGCTAATTATCAACAAATTATGAATAAAATTCAGACATTGAAAGCACTGAATTCAACAGGTATTTGCACCAAAACTTTTCAGCAGAGGAATGTGTTGAGTGAGACCAATAAAATTAAAAAACAAAAGACAGCAAAATATATTCACCAAGTAAATTTGTTTGAAAAGGAACATTATTTTTAGCATTTCTGCTCTTTCAGCATTAACATTTGCTCTAATTAACCTCAGCCACGAAAACCTAGTAGGTTCCAGGAATGAGATTTCATGGTTGCTTCCAAAAGGAATCAACAAGAACATGTTCCACGAATGCCACACAGGCCACCAAGACTGCAAAGGAATCAGAGAGACTCCTAAGATTTCAAAACCCCCCAAAATGTCAATTTTCATGGATTTGAATTTTAAAAAAAATTCCAATTTTCATTTTCATTCTCCATTTCCATGTTCATTGATGTAAACATCAGAGTATGAACCCATGGTTGGAGGTCATCAGTAATTTCTTAGTACACACACTACAGGAATCCAGTTTGCATTCACTAAGTCAGGGGTACCTTTGTCCCCAGTAATGCAGAATCCCTGAGCAAAACAACTGACATTACAAAAATTTATAATTATTGACATACTTTCGCTCAAAATCTATTTAATCGATATTATCATATAAATATTTGCTGTGGTTTAGGAATGGTATTCCCTAATTCAGTGCCCCCACCAAGACTCTCCAAAGTCACACCATTCTCCCTCACTCCTCCTTCCTGCTGTGGCAGGATGGGGTGGAGAACTGGAGGCAAAAAAGGCAAAGGTCACGGGTTGAGATAAGAACAATTTACTGGAAATAGCAAAGAGATATGAAAACAAACAGTAACAGTAACTATATTAATAACAGAAGGAATAAGGAAAGATATTATTCAGGTGGACAAACGGCCCTGCCAATAGACAACACAGGATGGCTCTCCCCACCACACTTTCCCCACCCAAAGGAAGAGAGAGTCCCTTCCCCAGTCAGGTGGGATGGAATAACCTCTGGATCCTGGCCACACCCTCTCCCAGCTACTGCAAAAATGAATCCTGTCCTGCCTGGAACCAGGACAATGTTTTTAAACGTAGTTTGATATGGAAACCAGTAACTGTGAGCTCTTTCTGCTAAAATAACACTATGGGTATAGATTTCTTTTGGTAAGAGTCACTGTTTTACCCAACTTTTAAAACTCGCTTACAAATAATTGCCTGGTTATTTTTGATAACTTGACCCTTGTATTCCACATTTTTGTTCTTAGTATTATATATTTTAATATACTAATCAAATAGAAAACCCTAAGGCAAGCAACCTGACTTGCTGAGAAAAAAATAAAGTTATTCCTAAACCACACAGGTAAATTCTATACAGAACCATAAAAAGCACAGGACTAAGAATACGTTTCAAAGTGTACGTATTGGACTGTTTGTTAAATTATTTTAACTATTACAGCCTCTGAAACTATTTCAGAGACAGGCCAACAAGACAGAATTTTTATATAACGTTTGCTGAAATGAAGACTTAAGTGTCTAATTATTACCTTGACTAGCAGATAAGAGAATAACACTTCCAAGGCTGGTGTTACTGATGGCATTTAATGATTTTAACTTGTTTCCTTAACCTGTCTGGAAGAATGAACTAATCTGGTGGAAATTTTGTGCAACATTTGTACGAGCAATTCATCTCCATCCACAGTGAGGCAAAACCATTGGCTGTAACACATCAGTGTACACAGAACACAACTTCCAAATATTTCATTTAAGTGAAATGTTCACTAAGTATATTATCACCATTATTTGCTCGTGTTATGAAGAAAGCATTGTCCCACACAATTCAAAAGGGATGATTTATTAATTAGTGTATGTTAACATTCCTGAATAGTTCCTCTACCCAAAGCAAATGAAAATCCCACTACTGGTGAGATTTTCCAGACTTTTGTACTGAGATCCTATTTATAGGTGAGAAATCTCATTTCTTCATCTTCAGTACTCCAACTTAGAATGGACTGATTGTGTCCAGCAATAACCTAATCCAAAGAATTTTGAAGTGCTAAAAACCAAAAATGTATGTGAAATGATGTGTGAAAAACGGGATGAGAAAAAAATAGGAAACTATCACCACTTTTAACTCTATAACCAGGATTATGTGATTAATATTTTACAAAGTAGTTGGATCACACAACTTTATCATCAAAGCTACTGCTGCTGTTACTGTACAAACCAGAACACAACAGTTCCCAAATTACTAAGTTTAAAATCCAAGTTACAGGTCTCCCTCACAGAAATCTTTTCTTAAATCTTCTGCATAGAACAAGAAAAGTTTAGAAGAAATGGAAGATGTTTATCTGATTTTATTTCATCTAGAAACTGGATACCTCCAAGTAGAAGTTTATTCTCCTTGGTGACTGTAAGGAAGGTGAAAGCTTTGCTTTAAATTTTAACTGCTTCTTTCAAATTGAAAGAGATGCTTTGAAATATGCTGCATTTTACTCTTCAAGAATTAATTTCATTGCTAGTTCCTAGCATAAATATTATGTTGTTGACCATATTGAAGACATCTGAGCATCACCACAAACTAATGAAATAGAACAAATGCCTACATGAAAAAGTTACAGTCAAAAACCTATATAAAAATGTAGGGTTTTAGTTTTAAATAAAATGCAAAATCAAGTCAATAGATACTTTGATGGAGAAAAAGACTCCAAGTGGAGATAAAGGAAGAACTCTCAGAAAAGGAGAGGAGCTGGATAAAACCAAGATAAAGACAACAAAGAAAATATGCATGAAGGAGGAAATCCTTTAGAAAGGAAGGAGGCTGAAAATTAACTGCATCAGTAAGCCTTGCATTCCAAGGAGAAAGTTTGATATGCGGGAAATCTACAGTCCAGAAAACCAATAAAATCACATTCAAAGAACAAATTTCAGAGCTAACTGAGTGATCACTTCAGGAGGGAACAGAACACATTCCATCACTGCTGCTTTATATGAGACTGGGCTTAGATGAGGACAAGGAAATAGGAAAAGTGGGAAAGGAGTCCCTTAGGACACATCTCCCTGGTCCAATAAAACATCCGAAG
Organism: Corapipo altera; assembly: GCF_003945725.1. Taxonomy (NCBI): domain Eukaryota; kingdom Metazoa; phylum Chordata; class Aves; order Passeriformes; family Pipridae; genus Corapipo; species Corapipo altera. Next base: position 1,942,054 of record NW_020884952.1, read on the forward strand.
GCTCCAGCAGTTTTCTATGGAGGACTATTAACATTGCTTTTATACAGCTGTAGCAGATGGTATGATTCACTTATCTCAAAATACACGAGCTCAGGGAACTTGATGATATTATCAAGCATCAAGTGAGAACAAATAAAAAAGTGCCTTTCATGCAAATATTGAAACTATGGCTATCATGTTGTGGGGAAAGGTCTAATATTTAACACAATTTTTAGAGAGGTAACACTTGAAAAAACAGAATGCCAGTGATACTATAGGAATACAACCCTCAACTTTCCCCCTGCAAGGATGTCCTTAAACTATAGTTGTCAGGTAGAGGTAAAACAACGTAAAAAATAGGAATTCTTTCCCTTCCCCTTCTTTTAGGTTTCCATTAGCACCTGCTGTTGGGCACTGCCAGAGATGGGACAACTGGTCAGATATACCTGTGATGTGAACTAGTGCTGTATTACTGATGGCCTCATGATTAAGTAATATTTTTATATCTAAAGAGCTTTATCGAGAAGAAAAACTGTCCAAGAGAAAAACAACGCATTATCAAAAAATCTTCTACTTCCCTCTAATCTCTAGAAAGACATTTGTTCAGCATCCCAGCTTCAGTATTCATCACATAAGGAAGTAGCATACACCTTTCTCCAAGTTCAAAAATACTGTCTCAGAGATTTTTGGAAATAAGATTTAGAAATAAGAAACTCAGTTGCAACCATCTATTCATGTTTTCACTCCTCTGTTCTCAGTGGGAGCAAGCAGGACTCCTGCACAAAGTCAGCAATGGGGTTTTTTTTAATAATGCAAATGACAAAAAAACCTGAAACTCTGCTTTTCTCCCAATAGCTTATGGTTGTTTCATTTTCCTTAAAGAAAGAGACAGCTTCAAGACATGTCCTGTTCTCCCATCTCCCCTATATTGCTCTTTGCCTCCTCAAACTGCATCATGGAAAGAAACACATGCACAAAGGAACTGAAGAACAGGAAAAGAAAGGTTCCCAATGATGCTGGAAACCGCTGCCATCATCTGGAGATGGTGGGCAGGCATTGGGATAAAGAAAAGCCATTTAGTGTTATAAAACAGGCCACAACACAAGCTGAACATTAGAAGTGAAAACTAGCAAAACTGAAAACGTAATCTGCAAGTCAACACCAAAAAATATATTTAAGTTCGATTTTTAAGAAGTTCTGAATAACACTTTAAAAAGTATTGGAATAGTGAAAAAACATTCATCAGTACTAATAGGAAGTTTTTAATAAAGAAAACTTTAAAAAAAATCCTCAAAGGACTCTAAACACTTGTAAATGCACAGGCATGGTAAAAAGCATAATTATTGAATATGTGACCTAACATGGGGAAAAAATTCAAACTGAGTACTATAAAAATCATAAAGAGGATAGTAAAAGATAATAGCAATGGCAGGTCTGTTCAACAGAAACAAGATCTTAAACCACACAAATTTTAACGGCAAAGAACAATTAATCTAAGTTGCTAAAAACAAAATACTTCAGTGGGATGTCAAGCAGTAACACAAAGCTGACAACTGTGCTTTAATTAAATTTGAGACTGTTACCAATTAGTTAGTCTACAGCACTACAGGCTTCATGCTGCCTATGACTCAGTGCACTGACTCATCCAGTAAAACTTTTCTTACAGAAGAACTATCCAGGCACCCACAAGGATGCAAGATCAAAAGGGAAGCAGTTACATTGACCTTCTTAGCAAAAGTCTTGTTTTAAATTTAGATGACCAAAAGTATATACTGACACAACTGCTCAAATAGTTTTTTTGAAGGAGAGAATTTCAGGAGCACTGTCTTAACTCCATTTCAGATAAACATCTCAAAAAATCAAAATGCAAGTAATGTTTTGTACAGTTTGAAACTGAGGGACCAGCTTTTAAATCTGCTTTTTTATAAGCTGCTCAAGTAGTATTATTTATTATTAATAAAAATATCTACAATTTTCATTGAAAAATCCTGTTTTCTTCCACTTAAGAGTCCAGGTTGATTTTAACAATTGGAGGCTGAAATAATTTCTGTGTCAGAAATAAGGTCTTCAGCTGATGGGAAGAGGTGGGACAGCGTGACAAAACATCTATCAGCCATTTCCTTCCTTTGAGAAAAAGCATGTTTGGTTAGATTTTTAAATGATAACAATTCTACACTGCACTAAGCAGTAATGGCATTTTCAAGTTCTCAAATGAAGATAAGAGGAGGGTAATCCTGGATGAAAGACTCTTCTACTGATAGTCTCATGGACCTCCAAAAACATGTTAGCCCTAAAAGTAAGACTTCTCTCCCCGTTGTTCTTTCTGAATGCCCAGGCTATGATGCCCAAGCTTCCAAGCCCAGAATCTTGAAGAAGGAAAGTTGTCTCTCTTGCTCTCTCAGCCTGATGGTGCCAACACAGAGAGAGCAATCAGAGATGAGTGGGTGAGAGATCTTCAGACTCAAGACAGGCAACCTGTTGTGAAGCCTTTCAGTTCATCTGTACCAGCTGATGTAAACAGCTCATTGTTTCCCAAAACAACTGTCTGCTCACTACATCTGGTCCTGTACTCACAGGTTCCTTCAGCTTGCTTATTCACCTGAAAACAAACTGCAAGTAAATTGACTGTTTTGGTGTGAGCTCACGCTATGGCTGCACAGCCAGAAGAGCAACAGGAAGCAAGAATGTATATCCAGAGAGCAGCACGTGCAGTGTAGCTGGAGATCTGTTAAGCGTTAACAGATAAGAACTCAAGAGTTGTATTTTAGGCCTGTAGGAAAGGGTGGAACAGGTAATGCTCCTGAGGGTTGACACGAGCATGAATGCTGCAGTTAAGAGTTATTCTTAAATTAAAGCAAGTTTTCCCCAGAACTTACACTAGGATCTACAAATCTCTGTATAAACATTAAATTTTACCAATTGAAAAAGCTGTAACTTCACTGGGAACCGGCACAAGTCATCTCCTTCACACAGCAAAGTCAGAGAATGACAATCTATCAAAGGCTGGTAACAAGACTATGGCTGCACAAGATGTTTAGTGTAGGAGGAATTAGGTACTATTTTCTCATGAGTGTTTTCCTTCTTGCAGTTCATTCCTCTCAGCACAGGGGCTTACTGGGTACTTCATAAGCCACTTAAACCTAGCAGCATGGCATAGAAAACTAATACAGAAAAAGAAACTGTAGTTTTCTGCCATATTAGTGTTTGACTGATTTTCAGAAGTCAGGGAGGGATGGGAGCTTACACAGATATGTGATATGTGGGGGGCAGGGAAGGTGGACTTGCCCCCTTCAGTGGTAGCACGACACTTCACTGGTTTACCTGTTCAGCTTGGCTCTTCCAGCAAAATCCTGAAGGAATGAGTCAATCACTTCCATTTCAGTTTCCTTTCCAAAAGTGAAGCGACACCGGAAATCGCAATATCCGACACTAACTGAGAAATGCACTCAGCTGAAAGAGGGTCACTGGAACCTCTGCCACCCAGCCCCTGGGAGCCTCAGAAAGTCACTGCACCAAGCAGGTAGGTCAGTCACAGTATTGGTTTTCCTGTCTGTAAGACTCTGGAACACTAGATCTGCTTCCCAGACACACTGTGATTTCAACGACTGCAAGTGGACGTCACTTCCAACGTGTTGCAAAGCTCTAAAAATCAAAATGCTAACCTCTTCAAAAAAGCAGGAAGAGGGGTATTTCCACTTGGGCGTCCAAAGCACAATTTTGGTATTTTGCCTTTAAGTTCTGCACATGCTTTTGTACTGTTTTATAACAGAGCTGTAAAGATCAGCTCTGTGTAATGCTTTTAAAGTAACCAATCTCTGAAGGTAATCTGTGAAGAATTCAAATGTTGAAGGGATATAATTCAAGAGACAAAAATCTGAATTTAAAGCAGAGTCTGAATAGTGAACACTGGATAAGACATGACCATGTACAAGAATAAAACAAAATATTTAGCTCATTTCCCCAGCACTCTCTGGTTGTGTCTACCTGAACAGGCCAGTGGAAGACCCTCAAAGGGCAGACCCACCATTCTGTCCAAGCCCCTGCCCACATGCTATCAGGATTTACTTCAGACCATTTCCCAAGGTAATTTTCTCTTTTTAGGAGCTCCCCTAGATAACAGTTTGCTTATAAATTCAATGCCAGCAGAGGTCTGCTGAACAATTACACATGTACAAAATTCTTCAGTTTAAAAAAGATAAATCCTCTCTATTCAAATAAAATATACACTATGTACGCTCACTTCCAAATTTGCATTAACAATATTGCTGGGTTTAGAGAATGGCATCTATCAAAACTTAAACTACTTAATCAGATCAAATTTATGGAACTATTCTAAATCTATTTTTGCTAAAGCAACAATATTGATTAGAAGATTTATCCATTGGAGATCTTTTTTGTCCATGATGTTAGCATTTCAGTCTCCAAAAGGAGAAAAAGTTTCTATGAAACTCTCCTCTTCTGCTCTGCTAGAAGTGACATCCATTGAAAGAACATAACTGACAGCTGAAAGATGTGGAGCTTCTCAAAGCCACGTAACAAGGACTTCAGACTAAATCTTGAAAATCAAAGTCACAGAATCACAGAATATGATGAGTTGGAAGAGACCTAAAAGAATCATTGAGTCCAACTCTTGGCCCTGCACAGGACCATCCCCAAGAGTCACACCATGTCCCTGAGAGTATCATTCAAATGCTTCTTGAACTCTGTCAGGCCTAGTGCTGTGACCACTGCCCTGGGGAGCCTGTTCAGTGCCCAACCACTCTCTGGGGGAAGAACCTTCTTCTAATATTTAACCTAAACCTGCCCTGACACAACTTCAGGCCGTTGCCTCAAGTCCTGTCACTGGTCAGCACAGAGACCTGCCCCTCCTCTGCCCCTCACAAGGAAGCTGTAACTGTAATGAGGTCTCCCCTCAGTCTCCTCCAGGCTGAACACACAAAGTACCCTCAGCTGCTCCTCACACAGCTTCCCCTCAAGGCCCTTCACCATCCTCATTTGGGCACCCTCTAACAGCTTAATATCTTCCTTATATTGCAGGCACCAAAACTGCCACAATATTCAAGGTGAGGCCGCCCCAGGTCAGAGCAGAGCAGGACAATCCCCTCCCTCGACCAGCTGGTGATGCTTTGCCTGATGCCCCCAGGACACGGTTGGCCCTCCTGGCTGCCAGGGCACTGATGACTCACGGTCAATTTGCCATCAATCAGGATCCCCAGGGCCCTTTCCTGGCACTGCTCTCCAGCATCTCTTTCCCCACTCTGTCCATACATCCAGGGTTGCCCCATCCCAGGTGCAGAATTTGGCACTTTCCCTTGTTGAACTTCACACAGTTGCTGATTGCCCAGCCCTCTCATTTGTCCAGGTCTCCCTGCAGGGACTTCCTGCCTTCCAGGGAGTCAACAGCTTCTCCCAGTTTTGTGTTGTCTACTCACCCCTGATTAAGCCTAAAGCATGTATTTATAAATTTCCCTTACATTTCTCCATTCTAAGCACTGCTTCTTTGGTTGACTCAAGATGTGACTTATAATGGATACGACTCCTGCATCCTCCCTATTTATCCAAAAATTGTTTATTGCACCTACCACTATGTCCTATCTAATGCAGAGAAAGGATTATATTTTAATTTTTATACAACTACATAAGAACTTGTCCTCAATTCCTGTTAAATATACAAAAATTAAAATATCATACGTGTTTTACATGCCTGGCAAAAGGCAGGACATTTTAAATTATTTTAAATAAACAAGGTTTTTAAAAAACATTTGCACAGTGAGACAAGCTACGCAAGTTACTTGTGAGCTCACAACAAAGATTTGTTAGTAGAGAAATCTACTTTTATAGAAATGTTGGGAAGGGTTCTAATATTTTTCTAAATGATTTAAGAAATTATACACGCTCAAAGTCAAGCTGAAAACATCATTAAAATGTAAGCTTTGCTGCTATTCACATGCAAATAAGAAAAATTATCCCAGAACTAAGAAATTAAGAGGTCAAAGAGACCAAGAGATTCTTGCATTTTTATACTACTGCAATTTAGTAAGAAGCAATATTTAGTCTTTAGCATGCTAATAACCTTTGCTCCCTCTTATGAGAATTCAAAATATTTTGCAAATATGTTCAGTTTCATAAGGTAAATCAGACATATCTGGTTTTAAACTAGAGTATATTGATTTTTAATAATTTTTTCAAAATTACTGCCTCACAGAAGGGAAAATATTATTACAAATCCAGCGAACCACACACTGTACACAGACACCGAGATACTCTAGAGTCCCTTCCTCCAATCCTGAAAAATTGCAATTTCATTTGCATTTTGTTACTTCTATGAGGAACTCCGAAAATGAAAGAGGACTTCCTCTGTGCCTAGATTTTCTAATGCCATCTCAACTTCAATCAGTAACAAAATCCTGCCGTGTTGCAACATAAATTAACAACAAAAAAGAAATAAAAAAGTAACTTCTGGAAAATAAAAACATCTGTGGCGAGTAGTGGTCAAGGTTACCCAGCAGATCAAAGCAGTTCCTCCAGGTTTCCCTGCAGTAAACTTGAAAGCATTGAAAACATACGCAAGGTAAAACAGCTTTACAAATCTCTGGACCTAAGTACCAATAAGGTGATGCTGATGACACCACTGTGAAACATTTATGAGCAGCTACTGACCTACAGAGGCACAATTCCCATCCAAATCTTGCTCAGGTATCCAAGAGCGGAACGTGTCAGTGAAAATATTATAAAGGGATTAAAAGGTATTATGCCTGATGACATGACCTGCCAGAAAATAAAGACGACCAAGAAAGCCAAAACTCACAGCTCTACAGTTCACATTCCATCTGTGTAAAAAGCTGTCACACATAATTTCAAAAAATCAGGACTAATAGGCAAAACCTAACTGCACTAATTTTTTCCAAAAGTACTTTTGACAGTATATTAAATGATAAAAAAGTTGTTTACACGAAGACTAACAATCTACATCACAAAGAGAAACATAAATAAATAGTTAGCATTTTGTAGGAAAATAACCTTCTCAGATCATGTATTAAGTACAATATAAAAAGATTTTCCAGGACTGGTCGATTCAACAATTCAACATAATTCAACCATTATTACCCATTTTTCACATTCATCTCATTGGTACACTAACAGGATGCTACTAAAGTATACTAGTATACAGCTGAAATATCTGTAAAATCACTAAGTCTGCATATTCCAGAATTTCATTAACTTGTACTTTCTATCAACCATCTCTGCATCATTTCACACAGAGGAGAAAAAAGGTTGCTACGAATATATTTTGAAGAATCCATCAGTCACAATCACTTAATGCCTCCAAATAATTTCCAATATATTTTCTTCACGAGGGTTCAATTTTCTGATTACAGCTAAGTATGAAACAACATATGAACACTTATGAACAATTTTTGTATTAAGACATAAAAAAAAAGGCGTTTTACCTCTTCTTCATTATTGTTGCCTTCTTCACTCATTTTCTAAAGCCTCATACCTTAATTTGTGATCTTGATTCCACAGAACATATTGGAATATTCCATCTGTAGACATCTACAGTGTATGTTAAAGCACACGACATCCTTCTCAGTCATCAACTGCAGCTCCTCCACAGAAGCCTGGCAAAAGTCCATTTGCTGGCAAACCACTCTAATCCTCACACATCCAAAGGCAGCCATGTCCCAGACCCTCTCATGTATCCCAAGGGTCATTCCTTGCCTCGTGTGAAACCTGCCAGCCAAACACTGCACTTCATGGAGCTGAGTGAAACATCCAGAAAGATCTCGGGGAGCAATCTTTTTCAATGCAAGAGAACACAGATGAGCCCCTTCCCTCTTGGACAAGTGGTAAGAAAAGCAAACAAAAACCACCACCACCTGCTTTTAGACAGCTCTGGCAGGCCTTGCTTCAGTATGCATTATTTACTTTACTCATTTTCCTAAGAGTAATGTTGTCTGGAATTAGATTTAATGACATTATGACTCAAGCACACCATTATTAACATTTCCATAGGAAATTAAAATTTCAATGTCTGAATGACTTCAGCTAATCACCAGACTCTGCAAGACAGAGACGGTTTCCTCAGCTACCTCAGAAGAAACTTCTTCCTTCAATTATAACTAAGATATTTAAGATGCAATGAAAATTTTACAAAGGCTCAACTGAAAATCTAATCCAGTTTTTAATATTTATGGTCACCCAACCCAAAAAAAGCCATGGACATGGTTTTGATAAGTCTTGGCTGCCAGGTGCCTCCAGCAATTTGACACTAGATAACACAGTTTTTGATAAAGAGGGAGCCTGAAACAATATTAATTTATTTCAGTGCTTAAAACGCAATTATTAGAAAAGTATTTTCCCAAGCTGCTGAATGCTAGCAAACACCCCTGGAATGAAGATGACATGCTCAGAAAATTTGGGAAAAAGAAAAAGGATTAGGAAAAAAATCAGACCATGCACTTGCATAACTTCAGATACCCCTTTAAACAACAAATTTGGTAGTTTAAACTTTTAATTGCCTCTTTATTCAGAAAAAGTCTGTGCAAAGCCACTCACTACAGGATTAAACACAAAACAAGAAAACAAAAAGAACAAACCTGCAGATATTTTCCATACTCCAATTGCAATCTTCAATTGCTAGTAATACTTTTTGTGATCGAAAAAGTCTGTATTCCTGTTTGCAAACTCAAATTCAAATATTTAATAAGAAAGCTTAGCCAAAAGGCTGACTAAAGACACACAGTACTAGATGAGGAGGAAATGAGTAGCTACATATATTAATTATCACCCTTTCTGAGATCACAGGCTCGATCAAGTTAAAATTTAAAGGGCTTAGATTACTTTCTGGTGAATTTTATTAGTTTTCCCCAAGAGGTGCAAAGACTAATGCTGTCACAACAGAAAAGGAGAGCATATACAGCGTCATTACAAGCTGAGTCACCCGAAAGCACTGAATCTTGCTTTATTATAACACAGCATCTTAAATAGTCTCCTGAAGCACTATCATTTGTTATGCGACAGAGTGACAAGAGCAAGCGAGCCCAGTATCACCATAAAACCAGATCTGGTGCATCTGCAGAGTCCTTCTCAGTGGGCAGACCCTGTTCCCTTGCTGGTCTCTCTGGATACAGCAGCTGCAGGCTTCCCTTCCTCTACTGCAATAGGGAAGGATACAGACCAAGGTTGGTGAGAGCTCTTCTTCTTGTGGCTGCTGGTGACATTTAGATACACCTGCAGAGAGCCACGGTGCAGGTGGGAGATGAGGAGGTCAGGCAGATGTCCATGAACCACCACCAGAAGGTTCTTCCCTGTGCAGCTGTAGCCATCAACTTACTCCTCCCCCCATCCAAGTATTTCAGTTATTTTCTCTCAAAAGACCAAAATCTTGAAGGATAAAAAAAGCAAAATCTGAAGGGACTTCTCCACCATGCCTTGTTCACATCCTGCCATCATTCAGATGCAAGACACGGATATTTTTCATTTCCTGGTACCACAGTCTAATCACTCAGCAGTACCAGCTTCAAAACAGAACACAGTTATGCAGTGCTCTCAAACAAATCACACGTGTTTTAAGTCTTCTGTTGTTAAGGAATTTAAGATCCCTGTATTTTTGGAAGACCCACTACAGAAGACAGCAGAACAAAAAGATAATTGACAAGCGTGACTGACTTTCTCCGCCTCCTCAACTGGCTGTTCAAGAACAGACTCCTGTCTTGTTTTCTTCCCAGTCCCCTCCTTTTTTCTCTCATCTTGTGATGGAACTCACTCAGATGCAGATACTGTAGAACATATACAACATTTGTTGGCATTGCACTGTTAAATAATACTCCTTCTACCTTGTTACTTTTTATTTAGACTGCACGTCACAGCACAGAGCAATCAGTCATAATTTAAGGAACTTAAGCAAATGGGGGCTGATTTTCCAAATCCACGTGTAGACACTACCATCATAAAACAAGATGATATCACTATTTTAAATAATAATAAATATTTGAGGTACTATCTTTTGCATATCTTAATCAAAACTATTTTGAAAATATTTTCCATTTTTGTGCACTAACTTCAAATGCTAACTTCACCCAAAAAAATTCCCTCTTAAAGTATGATTTCAGCCAAGTATTTTAATCAGCATTATCTGATGAGATTCCATTTAAGTAGTTTCCTATAACACACCACCAAAAATTAATATACTTTGCATACATATGCACTCCACACACATTTATTAAACATTTCCATACACAGCTGTGATCTGGAGCCTGACTAGTCTCTTCCATAAATTCACAATATATGCAATCAGGTAAGAGTGACTGAAAGAATACAAAGGAACTACATGATCAGCTGCAATAACTCTCAATATACCCCAGTAACACTCAAGTATCATGGGAAAAAAGTGTGTTCTGTAAATCCCAGAATATTGTTAGAATTTCTCTGTATTAGTTTATTACCTCTTGCAAGTTCCTATATCTTTCTTCCTGTTTCACAACAATGGTTTATCTTTATCAATCACCATATAAATCACTGTGCTGCTGACGCAGAAAAATTATCCATAAAATTTGCATATGGAAAGATATTTTCAGCATTCTTCCACAAAAAAACATAGCTGTTTCTACAATAAAGAACACTTACAAATCACTTGTTTTATGTCACCTAATTAATTTTACAAGTCCAGTGAAAATAACCTAAAACAATAAAAACTTCCACTATGTACACGTGTGTCTTCTGCTTTTTCAAAACAAGTATTTCAGCATTTATCTCATGATGTAATTAATATTCCATTCCAAACTTGGTATTTTGGTTGCATCCTACAAAAAAAACCAACTCATACAGCTTGAGAACGGAGAACTAATTTTTCCAGATCCCTTTTCAATTCCTGTTTATTTTGGATACCCTGCAGAAAACTACAATTTTGAGAGCCTCTAGTGTAAATGGGTCGTTCCAGTTATAAATTATTTGCAGATGGCTTTGGAGGTACTATGATAAGAACACTGGTCACCAGCATAGACCCGTAACTATTTATACACCACGATAATTGGAAACCTTTCTCACAAAACAGAAGTCCACTCTGCAGGATGCTGTACAGAGAAAGGTTATTTTTGCCTTAAAGAGCTTACACTCAGTATAAGGCAGAAAGAGAATACTGACGCATGGACAGGAATACAGAGAAACTAAGACAGCAAGTTCTCAACAACAGACCCCACTTTTGCACACCAGCAGCCTTCCTCAGCTTCCTCCCAGTGTCACCTGTGACTTGACCAACTAGCTCTGCAGAGAAGGAAGGAAACAATCCTGCTCCAGCCCAACAACATCCAACAGTGGCAAGAGAACCTTCAGGAGGTGAAAAGCCACTGTCTTCAGACTTCAGCTGCAGAGCTCAAGCATCACTTCCCTCACAACAGAACAATGTCTTATAGCTCCTCCTGTTATTTTAGAAGGCCATGCTGATGATCTCAGCAGAAAAAGAATCATTTGATGTTGGGGTGGGTGAAAATAGTAACTATCCTGAAACCAAAGCAATATAGACCTGAAAGACTGAAAGGAGAGCTCATGGCAAAGCTGGATGTTTTCAAGAAATACCTGTCTCTTTCTAGAAACTAGATATCACACATTATTTCCAAGACAAGGATTGTCATTCCTTCAATGAATGCTGGGTAGCAAAAATTATCTAAATAATTTTATGGAGAATCAAAAACAAAATCTCCACAGTAAGTCCCAGCTAACTCAAGAAGATGTCAGACAAGATCTCTTTGGGGAAAATTAACTGCCTTATTTTTGTTTACACAAATTAACTTAATGAGGAAAAAAAATCACCTGCTACTGTTTCTGATTAATCACTTAAACACTGGAGAAAAGGGAAAGGTCTCATTCATTCTTTCTCACCTCAAGTTTGACCACCTATTATTACAGATACCTATAATTTACAGACACTAAAAAAATAAAAAAGGCCTCCAGAACTATCATAAACCAAATAATACTAGCAGAGTTTATGGTATCTCCATTCTAGTCTCTTCTAGATCATATTTAATGCAAAACCATAGATGTCATCAGGTTACATATAATCTGAGTAGGGCACAATTTGCTTTTGTTCTAGTTGGAGTTTAAATATCATATATAGAAGTGTTTGTTGTGCTGGAGCACTGTCGTTTCCTACAGCTTTGCAACTCGTAAGAACCTTTAAGGTCCTCCTAAGAATAGTTAAAATTTCAGAGTTTCAGCCTCTAGCATTCATACTAGAAGTCACTGCTAGTGAAACTCTTTTACATAAAACTATAGACATAATATGTGGAAGAGATCCACATGTCTAGTTAAAATGCCAGTGACTATGGCAAAAGAAAAAAAAAATGGGAAAAAGTAGGGGGAAAACTGGGAAAACACGCCTCTGGATGTCTAAAGACACTGATTCTGAAAATACACTTGGTTCTTTAAGAGAACAGAGAAAACTCAATTGCCCAGAGAGTTGCAAAAACATCGGTTGGGTATTTGCAAAGAACACCATTGGACTGAAAAGATTAAAATGTAGTTTAATCAATACAGTAAACTTAAAGAGGAAATTACTTGCATGTGGATTTACTGCAACAGACTTTTCATTGAGAAGTGAGGTAGATCGGTAAAAACTAATTTGTAGCCTTTGCTTTAAAGATAGGACTACTACAGGGACTTTGTGAAACAAGGCAATAAAAGAAGATTCAGAGATAAGTGGAAATATTATTGCTAAAACTCCTGACAAACAGACTCCCCAAAGGAGACAGTCAACAAGAATATTCAGTAGGAGGGTACTAACATCTTTATCTCAGCTGTGACTCACTCTTAAGTAACATTTATTTTCTTAAGAACCCCTATAAGTAAAATGAAAACCCCATTCACTGACCATAACTATAGGGAGAACATCATCTTTCTGATTAGATTTTCTTTATATTGGCAACTCCTTGTATTAGGACACAACAAGAAATAGAGGCCCAAATCAGCTATTTTATAACAAAGAATATAACTGTGTCAAAGATGAGTAAAGGAAATTTTTATGTGTGTAGGAGAGAAGAAAGCAGAAAAACTAAATCCAAGATCAGAGCATTTCCTTCCCCACCCACAATAAAGTGTTTATGGACTTCCCTGTCATGACTATAACGTTAAAAATGTAAATTTATACGACAGTCCCAGTTGAGATCCATATTAATACCAACTGGTTACCACCATTCACGTCAGTGAGAAACTGCCTCAATCTGTGTTCAAAATTTCACTTATTCCAGCAAAATTCAGTTGACACATTGCATTCTTTTGCAGAAAGTGCTGAAAATATATATATAAAAGGAAAAATGAGAGTGCTGAACAGTTTCCAGTTTCCTTTATTCTGAACAGGTTAGCAGTATTATAAATGCTTCTGTTTGAGGTAAACACACTTGGACTCTTTTGCAGCAGTCATTAGTTGTTCACTACTAGCTTAGAAATCTGCAAAACCACGGATACACAGACCCAAAAAAATCCCACCCCAATAATAAGCTATTTTACATCCATAAATATTTAAATTACCAGAAACTCTTCAGGGGCAATGATAGTTACTCTCCATAGTTTATAACCTTAAATAATTTCTTTTGCAAGTTCTGTTGCCAAGAAAGTTGTTTGTTTTTGTTTTTTTTATATCAAAGACAGTTTAATGAACAGTCACTTCATCAGCCTCTTCTTATCTAAAGAGAAACTTACACAACTGGAAAAAATACTTTACATACAGTGTCACAATTTCTATGTCCATTTAATGTGTGAAAATTTCACCATAGCTCTGACATAGAAATGTGAACTTGAAGTTCTTTATGTATTTGACTGATTTAAGTGTCTTCAACAGTAGGACACATACAAGGGCAATTTGTATGCTAATGTGTGTGCACACTATTTGCATTCTCACTGCTTCTTCAAACACTTAAAATACAAGGCAACACAACAAGACTTGACTGCAAATTTTTGATCACTGAATCCATCTCAGAATTGCTGTATCACTTCACCACTGTTGGACGAGGCTGTTCTCAAATGAAAACAAGAACACACACTCTCTTTAAACTTTCTACTTATTTATGTGTCGTTTCAGTCTTTGTAGTAAAACCACACACTGAGAAGCCTAAATTAGTAAGATCCTATGAAGCTAACATAAGCACTAATACCACAGATGAAAGCATCCGAAATGTGAAAATTATTTAAGCATTTACATTGTATAAGAAATCCTTTCAACTTAGCATTGTATTTATGATCACTCAGACAAAAAAACATTTCACTGTATCATTTTTCTCAAGGAACCATGTAACAATATACCTAGACTGCATACAGTGTAGATATATCAACAGAGCAGCATAGAGACTTGAGTTAACCCAGGTACCAAAAGCAAACTACTTACAGTACCATACCCAAATAAGACAGCTTGTAAAAGTTCCACACTAACGAGGCAAAACCATTTCTGGTACCATACAGCCATTTTATAACTACAGGACCTCTACAGTGCTCCTCATGCAGTGTAAGCATTCCCTAAGGAAACACCTCCAACCATGGAAATAACTATCTCAGAACAAGGGATGATGATGATGATTTTTAAAACCCACATACTACCTCTTGTACAAGAGGAAGAGAGCTTTACACAAACTCATGACACAACCATCCCTGAGAATTCCCCACTACTATGAGTAATGAACATGACCTTAGGAATACACAAGTGCAGTTCAGAAACACAAGCACAAAAGCAAGAGAGTATTCAAACACAACAGTTTTGACAAATACTGCTTATGAGGGGATTCAGGCATACAGATACCAGAATTTTATTAGTTTCAATGCAGAGTCTTAATTTGAATTGCAAAACAATTTAGAACCTTTAAAAGCTGCAACTGATCCTTAAAGAGCACCCCTTTATTCCTCTACAAAAAAGTTACGCCTACGCCGCACAAATTTTTCTGCTGGACTGTTAGTGAATCACAAACATTAATTAATCATTTAACTCACCTGGCCTGGCTGGGGGGATAAACAACTAAGAACCTCCTCCAGCATCACTGGTATATGCAGTCTTCCAAAGTTACTGTTTTCCATACTTCGAGGCAACTCTTCAGTTTCGCATTTCTGGACGGTTTGTTCCTTTAACTCACAGTCAGAAAGCTTTTCTGATGAAATATAGATCTTTCTGGCCAAACTAGCCACACTTACTGAATTCAGTTTTAAGTCGTGGAGAAACAAACACTTGTAAACTTGGCAGAGGTACCGAGATAGCATTTTGGAGTTGATCAACCTGGAAGAACAGTAGATGCTGGGAATTACTTTCAAACGAATACCTGAAACAGGGTATCTGTTTAAAAAACAAAGTGGAACTGCTATAAGTAAAGCAATCAACACACATTCCAAGATGGGCAGTTTTATTGATATGTCATGTCAGCAAAATATGTTTTCAGAACTTTCAATGCTATTTACCAATCAAGCATATTCAAGCAACCAGTAGATTATTTTCACTGTCAAATTTTTATTATGTGTTTTGCTTGCATTTACCTTGCCGGAGGCCTCAGATATTTTGCCTGCATAGATAAGAACATGCTGAGTAATCACCTCTGGAAAGTTATTCTCTCAATAATTTAAGCCTCAGCTGGGTAGTATTTCCACCTACCTTAAATTCCTGAGTGCACATCCCTCTAACTTTGCACAGACGCCCAGAACTGAGGTTTTACAACAAAACACAGCGCCCCTACAGCAAACACACACATCACCATGGGATGCCGTGCTGGTTTTGGCTCGGGCAGAGTAAATTTTCTTCACATGGGGCTGTGCTTTGGATTTGTGCTGAACACAGCAGGGACGAGACACAGCTGCTGCAGATGACCCAAACTGGCCAAGGGGATATTCCAGACCATATGACATCACGCTGAATTTATACAGTGCGTGGGGAGAAGGAGGTTTAAAGTGATGGTTTGTCTTCTCGAGTCACTGCTGCGCGTGAAGGGGCGCTGCTCTCTTGGAGAGGGCTGAGCACCTGCCTGCCCTTGGTGAATTGATTCCTCGCGTTGCTTTGCTTGTGTGCACAGCTTTCTCGTTCCCTATTAAACTGCCTTTATCCCAAAACACGAGTTTTCCAGTTTTCACCCTTTCCCCGCTCTCCCCGATCCCGTGGGTGGGGCAGCCAGCGCCTGCGGGGGCTTGGTTAAAGCAGGACAGGTGCGAACCACCCTCCTCCTCCTCCTCACCCCGACCCACGCGGGTGCGAGCCCAGCCCGGTCTCTGGGGGACACGCTCTGCCTACAGCCAACCCTATTCTGTCAGACCACGGGGATTTTGTTTCGTAGAAGCGAGCACAGAGCGTACTTTATTACGGTCTAAAGCGGCACTCGGGCACGACCGGAGGCAGAGCGGGGCTCGCACTGAGCCAGAAGGTGAAGGCAGAGGCGGCCGGAAAGCGTCAGCAGCCCGCAGCCCGGCCCACGCCAGCTCCGCGGCCGAAGGCTGTTCTCCCGCTCCCCGCCCGGGCCGGGCCAGCGTGACACGCGGAGCGAGAGCCGGCCGTTGGTGGCCCCGTTGGTGGCCCCGTTGCCGTCCCCGCTCGCCCGGCCCGCTCCCTCCGGGCCGCGGGGCACGCGCCGAGCTCGGCCCCGCGCACTTACCGTGAGCGCCGTCGCTCTGGTGACGTCACGGGCGGGCGGCCAATGAGGAGGCGCGGAGGGCGGCCTGCTTGTGTTTGAATTCGGCGGCCGGAGCGTGGCGGTTGGACCGGCCGCGGAGGTGAGAGCGGGGAGGGACACGGTCCGGGGGTGAAACCGGGAATGGGCGCGGGCCGGAGGCGGGCAGCGGTCCCGAGGGTGAGTGCCGGGGATGGGCATGGGCCGGGGGGTGAGAGAGCGGGCGGACAGGGGCCAGGGGGGTGAGACCGGGGATGGACACGGTTCGGGGACTAAGACCGGGTGTGGACACGGCCCGGGGGGCGAGTGCCGGGGCGGGCGCTGAGCGTTGTCTCGCCGCTGCGCCGATCCCGGCGGCGTGCCCCGAGCAGGAGTGAGTGCGGTGGGGTACGGAGTGGAGCCCCCCCACCGTTCCTCTGACCCAGTTGTCCCCTTGCTCCGTGGCCGTGGCTCGGTTACGGCTCAGCTGAGCTTGCCCTGAAGCGTCGCCGAGAGCAGGTCGCTGTCCGCTCTTAGGGGAACGAACAAGCGAAGATGGGCTATTTAAAAGAAATTCCAGGTTGTTATCGGTCGCTGTATCGCATACAATTTACGTTAACGTAAATCCCACTATAACTCCCTTTAAACCCGCGTGCAACGCGAGTAAATCAATAACCCAGGGAAAGCAGCATGGGCGGCTGCTCTGCCTTCTGCTGTAGGACAAGAAAACTACCCCCATTAGTCTGTAGGAACCTGGAAGCTCATCTTCAAGCTTGCTCTGACACAAAGGACAGCCAGTAGGTTATTTAGTAGTTTGAATTGTTAAAATAAACTTAGGAATTTACTGGGGAAGTGCTAGCTGGGTTTCTTAAAGCTGCGCTGGATTGAGTCATCTTTTCAGGGCGGTTACAGTGCTTCCCAAAGTTGCACTGCATTGTAGCTAACTGGTAAGGGATGGGTGGACCCAGCAGAGATGCCGGGTGTTAGTCCTTATCAAAAGTGTGAACTACCTGAAAGGTTTTATCCGAAATATAATGCCTTTCACTCCGTGTTGTCAACTGCAGAGGAGGTTCAGCTGTGCAACCTGAAAGAGTCTTGGAAGCGAAGCTGGGGGCCGGAGGGGATGACTCCCACTAAGGAAGAAGATGTTTGCAATCACGTGAAAGTGGTGGTCCGTGTCCGTCCAGAGACCCAAAAGGAAAAACAGGAGAACTTTCGCAGGGTTGTCCATGTTATTGACCAGCATGTGTTGGTCTTTGATCCAAAGGAGGAAGAAGTTAGCTTCTTTAACGGGAAGAGACTGACCCACAGGGATATTAACAAAAGACAAAGGAAAGATCTTAAGTTTATGTTTGATGCTATTTTTGATGAAATGTCATCCCAGTTGGAAGTTTTTGAGCATACTACCAAAACTCTGATTGATGGCTTCTTAAATGGATATAACTGCACAGGTAACTTCGCTATTTATTTTCTTTAATTAAAAAACTTCAAAGTTTCTACCATTGTATGCAGCTGCTGCAGGGGCATTAAAAAAGCCTGAGATGGAAATAAAGCCCTGTGTTTTAATTCATATGTATGAGAGGCTGGCTTTTTAGCATATGGAAGTTAGAATAGCTCTACTGTTTTGGAAGTAAGTTTGTGTTAGGGTTATATAAGACTTCAGAATTTTATCTGAAATATGTTTGCTAATGACATAATAACTCCTCTGGAGTTATTCAAGCAGAAGCAGTTGTGTCACTGAACGTGTGGTAGCCTGCTTTATGAACTCTTTAAGAGGTTTTTTTAATTGGCAAATGAAATGTGATGAGGAAATTAAATGTCTTTTAGCAATAAGTTGATGGTGTAGGGTTATGAGAGTAAGTAAATAATATTTTCATGTAAATTTTGAACTGAAAATTCAAAAATGTTACTTTGAAATAGGTCTCTGATTACAGCTGTAAAAGGTGAAGTCTAAGTAAGAAACTTGATCAGTTTATGAAAACAACTGTTCAGAATGACAGGTCTGGGAATGTTCATTTGACTTCCATGTTTCTGGTTAGCTTACTGGTATAAATTGCATATTCTTGCTTTGTTTTTTGTGTAAATTCAGTGCTTGCATATGGTGCAACAGGAGCTGGAAAGACTTATACCATGTTAGGTTCTCCTGAAGATCCTGGAGTGATGTATTTAACCATGATGACACTTTATAACCGCATGGATCAAATAAAAGAAGATAAAATATGTGATGTTGCTATCTCTTATTTAGAGGTGAGTTCCTGCATTTGCTATGTTGCTTTTAATGATTCATATTTAATACATAAAGACAGGCTGGTTTTGCCTTTCCCTGGTCCTTACTGGGGCTTGACAAAATGCATCCTTACAGGAGTGGAACTGAACTGTGGTCTGCCAAATTTGCTGCTCAAAGGCACCTGTCACTGTTTTACAGAAGGCTACCCGAAAAGAACAATCACTTCTAATATATTCATTGAACATTCTCATGATTTTTGTCTTGCTGATCAATTACATCCCTTTGAATATTTGTGTATGTGTACAAAAAAATACCAGGGTTATATCTCAGGACTTCACAGCAACATCCTATAAACACTGTGAAATTACACGACAAAATGATGTTCTGTTTTTACAAGTCAGTGTCTTGGCAATGCTATTGAGTAGTCGTAGTGAAATTGTTATCTTCTAGCTCCCTCAAATTCTTAATGGAAGAATAGTTGGTGTTTGGGAGGGGGAGAAGGAGAGGAGAGAAAAAAGGAAAATAAATGCTTTGGACTCATGCTGCTTGCAAAAACTTTTTTTTTTGTTTGTTTTGTTAAAGAAAAAGTTCTTTTTTTTAATAAGGAAAACAGTTATTTACTAGAAAAAATGATGCACCTTAATGGCTTAAAAGAAATCTGGTACATTGAATATTTTAAGCTCAGTATAGTAAAGCTGTTTGGAAAAAAATCTACAGTGTGAATTTGTTACTTTACCTTAAAGAAATACTAAAAAAGACGAGTGATTTCTGTTTATTTAAGTTTAATTTGGTCAAATATGGGAAGATGGTTTTAATAAAATACTTTGAATTCCCTTTCAAAGATTTACAATGAACAGATCCGTGATCTACTGGTCAGCTCTGGACCTCTGGCTGTTCGTGAGGATGCCCAGCAAGGGGTGATAGTTCAAGGTCTGACATTACATCAGGTATGTAAATACATTTGGAAACTCACAATGTGCTTGAGAAATTTGAGAAAGGTCCCATAGTCCTGTGAGAGTTGTATGGAACTTGGTAATTTCCTAGTGGGCTGTTTTCTGGCCAGTAACTTGCAGTCTTAACTGATTAGTCAAAAGCACATTGTGGAATAAGCTGCTAATATTATCAAATGCAAATAAATAAAGCATTCAGTCCTTATTGTCATCCAGCAGGTTTTGGCAGATTTGTTTTTCAGCTAAAACATCTTGGCATCTTTGCCAAAGAATTGCTATGCTGGCCTGGAAAAGTAGTTTAACATGAAACTTTTCAGGTGTGGTTATTATAAAAACAGAAACAACCCTGAGACTTCACACTGGTGTAGAACACTCCAAGATGGCAATGAAGGCAAAGTCAGTTTTGCAATCTGACAGTCAATTCTTGTGGACCTTTTTTTTTTTTTTTTTTTTAGCCTTTTAGTGTATGTTACATGCTATGTAGCTTCCAGATTTTGTGTTCATGGAATGAATTGACAGGAAACAGTGTTCTTAGTTTGGCTTGATCCGTGAACATCATGTTTCCAAAACCTCCAGTCTTGTGAGGGAGCAAAAAAAATCACTATATCACTGTTTAATGCATTAGTACAAGAAGAATTAAGTATTTTTAAATCAGGCTTCTTCTATGGAGGACCTTTTCAGATTTGTTTAAATTCTTTACTAAAAATATTCTCTGATCTAAATTTCTGCAGTTAAATGCTTTTCGTACATGACTGCTTTTTAGTGGAGAATATTTGTTTGAAGTGCCTCAATTTCAAAACAGGAAATTTCTCTTATTTCTGGGTAGATAAAATGTTAAGCTCCTTTCTTTTTTTGAAGGTGACTGTTAATGTATTGTAGAATCTCTTATAGTTGATGGAAAAGGAAAAAAAAGTGTATTTGTCTTGTTCTCTACTATTAAAGCCTAAATCAGCAGAGGAAATCCTTCAGATGTTGGATTATGGAAATAAAAACAGAACTCAGCATCCCACAGATGTGAATGCCTCCTCTTCCCGCTCCCATGCTGTCTTTCAGGTAAGATAACACAGCAGATGTACAGTGGTCATTACTGTGAGTTGCAGGTTTTGTTTAAAGTATGATACACTGGAAGCTTTTATTTTTGAACTGTGTTGAACCTTTGTTTGGGTGAGAGGGGATTGAAGTTTTCCAGTTTTTCTCGTTGAAAAAAAATCTTTATTCCATAAAAGTATGTAAAGGATCATAGTGTTTGTATTTGAAAAACTGAATTCAATTAAAAGGTCTCTAATTCCAATAGTTTGAACATATAACATATATTTATGACAACTTATATACCTTAGAAGGAATATCTCTTCTGAAAAATGGTAATTTTGAGCTTAGAATATATTTCCATATTGTAATCTTATAAACTGAAAGTTATTGGTGGTTTTTTTGTTGGTTTATGGTTTCATTACGTTTCTCAGCATTTCTATAGGAATAATAATTTACAGAATGAGGTTTCATGTCTGACTATAAACTGAGAATGTCAAGTAGTACTTTCCTACTGTACTTATTTTGGTTAACATTAATTTTTACACTAAAGTGATTTCTCAGTGTTGTGGTATGTACCAAGTTTTAGAAAATGAAATGATGAACCTTAGTTTCCATAAATGAGTTTTGAATGAGTTGTGTAAATTCTAGTGGACTTATGCAACTCATTCAACTTCTCCCAGGATTATTGCTGTCTGCTACCCCCTGACTCCTCCTTAAATACAACCTCTGATATTTAAAAACTAACCCTATTAACTAAAATGTATTTTCTTTTCTGTTTATCACCTACTGCAAAGCAGTATCTTGAATTATTTACATGATGCCCCTCTGGGTTGAAAAATATTAAATTTGATTCTGGTCCTTGCATTACAGCATTCAACTGTTGGGCAGTTCTTAACTCTATCTGCAGACTTTGGCAATGCTTAATGAAAGCAGCCAAAAGTTTTGGGATTTTTTTAAAGAAACCTCTAAATATGTAACACAGCAAAAGTCGTTGCCACTCTAAAAGCTTCTATGTTTTCTTGTATACCTTAAACTTCTGTTTGAAATTGCCCTCCCTGGTTTTGATTACCCCTGAGGTCTTGCCCGTGGTTGTGCACTGTACATGATCATACCAAGACTTCTTCTGAAGTTGTTCAGGTTGAGAAGTTGTTCACTGTTGTGTGTGTTCTGCCTTTAAAAAGGCACCAGGTACAGTGCTACAGAGAGATCAGAGTGAACTGCTGATTTCTGGTTGTTTACTTGCTGGGCTGGGGTGTCTTATCTCCCTCACCTTGACTCGGGGGAAAAAAGCTCTGGATTGTATGATCTGGCAGTCTTTGCATTCTTCTCAGTACATTTCTAAAAGTGGCAAGCAATTACATAAATCACTTCAGTTTCTCATATGTTTCCACACATCTATGATGTTCTGCATAACAGATTTGTGTCTTTGGTTCCAGAGATGTAAGTGTTGAGAAATCCCAGGTGCTGTCTCAATTGAATTTTTTCTATTATTTTAAGAGCTGTTTGTTTGTAGAGATATGTTATCTTTTATGCTGTCTTTGGCTTTGCTTGTTAACTTTATTGGAGCAGGATGTTGTCTGAAACTCACTCAGAAACTGATAAAAGTCTTAGCCCGGGACATTCTGAGCTGATTTTAGAGATGCAAGTTTTGCCTTCCCATACCATCTGTCTTTGGTTTGAAACATCTATCTAGGTCAGGCAATTACTGCATCTGAAAGTAAAATCCAAATTGCCACACTGTTCTATTGAAAGTGTTCTGCTGACTGACAAAGAAATAGAAAAGTTTCTGCTTTGGGGCATTTTCTGTATCTTTTGAATTTTTACAAAAGCTTGAGTCGTACAACATAGCTTGGCTGTCACTCCAGCATTCCCTGCTTCACTAATGATGGTTACTGGGTTGTTCTGATTGAGTGTTCCCAGTCTGAGGTTGGATTCTTTTTGTCTATTGTACTAGAAATAGTACAACTGAACTTAGTTGTACTGTTTGATATAGAAATATATCTATTTGGAATAGATACCTTTCATGGCAAGTCATAAGTATTTGATTCACTCAGAATACTTGTCAAATTATTCCCAGTTACAAAGTGCTGTGAAGACTTCATTTCTCATGCACAAAGCTTAAAGCTACAGAACTAGTGAGATATTGTCTTTATTGCCTCGTGCATGGCAGCTCTTTCCTAATTGACTGTCTAAAAGTCTGTTCATGAAAGGGTCAGTAACCAATAGCCTTATCAACAAATGGCAAGGCACTCAACACAAAAAAAGGGAAAATTTATAGAGAATTCTGGAAAAGTAAAAGCCATCTAAGGATAACTTTAATTCTCCTTACTGACTGTATAATTACACTCTACCTACTTCCTTATAAACCTGAGGAAAGAATACCGTCACCAGCAGAAGGAAGCAAAAGTGTTTAGTTCCTTGTACATCTCCTGTACAGTGAAAATTTCAGGAAAAATGGGATGAGGAGGAACAAGTGGCTTCAGCGGGCACCACATTCCAAAAGATGTTGGAGTGTGTTTTCACAGCAGTAATTAAGTGTTGTTTCCTATTAATGGTAGATACAATTAAGTGTAAGTCCCTGAAAATCCAACCTTTTTCCTGGTTTATCCCTATACATGTCTTTATTGCACATTCCTAAATGTGCATTTAAAAAACGAACACCTCTTTCAACTTAAAGCACAATGGTGTGATATACATCTTAAGTGATGAAGAATCAAGTGCTATTTTAGCTGTGAAATTCATTTTTCCCTGTAAAGAGTAAAAAAAAAACCCCTCACTAATCTTTGCTGCTGTTGTAAGCCCAGGGCCAGTTGGTCACTTAATCCTCTGCAGCAGGATGGGGGAGAGAATCAGGAGCGCAAAAGCGAGGGGGTTCTGAACCTTGTGGTTCACTTAACTAAAGGGGGGAAGCAGGGGAGGGAACAATCACTTATCACCATCAGATTGATGCTCAGCCATTCCTCAAGCAAGGGCTACTTCAGAGAAACTTCCAGTCAGTTGGGGTCAGCAGTTTTCTTGCAGCCTCTTGCTGACTGCCTTGGTGACCGCACAGCCGCTGTCCAGCAGCCGCTGATCACCAGTGTGTCACCAGCACTGCCTGGGTCACAGGTCTGAAAGCACCACATAGGCTGCTATGCAGAAATTTAACTCCACCCCAGTCAAACTCCATGCAACTACACTCTGCTTCTTTTTCCTTACTGATACCTGACACAAGTGAGTTTAACAAGTGTCAGAAATGGGTTTGCTCTTTTCCATTAGGCCAAGCTGCCTGTAGGTGTCAGATATTTACAAAAAGGTTTATCTTGGATTTCGGGAAGGATTCCGATAAGAATTTCTGAAAACAGTTGTTAGTTTTATGGTGTAACTTACTGCTTAAACTGGTTAATGGCTACTTTTTATTTTCTTTTCTTTATTTTTTTTTTTAATTGTAGATTTACCTCCGGCAGCAAGATAAAACAGCCAGTATTAATCAAAATGTTCGTGTCGCCAAAATGTCCCTCATTGACCTGGCAGGATCTGAACGTGCCAGTGCAACAAATGCCAGGGGGGCTCGTTTTGTAGAAGGAACAAACATTAACCGCTCCCTGCTTGCTCTTGGAAATGTCATTAATGCTTTGGCAGATCCAAAGGTTTGTAAGTGCTGCTTTCCCATGCAGTCTTCACCTCCTAGTGTTCTGAGTTTTTTTTTTTTTAAATGCTGAACTGGTTGAGTAATGGGTGTTACATTGTTGATGCTACTCCTTTAAGATTGTTTTTAGGGTTTCCACCATCATTTCTGTGATAGCTGAAAGACAATCCCAATGAGAAAGAGTTCTCAAAAATAATGTGCAGCTACCTAAGGATAGTGTCAAAGATGAATGTAATTGCTTTTCTTACTACCTTTTTCAAAATCAAGCATACGTAGAGAAGCTTGTATGAGTAAACAAATAGCCTTACAAATAATCTTTATTCTCAGGGGAAGAGACTTTTAAAGGATAAAACAGCACCTATCCCCAATTGTTCTTTTGTGATCTTACATACATACACACACGTCCCCTTCTCAAAGCACTCTCCTGCTCTGGCTCAGTTGTGTGGGATAATGACAAAAATTCCTGAACTTTTGCCCGAGTCAAGACAATTGTTTACCATGACACTCTCTTTGTCCTTCTGGGCAACGAGCAAATTCCCCCTTCAGATATGCCAGGAGAAAAGGATCAGAGCTTTTATTTCCCTTCCTGGTGACGCACATTGTCATCACCACCTTGTTGAAGTGGAAGGAGGAGTTTAAAACCCGTACTATGGGCATAAGGAAGATTCTTCATGTTGATTTATTTGGTGCAGGATTGGGTTCCTAGTGACCTAACTTGGCACCATGAGATAAATGAGACAAAAAGTTTGTAGATATGCTTGAAAAAAAGCTTCACACGGCCGAGTTGGGTTGCCTGGAAAGATTGTGGAATCTCTGTCCTTGGAGATAATGAAAACCCAGCTGGGCATAGTCCTTGGCATCTTGTTCTAGCTGCCCCTGCTTGAGCAGTGGGATTGAACTAGGGGGATCTTAGAGGTCCTTCTCAAAGTGAACTGAAAGTAGTTTAAGATATCTTGCCTTTTCTGTTGGTTGCCTCATGACAAAAATAAAAGTATTAAACAGCTTCAAGAAACTTAAACTGTTTGAGAGGTATAGGTAACTTTAAGAAAAATTACTTAGGTCAAAGAAAAGCTTCATGACTGTCATGTCTTGTGGCACTGTTGAAATTCTGAGTGGACTTTTGTTCCAAGTACAGTTGACTAATCCACAGAAACGTGTACAACTCTTTTCAGTGCAAGAAACACATTCCTTATCGGAACAGCAAACTCACTCGTCTGCTGAAAGATTCCCTTGGAGGAAACTGCCGGACAGTAATGATAGCTGCTGTCAGTCCCTCCTCCTTGTTCTATGATGATACCTATAACACTCTGAGGTATGCAAACCGAGCCAAGGATATCAAGTCTTCTGTGAGTATATCTGTATTTATTGATCTCTTGTCAAAGTATAATAATACAGTATTAAGAGAAGGAGAATATTTTGGAATATTATATTTTCCTTTGCTTTTGTCTCAATTTTGTTCAGTTATCTCTTCCTTCTTACAGACACTTCTTCCTTATGTGAGTGATAGATGTTGTAGGTACAGACTAGATACTGGATCTGGCCTAAAAGCAACATCGCTTCATTAATGAGATGATGTTGCCAGTTTGAAATAGTTTGTTTAGTGAGCATGAGATTTAGAAATAATCCTCAGCTGGTAGAATTCACATCTGTTTTCAGTATCTTGTTGTTACTTTCTTGAAGAACTGTAAAGGATATTAAACATGTGTCTGACCAGTTGTACAAGAACCAGTCCAGGTTTGTTATGAGTAGAATTCAGCTGAAGCCAAGAAGTTCAGTGAGATTATATTGACAATGAGATTATATTAATTATCTTGATAAAGGAAAAGCCACCAGAATGTCCTGTCTTCTGATCTCTATTGTTTTGATTTTTTTCATAATCTTTTTTTATTACAGTTCCTAATTGCTTTTATGTAATATGGGGTTCACTGTAGTTTCCATTTGTTGCATAATTAAAGATAGTTTTTATAGTAAAATCTACAAGATACACATTAAATGGTCAGACTAGTCTGAATAAATGCAAAATGTACTTGCACATGTAAATGTAATTACTTTTTATTGTTCTGCTGAGCAAAAATACCTGGCCATGGATGTGCAACAAGTGACAGCAAAAGCTGTGAGTCATATTTTTGTTGTGCAAGTCAGGATTGTATTCATCCCTTTCCTCATAATACAGTGTATGTCTAACTATGTAGTAATTATACACAGTGTATTTATTATGCATGAAAACATGAAGGAGCCACCTTAAATTCTTACTTATTTCTTTACAGCTAAAGAGCAATGTTGTTAGTTTGGACAGTCACATAAGCCAGTATGTTAAAATTTGCAACGAACAAAAGAAAGAGGTATGTAAAAAAAAAATCTGCTGTTTAAAAGTTTGAAAGATTAACTCTGAATACAAAAAAAAAGTATATAGGATTGAACCTTAAAGGCAGTATTGTCCTAATTCTCCCATATACTATTTTAAAGTAAGAAAATTTTATCTTCTGAGAGGAATATTACCTATTGCCATTTGTAAAGCTGTTCAACATATCAGCACAGAATGATAGATTTGAAAAAAAAAAACCAAAAAAACTATATCCCAACTAAAAGGTGCCTCTTTTGGTTTAGATCCTAATGTTGAAGGAGAAACTGAGAGAATACGAAGAAAAGCAAGTAAGCATTCCTGAAAACTATGATGCTGCAGAACTTTCAAACAACCAACAAGTGGAAATAGAAAGGTAAATGAATCGCATCTCAGTCTTGCTTCCCAAAACGGAGCTTGCCTAGCTTGGAAACGCATTTGTAAAACAAACTTGCTCTTTTCAATATCGGTTTCCTCATTTTAACATTGCTTTACTTAGACTGGGTATGGCTTTGCATAATGTGCTGCTTCTTTTTAGAGCAACTTGGTGGTGGATTTAAAACGAAAGGGGTTGGATGCAGGAAGTGAGATGTGACAGGAAGGAGCATATGAATGCTGGCTTCCAGCAAAGCTGCTTAACAGGTTGTGTTTGTGGGTAGGCAGAATGGAGTTTGCATAAATGACAGCAGCTCTTGCTACTGTTGGCAGACACGACTTCAAGTAGTATCTTTCCTGCAAGGTTTGAGAGACAAAAACCTTGAAGCTCTTCTCTCTATGAAGAGTTTAACGTATGTTTGTAGATTCCTTATTTTCTGTGGCTTTTATATTTCTTTACCTCTCTCTCCTCTTGATATTCTTGTTGATCTTCTCTCATGGGGCTGTCTCAAGAGAGCCCACAAAAAGTAATAAACTAAGATGTGAAGTATCAATTTTTTGAGGAAGTCAATCTATTCCATGAGAAAGTAAGATGTTGGTGCAAAAGTCTTTCTGGATCTGTCTCTGCGTATCTCATCACATATTTCTGAGAATTATTCACCTAAGTTGATTCACTTAGCTTTTTTTAATTGGCCCTTTGAATGTGCTAGTTTTTAACCTGGGAAACCTGCTGAGGTGAAGTAAAAACCTATTCAAAAGTAAAATGTTCTCTAACTATGCTTCATTTTACTGGCATCCCAGGCATTTCAATAAACCTTCTCATTCAGGTTATTTAAATTTAATTTTCAAAATAAGTGTGGGCTTCTAAGTCATGTTGATAGTTCTGACAGTTTCCCTGCATATTTTTGCACTGTGTGTCTTTAAGATTGATTTAATTTCCTGTGATTTGCCCTTTATTTCATTCCTTGTGTGTGGGAAGAGTCAGTCAAGGGCGAGGTCTCTAAAATATCTTTTCAAAATGCTGGACATATTCTATGCCGAGATTAGTTGGTCAGGGAATGTTTGCATTTTAATGTTATAGCATATCCGTAGAGCCACATGTAAGCCTATCCCATTCCCTCTAGATATCAGAAATAAAGTGAATATGTCATTCTGTTCTTCCTCATGAATATCCTGTCAGGTTCATCCTACTGATGGTGTGGGTGATGAGTTGATTTCTCCCACGTTCACTCACAGGTTTTGAAGGTATTGTGCTGCCTTCTCCCTCTTGTTTGGGGCAGGGAAGAGAGTCTTATCCATGAGCTTGTATTTCAGTCCAGCTACCCATGGTTTTTGCTTCACTGTCATCTGAAAGAGACTCACTGAGTATTGCACTTGCTTCTTCAAACCCAGAAATCATTCCTTCTCCATCTGTCTGAAGCTTGGAGTCATGTTGTCTGCCAGCCCTTCAAGTCTTAAGCCTGTTGAGGTAGACAGTGGATGCTGGCTTTGGAACTACAACCAACAGGTCCATGAGCACTTTCAGACAAGGCAGTGTAGAGGGTTCATACCCTGCGTGTGCCTGCAGGATAACTTTGTAATTTTTCAAGTGAAGAAGAGAGGGTAAAACTAACTCCATAAGAATAAAGTGTGCTTATGGAATGAGTGAATCCAGCTCTAGGCAGGAACTTTGCAAAGGCTTCTATACTTGATGCTGTATTTGGGGCACAGATGGTTATAGGTACACATTTACTGGTAATAGTTCCTCATTAGGACTCTACATAGAATCAGGATGTGCACCCTCTCCTAAATTATGCCCAAGTTTTTGCTGTGAGGGAAACAGAGAGAGGATTCACTTGGATTCCTTATTGCTGTGTTTCCCAGGCAGCTGGGAGGAACTGTGTTTCTATGGATACTATGGAGGGCAAAAATTCTGCAAGCAGTTGTGCAATAGATAGTATAGTAGTACAGATAGTAACAGTGTAGAGTAAGAACTCTGATACACTGCAGCTGATTTGCATTGTCGTAGGATCTTTTAGGTTGGAAAAGACCTGGAAGATCATAGAGTCCAGCCATTAACCTGTAATGGCTCCTTAAAGAAATAATACCTCTTTGTTTTAATATGCATTTTTACCTAGATATGATAGCATTCTCTGGACACTTAGGGAAGACTGCTTTATTTTTAAAATTGTGCAGAAGAATTCTTTTCTTAATTCTGTTTCTTTTTAAAAGGAGAGTAATAAAACACTAGAATAAAGGACTCAGTTACTCAGACTTTAGACTGTGAAATAGAATTACCACTTCTGAAATACTGGCAAGAAGTCAGTTACATGGCAAGAATGTCTCTGCAACTTGCTCTGTAGTTCAACCTTTGTTATTATTTAGCATTTTTACAATACTTAATTTTATGATTTTTTGGTTTTTAATGCTAAACACTGTAGCAACCTCAAGTGTTGCATGTCTTTAGAACATTTGCATGTTAAACTGTGTCTTTATTCTTATGTAGAGTTCTAACAACATAGGATGTTATGAAAGGCTTTGTATACAAAGTTGGTAATTATTGAGATACACTACATCATCTTTTGGACTGTTCTGTACTGTTGCATTTTCAGTGCTCAGGAGTGAAGTGAACAAGTACCACCACTGAAACTTATGTTGCAACGTGGCAATGCTTCCAGAGTTTCTCCTTATCCTTGTTATTCTGATTTGTGTTGCAGAGTAGGGATAAACAGATAACTGGTTACTCAATAACTCCTTGAATACCATCTACTAGTTGGGGTTTCCCCGCTATTAGCCTGCTATGAGTTAAAACATGGTCCATGTTCTGATTTTTGTTGTCCATTAGTGATTAAAATTGTACAACAACTTCAAGGAACGTGAGCAACTAAAGACTTTCTTGGTTCTCCTTTTTTGAGAGATAGCTGGCAGGTTTTTTGAAGACCTTTTGTGTCTATGGCAACAGTGGTCTGATCTGTTTAATAAATTGGTATACAAAGTAGAGAACATAGCTATTTAGTATCTTTGGGAGGTATAGATAAGACTTATGTGAGAAGTTTCAGATGCTTTTCTTTTAAATCTCAGTGTCATCTTCATAAATACAACAAGATTTATTTTTAGTGACCCCTTAAAAATTTCACATCTCATTTTCAGTTCAAATGCATAAAACCCTTTCTGATATATTGACACTTTATTTAGTGTTCATATATAACAGGCTTCACTTATTTCCTCTTAAGTTCTTTATTTTATTAACTTGGAATTGAAATTTCTGCTTCTAAATGAGATGGCCATAAAAAGTGTTCAGTAAGTAATTAATTATTTATTCTTATCCTTTGGTTCTAGATACAAAGAAACCCTTAAAAATGTGTTTACAAACCGTGAGGAAATCAGAAAAGAATACCTGAACATGGAAAAGAAACTAAAAGAAAACACACTGAAGAAATATTACCATAATCAATGTCATGAACAAATTCGACTGATGTGCTCTGAAGAAAAAGTAGAAAAGGTGAGTTTTCTTTAATGTAATGCAAGGTATCATCTCTTCATTTTGCTGTATTCATGTGTATATTTTGCTTAAGTAATTATGCAATGAGTTAGTGCTTAAATATTTAATTAAAATGAGACACACTGATTATCACTTCTATGACTATTGCATTAGTGACCTAATTTTTGAGGTATTCAGCAGAGTATAGTTGTCCTCTGAATGGGAGTACCCTTTCCCTTGTTAGGACTTTAGAATACTACCTCATTCATATCCAGGTTGCTGAGTTTGAGCCTCTTGGTTGCCAGATTTCAGCAAAACATGGGAAGAATTTGATCCTTGCAGATAGAGGATTTTCCTTTTGCCCAATATTTTATTTATCAGGGTTTTTCTAGGACACATTCAGGAAAACAAAGCAGATAAAATTGCTTCTTCGCTTTCATACTTGAGTAACTAGGAATTATTTGTTTATGTTACATAAAAATAAGGAAAAGAAATCTTTACATAGAGAGAGGATTTGGTAAACATAATCTGAAGGTTTTTCCCCTTAAATGCTAATTTCTTTTTTTTAATTCCTTTTTTTTTTCAGGCCACTTGCAAGCGGGATCAAAGGCTTGCAGTACTTAATATCCACTCTATGCACATGCAGAAGAAAAAAGAAGAGGAGGTCAAACATTTTGAGGAAAATACCAAGTGGCTGCACCGTGTTGAAAATGAAATGCGTCTTCTGGGTCGAGATGGGTGTATTCCAAAGGTAAAATGCCTTTCACTTTGTCAGGGTTGGGAATGGGGAGGAGAACTGCAAAAAGGATAAAACCTATGAGTTAAGAACAGTTCAATAATTGAAATAAAGTATGTGAGTATACAGAAAAAAAGGTGAAGATATCTTTGGGCTTGCATAGATAAGCATGTGCCTGTTGGATTCTTGATGCTGATTGCAACACACCCACCACTGGTCAAAGGAATCTACAAAGCAATACTTATGCATGTGAATAAAAATCAAACAGTTCATACTTTTCTGCCATAAAACTTCCTTATCATAATACAGCTGCACTCCACATTTACTTTTTAATATTGGCTGAATTAATATTACTTTTTATGTGCAGTTGTTTGATTTTTGTTTTTTATCTTCCCAATTCCCCAAAGGAACTTCGTCAAGATCTGCAATATTGCCATTTAAACCTAGAAGTTCAGGACCTGAAAGCACAGATTAAGCACATGTTAGCTCTGGTGTCCCTTCAAGACCAGTATTATAAGCAAACAGAAAAGTAAGTATGGTTTCATGGCAGGTGTGATAAGACTTTATGTTCTGACACTTATAACTTCAGAAGACCTATTCAGAGAATTTAGTTTAAATTGAAACAGAAACAAGATTTATTTTTGTTTTCTGGGTAAGAATTGTGTTTACTTAAGCAAACTTGTCTTGCCTCCTGCTGTTTTACAGAGTACTAAATGCTTTGCTTCCTGTTCTTCGCAAGCAACACCTGACTTTGAAAGAAGCTGGATTGACAAATGATTTAACTGAGACTGAGTTTGGGGAGGTTGAGCAGCTTATTCAAAGACAAAAATCAGTAGCTTGGGCTGACCAGACTGAAGAAAAGGATCAAAATCAAAACCATGAAGTAGACATGTCAGCTATCTTTGCGTTCCCACAGCTTGTGAGCAGACCAAACACCCCGTGCCGTAAGTGTATAATTAATTTGTTCTCTGTTGGAAATACTTTTAAATGTGTTCTGCAGGAGCCAGATGTCATCCATAAAGGCAGTGGATGCACACTTCTGCAAATATTGAAGCCAGATGTAAAATTGAGCCTCAGACTCTCTTTCTATAAGTCATATGCCATTCTTAATTGAACATAGAAAAGAAGTTAACTTTTTCAACGACTTTTTCAGTCACACTGCAACAGATGACTCCATCCTCTTCTTCTTGTAACATACCCCATGTATCAATGTTTGTAGATCCTGTGAGTCCTATTAAGAATTCCATTTAAATCTTTCAGATTACATTGATGGAAAAGGAATCATAGGGTCAGTCAGTTATAATTTTGTTGGACTGATTTGAAATTTTAAGCAAGTACTACAGCTTTGCACAATTTCTAGTGATAGCCTTGAGGGAGATGATATTTTGTATTAATTACAGGTTCACCTGGAATCAGTTTAGTACAAAATTTTATTGTATTTATTTTTCCAAGAATCAAAGGATTCATCATTTTTTACCATGGAATTGACTGTTTTGCTGTATCCTGATGGCCCCGTTTTTCCTCTGTAACTCTATGCAGCTGGCATTTTCTTCTTTAGATGTGAAGTGAGTTGCCCTGGAGCATAGTCTGGGTGAAAAAAGGGATGAAAAATCCTTATGCAAGGTGCTGTTCTGGTGGATGACAAGCAAAATCTCAGCCTTTAGTGCAATGCTTGTCTTGTGCTCTGGATAGGCAGCACTCAACTCACTGGGACTTCCTCATTACAGCTGCTAATCCATAACATTGACAGACATCCATAAGTAACCAGGGAAAAACAGATAAATATTACTTCAGCTTCTCAAAAGCTGGTAGTCATAAAAGAGCATTGACCCCTGGAGAACTGTGAAACTAGTTCCCTCCTTTCTTTAGCTTTCTTCCTCTATACAGCTTGAGACTTATTTTGTCAAAACCATTTATTGCCTCTGTTCTGATTAAGTGTATATGTGATTTTTTGGCATGTGTGTGTGTCACTGTAGATGATGCCAGACAGTTGATACCCAGTGTCTCATGTCTGCAATGTAAAGGTCAGATTGTGTTGAATGTCAGGCTGTTCTAGAGTTTTTGGGGATTTTTGTGTGAGTGGTGGTTTTGGTTGATTTTTAGTTTGGATTGGGTTTTCTTTTTAGTGTGTGTTTATTTTTGTGTTTTCAGAAGAAGGGAAAGAAAGTTTGCAGACTTGCATGCTTACATTTCTTGTTCTGCCCATGCTAGTCAGGGATTCATTCATCAAGGTTGAAAGTTATTTATTTTATATCATAGGCATATATTTTTACATACTGGCTTTTTTTTGCTTTTAGAGGTACCTTTTATTTTTTTGGCAGAGTAGGTAGGGAGATGTACCCAAAGGCTAATCCAGAAGCTCTGTAATATCCTTTGTAACTAAGTATTGATTGCAGTGGTTCTGTTTTGTCATATATGGGTTACCATTGTTGTGAATTTTAATTCCTGATGCTAGTTCTTGATTAATCTACTTCTTTTCCACCTTTCTTGAAGTCTTGTGTTGCAAGAGACCTGAACTGTTCTTACTGAAATTAACACTGAAATGACTATTTATTTAAATTCCACGTGAACTGTTCAGATGTGAACATTTCACTTCATTAAAATCATTAGATATTATTTGAGGGGTTGTCTTGAAAACCTTATGTGGAGGTTTTCCAGTTATTCTCTCTTTCTAAATATTATTGAACTGTATGTTCCCCTAAGTAAATGGACACTATAGTTTTCAGTTAAGATGGACTTTGTTCAGCTGTAAATTGTGTATTTGCCTGAAGATGTCCATGGAAATGTTTTTTGGTACTGTGGTGATTTTTTTTTTGTTTGCGTCTTTTTCTTTGGAAAAGGAAATAGGAGGGGTTACTTTCACTCCTTTCCCTCCAACTAGATGTAGTATAAAACATGGCAGAAACAACTCCCCTAAAATTTTGTAACCTTTAAGGAAAGGTTACCTAAAATATTATTGGTGTTGACACAGTCGTATCAATACATCTTGGGAGTTGTGGTGGAAAAAAGTAATCCATTTATCAGTGCTTTTTTTCTGTTCAGCACAAGACAAATGTCATTAAATAGCTCCTCTTCAATTGTGTGTTTGAATTCACATTTAAAATACATTGAACTATTAAATGATATTGTCATGGAAATTAATTTCTAAAAAAAACCATAAATCAGAAAAATTACATTAACATGGGGAAATACGAAGTAATACGAGGGCAGCATCCTGATCAGAAATAGGAAGGATGTAGTAATTTCTCTTTTCCTTTAAAGATGCAATAAATTATTCAAGAATCCAATTCTTGCTTCCTAAAGTCATTTCAGAAGTATGCTTGGCAAATGTTAGCAAGAACTGACCTAAGAACTTAATGAACAAATAAAAAGGAAGATTTATACGTATCCCCTCGCACCTCTGGTGCATTGATATTTTATTATTTATAATTTGTTCAAGATATTGCGAAGGAAGTAGTGTTTTGCTCCAAGATTGTTAAAAAAAAAAAAAGAAAATAATCAAAAAACCACAGTGGTCATCATTACTTGCATAAAAATCCATATATCAAATTTATCATATTTGCATGGACCTCCATCTTACCCGCAGGAAAGAACAATGCACTTCAGTTTTTGTGACTGGGTTCTTATTTTTCATGGTCTAAGTTGAGAGCAGTAATTTTTTTTTAATCTCCCATTTAATATATGTTGCTTTGTGTTAGTGTCTTGAAGTTTCTTTTCTAAATTTTGGGGGAGAGGGTACAAAAGTTAATTGGTGGCAATGTAATGTTTCATATGAAACATAAGTTGAGCATCTAGACTGAGGAAGAGAGTGTCTACTAGTAACAAATGTGATGTATTACTTTTGAACACATTTGAAAGACTATTTTTTTTTTTGAGGTAAAATCCCTCTGCAAAAATGAGATGGTACCCTTGTAGAAAATACTAAGCCTTACAAGGAAAATATTTGTTCCTCTTCACTGTAAGCTTATGAAATAAATAATTACATCTCTTTTGTTAAACTTGGTAGTATCTAGGGATATATACAGTACATGTACCTTATTCATAATTGGAAGTTCCAGTCACCAACAAACTACCAGTTCCTGTTTAGTTGCTGTGTGTTTAAATTGGTAGTGATTCAGAAAACCATCTGTATTTAAAGCCAGTGCTGAATTCTGGGTGTTGCAGAACATGGGGCAGTAATCATTGCAGGAACTTTTTTAATGACACTAAACTTTTGCCTGTAGCTCTTTGAGAGAACCACGACAGTGTTCAAATGCAAATGAATTGTCGTTGAGTGTTTTCACATAAAAATTAAAATGCTTTAAGTCACATAAGTAACTTTTGTGATTATAAGCACTGCTTCCAAAAGGCCAAAGCTGCTAAATCGTTTCTGCAAAGTAGGAAAAGCTGTGAAAGCAGGGCCTTAACTTCTTATGAGTTCCTTTGGAATTAACTACATTGCACTAGCTGATTCTGAAGAAGGAAGTTAAACTAGTAGTTGATGTGGAAAAAGAACCTAAAAAGAGTAAAGAGAAGGATAGCAAAGGTAAAAGGTTTTTATTCTAGGTTTTGTTACAAGTCTTCAACAAAAATACATTCTTGAAATATATTCTAAATATTCTTACTTTATTGTATAAAGTGGTTTTGATATTACCTTATTAGGATCCTTCTATCTATTAGGAGTTTCAAAATAGCAAAGAATTTGAGCTGATTCACAGTAATGCCCAAATCTTTGTTTCTAATGACGACTTCTTCATTGGAAAGAGTCTCCTACATATGAAATAATATAAAGTCATATTGGGGGAGGAAAAGATCAAGGTACTCTCTGACCATCATTCAACGTCTGTTTCTATGTCCAAGATATCAAGATAGTCCATCTTTGTGCTTAAAAACTCTTGATTTCAAGTGAAAACTAATTCAAGTTCATATGCTTTGCCATGAACTGACAAGCACATGACCGGAGTTAACCACCTCCTATCTTATTTTTCCTTTAAAACCTTTAAACACCTTCTGTAAAATTCTGACCTTAATTATAAATTAGAATTATTTTTTTTTTTAGAGAAAATGTTAGTTTTCCCATATCTCTTTTTTTACAAATATGTCAAAAGTTTAGATTAAACTTGTGTATGCTTCATGTAACCATAAATGTGCAATCTTATGAACAATTTGACTGTTTGTATCAAGGAAAACACAGACTGTGAAAACAAGTTCATTTAAAAATGAATTCAGGTGCCCATTCTTGAGTGTTTATTAATGGACAGCCATACAGTATTCAGAGTGTGGACTGATGGGTGGAGAACTCTGACTGGTATTTGCAAGTATTTCTGTGAATGGGAAAGTTCTTGGCATTGTTTCAGGCATCCCATTTCCAGAAGCCTTACTGTACATTACCATTGAGAGAATGGAATTGATTTATAGGAAAGTAAAAAAGAAAAGACAAGGCATCCGTTGCCTCCCCTTGTCACAAACATCCGAAAGTAATTTTCTACTTGGTATGGCAGGAAAAATCGGGGTGTAATTGTACATAGTAAAAGACTTAATTAAAAGTAGAAGTGTGTGTCTTGTATATAGGAAAGAGAAGCCTTTTCACATTGTCTTTTATGACTTCTAAGTATTTTTTTTCTCATGCTGAGTAAAATAGTCCCAGATCACTGGGACTCACAAGAATGCAGCCTGCATTTTAACCTTTTTCAGTTCACGACTCTTGTCTGTGAACCTGTAGTGAAATTGGTCATCACAGTGATGCTTTTGAGTATAAATATTAAATAATTGAAATGCATTGACCAGACCTCATTTGCAATTTGGAATTCCATGAGTCAGTTGTTAAAAGAATGAAAATGTATGATTAGTATTGTAATTGGATCAATCAGTGGTAGCCCAGAAATGTTTATTGAAATGAATACATTAATATTTGATTTCACTTTAGCAGAACAACCTGGTAGACTTAATTTAGCACAGTTTCCAGACATAATCCCCTTATGCATGTTATTAGCATGAGTTCTAGAAGAAGAGAAGTCTTGGCCATTATTTTGTCCCTAATGTCAATTAGAACTAACTCAGTTGTTTTGTCATGAGCTCTGCTCACTTTTGAGTCTTGGCCATTATTTTGTCCCTAATGTCAATTAGAACTAACTCAGTTGTTTTGTCATGAGCTCTGCTCACTTTTGCTGTGACTCATGTTTCACAGATAGTGCATTCTGCTTTTTGTATTAACACACAGGGCTGTAGATATCTAATATTGCTGTGTTTTGTCCAATAAATCAGTACATCTGAGCAGTCTTTTGGGACAGATGATACGGCAAACTAAGGACTGAAACCACCTCATATCATTTGGTGGGGGTGATTGGTCAGTGGAGGATGGCTTTTACTTTTGATTTCTGAGTAAACCTCTTAAGAAAAATTATATCTTAAAGAATTCTGACAATTATCTTATACAAACATCAACCTGAAATTAAAGACCAGCAAATAACGCGATCTATTACCTAAAATATATTTGGCATAATGCTTAATTTTAAAGAGAAGAATTGTAGCTGAGAGCACTAGCTAAGGAAATACAACTTCTAAATTTTTCTTTTAAGCAACTCCATCAGGTTAACTGCCGATGTTTTTTTAAAGTATGTGGTGATTCATTTTTGTGTGTGAAATAAAAAATAATATTACTGAATCATGATGATCATTATGATGCAAAAGATTGAACTGGCTGTAAAACTGTGAAGCAAATATAAACCATAAATGTAATTATTTATACTATGGAACAGGTTTGGAGATTTTCTTTAGAGTTGGAGCATGTTGTTTATCTATCAGTAGGAAAATAATGACAGCACTTAATGATTACCATTAGACATCCATTCAGGAACTATTTAGATTTGTTCTTTAAGGAAATACAAATAGCCCTACTTGGTCCACCACTGTATCATCTTCAGTACCATGTATTTAGCAATTTATGGGAGTAGTGCTTTTGTAGAAACTTTTGTTGTCTGAGCTCATTTTATTTAGGCTTCTCAACTGTAATTTTTAAAAGAACTTGCAAAAAAATTAGCAACTAGCTTCAGGATCTTGCTTCCTTCATAAGATAGTAATAGAAACACTGGCAATCCTTTATATTCAAAATAAAGAAATGTTTTTCTAACTGTATTTTATTTACCTTTGGATCACAACTGTTTGGAGCCGTATACTGTGTAACAACAATTTAAAGAGGAATTGGAATTTTGGGGTTGTTTTTGTCACATCATACTTGGTTTATGTTGTTTAGTGAAACCAAGTTAAATATGAGGTTGCTGGTGATGTTTGTTTACTTGTTTACTGTGTTAGGAGCAACCTAATATTTTCACAAAAAGCAATGGGAAGGGACACTTCTTAAATATTTTATATACTTTCCAAATTTTAATGACAAGAAAAGCTAGTTTTATTTTAACTTAGTTGTACAGTGAGTTTTATTCCAGAAATAAAATGGCTTTAAAAATGGGTGTTGGTTTTTAGTAACAGCTTATATTTACCCTATATAGAATTGCTGTAACTAGTTATTAATTTACTTGTATTACAGTATGAAATGCCACTCACTGTGATGCAATTCCTCAAATTATTTATATTGGCAGTACTTTTCTGTTCTTTACGTATTTAGTTCATGATTTAAATGCTTGCATTTACAGTTAATTTAAAAATGCTTCCAATATTTAGGCCTGGGGAAGCTTCTAAGACTTGGCACTCCCACCAAAATGTTTCTCCATCAGACTTCCTTCTAGTAACTTTAGGACATTAGCAAAACCTCAGTGTCTTACAGTAAGCAAACTTTCTGAAACTGAAACCTCCCCGTCCTAATGTAACAACAACCTAATAGAATTCTAACCATTATTTTTCCCGAAACACACATTCAGATGCATATAAGCAGGAGGAAAACCTAATAAATGAATATTTTAAATGTGTCCTGAGGCGTTTAATGGATAGTTATTTTGAACACTAGATTAGATGAAGCTTATTCTTGTATTTAAGAATATAAGCTGTCAAAAGTCTTTTAAAAAAAGGTTTTGGCTTCAATTTTTGGTTGTGATAACTAGAAATTATTATTTTTTTCAAAGATGTGTTAGTCTTTTACACTGAAAAATGTATTGTACTCATTGAAACAAAATTAAAAAGCAAGCACATTAATGAAGCATAACATTGTTGATAGTGTCAGAGAGCACATATTTTAAAATCTTCATAGATAAGTTTCTTGCTTGCTACTAACAAAGTCCTGCCAAGTTTTGGAGAAATCTGTCTTCATCACAGTGGGCTTGTGTTATTTTAGGGAGAGGTAAAGATTTATTGGGAAACACACAGGCCCTGTTTTACTACCCTTTCCATTCCACTGCTCATGGAGAATATCCTGAATTAGCTTAGTGTTTAGATTACAATCAACCTACTGTGTCCCAGCGACCTTCTGCATTTCCCCTGGTAAATGCTGACCATGGATTAGACAAGGTATTAGAAAATAACGTGTTTTGCATTTTATGAAAAAGAAATCCTGTACGTACCTAAGGTGAGTTGTACATGGGCACGCACATACACAAATTCACAGTTCAGTTATTTCACGTCAGGTCGTCCTCTCGGGCCTGAGTCCTTCCATGTATGTGTTTCTTCAAGGTGAAAGCAGCATAATAGAATTGTAGCTGTCCGTGGAATTCTCCAGATGTCTTTTCTCATAAACAGTTTGTCTTAAATTAACCTGCCTTTCTTGCTTATGCACTGTTGGATAAGGTGTTACATATTTGTTGAACCATAGTGGTTTAAACATTGTTCATTCTGAAACTGAGCCCTTGAGTGAGGAATAAGTGTTTGCTTTTTTTTTTTGCAGCGGTGTTGTCATTGAATTAAGTTCTGGCAACACAGAATAGATTTGTGGCCTATATATTAGCATCTAATTTACTTGTTACTTGTACACACTTTGATACTACCTGTTCCCTCCTCCTAGAACAGGTCTGGGTCTCATTGTAGTCTTTAAATCCTTTGCTCTCTCCTTATAACTCTATTTTGTATCTTCTAATTGGGCATAATCTCATAGTTGGGCATGAGGAATCCATCCTATGGAGTGTTTGGTACCAAAGGGTGTAGGTACTGGGATCATCCTTCATCACCTTTCCTTCAAAGAGGATCTTATTTGGGTCTTTTCCATGAGATATCTGATTTCTTGGGGAACTGGCATTCTTAAAGCATCTTGGCAAATCGGGTTGCAACTGAGCAATGAGGTTAAAATTAAATGGGGGTTGGGAAGTGGTAAACAGAGAAAAGACTACAATCATTTAAGCCTTGTTTTCTGTAAGAAATCAAACTTGTGGAGGTAGAATAATGCAATACATACGTGTTTCTAATCAATCTTCCTCCTCTTCAAAGGACTTTTTTGGAACAGCTAAAATGCCCTAAGTGCTAACACATGAGAGAGAACTATAGAAGCATTCAGACTGAGGAGTTCAAAATAACTTTCTTACTCTGAGGCAAAAATAAAATGAAATTTTAGAAGAAATAAATATTTATCATCACTGTTCTAGGAATA
The DNA here is from genome assembly GCF_003945725.1 of Corapipo altera. Taxonomy (NCBI): domain Eukaryota; kingdom Metazoa; phylum Chordata; class Aves; order Passeriformes; family Pipridae; genus Corapipo; species Corapipo altera. The sequence continues at coordinate 1,982,888 of NW_020884952.1, forward strand.
CCATAGCTAATTCCTGAGTAACTTGCAGCAATTTAAAAAGCAGGAGTTCTTTTTGCAGTTTAGTTGCTTGTAGGCATGTAGTAGGCAATGCAGAAAAGAGAAGTATGAAGCTGTGGCTGCCAGCTGAAGTGGAGCCAATCCATAGGCATTTTAAGGATACTAGGCTTCATTTCTTAAATTTGCACTGGAAGTTAAATATAGAAGCACTTGGGGTTTTGACAACCCTCTCCTGCTCTTGATTTGTTTTTAAAAAAATTCCTTAATTTTTTGTTGTTGACTATGTAAGTCACCACTTGCCTAACTATATGAACAGTGGACTGTGTCTTAAAATGACTCTCCTTTACTGAAAACTTGAATTAAAAAAGGTCATTTCCTTGGACATTGCCTTTGCTACCACCTGCTTGAAAACAGAAATATTATAACATTTCAAGAAAAGCGGTTTAAATCAAGATGAATGAGAATGGCCAGTTACTGCTACATTGCTTGCTTTACTTTTGAGGGCATGGGGAGGTGTTAAAGAGCTTTGCTCCACACAGTTGATGTATTAGGATGACAGAATCCATCCCTTTTCCAAAACCCTACATTCTCTTTTGCAATGTCAAAGAATTTTGTCCCTCTTAAGTGGTTCTGTGTCCTTCCTTTTACAACAACCTCTTGTTATTCTGCATGGTACTTACTGAGGAAAAAATAGCTGTGATCAGGAGTCAGCTTAAATTACTGTGATTGTACCATCTTAAAATATGAGATTTGTCATGATAACATGAGCATTTTCAATACTCTTACTATTCCATTCCCTCTTGTCGTGTGTCGTATCTTCCTTGTGATTATTTATATTATCTCTGGGATTAACTACACCAACCTATGCATATTTATAATACTTTGAGTGTCACAGAACAAACACCATCTAGACCATGCTGCAATAGAAATAATTTCATTTATATGATCAAACTAATATGTAAATGAAATAGTGTTTGTAATAATTTCAACTAAGTTTTCTAATAACTTCTGTCTCAGTAGGGAAGAGGAGGGAAAAAGCAAGATCTGAGCAGTAGGTATAGGTTGGTGTGGTAACCATTGTTACTTGTGTTTCACAGGTACCTCTTGTGGTACACCATCACAGGAAATGACTAAAAATACACCAAAAGTATTAGAATATACAGAACCACCACAGAAAAGAACGAGGAGGAAGCTAATGGGCTCTCCAGTAGCAGCTCAAAGTCCAGCTGCATCCAAACCATCCAGTCTGCAGCACCTGGAGGATTCTCTCACCAAGCAAGTCCACCCCATAGTGTACACCCCGGAATCTTGCCGAAAGCCAGCCCAGAGCTGCTGCACAGAGGCTGTGGTAAAGAAGGCTCTGCACCTTGCAGACCTCAAGGAGGTCAGTGCCCAAGGCACAGATACTCCAGTGCAAAAGGCAAGTATTATGGACACGACACACGATGTGATCCCCGAGTGCAGCGAAGCCATCATGAACTCAACAATAATCCTCTACGAAGGTACAGATGAAACAACTGAAATACCCACGTACTCACCCGTGAAGGAGTCACAGCCCTGCAGCAGTAGCATTGTGCAAAGGTATTTCCCTTGTATGTGGGCAAGAAATATTACCAGATAATTTAATCCTGTGTATCTTTACAGCTGGGTTTTCCATTTATGTCCGTTTTATTTGTAAATTTTTGGAACTCAAACCCTGGGTTTTGTCCAATATCCGATTCACTTCTGCCACTATTTGAAAACAGTGATGTGTTAGTGACAACAGATGAAGTTGGAAGCTTATCCTGTTTTATAAGATAGGTACTGAAAAGAAATAGAGTGCTTTTGAAATTGGTCGTGATGCTCCAGGCAAGCTGCTTCCTCTCAGCCTTATGTTTCTGGTCTGTAAAATGGGCACTTAACCTCTCCACACTGAGAGATGCCATGCTTGTGTGAAGTCTGCAAAGCTGCCTCAAGTAATATCAGTGAAATGAATTTCCACTTTTGGTTTCCAGCTCAGCATATATTTACAGTTAAGAACAAATTCACTTAACTTTGACTAAGAATGTGTTCTACAAAAGCATAATTCTTTTATTTCAGACTTGATCTCACTTCCTTAAAAAACAAAAATTCTGCATCAGCATTTGAGAAGCCCTCATATATGGCAATGACTTCTGCTGCTCAGAGAAAAAGGAAGGTATTAAGGTAAGATTAAACTAACTCTTCTATACAAAATGAGTTTGTATTCGTTGGTGTTCTTACTTCAGTTTCAGTATGACATTTCAAATCTGAAAACATCTTCTACAAGTCATCTGAACGTGCAGATGACATGTTCTGATTCAAAGACATTTGAATTCAATTCAATTTTCTTTATTTTTCCTGGCAAGTTCAGTACATTTTCTTATTTTTTTTTTTTTTACTCTTGATTTAGGAACTTCTGTTTTGATAGTGATAAACTACTATGTCTTGTGTACCTGCTGCCTACTCAAAATAGAAAGATGACACATAATTCTGAAAAGAGAAATTCCATCATCAGTTAAACATCCGATTTGTTTGAAAATGTTCTACCTTTGCTGGAACACATTAGAAAATACCAAAAGATCTTTGTGTGATACAACCATCATTGCACATTAAAACAAAATAAACCTTTTTCTTTTTTTTTTTACTATATATAATACATATGTAACACTTGAAAAGTATAAAGAATGAACCTTACTATCAATTTCCACTGTTATTGTACTTTAACAACATGTGAAAAGAAAAAAAACTATTACCATGTAGGAAAAGAAAGCAGAGGAAAAAAAATATATGACAATACTTATTTGGTCAGCTTTTTTTTTCCCAATAATTAATTTTCAGTCTCAAATACTGTGGCTTCGTTCTTGTGGTCTGCTCTAGGAAAAACTTCCTTATCATCACATCTGTTTTATGACCCTGAAAGAGGCTTGTTAGTAGGAACAGCAGAAAAGCTGAAACTGAATAGACACAAAGTAGAATTGTATTTTTGTGGGTTTTCTGTTTGGTTTTTTTTTTTTGGGGGGGGGGTTAATTTATTTAAAACCTGATCAACTACAAGGTCAGTACTGATTAAACAGAGTTTTGCTTTTTGCATTTTCTTTTCCTATTTTCTATTTCCAAAAGCAAAAATTGACAAAACCTTTTTTTAAAATCATGTTATGAGTTGCCAGACAGTGAGTGGAGCTACCACCACATAGGTCTTCTGAAGAATATTTCAGGACTGTAGGAACAAGTTCTATAGATACGTCACAGGATGTGGAAGGAACTTAAGTACCTTTTTTTAAATTATCATCTTTGAGACAGAGAATCTTCCTAGAAGATCACAAATCTACCTGGTCCAGTTTCATGTTGCTGTTCTGATTGTTATCAAGTACTGTTCTAAACTGTTTTGCTTGGATGAGAAATAAACTGTATTGCTCTAGAATGAGAAAAGAGGCACTGCTCATGCTTCCTATTTTTCAAATAGCTCATTATGAATTTAGCAGAATAAATCACGTGCTCTCTGAAACCAGGCTAGTTTTTTCTAGATCCCTTTAGGGAGAGGTATTGGAACTTTTGGAGCCTGATTTCTCTAGTCCTAAGGTAAAAGTTCCGAGACAAACTTTTGGACTACTCTTTTTATAATAACTATGTGATGATTTCAAGACATACAGATGCTTATTTCTTCCCAGAAGACTAGTTCTTTCTGCTCATCTTGTTTCTTCTGTGTCTCAAGCATGTATTTCCCAGTTCTGAAGTTAGAATACCACTACAGGAAAATCCCACAACTTTTTATTCCTTTTATAGGGATTATTTCTTCTGCCTCAGACTGTAAATTGTCTGTAAACCAAAATGATTTATGGTTTTGTCTAGCAGTTGGTGATGAAGCAAAGGAATGAAAACTTATTTGTGAAGGAGGGAAGGAATATGCTCTTATTTTTCAGATAAAGCCTCCTTTCCTTTCTCTTCTTTACTTTTTCCCTGTTTTCTCTCCAGTGCTGTCCCTGTTTGAAGTGGTTCACGAAGTGGTTCAGTCATTCAGCTCCTACTCACATTAGAATAAAAATGTAAATTTCAGACGTATTGTCTGACTTAGAAATATAATTTCAAACAGTCATATTTTGAAGATAATGGATAAGAAACAAGTCAGTCATAATAGAGACTATTTTACCAAATAACATTAAATCCTTATTGGCCTAAGTTCTCTTCAAGAAGTAAGCATGAATAGATTTTTGGACTGGCACAAGGCAAATCTTAGTCTTTGCTGCTTGCTGTATATTTTCATTTAGGCAGGAAATTATTATTAAGAAAGTTAGTGTAACTTAGGGGACTATAAAGTGGTAATAATACAATATTTATTATGAGAATAGGAAAAGCATAGAAACTTGGGATGTAAATACAATTAGCTTGTTTATGAGGCTGTCTTGTAGAGTGGAACTGAGGAAGTTAGTGAGGCAATTGCAACAGGATGAGATCAGATAGGTTCATAATTTTCACTGTAGGCCTTAAGTCCATCACATAAAAGGCTTTAAAATATAGAGGTTTTGTCTTAATGAATTTGAAGCTATAACAGCTTTCTTGCAGCTTAGCTAAAAAGTATTGTCTGCCATGAAGCCACCCCCTCCAACTGTGTTGTAGGCCGTAGGAAAATTATTGTAGCAATAAAAAAATGTGATTTGTTCCATAAACACAGCTTGGTCATTTCAAGGATTTCGTAACATGCCTGAAGATTATTTCTTACTATAATTTATGTGTGATGACCACCAAACTGGTTTCTGTGGTTTCCAAAAAAAAAACTGCGGCATATTGTTCTGCATTTTGACATTTAATTGGCAACATTAGTTCTTATTTTCGCACTTTGAAACATTCTTGTAAATTTTTAAAAAGGAAAAAGGGCAATAATATCCCTAGATATGCACCATAAATTAATTTCTTCTTTACGTTCTCTTATGATTCTACAAACACTGGATAATATCACTTAAAGTGTTTCTGCATAGCAAGGCCTAAACTGCTGCAATACAGCTTAGTGACTGTACTGAAAGCAAACTCTTTGCTGGCTCCTTTTGCAGTTCCACATCCAACACCGTGTCGGGCGGCCTGCAGGACCCCGTGGCTGCGAAACGCGTCCGGCAGGACGTCCTGTTGGGCCAGGCAGCTCTGCGAGTGCCCCAAGGCTCTGGTAGGTGTCAAAACTTGAGCGTGTGACGCTGCGTTGGTAGCTGTTTGTTGCTTTGGGAGGTGCAAAATCAAGGTGGCTGCTCAAGGTTTCGTTAATTCGATAGCACGTGTCGCTGTGTTAGCACACCAAGCCATGGGTTTGTATCCATTAAAAACAAACATCTCGATGTCTAACCTGGTTATCTAGTTGGTATCTAATCACAGTTCAATATTGCTACAAGGTTGTTGGGAAAACCAAACCTAAAATTATTTGCGTACTTGTTGAGAAATTTGGTGAACTTTATTACCAGTTTTGTCTTTGAGCAAGTGTGGTTTATCAAGAAGTAAAATCCTCAAAGAATAACCGTACCTGTTTTTAATTGCTTGCTTTGTTTCACAACACCACGCTGATTTGTTTTAACAGATACAGGTTTTTTTTCAGAGATCTGTTGTTTAAAATTTGGGGCTATTTTGGGCAAAAACAGTAACTGAGAAAAAAAAAATTTTAAAGCAATATATAGGAATTATTTTGCTTGTAATATATTGCTGATAAAAACACTGACAGGTTGTATTCTGTGGAAGTCTGCTACAGTTACATGTCCTCTCTCTGAGAGAACTCTAACAAAATGAGTTACAAATACTTTTTTCAGACCACGTTCACAAATGTCTTTTGTTCACAATTTTATAAAAACCTCTGCCTTTCCTAGTATGTGGCAACTAAGTTGCTTGGCACCTTCAGCAGATTTTAATGCACTAAATCCTTACAATTTTCATTTTGTCTCTACCCAGTTGACTCCTCTCTCTATCTTCAGAAATACATTTAATGATCTTATTGGGCTGTTAAGAGGAGATCCAAGAGAGTTTAAAGTTTTAGTCTGCTGTTCTTATGGAACAGCACAGGCAATACACTGGTTTTTACAGCACACACATGTTTTTAAATAAAAACTGATGTGAGGGAGCAAGTATATATGAAAATGTGTTATTTTGCATTCATGACAAATGTTGAGGTTGTATTACAGTAAACTTTCTAGAAACTGAAAATCTGATTCTAAACTTTACCTTAACAAATAGTTATTATTTGGCAAAGTGCATGCACAGTTACATCATTATCAATATCTACTACTAAAGAGTGGGTTATGAAGTTACCAAAGGCAATCACTACTCAGGAATTAAGAAACTATGTAATGAAGCACCACAATCCGAAATAGGAAATAGATTTTTGATTCTTCAGAGTTTAACTGAACATAAAATACAATTTATTTTCAAAAGAGAAGAATAAACCATAACTAAATTCCTGAGAGGAAGAGCTGTTTTCAGATTAAATAGACAAAACTTCCTCTAATGACATAGTATTCATTATTCAATACTATCCTATAATAGTAAGGATTAATAACATTTTTGCATACTTCTACATCTTTGTGTAGACCACTGTGCCTTTTTAGTAGCATCTCATGTCAATTGAGAGTCTAATCATTGGACTTTCTAAGCAATTAACACACTGGATTACTGAGCTGACAGTGATTATATTTTTGTGTATCAAACTTAGGCTTTCAATAAGGGCAAGAAATATGTGTAAAAATTCTTAGACATATTCTGAAAAGGAGGTCCAGGTTGGCCGAGTTCTACTTATGTTTATTGAATGAGTGTGTCCCTATTTCTAATAGCATTTCTTTTTTCACTAGAAATGAAAATGAAGAGCAGGAAGCAAGAACAGGATATACCAAGAAACTTCCTTAAAAACTTTTCTCAAGGAAATGTCACATTGGGCCTTAAATCAAGGACATCAAAAGATCTTTTACTTTCTGTTTCCAAGAAGAAAAATAGAATTTAGTTCTGAGTTCTTTCACATTTGAAACAGGACTGATGGATAGCAAGTCAGAAGAGGGTGACTTTTGTTTTCCTCTTGTAAATTATTCAGAATTTTTTCGATGCATGTGTTAGAAAACTTGGTTTGACCCCCTAAATTATTTTCATTGGAGCTTCCTTATGTTAAAATTTTTTTTCATTTGGAAGCAAATAACAGATGTTAATATTAGAACACATTCATGCTCAGCACTAAGATGCCAGTTTATCTTTAGATTTTTAGCATCTATTGATGATAACATATGTAGTGCCAAGAGACAGAAAAATATTTACAAAAATTGTTTTTAATTTTTTTTGTCTTTCTTGTTTTTAGTCTGTTACTTGGTTGTAAATGTTTCTGTTCTGTTTTTTCAATTTAATTCAGCTGTAAATAGGTGTGTTAATTACTTCAAATAAATTTTTATGTTCATTAAGAGCAGTATAATGTGAATTGTGTTTCTAACAAAAATGTATTTTTTTTCTCTTATGAAAAATGTCTAATTTTGATAAGTGCTGCTATATTATAAACTACATGTATTTGTATCTTCTAGTAAATTATTAATATTCAGAAACAGACTAATTTATGTATAGTTGTATTGTAACCTTGACAGTCTTCCTGGCCTTAGGAGCATTGTTCTAGTGTGTTTGATCTGTGCAAAAAGTATATGAATTTCCCTGAACTAAGGAAAACCAGAGGAAGAAGTCCAGTAACTAGAGGCAGTTCTCTGAAGCAAGGAGCTTGCAGCCCAGCCATGAAGTACACTGCAGAATTTACTCTTGATGCATTGGAGGGACATTTTTCAGGGGCTTCTGAAGAAGGAAATGGGAACTGCCTGTATAAGCTGTCAGGACCACTTCTGGGAGGAGCAGGCAGTGTTGCAGAGGAAATCTTCCCTGGGGAAGTTCAAAGAGGAAAGAGTAATTCCTTAAGAAATAGGCATTACAAGTTAAAAATACCAATCGAGATGAGAGGAACTGAATCCTCCTGTGTGCATTTTAAAGGGATATAGGTGATATGGTTGTGGTGAGCATGGGATCATACTGGTAGCATAATGAGAACTGAGAAAATATAGGCTCTGGAAAAGGCTTCTATGAACATAGTTTTAAACCTGAAAACTAGAATTTGGGACTTGCCTGCTTAGCAAGGTGATGTAATTTCAGTAGAATTAAGGGGGAGGGTCATTTTAATATTTCCCTATCATAATAAACAAAAATATTTTGGAATTAATTTTATTATTTTGGTGCCTCATATAGCTAAAGTTGTAGAGACCATTTTTTATTTATGGGATCTCTTTCAAATTCTTATTGTTTAATATAAAACATACACAGGTAGCTTGTTTTATTGGTACTGCTTCACATCTGCAAGAGGCATGTTGGGTTTTGCTTGTAAATAGAGTTGTGACATTTGTTGCTCTTGTGGTATGTAAGACTTACACATAAATGTTCACAACTATTTTGAAAGATTTTTAGACAGGCTTGTGCATGCACCATTTTGATAGTCACAACATAAAACTGATGGGATCTCATCCTTTCTTCATGTGTTCTGCATAGCCTTGAGTGGAATTGGTTCAACTGACTTGCAACACTTTTTCAGGGACATAAAAAAAAAAATATGTTGAGGAAATTACCACACTGACATGAGAAGTGATTCCATCAGATGTTGATTATACATTTGATAGCTAGGTATATATAACTAGCATAAACAAAATGTTTCCAGAGATTATAGCTGATTGAAGCAGGATTTTTGTATTTTGGATTGCTGTTGAGTAATATTCTGCACTATTGTACATTTATTTTGTTACATACTGTGAACACATCTAGACTTCATAAGTAGAAAGTGCTTCAGAGCACATTCAACACACAGTGCTGACACAGAACTTTTCATAACTTTTCAGTGCCTGATAACTTCTTGTCAGATTGCCAGTTAGGTAGAAGGCAAAGAGTATTTGGGAAGCAGTGGAGGTATGGTATAATTAATTTCATTTTCTTGCCAATCTGCTTTGACTGTTACCTGTTGGCCTGTCTTTACAAACTGATTTAAGTAACAGTATTTATCTGAAGTATACAGTTCATTGATTTCACTCTGTCATACCATGCAGGGTTAAATCATGTCGGTGTTGCAAGTGTGAAAAAGATGTTAAGATCTCATTCCACTGGGAAATTCTTAGGAAAACAGACAAAGGCTGTAGGGTATAGTTTGTACTGTGACTCATTTGCTTGCTTATTGTCATTGCAGGAAAGTGAATTTATAGGAGCTATCTGAAGCACAGGCTTGAGAGGCTGTGAATATTCCTTACTGGGGATGGAGCTGGATACAGGAGAAAGAGCAACGCAGTTGTCATTGAGGCTGTAGGGACTGTGCCACTTGTAAGGGACTCTGCATCTTCATACACATTTTGCAAGGCATGATTTTCATTACTAAGCACACAAACAGCAAATATTTTGGTTATTCCTTTTGAGAGGCTACCTTTAACTGCATGTATGCCTGCACAGCTGTGCTTCAGCGTGTTGGTGCTTCATGTATAGGCACGTTGAAAGGCAATTCAAAAATCACATGCATTGCTTTTTGTAGAATTGTAACAAGCTATGTTACCCTCATAGTAAACAAAGACTGGTGCAAACTCATATCCAGAGACACCTATAGATTGCTAGAGGTTATATGAAATGGTGTGATTCTTGGGGCTGTCCTGTGCAGGGCAAAGGGATAGATTCTGACGATCCTTGTGTGTCTCTTCCAACTCGGAATATTCTGTGGTTCTGTGATTAAGATCACACATGAAAATCATATCTGCTGTCCTGTCAAAGTGACAAAGCACAAGAACTTGATTGGTTTATTAGGAAAAGTTGTTTGTGGCGGTGGGAGAAGTTTCCATAGCAGTCTGAAGGTAATGAGACATCTGCTCATTGGAACGAATGTTTTGGGATATGCTCTGCTGTGGCAGATGAGTCTCTTGCAAGTTTTGGTGCTTTGGCTGCAGAAGGTAGCAGGTACTATTTGGAAAGCTGACAACATAATGGAAAAAATAGATTTATGTTGGCAAAGTGGTGCACCATGGAAATCAGTTGGACTCCTCAGTAGTTTTCTTTAACTTTGATTGGCTTTTAAAAAATGTGAGTCTGTAAACAGGCATGAGGAAATTAATTTTAGAGAAAGTAAACATTCTTAGAAAATTCATGCACTAGAATTGTAAAATATGTAGTGTTCCCTGCAGGAAATTGCAAGAGCTGCCTTAATAGAGAGTAGATGTAATTTACATTTACATGGCCCATTTCATTTTTCTACTATGTTGTGCTCTTGGAAAAATTATTCCTGATTTCCCTGTTGTTTTAAGTTTAATTGTGGTATACCCATTAGGTCTTAAGGGTTTATGTAGCATGACTGTTGTACATCTAAGATCTACAGGGGGGTGATTGAATCTAACATTTCTTGGAAGCTACAGTAGAGTAAGTCGTGCTTTAAAAGTGTTTAACTAAAATAATTTTTATTTTGTGATTTGAGTGTCAGTCTGCTTCACAGCTGGCATTGTTTTTAGCTGAATACTTGTAGTTGCATTTCATAAAGTATTACAGTAAGATGATGAAAACATTTGCTTTCACAGCTAGCTATCAAATGCACTTAGAGGCTACTGTTGGTTCATTTACTTAGAGATGTCTTCAAAAAGAAAATATATTCTGATAGACTAACTGTGGATATTATAGCTGTTCTGTATTCTGAAGGAGACTGGAAAACCAGTGAATGAGTTAACCATATGATTAACATGAAACATATTTGCATTCAAATTCAATAGCTGAATTCCTGCACCAAGACAGTGACGTAATGGAAAAGAGTCTTTAAAAATCAGAAAACACCATAGTAATTAGTGGCTTAATTATGTGTAGGTCAAATAGTGTCAGGAGAGACTAGGATGCAGATTACTCTTCTAGACACCAAAACCAATGCCTGAGCAGCACACAGATGAAGCCTCAAAGTTCATACGTCACTCTCTAATATGCTCACATTCAACAGCCTTTGTAACTGGGGAGGAAGCCCAGAAACCTCACTACAGGATTTAACCTGGGAAGGGGAAACTAAAACTAAAGTGAATGTTTAAAAATCATCTGCAAGGGACAGATAGATGCTGAAGCTGTTCACCTGAGGTAGCTGTCAAATCAGCCTTTGTGGGGAAGAGCAGGGAGGGAAACAAATACCTAGAAAGCCAAATAAAGGAGGAGGTTAGACATCAAAATCTGTACCTTTCAATATCGAAAGTAAGATCTTGGAGGCTGTGTGTTCATATGAGGAAAAGCAAAGATAATTTTAAATATGAAAGTTTTAGAATCATTTGCTGAAAGGGGAAGTTAATAATTAAATACTTCTCCACCTGTGTAAGGGCTGACACACAGTGGTCCAGTAAAAAAGTAGTCAAAGAGAAGAGGCTGTGATAGAGACCCTAAAGGAGGTAGAAATCTTAAGGGAATGTTAAATGAGACTCGTCAGGACTTTTCTTGGCAAGAAATAGGTAAATTTATCGTTTGAGATTGAAGAGATCAAAAGCACCCTTATCAAGTTGGCCAGGGCCAAGCTGGGGAGGTGGGAGGTGCTGCTGACACGAGGGCAGGACGGCCACCCAGAGCTAAAGGAAAGGACCAGCAGGAACCTTTGCAACCTTGTGCTGTGGAGTTGGAGCACAGGACAAAGGCTGAGGGAACAGGGTTTGATTTTTAGCTTGGCTGCCTAACAGCAGCCCTGCATTGATCAGGGAGGCTGAGAAGGCAGGGCAAGGCTCTGCTGTGGTGCATGGTGGAAGATCAAGGAGCAGTGGTCCTAAGCTGAACTGGAGGGGCTTCTGATGGAGAGGATGGCTGAACATTGGAACAAGTTGCCTGTGTGGCTGTCAAATCTTTTTTGACATCTGCAAGGACAGAGAACTGGACAAAACCCTGTGTGACTTAATCAGCTCTGAGGACTGAACAACGCTGGTTTGAGGATTGAACAACAACTTTGAGGCTGAGCTAGATGAACCTTCCAGGCTTTATTCCAACTTGAACAATGCTGTGATTCAAAGAATGGAGTGAATTGACTCAAACCGAAGACCAAATAAATAGGAGATATCTTATAGACAATTTTTGTAAGGAATACTAATAGAAGTCTCTCACTAGCTGAAAGCACTAAAGGTCAGATATAGAACAGCTGAATAACCATGACATGAAACCCATTGCTTCAGTTGCATTTAGTATCAATGACTTATAAATAGGCAATATTGTTCTTTTGGTTTGGTTCATTGGTTGGGGTTTTTTTAATAAGTTCTGGGCTTCTACATGAGAAATTAAAAGAATGCATGACTCCAAGCAATCTGTTAGAAAATATGGTCAAGAGGTGGGACAAATAAACCTATGGGCAGATCTAGTCTTTCTGTAGAGGCAAACCATGTCTCACAAATCTGTTAGATTACTTCACAGACTGTGAGTTTATAATTAAGATAGGACTGTAGAGTGTAGTCCACTTATATTTTCAAAAAGCTGTCAGAATACAGCTCATGGTAATTATTAAGGAAATAAAGTTGCTTTGGGGTAAAGGCAGGGGGGATCCATGTAAGAGTTAATGCATGCTTTAGAAATCAAAATCAAAGGGTAGGAATGCATGTTCGGATTTTAGAATAGAGGACAGGTTACTGGTGCAGCCCAGGTAAGTGTGCTAAATCCAGAGGGTTTAATACACTCACAAATAATTTCAAAAAGGGGTTCTAACGTCAACTGAAAAAATTATTGAAATTGAATTATTCAGGTAGTTGAAACAAGAACTAGCTGTGAAGAGTTGGAGGAACATCTCAGCTACTGAGGGACTGGGCAAAAAAGTAAAAAATGAAACTGACTGTGAATGAATGCAAAATAATGTACAAGGAGAAAAATAGCCCAGAATCTACATACACGACGATGGGCTCTCAAATAGATATTATTACGCAGGAAAGAGACCTTGGAGTTATTGTAAAAATGCCATGAAAACATCAGCTCTGTGGTCAAAATAGCACAAAAATGAAAAGAGAACAAATCATTGTGTAAATCCTTGGCATGCCTGCTTCTTGGTGTTGTCCTACACATTTCAAATAAATGTAGTAGAACTACAAAGTTTATAAAGAAGGATGAGAGGAGCAATTAAAGTACTGAACAGCCTGAATACAAGGAATGTGGTTTTGGAACATTTCAATCTCAAAAGTAGGTGATTGAGGAGTTATGATTAAGGCATATGAAATAATGAGTCATGGAAAAAGGGACTAGGCAACAATTATTCACTGTTTCTTACTGTACGAGAGTGAAATGGCAGGTCCAAAACACACGAACATTCTCCCCTTGCACAGTATATTTTATGACAACGAGCTCTGTAATTTAAAATGTGATGGATGCCAGAAGCTTTGAGTTCAAAACTGATTAGGCAAACCTGTGGAAGAAGTGGTTATGGGGAGCTATTGAATACAGAGAGAGTGGTTCTGCAGGTGCTCAGAGCAGTGAGCAAGTAGGAAGGTATGTTCAGGGTGATTTGCATCTTTGGTCCTGATATTTCCATTAGTGGGGCTAGTAGAGGGAGGAGACTGGGCTCACTGGACTTTTAACTCTAGTATGTCTAATCTAAGTTTTTCCTTAATATCTTACGTGCTTAATGCTAAGAGAGTAGTCTTCCTGACACCCAGTGTGGTCAACAGAGAAAAAGAGAGAGGGGTGGAAGAGACTCCCTTCTAGAAGGCAGTTCAGAATGGTAAACTGGCTTGGATTCCTTTGGCAATACACTCACCTGGCAGGTAAGTCTTTACTAGAGGACCTTCAAGTCTGGCTTTCTGGATATCTCCTGCCAAATGACATTTGTATTTACTCTCCATAATCTGTGTAAATTTACAATGCACAGTAATGAAGAATAGATCAAAGGTTCTGACCTTTTAGCCTAGTTTTGGCATCTCTCTGAGGTTTCAAATACCAGGTGAGAATCTACACTAGTCGAGCTGAAGAAGTCTGGGAACCATAATGGGCACCAAGCAAGGTTGTTTCTGATCTCAGCACTGTAATGGCTTCATGTAAATTAGGAATTCCTATTTTGGAGAGAGATGAGAAAAAAACCTGAAACTGATAAAACCACCACCCAAACAAAACAAAACAAAAAACCAAACTGAAATCCACAAACATGCCAATATTGCTATAAAACCTGGAAATAGTGATTTTCATCTTGCATTGTAATCTTATTGCATCGCCTGGCTTTGCTTTCTCAGAGTTCACTTTCCCTCCTGTTGACCTTTAAATCATGCATTTCTTAGCCTTTGTAACATTCTGTGACACTCTCCTGCTCTTGTTCACATATTAGAGAAAGAGAGAAGAAAATGTGTATGTTGGACATTCTGAAAAATACAGGGAAATTAATTCTGTGATTGCTTTAGGATATTTCATCTGAGACATTGAAACATTAAAGATTAAGAAATTAAGAAAGAGTTAGACAGTAAATAGTTTTAAGCTCTGAAGATTCCACTGGAAAGTTCTAAAAGTTGTATTGCCTTCACACAATTCTTACATCCAGAAATTGAAGGTGCTAAGGAAATTCACTGAAATATATACTGAATATGATAAAATATATTGAAATTATAAAATATTTTCCCAATAAACCAATTTCCACATGCAAGTGAACTGGCTTACAGGTGGGGAAATTATTCTGAAATAATATTTACCTGAATACTTTCCCACAACTTCATGTGCTTTAGACATTTTCTCCCTTCCCAATATGGGTCATTTTTACCATGTCTCGCATTTTCCTTCAAATCCATTAAAGGTGTTTCTGTCATTTAGGCTCCATTTAAGTTTCAAGTATTTACTTAAGTATTTAGCTATTCTTTTTTTCTGCTAGTTCTTTCTTAACTTTTTTTCTCTTGACCCCCTTCCATCCTTCTCCTAATAACAGCCCCACACCATTGCGCCTGCTCAGTTCTTTTCTAGAAATTGCAGAAACTTGAGAAATCAGCAGAAGAAACAAGATTTTATCACTTCAAATCAACACAGTATTGCTACTAAACTTTACAACTTTACTTTGTCAGAATTAATAGAAGTTTAACAGTCTGAGTTTGTCAGAACATCATGGTATTGTGACTTGTTAAAAGCTCTTTAATGGCCTCCTACTTCACTGTATTCTGTACATTCATTTTTGCTTAAAATACAGAATAACCTCATTTTGTTCTTCTGACTTCCCTGTTGGGCATTAACCCATCTTGCAGTGTGAGCCCTTTCCAGAAGGCACATGCTGACTCCACACAATTGCTTTGCAGAAGTGGGGGAAAAAAAGAGTTTTCTGATTTTTCATAGTAATATAATTTTGGAAGAAATTTTGTCTTTTTTTTAAAAAAACACATATCTGTATTTTCTAAAAATGTTGTAGCAGCATTGTGACTTTGCACTCTGGGTAACAGTAAATACTCTGTTTGATACAACTAACCATGGGCTTGGATTTAATGGTTATGGCTGTAGCTGAAGTGCAGAGAGTAACAGCTGCAAACCTGAACAAAACACACAACACTTTTGATGGTGAAGTGGGGAGAGGCTCTTTGAGTGTGATCTCTGAGAAAGCAAATTGTTCAACTCACCTTTGGGGCAGGGGGTGGGAGAGAAAGGAGGGGAGAAACATGCTTTTTTTAAAACGTGTTTTCTCACATTATTACAGTAAATGCAGTACTGATTTAAGTTGAAATTTAGATCTCACTGAAGCCAACAGCAAAACTGTCATATGTTTCTCAGGGACTAAAATTTTTCACTCCCTGCTTTCAGATGGCTACTTTTTCCTTTAACATTTTATTTCCACGACTTAATGAATGTGTCTATTAACTGTTGCTGATTGCTATGATCAGACACAGTGGGCTATGCCAAAAAGTGTTTTCACTTGCACTAGGCAAAGGTATTTTGCCCTGTGCTTATGCATGTGGCATGAGCCTCCTGAATGTGGTATCATTTTTTTTACTTCCTTTTCTCTTCCCACTTGGCATTGTAGCCTGGTTTCCTCCAGTGAGGTCTCTAAAGGCATTAGTGACAAAACACTGAAAGCAGACCTAAAAAGTTAGCTTGTAGAAAGATAAATGAATCTCACTTTAAATATTTTTAAATACATGCTGCTTCACAATTTAATTGCAATAGACTGTCCGAAACTGTGGCCTGACTTTCCTTCTCTCTGCATCTGAGGCTATATGAGATTTTGTCATATAGTTCTCATACTATATGTAGAATCACAAAAATGTTGGTGTTAATTTTAATATTCATCTGTAGGTGTACTCATGTATATAACAGCACTTGCATGACTGAGTGACCATAGTTCCCTTGCAAGATTTCCTGTGCCAGCAGAGAATGGAAGAGATGGAAGAGCCAAGATTGATATTTAGGCAGCAGGGAAGCCTTTTACAGTGGAATAGCTTTCCAAATTTGGTTATAATGAAGGAATTTAAGCAGGAAGATATCAGTAATCTGTTAAAAAAACTTTAAAATATCAGTTGTTTGCAAATCAATACATTTCTCTGCAAAGTATCTCTCTGATACTGCCCTGTCTGTATCTTTTCCTCAGTCCCTGGACTAAGGCTTTTCAGTAGTGATCAGAATGCTCATGTATGATAATTTGTGTCACTGTAAGCCTTTGCATACAGTCATCTTACATATTGTTCAATTTAAAGACATAAGATCTACATTTTTTTTCCCAACCCTTTTAGTGGAATTGCTTTAGTTATGATCTGGAGTCATTCAGTGAAGAGAACAGAGCTCTACATGAAATCTCATTTCTTGTGTAAGATGGAAGTAATCTCACAAAAAACACAAAGGAAGAGAAAGAAAACCTGTTTGGTTTTTGGCCAGAGTGATGATTCCTTTAAGGCAGTGGACTCAACATTCACAACAAACTTTTTCGAGTCCCTCTCTTTTGAGTGCTTGTTTTGAGACAACTAGGGGTTTGTATTGGAAAATGTTGAACATGTGCAAAATTTTGCATTTGCAGCAGCAAGTGGTGTAATCAGGGACTTTGCTCCCAACATATAAAAAGGCTTTAAAAAACCTTAGCTTTTGGAAAACTCAGATCCTTAGACTTTCAAAATTGGCAAGCAAAATTAGCTGACACTCTGAACATTTTGGCTTTTATCTTAAATATTCCATCCCTCTTGTGTAAAACAGTGATAAAAATATCCTCTTACTTCAAAAGGGTGTTGGGAGGATCAGTTCATTAATGTTTTCAAAGAATTCGGATGCTGTAGTGAGATCACCATACAAAATCCCATAAGGAAATTAATAATTCCGTATTCTTTGTAGGCTTTGGGTTATGGTAAATCAATAACACATAAGATTATGTGTTCATAATCTTCATGAGAGGGGTATCAAAAGAATAGTTTTTCAGTAGTCTTCCCTTCTGTGAGTGCTGTCCACTCAGGGCACTCTGTGTGCTCGGAGCAGCATGGGAAGCAATGTTGAAGCTGTGGGGAAAGGTGTCTGTGCTGTAGGAATGGACACTTGGAGACACACTCATATTGTACAGACAGCCTTAAAAATGTAATTTTGATTTGACAGTCAAACGTTCTCTTAGTAGAAAATTTAGTTAGCGCTGTTAACGTGTGTTTTCAAGTAATTGAAACATATTTGTTTAAAGATCCGCTGAGAGAATCCTTTTGATATGGTTTAACAGCGGCCCTGTGCTTTTGGAATCTAACACTTCACAATTCAAGTACCTGGCAGAGAGCTTTGCACAGTGCACAGTGCACAGTGACTGTGGGGAACAAAGATTTCTGGAAACAACATGGCAAATGCATTATAGTCACTGTCATGAACCTGAGGATCCCATTAAATCAGGTAACCTGGGGATTTAGTGATTTGGCAAAACCAAACATCATTTCATGGAGTAAAAAAAAAAAAAAAAGGGCACTGAGAATTATTCAAACTATCTAGAGCTGTAGGAGCTGTAAATGTTTGAGCAGGAGCTCCAATTAACAATTGTATTGATTCCAGTCCAACTGTTACAATGGAAGATGAAATCAGAGGGCTGATAGAAATCTAGAAGTGGATGGAACAGAGCTGCACACTTTCTCTAACTTTATTCAACATCTTCTCTAAAGGTGTACATTTAAACAGCGAAGAATAGAAGAAAACATCAAAAGTAGTGGAAACTGGCAGGTGTTGTTAATCCATGTGGTCAGTACATTCCCTGGCTGAAGGAGCAGGGCTAGAGGAGATGTTGTGGGAGCTCTGTCTGGCACAAAGTAGAGGCAGGATGGGCAGGGGTGGGAAAATAACCCTCTCTGGGAAGCAAGGCATGTTCAAGCCAGTGGTGACAACTGTGCAGCAAGTTGAGAGTGGTTAAGAAAGCATGTTTACTAGTGGGAAGTCAGATGACTAAATGTATTCCACAGTAACCAGCACTTATGGGGACCCTCTGGAATACAGAGAGGTAAAAAGAATAAGACAACACAGGGACTGATAATCAATCTAAAACAAAAAAGTAAACGAACTAAACAAACAAGCAAAAAAAACCCTCAACACATCAAATCATTTGGCAATGAAATGAAGATATCAAAACAGTCATTTTAATAGAAATTTAAGGTCAATTTCTTGAAGTATGGCATTTAGGCAATTCAGCCAATTACATGCTTAAAACTGACCTGAGAATTTAGGAAATATGTATTTACAGGGCACATTCTGAGAGGTTCAAGGTCTGCTGTGCGTTTGTGAATGCTGTCAGCTGTCAGAAGAAAGAAGAGAGGATCTTGGGTGGACGGTGCTAAGTTGTGGCAGAACAAAAGGGTTTTTCATCTGTAAGGAAGGATTGTGAAGAATGGTACTTGCATCTGGGAATTTTCAGTAATAGAATTGTCAAAAATTAAAAAAAGAAGGGAAGAAAAAGGACAAACTGGGTCCAGGACTGAATGAGTAAAATTGATAGTCCAAGTACCCTAACTTAAATTTCTCTCTGGGGGGCTTAGATTTTTATTTAAGTTTTACTAAATCATGTTATGAAAAGCCCAGCCCAGAAAAACCTCTCAACTTTTTCAGTTCCTGAGGGGAAACTGGATAAGAAAAGGGAACATGCGTTCTAGATGCTTTTAGGAATGGAGTGAGATCACTGCTCCTACAGATTCAGGCACAATTAGTCTTTTTACTCTCATCATCATCATTGTCATTTCTAGAAGTTTTTCAGTGTTTGTTTTTCCACACTAGACAATCTCAGTTACCCAAAGAATATTTTTAAGATAGCCTTTACTTGAATTATGTAGTCTGACATTCAGTAATCAAAAGCACCAAAGCATAACACCCAATAAATTAATTTTTAAAAGTTAATTAAATTGGTCATAAAAGTTAACAATCAGAGAATTAAAACTGTGCGATAAATTAGTGACTATCCATAGCTAGGTACTTCTGGAAATGCTTAGGTATAACTTTAAGAGTAGACTTGGAACAATGACAATCTGCTTCTAAAATTTGTAAGGGAAAAGAATAAATATATTGTCACTTGATTCAATTATATCCATAAGGTATTAAGCAAGCAAGAGATTAAAAAAGGCTGCCAGACTAACACTGGATTTTTTATTTATTTTTTTTTCCCCAACACATAATTTTTAAAAAGCCTGGGTGGTAAAACAAAGAACCAACACAAACAGTTGGATGGGGCTTCTGGGAAGAATGGAGGTGATAAACGGCACAACTGTTCCTACAGCCGCACTGTGTGCACTGCCACTAACAATGTTACTGCTGCTGACAGATACTACTCTGAGAAGGTGTTAATGCTTTCAGGCATACACTAAGCTATTAACTCATGCTTCCTCCTCTTTATCCTTTCGAAATCCACAGGAAAACAGCATATTACGGCAGCAGACTCTGCTTTCTTCTTTATTTCGACTCGAATTTTTTTCTTATTTGAAAACGTATCGATTGTCGCAGGGAGAAAACGTCTTAAATTCCTGCTCTTGCTTAACGCAAGAGTAAGCAAAGGCGTGCTGTCAAGTCTTCGTTTCAGTCTTTGGGAGGAAGCTTGTTCATGCAAGCAACAAGGAGTCCTCAGCTGCTCTGCTGCTCTCCTGGTTTTCCCTGCAGACGGGAGCTGACAGGGGTTAGTTCAGGCCACTGTGCAGCTCTTTGCTTGTGGCTGTTGCGGTGTGTGTTGGACCATGAGCGGTGCTGTACTCTGATCTCCGCTACGTCTAGACAGATATTCATAATGAAATAGATGTCTGGATAATGAAGTAGACTTTCACAGTCCTAATGGGATTGAAGCCTAGAGAGGCTGGAAAAAGAGCAACTTGCATTGCACCCTCCCGGGCTGCTGGATTTCACGGGTAAGATGAGCATGGGCAGCCAGGCTGGCTTTGCCTTTAAACTCACCTTCTCCCACACACTCAGCCCCACTTGACCTGACTTGGGCTCTCAAGGCTCAGCTCTCTGGAGGGATACACAAGCACGTTGACTGAGACAATCAAGAGAAGCTTATACAATACTTAATCTCATCTAAAATTCTCCAGAACATAGGGTTCTTTTCGGAATCAAATTTCAGTTTTTAAATATTGTGCACAGCCGTGGTCTTCTAATGAATGATGGAACATATGTTTACTTGTACATTTTTATGCTTCTTGGCATGTGGAAATCCTT
Source organism: Corapipo altera (assembly GCF_003945725.1). NCBI lineage: Eukaryota > Metazoa > Chordata > Aves > Passeriformes > Pipridae > Corapipo > Corapipo altera. The sequence continues at coordinate 2,003,468 of NW_020884952.1, forward strand.
CCCAACTAAAATAAGAGTGACTGTAGCTCCCAAAGGCTAATCTCTTGTGTTTCAAGAGTTCCTTGAAACAGTAGGTAAGACTGGAAGATGTTCATATGAGTGCTAACAGCGGCAAGAAACTGGGGGAGAGTATGGGTACAGGTAATTGGGTTTTGTTCTTAACAAAGTTGGACAGCTAAAGAGAGTACAACCCTAATGTCAGAAACAAGCTACAAGGTGTTCTCTGTCTTGGGAGCTTCTGAGAGTACAACAAGATCGCTGCAGAACAGTGACAGTGAGACAACAGAAGTCGTGGGCTTTCATCCTCGTTCTCATTTGTATGCAAAACAGTTCCTTCGTTCTTTGTATGTTAAGAAAATTTAGGAGTAGGGAGATTTTTGAAATAATCATGGAAATCTTCGGGCATTTCCCCAGTGGTCTTTTTAGGGTGTAGCCTCAGGATAGCTGAGGTTTATTTTCATGGGGTCTTCTGGAGAGAAGCCCAGATCCACACTGCACCTAACCCTGCCTGTGCTGTGAGTGACCTCCAACTCAACAGACCTCTAAGAAACTCCGTAAAGTTAAACAATGTTTGTGGGTCACTCATGTTCAAAGTTTCTCTGTTTGGTGTTGCCCAAGTAGCTACAGTGTATGAGTGCAGAAAACTTGCAAATGTATTCAGCAAGCATACATTATGCATTTTCCCTTGTAACTGATGACCTTTCATAACATACCTGTGTGGTGGGCATTCATCAGTTGTAATGTGATATAGAACTCATGTAAATGTATCTCTACAAAACCCATTAAATAATATATGGACCTATTGAAAAAAAGTACAAACAAAAGGAGGGGGGTACAGATTAATAGCCTCCTTTTCCATCTTTTTTATGAAGGTAAAATTCTAATTTGTCAATATTTCCCATATTCATTTCTAAAATTCTTTTTTCAAATTAAAACTGTTTTTAAAATTAATTTACCAAAAATTACATTTTCAGTACGTCAAAGTTTATAAAAATATTTTATAATATTCACAAACGTAGGTATAGACTTGAAAGATGTAAAATTAAGGCCATGACAGAACAGAATGCAAAAATTTCAGATGTTCTGTATTTAAATTATTTTCCAGAATTTATTTTTTGAAGTTCTTTTGATCAGCCCTAAATAGATTCATGCAAAAGAACATGCCCTGTGCATTGCCCATAACATTTACCATAAACATATGCTTAAAGACAGGTACCTTTTTGAAATGTGTAGCTGTACTGAAAGTGTTTCAGTCAACAGAACTGCTTGCATTAGATGAAATACTCCCTATCATTAGTAGGGTATCGAGTGACATGAATTTGTTGATAAGATATATCACTAAAAAAACATATGAGACAATATCTATGTTTTGGGCTACCTTTATAGGCAAGAAAATATTTCATCTTGGACAGGCAGGCACAAATGAAGTGCATTCAGTTTTAGGAAAAAAATGTTGCAGTAAAACTTAGGTATTTGTATTAACAGTGGTTTAATCCTTTACTGAGAATTGTCCTACTCTTTGGTGTGCTTATAGAATAACTGTTATGGGCTTCATGGTCTGATATTTTCCTGAAATTTTACATATATTGTCACAGTATGCTTGTATAATGAACTGAATTATATGTATTTGGGCTTTAGCAAAGTGTAAATAGTTTGAAGGTATCGCACACTTGTAAAATTACATACTGACATCATTGGCAGAATGTTAACTAGCTAACTTATTACGTCATTAACACTTATCAAAAGCAGGACTGCATTTAGTTCTTTTTGTGGAGAACAAAAGAGCCTTGAAGGAAATGTCAGTTAAAACTTCCAGTTCTTTTTAATTTCAGAACTGTGCTTTGTGATGCACAACAGAAGAACAAGGATAAACTAAGCAGGAAGTATAACCTTTGGAAGGAGGGCAAATGTTCACTGCTGCACAGTGGTACAGAGAGAAACCATGGCAAAATGAGCTGGCACAAGCTCAGCTCCAGCTGGACTGATGTTCCCTGGGTCATACTGGCAAAATTGGTTGTCTCTATGTTTCTACTTCTACAATGGGGTGTGCAGGCTTATCTTCTTGCAAATTAACTATTCAATAGCTTTAATTCATGACTCAATAACTCATCCTGCTCTGACCTTATTTGTTTCGTTATTTTAGCTCGAGAAAATAGTATCCAGACTCAACAGGGGCAGTTATTTTAATTATGTGGAATAACTCCAGTGAGTGGAGTTAAAGGAAACATGGAAAAATTTTCTGAAGTGCAACATGTGGATGCCCCCTCACACTTGGTTTTGTTCACCTCCTGGATTTCTTCTAGTGAAAGTATTTCTCGTCGTCATTAAGCAAAGCCATCATACAACAGGAACAAAAATTGGTATCTCTTTTAAAATCTTCTTAAATGTCAAAATCTAATTTTTCTTTAGTACTGCAATCTCTTTATTTGACCATAATGAAAAAATACTTTAGAAACCAGTTAAATTGTTATTTGGACGAAGTTAAATCTTTTCGGTGAGGACTGCTTAACCTCTACCTTTCTTCTTGTTTGCTATGGGAGCAAACAAGAGGATTTACTTGCAGAGGATGCTCCAGTTTTCTAATCTTCAATCCATATACAAACTCAGTTTATCATGAATCTTAATGTTTTAGTATACTGGATTTTTCATTTCCTCTCAGAAGCAGAAAAAAAAAGGGGCTAATTTCTTAATTTCTTGGCTGGGAACCTTGAAGCATATTGTTATGTATATATGTATCTGATGCTGCTTAATTATGATGTTCCCAGGTGGTCTAACAGCATTTGTTGTCTACTTTAATCAGAATATTTGATAATCATCAGTAAATTCTTGAAAATGTGTCAACAAAACTGATGCTCACCTGTATCTGTACTCTAATAAATACCCTTATAGATGAACTCTAACTTTTAACAGCATATTGAGTCAACCCTAGTTATTTTTAACTTGGGTGTGGGATTCCAGACTCAATTTAAGAACAAAAAGGGACTTATAATAACTGCTGTTTGTGCTGGGGCATGGGCAGTTGATGCAGTGATGTTGGACATAGGACTTGACCCTTTCTTCCTGTCAAAGGGATGCAGCACATGCACTTCTTCAGCATTTTTACTTAGTGGAAATCAGTATATCACAGACTGCCACAATCTGTGAACTGCTGTGGTTACACAAATGGTTCTATTTTGCAAATTTTTTAAGTTTCTTCAGTCTCTCTGGCCAGTGGATGTGGCAGCAGCTGTGAACTCTCCCGATGGGATTTCTCTTTCTGACTCTTTTATTTGACTGTGATTTTGGGACAAATAACATCATTTTGCTGGACCCTCCCTAGCAACCCTCTGCCTTTGGGTTGAGGTTTTTTTGGTTGGTTTTTTTTTTTTTTAGGAGGAAGAGGAAGAGAGCACTGTCTGCCTGTTTCTGAGGCTGAATGTGTTCTGACTAAACCCTGAAGTATATTCTCTTCCATAAATTTCAAAAATAATTCTTTGCACTCCTCATGTGGAGACCTTTTTAATATGAGTAATACTACATATGTATGTTATTTCTGGAGGTGAAACGTGGCTTGGCTAAGCTAACAAAAGTTCATAGAAGACCAGACCTTTCATGTATAAAGAATGCATTTTTCTAATTTATTATGAGTACTGGTCCCCGTCTCCCAGCAGCAGGAAAAGCTCTATATGAAGATCTTTACAAGTGGCCAAATATAGATAGGGCTTTCTATTACCTTTTATATGGGATATATTAAGGGAAAACAGATGCTTGATAGACAGAAAGTGAAATGTGCATCAAGAATTCCTGTATTTCAAAAGTTGTAATGAATCCTGGTAGGAGGAAAAGGCTTTCTAGACAATGCTTTTATTGTGCCTTTTACCACAGTATTAACTTTATTTGTGCTCAAACTTAATATACGTTCCAGAATACCAAATGTATAAATTTGGATTTTAAACAAACTCTTAACTGGAAACAGTGCCAACTCTAATGGACAGATACCTGAAACACTTTTTTAAAAACTATACTGGCCATCATTGCAATTTAGTGCTCATCAGAATTCAATTTACTCTGCTTAGCTTTTGTAAGCTTATTTTTCTTTCCCCCCCCTTAGTTTCTCCAATATTATACATACTTATTAACTACCCATAATTCTTTTCAGGATAAAAGTAAAAATCAGTACGTCTTTAAATTTACAATTAGAAGACAAAAAGAAGAGACATCTGAGTTGAGGAAAACTTGCTCTTTTCTTCTTAGGCTGCCTTTTTAATGCTGGGAAAGGTATACTTAGCTTTGAGTTCAGCCTTGAGATATAAATTCAGTCTTTCTAACCTGTGAAAGACAACTAAGACAGGCCTGCTTACCCTCAAATTCATCATGCCTCTTAGAGATGTGTAAAAACCCAAGTCTTTGTCTCAAAAATGCATGATACAGGTGAACCTTAATTTCCAGTATCCCAATTAATAATTAAGTAATTTGCTGACGTGCTAATCCAGTATGAGTTTATTGTTAACTTCAATTCAATAGACAAATAAGGACTCGTTCTTCACATGAAGGAAGATTTCTTGGCTCCCTCATTTGGACATTGGAATGCTGGGACATTCATCTTATCTGCTGTCATTAAATGGCCAAAGGAAGAACAGTTGCAGCCTTTGAAGATCTTTGCTTGCCAGCAGAATGACCAATAGAAATTGAAAATACTGGCACGTGCCAATTGAAACAATGCACAAGTAATTAGCAGAGTCTGTGAAACAGAGAAAAACAAATGCATAACAATTAGTAAAATAAATCCTTTGTGACTTCCAATTACTGAAGACATTCCTACTACACTTTAATCAATGCATACCATCCCAGTTAACATTTCTATGCATAAGTGACATCTTCTGTTAAAACATTTACTTTCTTGGTTTCTTTGTGTAAGACGATGAAAAACAGAGTAACTTCAATAAATAGGCATAACTAAAGATTATTTTTTATTATTGCTGTTGTTATTTTGTGGATGCAATTCTCAGACTGGCCATGTGCTGTTGCAGAAATAGCTGGTACTTATTTTGGAGAGCTTACTTTTCCCAAGGACCCGAGGACAGGCATTTCTCGTTGCTCCAGGAGGAGTGCAGGTGGTCACTGCTTCTCTGGGTGGTGTCCAACACATTCTGTTGTTCAAACTTATCCACAAGTTCAGATTTCTAATGCTACATGAAAGGTGTATCAGGTCACTATTTACACCTGAACATCTGGCCACTGTTATTCAAGCAGACATTAACCACTTCAGTGGCTTTCTAGTACAATTGTGTCCAAAGGTAGAAATCTGGTCCTTCCCCAAGTCACAGTTTGGTATTGCTAGAGGGCATAATATTATGACTAAATAATGGCAATGAAAAAACTTCCTGGTCTTTATCTAACATCCTCCAGTGACTCAGTGGCCACCAGACTTACCTCTTCCTGCCTTGCCAGAATATTTGACTGATTCTGCTGTTATCCAGAGAAGAAGAAATAGAGTGAAGGGAAAACTTGTGATTGCTGAGTTGGCAGACAACTGCACAGATATGGTTCTGAACTGACACCTGAACCAAAACCCATGGTGAACACCTGAACTGACACCTGAACCTGAACCTGCTTCATGGTGACTGAAAGTGAGTTTGCTAACATTTCATCTGTGAACAGGAAATCTAGTTTGTAGGGCTGTTCTTTTCAGAAAACCATGGAGATGGGAGAGGGGCTAAAGATTTTCACCAAGGACTCAATATCTAGACTTCTGAGGACAGCTTTATGATATTCAAGACAAAGTAGGATTTAGTGGGTTTTATTTTGCACAGAAAACCCCCCCTCTCACTTTGACTTTTGTTGTGCATTTTTTTAAGGGGAAAAAATAACATCTCTGTAGATTTTGAGGGGGTTTTTTGCATTCATTTAAAATATTTTCATGTCCTTCAGTTTGAATTTACTTTGTCCCTCAAAGCTTTCTCCCACAGAATGATCAAGAAATACTGCATAAGTTAGGGATGTATTATTTCTCTTCTAAAAGATGGGAAAACTGATGCACAGTGACGAGCTCATGTATCAGATGCCTTGGTTAGTCTCAGAGTAGACCTGGCAACATCCCAAATACAACTAGAAATATTTCAAAACACAAAACATTTTTTCTAATACCTTTCTCACTGTTTTCTAGTGCTCTGACCTGGATAATGAAAATATGCTCCTGAAAGATGTGGACTGTTTGAACAGACTTGCTAGAACTAATGAAGAGTGCATATGTGTGTGTGTGTGTATATATATATATATATATATATATGGGAGTTCATATCTCTCAGAAGTTGTCCAAGCTTTTACCTTACTTTGCAAACATATTTATTTTACAAAACCATTATTAAAAGAGCACTTGTTGATGTCTAACTGCCGTTCAGACTCTTCAAAGTTTGCTTTTTGTTAATTCATATTGAAAAATAATTGATCAGATTTAGGTTAGTGGATTTAGTTTCACTCTTATCAAATATCAGGTATTGGTTGCTAGTTACAACAGCTTAGCATCTGATACTCTCGAGGTGGCTAAAGAGGCACTATCTCATTTCTTTTAGGGTTAGTATTCAACAGAAAATTTACTTTCTATTTTAATGCAGACAAGGTGATGGTATGCTAACTTGCAGCATTTGATAAGGTACTAGAGCCAGGATCAAATGTTCAGAAGATGATGGGCAAAACAATATTTAAATAATGTTGATGTGAAGGGTTTGTGCACTGAATCTCTCAGATAAACACTGGGTGACTACCCTCCCCCAGAGTAGACACCCTTTCCTTTGCAGTGCCAACAGATGAGCTCTGTGCTGGTATCAGGGCAGTGCCTGGGGGTACCTCCTGCACACTTGGCTGGCATCAGGAAAACTGTCTTCCTGCAGACCTAAAAGAAGATCTTTATTCCTAATCTTCATGAAGCGCAAGTGCTTCTGCCCAAGTTATCCTTATTCTCCTGAAGGAAAACCATGAAAAGCACCACTGGGGTAGCTTTGATTCAGTGTGTGTGGGCCAGGAGCTTCTGTACATCTTGGAAGCAAGCATAGGGTCCATGAGAGAGAGACCAGGGAGAAACATCAGGAACTTCAACCACTGACACTGAGTAACTGCTGTGCAAGGTTGTGCTTTAAAAATGTTTGTTGTGTTTTGTTGATGTTATATATGATTTTATGGCAAGGATTTTGCTTCCAGTGCTGATCCATAAAAGCAGAGCATCACTGATGGTAGAGCAAGAGCAGAAAGCAGAAATATTTCTCAGCATTAGACTCTTGTTTATATAAGACATTCAGTTCATGAAATACTTTCAGGTGACCTGTAACCTGTCCGTCTGCTTCACACCCTGAAAATTCCCTTCCTCCCCCTCCCATTCCTGAGCTCAGATGTGCCTGTAACTGGAGCTTGGAGTCACCAGCACACAAGTGTTTTCAGGCTGTGCTGACCTTGGCAGTGGGTGAGAGCTGCACGTTTGGTTGGGCGATAGCTTTGCTCGCCAGCTTTCAGATGTCACCCTTGTCCAGTGTGGGAAAGTGAGCCAAGATCCCCATTATTGGGAAGAGGCTCTGGTTATCCATACAATGGCAGGCACTCCTGCCTCTTGGTGTCCTGTTTCAAAACAGCAAATGCTTTTTGCTGCTCTCAGCTCGGTGATAGGAGAGCTCCAAATGCTCCCATGACCTTTTTCTTTGTGCTGTATCCCAACACAATAAATCTGTCCTGCAGGAGGTATGTGTTTATACTGCACCTGCTGCCATCCTTGCTGGACTGACACTGTCACAGCATTCCACTATATTAATGTCACTATATGTTGCCCTTCCCTGTGCTATCAAGAAAAGTCCTGGGCTGCAGTCCTGTTGCCATTGTGCCATGTGCCATGGTTTTGCTTAAATACCAAACATCAAAGGAATAATGAAATACGATCTATTTTCTGCCAGTATCTCTCTGTATGTCTCTTAGAGTACTTTGTGGATGAGCTGAAAGGGATACCGAGATGAGATGGGCCTCAGATTAGGTGCTACTTTGCCCTCTTCCAGGCTCAGGCCTTGAATTCCTCAAATTTTATGTTGGACTTTTTTCCCTGTAGGTTGAACCTTTGTAAATAATGAAAGCGAGAGAAACCTAATCTGGTAAACTAATAATTGAATAAGTTAGGTAATATAACATGAAAGCAGCAGTACAAGACAAAAGATTCCTTGTACAGCTCAATCATTAGGTGATCATCTAGGGCAAATCATGCATACACAAATGTGTTTCAAAGTTGGTTTGTGCTGGCAAAAGCATCATAAGAGACTGTTTCAATGGTCTAGGCAATGATTTGACATGTGCTCAGTGGCACTGAATAACTTTTTTGCAAAGCATTTTATCCTCTGGCAAATCCCTATACCCATCAAATGGGAAATGAGGGAATATGACTGCACTAACACTTACTCAGGGGAAGTACAGTGTCTCTATAAGTCTTATGTGCGTGAAAGAAAAGGTCTCTGTGGCAGTGGAACTGAGGCTATTGTGAGGAAAGAGAATATGACAAAGGAGAAGAGAAGCAGTTGTGGTCAAACACCTTCAACATTGCCAGTAAAATCTCTCTGGAAATGGAGATAAAGGACGGGGTTTGACTAGAATGGCTCACTCTTGCCATTTAGAAGTGTGATGCTGTAGAGTAGATGGGAGTGGGAACATAATTCCATGCAGATGTAGGGGCTGAGTGTCTGCATATGTGCACTAATGTCTGCACATAGGGAAAGAGAGGAATGTAACTAAAACATGTGAGGAACCAAAATGATGGCAGGCCTTTATTTCCATTTCTGATAAATTACTTCATGCTGTGTTTTATGCAGAGTATTCATTTTAAGAAACATTTGCAGTGAGCAACAGTTGTAGACACAGGAATTGTAGATAGGTAATGTTACGTGTCTCTTATTCTGTGATTTATAAGTTTAATAGAATAGATTAGAATATTTCACTTGGAAGAGACCTACAATGTTCATCTAGTGCAATTGCCTGACCATTTTAGGGCTGACCGAAAGTTAAAGCATGTTATGAAGGGCATTGTCCAAATGCCTCTTAAACGCTACCAGGTCTGGGGCATCACCCACCAATCTGGGAAACCAGTTTCATTGTTTGACCACCCTTTTGGTAAAGAAATGCTTCCTAATGTCAAGTCTGAACTTTCCCAGCCACAGCTTTGAACCATTCCCACATATCACTGGATCCCAGGGAGAAGAGACCAGCACTTCCCTCTTACCCTCCTCAGGAAACTGTGGAGAGCAATGAGGTCGCCCCTCAGCCTCTTTTTCTCCAATCTAGACTAGCCCAAAATCCTCATAGGCATTCCTTTCAACCCTTTCACCAGCTTTGTTACCCTTCTCTGGATGCATTCAAGGACCTTCACATCCAAATTGTGGGGCCCAGAACTGCACACAGTACTCGAGCCCATGCCAACACTGAACTCTTTTTCCTGGCTGGCTGAGCTGTGTTTGATGCCCCCCAGGATGAGGTTTGCCCTCCTGGCTGCCAGGGCACACTCTGGCTCCTATAGAGTTGCTGCTGACCAGCTCCTCAGATCCCTGTCTGCAGGGCTCCTCTCTAGCCTCTCCTCTCCCAGTTTATACCTGTGCCCAGTGTTACTACATCCCAGGTGCAGAATCCAGCATTTGGACTTGCCAAATTCCATCCCATTAATCATGGCCCAATGCTTCAGTCTATCCAGATCCCTTTGCAAGCGATCTACACGATGTTCTCTGCATGAGAAAGTTCTGTGTCTTATTTCCCAGCATGGGATTAACTTTTGTTCCTCATCCTTAGGGGAGCATGGCTACATGTTTGGCTGCCTTTGTCAGAAATGTGATTGATTCATGGTTTTCAGGAGCTGTGGTCTTCCTCTGGCTTTCTGCCTAATGTGCACCTAATGGAGCTTGAAGCCACCAGTCAGGATTGTATTTTCTCTGCTGGATACCAGGCAAGTGCTGGCACCCTCTGTAACTCGTCTGTGGGTTATCCCCGCTCCACACGCTTGTGATGTCCACATCCTCTCCATCTCAAACATTCAGGACTTCCATAAGCCCACATATTTCCGGTTTCTGTCACCTTGCATGCAGGTACAGGCTCCAAGCACTCCAATCTCATATCCATGAAGAGATTCCAAACTATTCTCTGACACAGGCATCAATGAGTGGGAGGATGAAGTGGTTTAATGCAGGTGGGTATGTGCAGTGGCAATTCCACCCCATGAAGTGAGCAAAGGCTATGGTTTCTTCGCCTTGCTCCCAACACAGCGTGCTCAATGGCCTTGTCAAAGGACAAGGGGAATTTTTTTGCAATAGCCAAGAGGAGACATTGTCAGACACTGATGTTATTCGATACCACCTCAGTCATTGCGGGGGGCAAGGGCTTCTGGCTTCCAAGGAGAAGGAAGGGTCTTCTGCTTGAGGAAGTGTGGAGGGAGGGCCAGAGCCATCCACCATTTGTTCATTGTCTTGGGGTCTGTGGTGAGCACACCCTCTCTTTTGTACACTTTTTTTATTAATATTGTTGCATTACTGCTCTTTTTCTTATCTCACTGCTGTTCCCAGTAAATTGTTCTTATCTCAACCCACGATCTCTGCCTTTTGTGCCTCCCATGGGAGAGCTGCAGGGAGAGGAGAGCCCGTGGTCTTTTTAGTGGGAGTACTAAATTTGGGAATTCCTTTCCTAAACCATGACACTGCTTTACCCGAGCATGTGGAGGACATAATGGTACATCCATGAAGACTATGCACATCCATTCAAAGATTAATATGCACCTGGTTTTAACAGGTGTTTCATTTACCTGCTCAGTACTTTGAGCAAATTACTTGGCACAGTATCCTACACCTCTCTCCTTTCAAGTTTAATTTACCCTAACTAGATTTAAGTAAAGCATCATCTCTATATCATCATCTCAGCATTGCTCAAGTTCCAATTTGGCAAGGCTGAAGAAAGAAGCTCAACAAGAAGTTCCATACGAGGAGAAATGACAGTCCGAGGTAAATGTGTTTCCAAGGGAAATGATTTTCAGACTTAGGTCCTGCAGGATCCTAACTCACACTTTAATCCCAAAGTTCAAATATCTAAGAAACATGGTGAATGTTTGAAGGCTAAATGTAAGCCAAGAAGCCAAAGATGAGATTGAGTTCTCAGTCTTAAGGACTTTGTAACTTCAGCCTCTGCTTTTTGTAGCTATGTGGTGTGTGTTCTATTTCTTTTTTTTTTTCCCAAATGAAGTAGTGGATTCCATTTTATAAGCATCAGAGTCTCAAAAAAGAGTAAGGAGTTAAAGCAATATAAGATTATTTTCATACCCTAGAAAGACAAGTAAATTTAAGACCAAACGATTTTGCTGCAACTAAAACATTCAACACTTTGGTGCCTGTTAACTTTGCTCTAGTCACAAAAACATGCACTTCTCTATCAATGTAAAAGTTTTTTTTATTGCTTTTTTTATTTCTTCCTAATAATACTTATGAAAAATGCTCTGAGGAAGAAGTATCAGATGTGGCAGACAGATTTCAAGCATTGGAGGATATGCACTAAATATACATTTAGATAGTAATTTAGTATCAAAACCTCACTATGGATTTGTGGCCAAAATTATGATTTTTAAAGTAGTCTATTTATGCATTTTGCAAAATTAGTATTTGCTGAACAGAAGCTACATCTGTGCAGAGTTTGGCTCTGTTTCAGGTGCATGCCTTTCCCAGGGAGACCCAATATGTTCTGCCTGGCCTTGCACTCTGAATGGATCGGTGTTTCTAGATAGAAAACAGAAAGCACACAACTAATGACTTCCAACTGCTACCTGTCCTTAAAAAGCAACAAGCATTTTGAGCTCCTACAGAACCCTCTGCAAGGGATTTTAAAAGGTTTGCAGGCATTACTGCATAAAGCTGTTTATGCCCACTCTGGGTGAGAGCGATGGTATTGGAGCTATGCTCTGCCCTGGTCTCCAGTAAAGGACAGAGCACTACCTATTATCACATTACTGCATCAGTTTGTGTTCTGGAAGTCTCCAGTTACTTAACGGTAGGCTCCCTTAAATAATTCATTGTTATTACATATATTTTCTGTGATGGCAGTGCTCAGGAGTTTTCAATGGGACAGGACCCAAAAGCAGTATAATACACAACAGAGAGAAAAACTCTGCCCCAAAATGCTTGCAAGGTGAGATGACATGAGACCTAATGATCTTGGAAGGCTCTTCCAACCTTAATATTTCTATGAGTGTTTATAGCAAGATACAAGGCAGTGCTGGTCAGCAAAGCAGGCTGGAATTAGGCACATTGGCAGCCCACCTTCTGGTTTTGTAGGCAGCATGAAAAAAGAATATCCCCAGTGGTAAATGGCAGCAGATATTCTTCAATGAATAGAAGCTGATGGGCACACAGAGAGGCAAACAGAGCAGTCAGAGGGAGCAGTTTAGGTTTGACACACTGGCTGGAGATAAGAGGAGTATCTAACATAACCAGTGCAAAGGTGGAGCAACATGGGCAGTCAGGTCAGAAAAATTATCTTGGTGGATCATTCAGGGTAGAGATCAGTGGGGCAAGGCTGCATTCATCAGGGTAGGGCGTTGAAATATTTGAGAGAGTGAAAGAGTTTGGATAAAAGCTCTGACTGTGTGAATAAAGCTCCAGTTTCAGGGTTCTTCTACAGAAAGCAATGAGAGATATTAGGACATAAACTGGACATCAAAAGTTAGGATGAGGCTTCCTTTCCCTTTTCAGAGGGAACCATTAACATTTTATTTTATTTTATTTTATTTTATTTTATTTTATTTTATTTTTATTTCTGAGTGAGGTTATTTTGTTTTCTAGCCTCAGGCTGGAAAAGCATGACTCCACAGTGTTAATATACACCTGTTGGTTTGACAGGGGTCAGTTTTAAGGCAAAACTCAGAATACTGATGCCTAAACTTTCAAATGAGGTGCTAGAATCAAGAAACTTCATGAGGATATCAGTTATCATTTTTTTTAGAAGTTTTGGCACTCGGGGTTTCAGTAAAAGCTCAAAAACATTGATTAAATGTGCAGCAAATTAGAAGTAGGTTAGAACTGGGCATTTATTCCTTGATAGAACGCTTGAATTTTTAAGTGACTTCTGTGATTTCCTTTGCCATCTGATTAGAGATTTCTGAATACTTGAGACTATCATAGTTTCTCATTGTACATATTTGTTTAGACAGCCCTGTTATTTGCTGATATACCGTGTTGTAATTCCAATTTTTAGCATGCCAATATCAGTGCTTTCTAGCCAAGCGTTTCACCATTACTTCATAATATTTCTCGTAGATACCTGTTTCTAAAATAATATTTGGCATCCTCATGCCGTGCTAGATGGCCACAGATGGTAGTAGCGACATCTTTTGTCTCTATACTTACTAAACGCAGGCTGCTTCCCCGTTTTTACTATTTTACACCAGAAGAAATGGCTTTACTAGAAGTTAGCAGGTCAGGGGCACCCTAATCTCCAGTGAACCATCAAGCTGTAAATGACTTGATGATCTCACACTGAACTGTCAGCAAAACTGAAAGTAAAGCCTGGGTTTTTGCAAAGCTGGCTTTATGCAAAACTTACGTACTTGTGTGGGCACTCACATCTGGTTAAGAATTTAAAAACTAGACAGATTAATACTTACCTCGATCCCCACAGAAGCCACCTCTTTGTCTTTCACATGGAGCTTTACCTTTGCTTTGTGAAAAGTTGGGGGGTTTAATTTCAGGTAGATGATGTACTGACAATGAAGCATGATGTAATTTTTGCATGATTTGCCAGGTTGAGTCAAAAGCTCACAGCATAGGAAACCTCACTTCAGCTCGATGATTCACAGGGAAATTATAAACTGCCTCGTCTTTACCAGGATATTTACTCAATTTAACTAACTCCAGTTAAGAGTTCACCTTTGTTGGACAGTGTGGACGTGGCTTGAGTTGTGTAAACTAACTTCCTGACCTCTGGAAGCTGCTTGTGATTGTTTTATGCCCTCAAAGGTTATGGGTTTACTTTATCAAACAGTAATTGTTTTTATTCACTTCACATTTCTCGCTCAAACCTCCTTCTAAACAAATTCAATATAATCTTAAACCAGTACCATTTCCATCTTCAATGCCATCTCCATCTGACTCTGGATTCAATGTGTGCTCCCTAACCTCTCATGACATGGGCTGAAATTGCAGTCTATTGGTATATCTTTTTAATTATATTGTAAAACAACTTCACTATTACATTTCTGACACTCCAAAGTGTCAGTAATTGGGTGGATTCTCCTCCTGCACTCTCCTAACTGTGCTAGCTGCCAAAAGCTTTTTGAATACAACCTTCTACTCTATAGCAAACCTAGCCTTTGCCTTGAGAAAGACCCTTTAGAAACCATTTTACTTGTCTTGGTTAGCAAAGGAAGTGGTACAGGGGTGTAGGAATTTTCTCACTTTCCAAGAGAACTCAATAGGAACAATGTAGTTTTTCTCTTTTTCATAGGGCTTGCTTCAGTTCTCATCAGCCGTGCTCCTATTTAATTATTTGTGTTCCTATAATTCAAAGTAAAATAACAATCATAGAATGGGTTGGGTTGGAAAAAACCTTGAAGATCATCCAGTTCCAACCCCCATGCCTTGGGCAGGGATACCTTTCACTAGACCAGGTTGCTAAAAGTCCAACAAATTGATCATGTATAAGTTAAAGCCTGTAGAAGAGAGCTTGATTTAGGTGTTCAGACAGTTCTCACATGGAAACAATGGTGATTTATCTCCTGAAGTAACAGAAACTAATTTAGTGTTTCAACCTAACACCAACAGAGACTGCCTGTGAGCTGAACCTCATTTGGTACTTCAGCAATTATGTAAAAGTTGTTGTGTTTGTCCAGCACTGCTTGGCAGTAGAGATGCCAAGTTTTACAACAACTAAAATGAAAGGTTAATCAGTTTCTTATTCATAAAGCAGAAATAAATTTGATCCCCTCACCCTGCCTCAGGTGGCTGACAGAGAGTGAGCTACTTAAGAAATGGCACTCAGATATGTAATGGACTCATTCTCGGGGACTAGAAGTGAACTTCAGTGCCTTACTAATGCAGGGAGAGGGGTAAATTCTGCCTAGCTAAGAAATAATATGTCTGTCACAAAAGAGCAACTGGAGCAGTAATTCTCACCACACTTTTTCTGGAAGATGCTTCATCACAGTCCTTCTAAATGGTCTGATTAGGCTACTGGTGCTTGCCAATAAATAAATGAGAGACTGATATTTCTCTGAACTCCCAAGCTACTTGTATGCAAGAGGATGAAGTCCAGTGATCTGTGCTGATGTGTCTGGGAAGAGTTTCCTATGAATCCTGTGCCTCTTTTTTGGTGTTGGGTGTGAGCATGTAGGTTTGTAACCCAATTTCTTGGTTAGATCCAGACATTCTTATATAAATACAAGCCTTACAGGGTGTTTACAAGAAGAAGGAGCTGGGCTAAGTCTAGATGAGCAAGTGAGTAGGAATTATAGGAGTAAAATAACCAAACATGGAGCTTGTTCTCCTGGTTTATCTACACTCTTCACCACGTGAGAGAGTTTGAGCCTGTTGCTGCAAAAGGTCATTGCTTTCTTTTGAACACGTAGGCATCTATGCTGTATGCATAGATGTAGGTATCTGCTTTATCCCTTTGTATTGAGTGTCACTGAGCAGTGATGTCTTGATAAAATGAGCAGACTGGGCTCCCAAGCTGCAGTTGCACTAACAACTACAGGTAGAAGTCCACGTTCCATATCGACCCCTGCCTGGGCCCTGTCTGGAAGAGTTCCACCTTCCTTTGTGTCAAACCACTGACAATCACTATGTTTGGGTAGCAGCTTGACAAATCAAACCCAGAACTGTGTGGTGTTTGCTAGCATATAGTCTCCAAATATGTTACTGTCAATAACGCTCACTTCAAGGCCCATCTGGTTAAAAGTTCCTTCTTGATTATTGCGTGGTTAGGTAGTTATTGCATGATTAGTGTCCTAGTGGCAACATGTTGCAGTGTGTGAGTTTTATGCTGAGTCCATTACTCTTGGGTTTCTTTTTTTTACAATCCCTCTAGGTAAACCTTTTTCTGGCAAGTCTCTGTCAGAGCAAATGGGCTATCAGGAGCTCTTGATATTATTTCATACCCAGTGATATTATTCCATACCCAGTGAGAAAGGGGAGGTTTTTCTTCTGTAAGTGCTACCGCATCCCACATAACTGGACAAACAGAGATGGAAGAAGCTGAATATATCTTATATAGTTTTGTCAGGTTCAGAAACCTAATTATGCTCTTGCCCTTCCTCATGTAACACGTAGCTGTCAACTGTGCAGAGCTGCAGGATGTTAGGATGTTATTGGAAGATAGAGATACAGATGCAGTTACATCAACCAAATACTGTATCTGTGGAAAAATATTTAGTGATTGGGTTAGTTTTGCATTAATGTAAATGTAATCTTCCAATGTAAACATCCATTCTCTCTTTAACAAGGAAAACCCTGCTATCTGCACAATCAAGGCTCCTCTTAAGGAGGTTTCTAGAAGATGTTTTGTTATTATGAAAAACTTCAGTCTTGCTCTGGAGTTGAGCCACACAGTGGGAGGGAGTAAAAGGGGATGTAGAAAGTGGGCACAAGGAACTGAAAGGCAAAGGAAAACAGTCATTTAATATTGTATCTTTATGTTTCAAATCGTTGCTTTTGAATATCCTGAATCTTAATTTAAGAAGTCCCTTCAACATTATTTAGGCTGTAAGTTATTTATATGTTTCCCCGTCTCTTATGGTACTCTGTTTATGGGCTTCCTGTGAGACTCATCAGCTTCTAGAAACATGCTGAGGCACTGCTGTAATCTGTCGAAAAGGAGGGGAGACAGGGCTAACAAAGTGATGCCCTGGGATTCCTACTAGCGTGAATTGTCAAAGATGAATAACTAATAATGTGCTTTCTCATTTCTGAAAAGCTGTGGAAAATCCCTGTTAATTTTGTTGGAATAATTCATTAACCAGCCTCTTTACCCTTCGTTGTTAAATCTTACGTATCTCTCTTTTTCCCATCAGTCTTAGCGAAGAACTCTCACATTTCTTCCTGCTTGAAGAAATTTACTTCCCAGAGCACCTTTGTTGATATTTTGTTCAATTCAATTTAAAATATCTGAAGTAAGAGAGATGTTTCTGTATCCTTCAGAGCTGAGGGAGGATACAGTCCAGGACATCTCACTGTCAGGTGTATTTTCCCTGTGAAATTAGCCAAAATAGTCCTCTCTCCTTTGCGTCTTATTACACCCAGTGCTGTATACAATTTAATTCTTCTACCTGCACTGTATTTCTCCTTTCAGGCACTCAGATAACAGAGATTGTTATCTGGCACCTGTAATTTTGCCAAAGTGTAGCCAAGATTAGATTGTGCAGCATCTGCACCAGTGAGCAGAGGCTGAGCAAACCTCCAGGGGAACTGCAGATGCCCAAACACTACTTGGAGTCCTCGGTCCCCTGCAGGAGGCCTTGACAGGGGTAAGTACAAGCAGGATTTCTTCATTTCCCTGACCATGTTTCATCACAAACTCCCAATTTCATTAGACCTCCATATTTCTCTTAGGTTCGTTTCAGGGTTACTGCTTTCAAATTTCCCTCCAGCATTCTGAGAAAAACGTCAGCACTTTAGATCCATTCATAGTCACGAAATCTGTTTAGGCTCTGCTTCAGTTTCTGTAGATCTTAATTTTTAAGTTAACTAAGGCAGACGAACACATTGCCTTTTACGACCAAGAGGATATAAAATATCATTGACGGAGCTGGAAAGCCTGTTGCAGTTTGTGGGACAGTTGGGATTTAGTTCTTCCGGAGCAAGGTATATATCCAGAGCCACACAGATATGATCAATCCTATTGAAGTGCTTGTGAGTGGCCTACTGCATGTAAATTGTTCTTCTCACGGACTTCTTCAGGCCCACAGCTGCATTCTTCACAGCTGTGGGAGATACCAAGCTGAGTATCAGATTTTCTGTGGTTGACTTGTAATCAGATTTATTGACTAGGGCAGGCTGACTTTCAGAAAGTGTAAAAGACAAAACAGCAACTGTGGGAATAAAGGGAATATTTTTTTCATTACTGGCAGCTTCCTTGCTCTGACTCTTTGACCTCTTCCCAAGGTCAATTAAATGCCTCAGAGGAACTGGAGTGGTTACGAATCAACTTTGTCATTGTCCATTAGGTGGATGGAGAACATTTCATAAAAATTAAAATAGGTTTTCAGGGAGACTTCTCAGTAAGTGACGTGTCCACAAATTGAAGATCAGACCTTTTCACAGGGCAATTTACTGGTTTGCTCAAGTGTTCTCACACAGACTCGGTGCCCCCAGATGTTCCTCTTCTGGCACAGTAGTGTCAAGTCAACCATCAACACGCTCAGCTGGAGTCCTTCTCCTTCCATGGTTTCCCATCCTCTGGTCCAGTGCACTGTCTGTTTAAGTACCTTGTTCATTCTGTTCTGGAGAAACAAGTCATTATCAGGGAATAATACTTTTTGACTGGGGCGGATAAGAAATGGAAAAAGCAACGAAAATGAGCACTAAATGAAGATGATCCTGTTGACTGCAAGAACTATCTTTGAAGACTTCTAAACAATCAGAAACTTCAGTTTGTTTTCAGCATATGCTCCCAGGGGAAGGTCATCTGATTCATATCCGTCAAATGTTGAAGGGATGAGTCACAGTCAAACAAATCACACTTTTCTAACTGACTTTACACATACGGGAAGGAATAATCTCTCTTCATTTAAAAGGACTTTTTCTTTTTCTTAGTAGACGACACTCAATAACTTAGCCCCATGTTATCTGTTTTCCTTGAATTATGAATATTTATTCCTCTCCATATCCATAAATAATACATAATCTACAGTTGCCTCATTTTTCTCTTATGACCTTTACACACATCCTGTAGTTTAAATCAAACTCTCTCATAGTTACCAAAAGCTCCAATTCCCACTTGAAACTTAATTCAACACCCACCAAAAAAATTCTTGTCTTCAAATAATAGCTAATATCAGATCTTATATTCTTTACTGTCAGTCAGCCAACACTGGACATAAGAGGAAATACACTACTCCAGAAGTCACTGGTTTATGCCACAGCATTTAAGGTGTGATAAAATGTACTGTGATACTGATCCCATGGCTGCAATATTCATGTGTGAGAAGTGCCCTCTGCATGCACAACTCCCACAAAGTTGACAGGATATCGTGCAGATTCAGCACCTGCTTTTTTGCTTCAGGAAAATCTCAGCAGCTCTGATTGCCCTTTTTTATTTCCACAGGGGCCTTCTCCTTCACAGAATCATAGAACAGGTTGGAAGGTACCTTAAAGAGCATCTAGTTCTAACCTTCCTGTTATGGGCAGGGACACCTTTCAATAGACCAGGTTACTCAAAGCCCCATCCAGCCTGGCCTTGAATACTTCCAAGGATGGGGCATCCACAGCTTCTCTGGGCAACCTGGTCCAATGCTTCACCACTCTCTGAGTAAAGTGCTTTCCTAAATTCTAATCTAAATCTCTTTTAGTTTAAAACTCTCCCCCCTTGCCCTATCATTATTTGCCTGTATAAAAAGTAATTTTCCTTCTTTTTTATAAGCCCTTTTCAAGTCCTTCTCCTTGTATGCCAGGCTGTAAAGCCCCCGGGCAAGGCTCTACTTTAGCATTGACATTTGCTTTGCTTTGTAAGTGCTGGTGGTTGAGTGTGTTCCACAAATGGCATTTGCCAGGAAGTTTTGTGGCAGTGTTGTGTATTCCAGCACACAAAGGTGCTCATTCCTGCTCCTCACCACCTTCCAAAGTCTGTTGGCACAAGAGGTGTGTCGTGGCAGCTGCACCCAGGGTTACTGTCCTGCCCTGGGAGGCCTAAGAGGGAGCGAAGTCCTTCGGAAAATTTGTAACTCAGAGAGAGAGAGAGAGAGAGAGAAGCCACTCTGAAGCAGTTTATTCTGGGTAGGACTTTGTAGCCCTGTGGGGAATCCAAGCTCCTATAATACCCTCTGTCGGAGAGTGTGTTCCATGAAAAACCATCAGGGCATAGAGACTGAGTTGCAATCCAGAACCTACGGCCTGGGAGAGGGGTGGACCCAACTTAGAGAGGTCCCCCAAGAACTTATTCCCATGGGAGGGACCCCACGGAGCAGGGGAAGGACTCAGAGCTTTGGCTCCCCTGTAATCCGTGGTGAAGACCATGGTGAGGCAGGTTGTCCCCCTGCAGCCCATGAAGGACCATGGGGGTGCAGAGACCCCCCACACCCCATAGAAGAGGGACCTTCAGGTGCGACAGATTTGGAAGAGCTGTTGCCCTGGAGATAATGGAAGAGGGACTCTCAAGTGTGGTAGATTTGGAAGAGCTATTACCCTGAGAGTAAAGAAGGGACTTCTCCTCCTGCACTGATGCAGGGGGCCGAGCGGTGGTTAGAAAGTGTGTTTAAGACTGTTTATTTTATTACTCTTTAGTTTCTATCCTGTTAGCAATAAATTTTAATAGTATTCTTGCATCATGTCTGTCTTGCCTGTGTGACCTCTCCCAGCTTTTAGCAATTTTGTGGGGGTTTGAGATCCGGCCAGAGTAAACCCACGACAAGGTGGAATTCCCATTGGGTAGGGAAGCTGTGTGAAATGGAACTCAGCAAAACAGCTCTCTTCAGACAAGTCCCTTTCTTGCTGCACCCCTCCGTGGGGCTTGTGACAGGGGGAGGTCCAGGGCCAGCTGATGGGTAGCGATGGCTTGAGCACGTGAAAAGCTGTTCAAGAGAAGCTTCCAGAAAGGTGTGCTCCAAGCTGTGACCTGAATGTGAAATAGATGTGTTTGCAAGACATGCTCAGGAAATTAAATTAACATTTGAGTTTGCAGGGAACCCAAAGTTTTTTCTCTCCTAGCGTATACTAAAGTACCTGAAGAATAAATCTGAATGAGACAACTATTTTAACAACAATCATTTCACACTATTTAAAAAAATGCATTAATTTAGATTTATCACCGTGAATCACAAACAATGCTCAGGGAATGTGCACAGGTGTTCCCTCAGCTACTACTCACCAAGAATCTGAACTGCTGTCCAAAACCTGAACTATTCAGAGTTAGGTAAGTATTCCCATTTTAGAGGAAAAGAACCTTGATACACAGAGAATGCATTCAGAGCAATTAATCACAGGATGTATCTGGGGCCAGAGTCAGATCTTCTGACTCACAGTGCTTCCTTTTTTGTTAAGAAAAAGTCCATAGTTATTTTTCATAATTATGTCCTAGAATTTGGGTAAAAAAAAAAGTTTAAAAAAATTGATACAAACCTTAAAGTAATCCTGTTTATTAATTCCCTTACAAGCAGCATGATTTTAAAGAGCATTAATTTTAATATCAATCATTTGTGTACTGAACAAATGTGCATCTCTAATATTTTAGTTTGGACACCTATTTGAAATGTTTCTGAATTATCCTGAAAAGTTCCTTGAATCTTATCTTGTGGGAGACACTGACATTTCATATTTTATTCTGAGGTCTGAATGTTTGTACTTCTAGATTGGACCTGCCTGTGAAGGGATGCCAATCTCTTTCCACCTCCCCTGATTTCAAATGGCCATTTTCCAAGACCAAAAGTAGTTGAAAGAGATCCATTGAAGTGCAATTTATATTAATATAAAATATAAAGGGAAAAAAGGATCCCCCTCAAAGTATTTAACCATGAAACTAATTTATCAGATATGCAAAAGGTTTTTGGTCCTTTAACGTGAATAGACAGGCTGTATCTTTCCAGGGTAATTACAGAGCAGTTTTGATGACTACTCTCACTTAGATCCTTTGGTCAATTCATATGAAATAAACTATGCCATTTAGACCCATATCTGATTTTGAAATGACATTTTATCTAGGAAAAAAAGGATCTTTTCATATCTTAACTCATTCTGTCCTATCTTATGTCCTTCCAATTTTCACACCTTCAACTTCAATGTATTATTTCCTACTCGTAAATAATTAGATAAACACAACTCTGCTGTTGCCCCAACTTCATCTTTGGGTCCAAAAATGTTTGTTACTGGACATTATGGCCTTGAGAAGTCAATATCCTAAATATATACCAAAACCCAATGAACAGGATTTTAAAGCTTGTCCTAAAAAAGAAGGGAATGTAAAAAAAGGAAGAGTAATCTGTGCACCCAAAGGGACAACTGA
This sequence comes from Corapipo altera, assembly GCF_003945725.1. Taxonomy (NCBI): domain Eukaryota; kingdom Metazoa; phylum Chordata; class Aves; order Passeriformes; family Pipridae; genus Corapipo; species Corapipo altera. Next base: position 2,025,641 of record NW_020884952.1, read on the forward strand.
GCTCTTTCGAGAATTTAGCCCGAACTGTAGGTGCTGTGCTTTTGACAATATGGCTCTTTATTATATGATACAAAATGCTATAGTAACATAAAACCTTATTATTTGGTTGCAATATGCCACGTGAATGTAAATTTCTCTAAAGTAGTTATGTTTAAATTTACAAATACTTAAATTCTAGAAATATTTCACCTGGAAATGTAATAAAACCCATCCCAATGTCACTGTAAAATGTGCCAGAGTGTAATGTGAGAACATACAGAGAACTTCGCAGAGGTAATTCCTACAGTCCAAACTGCTGGAATGATGTCTATTCAAAGAAAAGGATCTTGTCTCCAGTTTTCTGTCTGAGTGTACAAGTGATCTTGATGCAGTGAATCAATATCTCATTACGTGAAAAACCTCTCCAAGATAAATTTTGAAGAACAGAGAAATTAGTATTACAAATAACTTTTCTTTTTTTCTCTTTTATTTTTAAGGTTCTATTAGAGTTACATGTTGAAACAACATGAGGTGATGTAACAAGCAGAGTGAATAGGTTGTCACATTGCTTTAAAACAATGGATGACTTGCCTTAACTTCTTAATACTGCTGTAACTGTAACAAACACTTCTGGAGCCCCACTTGAGAGCTGCTTCAATATCAAGTTAATTCATTTTGATGGCTATTGCCTATTAGTCACCACTTCCAAAAGGAATGACAGCAACTGGATACTTAAAAAGAAATACTGCGGCTGATGATTTGCATTATGAAAAATGCCAACATCAGATTTGTTTTGGTGTCCTTGAGAATCTGAGCTTAGGGAAAAGGACACGTAGAGTTCAGCCCCGTGTGTGTGTGCCTGGGCACAGGGAGCCCGGAGCCTACTCAAGGGTCCCAGCAGCACTCACAACAGACAACCCTTGACTGGGTTTGGAAAAAAAGTCAGGAACTGCTCCCTCTGATGTGGCTGGAATTATGGCATCACATAGGTTTTTACTCCATGCTGTTCCTGCACCCCTTTGTTCCCAGATAATCCTTGTTATTTAAGGGAAAGCTTCAGTGAAAGGGCTGGAGGGTGGATACCTGTTTCAGGAGGACAATGTAGGCTAATGTGTGGTGCCTAAAAGGTGGAATTCATAGGCTGAAATCTCCTACACACATCCCACTCCATCCAGTGATTGCCCTGAGCATCAAGATTTGTAGGAAAGGATGGCAGGTGCCCATCCACCTCCTCCTTTAGCTGGTGCTGCTCAGCTCCGGAGAGAAGAGGGTTTGGGGAAAGGCAGAACTTCATCACAAATGAGTTGAAGGGCAAGAACTTCATCACAAATGAGTTTAAAAGCTTAATGGGCAAGGACTGACAGGATAAAAATTAAACTTTTGAGAATTTTCATCTTGGGTTTAGCAAGGTCAATAGTATTTAAGTAGGACTAAGATGTCCAAGACAACAACTTTTCTTTTTTATTGCAATTATCACCTGTTGGCATTATTACTGAACTTATTTTTTTCATAGGGGTTAGACACAGGGTTTGGATACCAAAACTCACTGAAAAGCATGGATCACCAGTTCTTCTAATGTATATGCACATGCAAAATATTTCAAAATAGCAAACACCTAGCAGTGCCTTATTATTAATGTCGAAATTAATTTCTTTCATCCTCTGGTCTTCAGAAAAGGTTCCTCCTTGAATTTATTGAAACCTTTTCATGTGGCTTATCAGAAGGAGTGTATTGAACTAATCTGTTTAAGAATTCTTATATAGTGGTTGAATACATTTTGTGGTGGAATGAGGTGGCACTCCATGTGAGTGCCATTTGATTAGGAGGTGACACGTCACTGGAGAAGTTGAATGGAGTGGTGCCAGGCTATGCATAGCTGTTAATTTGGGAAGGCTAGAAGTAAGGAGATCGGATTTTAAGTAGCCAAAAATTTAGAACGCTGCCTTCATAGACTCAACAGTTTTCTAAATTTAAAATAGAGTTTAAACTCATATTCATTCTGTGATTCCACTAAAACCTGGGAAGATCAATAACGCAGGAAAGTATCTTTCAGGACATCAACGCTCTTTCATGGAATCTGGGACATTAAAGGGTTTTGTCTGTTTCAAAGCTGTCCCTTAAAATATGTTACAGAAGTCGTCCTCCTGTCTCAGGAGAACAGTGGCTTAAACTGCTAACATGGGAGGGTGAAGTGAAGGAATAAGGTTTGCAGAGGAAGAAGTTTGTAATAATCCTGGAAAATAGTAAACAAAAATCGATCCCTTTCCTCTTTCATCCTTTCCTTTGTCTCTCTCACCAAACTCCTTTTAGCACACATGACAGCTGCAAAAATGGGGTTTCAATATGCAAAAATGCTTTTGATTAGACAAATGAAAGTATTTTAGAGTCAAATTTTGGTAATTAGTGCTTAGATATGCAAAGAGCATCACACTGTTTTAAGTATGGCACTTCAGGTAAATAACTTGAGCCAGTCTTGCAAGATGCTGAGTGCTGCTGAGGAGGTCCTGAGCAAATTCTCTCCCTCCTTTCCTCCCACAGCCATGCACAATGTCATGCCAATGCAGCACCATGTACGCTGTGGATGTGGATTGTTAAGGGAGTCTACAAGTCACTGTGACATAAACAACAATGAGAACAGACTCTAATTAATTATTTCTGGCTTTCACACTGATAATGAGATGTAGTTACTACTTTGTCATTATTGTACTTTTTGTAACACTTTCTTGGAGAACTCCCTTTGAGAATTTCCCCCAGGAAAAAAAAAAGTGTTTTGTTCCTGCCCTCTGTGCATCAGTTGTCAAACCCAAGGATGCCTGCCAACGCAGCTCAGCCTTTTGTAGTCAGAAATTAATTTTCAAACAATGCTTTCCAATTCCTAGCTAATCTGTTGTATGTTATTCAAACCTCCAATGTATGTAATTTCACAAGGATCGGCGTAGCCAAGTACACAGAAGCCTTGAGCTGGCATGTCAAACAAAATGTTCTCTCTTGGAAGTGAACACAGTTTCATAGTGATTGAATAATTAGCGTTTTGAGTGTTCACTTCTGAGGTTTTGCAGTGTATTCCAAAGTCTAATTTTATAAATGCATCCTAACGCTTCCTGATTATGACTACAGAACAGCTGTTTTGTGTAAATTAACAGCAAGTGTAAAAGCCTAGCCCTGCTTTAAGTCAGCTGCATAAATCTCTTAAGTTTCTTTGGTTTGAGAACTTTTTGCCTCTCCTTCAGGGTACAGCATGACTTTCATTCCCATCGCTTCTAATAACAAATTGGGTTTTAAACTTGCAATGAGACTGGTGGCTGGGCAGGGCCTCTTGACATTCTCTTCTCTGCTAAACCTGGACCAAGGTCACACAGATGTTATGTGATCTGCCAGTTTCTTGCAACATCAGACCAATCCAGCAGTCTTTCAAGAAAATCTCCAGAAAAGAAGCTTGTGACAGAGTTGGCTGAGGAGCCAGTAGCCTTCCTCTGTTACAGTAGCTGGTGAGTCAAAACAAGATCAGAGAAGTTAGAGCATTAATCATGACTTTGTCTTGGAGCTTAAATTCCCAATTCCTTGCTTGTCACCTGGACATTTTGTTTCAGGAGGCTTAGCTGCTCTGAGCACAAGGCTGACATGACTAAACCCCTTACATGCTAGACAAACCAAAGTCTCAGAATCAAAAAATAATAAAACTGAGTAAGAGCAGGCTGTTGTCCCAAACTGTACTTCTGCTCTCTAAAGCACTATATGCTATTAGGCTCAATTTCTATTCAGAAATTCTGTTCTGTTCTATTGTTTCTCAGGCCAGCCATCCAACCTTCCTTGTTGCTAAAGTGGAGGCTACATCTCTCCCTTTCTGTGTTGGGGAATGGTGGGCATGAGGGAAGCAAAAAGGTACAGGACTCCTTAAGTGAGCTTTAATATCCGTATTTTATCCTCTCTACATTTCAGGCACTAGCCTGCAAAAGCATCATTCCCTCATCAAGCTAAGCTGGTATGTGTAGAGCTTGAGTTTGTCTCATTTTGGACAGTGGGGCTTCTCAAACGATGCAGGGAAGCAGCATCTCATGCTGAATTTATGATCAATACAAATGGATTACACACCTTGGGCTAGTCTGATGAAAATTCATAGAACAGATTTAGACACTTTTATTATATACCAAGCATTTTACCTCTTTAAATAGATAAATATTTTGCAATGTGTATACTGAAAAATGGGGAAGTTTCAAAAATAAGGTTTTCTCCATCAGTAAAAAGACAAATTTCTAGGGAAAGAAGTAAAATGACTTGTGCACTGAAAACACTGGTCCTAGGCCACCTGAAAGAAACTTTGCAGCCCTTTCGTCAGCTGTATGACATTTTTACAAATGCTTGCAGAATACCACAATTTAAACAATCAGATTTCAAGGCTTCAAAACTTGTGCAGTACATTAAAGCTGATAATGTTGGACATTTCATTTCATCAGGAGAAAAACCTAAGCATCAAACTGGAGAAGAGGAGGCTCCGGAATGACCTTGTTGTGGTCTTTCATTACCTGAAGGCAGCCTACAAAAAACCTGGAGAGGAACTGTTTACAAGGGCCTATGGTGATAGGACAAGAGGGAATGTCAGAGGGTAGGCTTAGATTAGATATTAAGAAAAAATTCTTTACTGTGAGGGTAGTGAGACACTGGTACAGGTTGTCAGAGAAGCTGCGGGTGCCTCTTCCCTGGAAGTGTTCAAGGCCAGCTCGGGTGGTCTAGTGGAAGGTGTCCCTGTCCACAGCAGGGGGGTTGGAACGAGATGATGTTTAAAGTCCCTTCCAACCCAACCCATTTTATGAAACTCAGTAGGTCTTACATCCCAGCACAGACCTTGCTTGCTGGTGTGCAACAAGATTTGATCCCTACTGCTCCATGCAGCACCACAGTCGGCCACCCTTGCTGCCATCGTCAGCATGAAGCTGATCTGTGCCAAGCCCCATCCCTCCAAGGGCTGCTGTGAGACAAGGGTCCCCATTTCTCTCCAGATTTATCCTCAGGGTGATGGCACACAGGGCATAACTCAAACTCTTCTGCTGTTGTGATGGCCTCTCCTTTGATTATTTATGGTACAGTCACAGCTGGAGGAACTGGGACAGTCAACCTTGCCCGTCCTGTGGCTGAACTATAATGCAACGCAATCTCTTGAGCATGAGAACCATTTTTTAATTAAGCAGTTAGAATACTGCATTATTTGAGGATCATTCAGCATCTTCTAATCCTTATTTGATTTAGCTTTATTTCACTAATGTGCATTTCGCTGCTTGTTGTTATCTTTCTCTTTGAATCTGCTTGGAAATCCATTTAGTCAGGGTAATTGCTCCTTCACAAGGCACTTCTCTGTAATGTTCAGCACAATGATCTCACGTCAAAAGATGATGTTAAAGTAAAACGACTGTCATGATAAAGTCTTGGTTTTAAAAAAAAAAAGGGAGAATAAAAATCTACTATTTGTTCCTGTTTCTGATTATCCTCCATTACAGGTAATGAAATAACGTGAATAAAAGTTATAAGTATCATACTAAAGGGAACTCAGACTCATCAATAATACCAGAAATTACAAACATAATCTTATTTAGTTGCACATGTTGCTGCAGTTGGAACTCAGTTGTCTGATTACAAGAAAGAAAAGGAAACATCAATATTGCTACTGAAGTCTGAAAGTAATTTTATTCCCGAATTAACAATATTGATGATGTAAGTGCATATAAAATAATTCCTCTGCAGTGAACAGAAGGAATTGGAAGGTGCTGCCTCAGACCTTTTGCGTCTGAATGCCTTTTTTATTTGCAAAACCCAAAAATAACAGTAAATAAAATACTCTTATTTAGATGGATGGTTTCATGGCTTCTCATTTGGGTCCAAAAAATGGAACCTTGCTTTGCAGACTCCCATGCCAGTGGCCAGCAGAAGCAGTGGCATGTCCGGCAGGATGATTTCCACTGATGGTAATGGAAAGGGCAGCTCCTGACTCAGCTGGACTCTGTGTCAGGGTTGATGATACCAGCCTGCATCATGTTTTTGTCAGCACATCAGCTTCTCATTTTAGAGGGGATCCACTGGTCTAGAACAAAGGTGTCAGAAAAGGGGTGCAGTCTGTTTTGTGTTATTTGTTTTGACTGGCATTGGTTTCACCCTGTGTTTCTGCTCAGATATGTAGAAGTTTGTTGGGGGAAAAACATTTAAAGGCATTTCTCACATGCTTTGTAAGATTTTGTTGATTAGTAGCTTAAATAAACTCCATTTTAAAAAAACTTCATCATCCTAATTTACAGCAATAACTAATTTAAGCTCATCTATGGATCCAAGGTTCTGTGACTGAGATAGGTAGGTCTTAGTCTGAACTGAAATATTATTTTAAAGGAATCTGGTTAGATTGAGACTAGTAGATTAATTTATTATATCACTTGCTGAATGCCCCTACTTGAAGATGTTTGTGATTTCTTTGCAGTAAACACGACAGGGTAAATAAAACCGACACTAATGGTCCCCAGAAATTTTATATTAAATGGTACAGGCGCAGATTTTTGGCCCATGCTTGTGACTGTAACATGGGGTGAGCAGGCTTGCTTTTTCTTCATTTCCCCCTTGTTGATTGTTTTTCTTTGTATGTTTGGTTTGGGTTGTTTTGCTACAGCATTACTCATGCCTCATTCTGGGAGGAGAAGCAGACAGCTACCCTTAAATAAGAGAGATTTGTTAATATAGCCATCACCTGATGCTAACAAGCCTGACAGGAACCCGTTTTTTAAAAGTGTTCCTAGCTAGGAAAAATTATGGTGAAGGTGGTGTGATTCAGAGTCCAGCTGAATTTCTTAAGTCGTTATCAGCTTAGTTTCAGGACATTTTACAATACAGAGCAAGGCAGATATTAATGCCTGTGGTCAACTATCTGCTTGTAGTAGACAAAGTGCTACATGATAGTTTCATGGGAAGATTGATGCTGCCGCTTCTGAGATGTTGCTGACTCACCCATGGCATCTAATGGATGCACTTCCCTGAATTAATTCCTGCTTCCAGTTCCGTAAATACTGCTAAAGTAAATGATACCTCTTAGGAAACATCCTGTCTTCGTCTTAATGTCTCTTATTCCAATGGTTAATTACTCTTACTGTTAAACATTTGCATCTTATTTCTAGCTGAAAAGGGTCTAGTGACAGATTCCAGTTATAGCTTATTATCTTTGTGTGGTTTTTTTTTCAAAAAGCTTCTTTCTTTGGAGGTTTTGTAATTAAACAAGCTTTATTGTTTTTTTTTCAGTAAGATTTTAATGATAACAACACGAATCTTTTCACCAGAGCATATTATTTTTTCCAAGTTTCTTTCTTTCTTCAGTAAAGAAGCACTTCTGAATTCTTAAAGCACTTTAAAAGTATTGTGTTTTTCAAAAGAGTGGTAATGATTTAGCTTTGGTATTCCAAAGGTATAAGGGACATAAGGATCATAGGGTATGGTCATATGTTTTATTAGACCAATTGATACAGACTGGGGGGGAGGGGTGGGGATGTGAAATAAAATACTGGACACATAAGCATTCCCTGAGATGCCAAGAGGTTTTTGTGACCAGCTGTTAAGTAGTCAGTTCAATAAGAAATTACTTATTATGTCTTCCTTATGTCTTCCTCTTTTTTTTTTTTTTTTGCAATATTTCACAAAACAAGGGTGGAAAATGCTATATAAAGAACATTTAAGCATATTCTAGCAAAAAGTCAGTTACTTTGAGAAAAATAATCTGCAAAAAAATTATGAACAGTGTTGTTCAGCTCAAAAATAAATAAATCAAAAAGGTGATATATTTTCTGTCAGGCTAAAAGTGTTGAGCTACAGAAATTCTTCTTATAGTTGTCTCTCTTGTCTTTCATCACCTCAAGGTTTATTAAAGGAAATAAGTACTACTAAATGTGTTCAGTAATAAAGTATTTTTAAAAAGGAATATAAAAATTCAGTGATGGGGGGAGAAATTAGTAGCCAATCGTTAAAGTGTTCTCAAACCATTTTAAAAAACTGTTTGGCCCCCCCTCCTGTCACCACCTCTGTCAGTGTCAGAGGAGGCAGGAAACTGCACTGGGTGATCAAATAGCATAATTACTCAAAAACAAACAAACAAACAAAACCGAGACAAAACAAACCTAAGTGTTTCTGTTTAAAATAAGGTAGAGAGGTACTGAGTTTTTCCTCATTCATAACGTTTACTACGTGTTTGACATTTGAGCTGCTATAACTGGGAAGAGATGACTCCATCCTGAGGGGAAGGATGTTATTTCTACAGCTAATTGGCTGGCTGATACCTTAATTCATAAATCCCTGCGCCTGTTCTCATTTACCATGACTAAAGATCCCAACCATTTATAGCTGCAGTGAGGACAAGAATACTTATTTTTCCTGCTTTCTTTGAAGTTCATTCTTAAAAACCACTGAGACGTAAAATTCCTTTTCAACAGTTTTTTTTTTTAACCCAAGTACCTTTTAAAATATATATAATATCAAACCTTCCCTAACAAATCTGTCACAATGACTGAGAACAACTTTAATTAAATCCTCTTATTAAGTGAAGAAGTAATTTACATTCACCAGATTTCACCAGATGAGGTTAATGTAATTATACCAGGGATGTTACAAAAACTGACAGCTCCCAATGGCCTTATGATCGTTTGCAAATTAGAAGAGGAAGAGCTCTGAGTTCTCATTTTTCCTGTGCCTGATACATACAGAAAGCTATGGGAGACATTTCCAGAGGAGGCCACACCTCCTCTCTGGATGGTTTTTTTCCTTGAAATTTCTTTCATGGTAATAGCCATCCTCATTTTCATTCTTTAAAATGCACCTTCTCTGCTCAGTTTGACCCTATTGACTGTTAATGTTAGGACTTAAAAGGGGTTTTAAACGAAAAAAAAATCAAAATGACAAGCACTGAACTATAAATTACAAAACAACTGATAATGACAAAACAGATGCTTGCATTACTTATGCACTGTAAGACTTAACTCCAAGCACATCTTTCTTCTAGATAAAAAAATCCTTTAATTTATTTTAGTTAGAATTGTTCCCTCCACATCTGATACAATCACTTTCAAGCTTGTACAAACATTTTCTTAAATATACATATAAGAAGCCAAACGAAACTTCAAAAAATTATTGGCTTATGATTATTAAAAAAGTCTCTCTTTGGCAGGAAAAAAGGCTGATATGAACTATTCACAGTTTTAATGCCTAAATGAGCAGATTGTTCCACCCTTTTAGTGGTTAGAGCAAATCTCCTGTATCCAAGACTGCCTCAAAGACCAAACTACATGGAAAATTTAAGCTTGGTCTGTTCCAGAAATTCCCTTTAAAATTCTGCATGCTGCAGTGTGTAAAATGTTCTGGGACATACATGTACCAGCAGTACTCATACAGACCAGATAATTGCGTGTAAAATAGTCAGGCAAGTGCTCAACTGGCCAAATATTGTTTTCAGTCCATCTGTTGGCAATGGGGCATAGACATTTTTAATATTGCATATTGCACCTGTGAAAGTGGAAGAGACAGAAGAAAAAGTAAGAAAGAGTTTTGAAGTCTTCAGATATGAATCGTGAGGTAACTAAGTGTCATTTTTATATATACATGTTATATTAAAAGCCATTTACTTCTAATTCATGGGTTACTGGTTATATATTTCCTGTATAAGGAAAAATCTAAGTTGAAAAAGCTTTCTTTGAGGTACTGATTTTCTCCTTGATTTCCCTGATGCGCCACAGCAGGAATTTTCTTAGTGATATTTTATTCATTTTTCCCCTTCTAATTATCTTTGATTTTTCTTTTCCCGTCCTTCCATCCATGCTCCACCACGGAGAGTGGCTTTGTGGTGAGCAGAGGGGAATTCCTTCAACGTATTTCAGGGAGCATGAAATTCAACCTGGGATTTTGCAGTGAAGGCTGGAGATGAAAAGTGCTAACTGACAAAATCCGCTCGAGGGGAAAACGTTTTCTCACTTCGATAATGAAATATTCATAGCGCGAGACTTTCCCCCCCCGCCCCGCCGTGGCGCTCACGTGTGAATTCCAGACTGAAATTTTGTGATCTCTAGGAGTGGGGCCTTGGCAATATCCCTCCTGTCAGGATTGTCCGTCTCAGCCCTGGATGTAAAAAACAGTCAACCAGCTGCAAACCCCGAGGTGCGCGCTTCCCGTGTCTTGTGACTCGGAGTGACGTCCTGAGGATCCTTCTGCCACAGGCCCAATTTTCTGGGAACTTCCCCTGGAAAAGATCCCAGGCTCAGCTCTTTAGCCCATGTGTGTCTTCATCTCTCTGAGAACACAGGTTGGGCTTTTCCAAGCGTCACTGAGCAGTGTGGAGAGTTACGCGCCGGATGCTGCTCTCGCTGTATTTTTATAGTCTCCCAGTGAGGCCTGATCTAAAAGACAATCTCCCTGAAAAATTAGATGACTAGGCCTAAGTAACTTCCAGTTGCTTTTCTTTTGTTTGTTTGGTTTGGCTTCGCTTTGTAGAGGCAACTGGGGGAGAAAAACAAATTTATTTTGAACCAATGCCAGCACAAAACAAACCAATCAAAAAAATCAAAAATTAATCTCACCTTTTCATAGCATTACACCACAACAACAAGCTTAAAAAACATTTTCAGTTGTGGTTTCGGGATTATTTTTTTTTTGGTAAAGCCTGAATTTTTCTACCATGTGTATTAATTTTATTAATTTCATATAATCAATATGGAGACTTTATGGATGTCCTACACGGCACACCTTTCAGGTGCTGCAACCCAGCAGAGCAGAAGGTAAGCCTAAAACACAGGAAGGCCTGCCTTAACCTTGTTTTCTCCAATTGAGAGACACTGAAATAAAGCTACAGGGTCAGAACATAGACTTATTAGAAAAAAGACTATATATTATATTGTATTATATTATATTATATTATATTATATTATATTATATTATATTATA